>NW_024429184.1:23343423-23983716 GCF_017639785.1 Mesocricetus auratus
TGAAGCGGAGGCCTTGGAGGAGCACTGCTTACTGAAGCAGCGGCCGTGGAGGAGCACTGCTTACTGAAGCAGCGGCCGGGGAGGAGCACTGCTTACTGAAGCGGAGGCCGTGGAGGAGCACTGCTTACTGAAGCGGAGGCCTTGGAGGAGCACTGCTTACTGAAGCAGCGGCCGTGGAAGAGCACTGCTTACTGAAGCGGAGGCCTTGGAGGAGCACTGCTTACTGAAGCGGAGGCCGTGGAGGAGCACTGCTTACTGAAGCGGAGGCCTTGGAGGAGCACTGCTTACTGAAGCAGCGGCTGTGGAGGAGCACTGCTTACTGGCTGGCTCACTTTGCTTTCTGTCTGCCCATGTATTGTACTATACACAATGAACTGGGCCTCCCACATCAGTCATCAAGAACTGCACCACAAGCTTGTGCATAGACTAGTCTGGTGAGATCATTTTCTCCATTGAGGTTCTCTCCTCCAGAATGACTCTGGCTTGTGTTAAGTTGACATAAAACTAGCCAGAACACCCTCCCTCTGTGTAATTCTTCCAGTATCCTCTCCACTTAAGCCCCTCCCATTTCCCCTTTTCTTCTTTCTTAGCACTTACATTCTATTCTACCACTAACTATGGCGCTTCTCTCCACCCCCTAGTCCCTTCTCCTGTGGTTCCTTTCCACTCTTCTGGCCTCTACATTAACTTCAGGTTATTCAGTTAAAGGTTGAGGTCTTTAGGATCCAGATATAAGAGATCAGGTGGCATTTGTCTTTCTGGGTTTGGGTTGCATGGCCAAGAATATTATTTTCCAGGTATCCACTTGTCTGTGGATTTCATCTTTTCCTTACAGTTAAATAGAATTCCATTGTGTATGCATACCACATTTTTATTAGTCATTCATCAGTTGATGGACACCTCAGCTACTTGGATAACTCATAGTGTTTAAATGTGTTATCTATTCAAGGTACCAAGGGAAGAAAAGTTCTGCCCAGCTGTATCCTGCCTAGCTGTAAATCCTGGGAACTGTAGTAACAGCTCACCTAGAAAGACATGCCCAAATGGTGCATAGTGGCAGTATTATCTTGGGGATAACCAGCAGATGTCTGGTTGGACATAAGACCTGCTCAGTAGGATGTAATATACTTGGTACTATCAACATAGCCAAGAACCCACAACTAGAAAGATCTTCAGCCCTAGGGGAGAACTTACTACTACCATTTACTCAAGTTGATAAAGTACCTAACTGCATTCTAAGTAGGCATCTTGATACCCACAGATAAGAGCAGTCTCATATCAAAGAACCCTCTCTTTGTAGCAGACAGACTATTACAGAGAACTACAGCTTATCAGAATGTAGAGAATAAGTCACTAGAGTGTCCATCCCTAAATAGCCCTTACACCAAAGGATCAGGTGACAATCCTGGGAGAGGGGACAAAAAGATTGATTCTAAAAGCCAGAGGACTGGGATGACTTCTGTGAGATAGCATCTATTGGATCTGACAGGGCTGTTGTACATAAAAACTGTATGTTGGTTGTCTGTACAAATCCACATCAGTTAACATCCCAGCATGAATGGGGGAAGACCTCACAAGGCCTCCGTCCTAGTTGAAGAGGTATCGGCAGTAGATGATTGCTGAGAGAGGGAGAGTCAGTTTTCTCCAGGGGTCTGCACCTAATAGGTTGCCCATGCTGGTGTGGTCAGCCCTACACCCATGTACATATAGGGAATACTAATTAAACTCAGGAGGTTACATGCGTATATATACAAGTACAGAAGAGGAGTACATCAACTTGAGAGGCTGATGAGAGCACATGAGTTGGCAAATGCTAAAAACACATTGTCCTTGTGAATGAAACCTTACAGGAAAAATATAGTTTAGGGAAAAATAATTTAGAGTACGAGAATCCTTAAAGAAGCAAGCCCAGTGCCTGGCTGATGAGTCTAGTCCTTTCCCTCCCCCACCCTTTGTTTTAAAATAGTGTCTCACACTGTAGCCCAGGTCTCCTGCCTCAGCCATGCAAGTGCTGGGTTGACTGTAGTGAGCCACTACACAAAGCATGATTTTTTTTTATAGTTGTTCGAGTACACTCTAGCTCATCTGTTTTACTAAAAGCGTGCACCCAATCTCCACCCCCACTCCCTAACTGCTCCCATTCAGTTACAGGCAAAAGTTCATGTGCTGATGAAATGTGTTACATTTTGTTAGTTCAGGATTCCAGTTGTATGTTAACACTCTAATCTCTTCTGGTTACTATGGTACTATAAATTACCTTTTTATCTTTTAAGTGGCATCATGTTTACTTTGTGATCTTTTCATTCTAGTATACACCTACAGTTTCTAGACTCAGGTCAAATGTACAGTCATAGAACTATTTTACAGTTTAACGACAAAATACTGTTCTTAAACTTTTTATTATTCTCTTTTAGGATTTCATACATGAGTATGCTGTATTGCATCCTTTCCATATTCCCTCCCTTCCCCCTTCTATGACCCCTCAACTACTACTCTCCAATTCATCACCTTCTCTTCTATATTACATACTTAGAGAGGTGTGTGTGTGTGTGTGTGTGTGTGTGTGTGTGAGACTTACACAATAGTGAGCACAGTAATGTTGCCTTTATTTGCATGTGTTTAGGGCTAAGCTCTTAGGATTGCAGAGATTAAATAACAACAACAACAAAAGAAAACTGCCTTGTTGTTCCCCCCTTTATAGCCATTTGCCAGTAGGTCTTCATCTAGGAGTGGGGTCATGTGAAATTTTTCCTTCATCTGTGTTGATGTCAAAGGACTTCTGCAGGCATCCATTATTGTTGAGAGTTTATGGGAGCAATACCCTTGTCCAGAAGAAACTATTATGCACCAGTTTCCCCAGTCCTCGGGTTCTTAGAATATTTCTGCTCTCTCTCCCATGATGTTTTCCCCGAGCCTTAGGTACTCTGTGTGTGTTATGGATGCCCCACTTGAAGATGGGTGCCTCGCTGTTACTTTTGGAATTTAGACTAGTTGAGGATTAAGTCTCCATCACTTGGCAGAAATAAATTTCTTCAATATGTGAGAGCTGCATTTATCTATGGGTAAAAAGTACTTAGAAGTTATTTGAAAACTATATTACTTTAGTAATGTGACAATAGTAGGTTCTCCTCTAGGGCCTAAGACTTTTCTAGCTGTGACTCCTTGTCTAGGTTTACAATACCAGGCATAGGTTTCCTCTAGTTGACTGGGCTTTAGGTCCAATTCGATAGGTTTTGGTTGCCCCCCAAGATACAAGTGCCAGTGGGAATACCTCCCATGGGGCTGGCTGCCTGTAGGTTGATTCTCAGGCTTTGTTACTGGTTTTGGCTGGGTTTTTATTGTTGTGTCCCCCCCTCCCCACTATTCTGAATAGGAGTAAAGAGTATTTCCTATGATTTCTTTCTAAGTGTGTTTATTATTGGTATATAGAAAAAATTTGCAAATTGATTTTGTTTCCTGTCACTTTGCTCAAAATGTTTATGGTTTCTGGGAGTTTCCTGGTATATTTTAATTTGACTTCTTTTTCAGTTTGTATTACTTTAATTTCCTTCTCTTGTTTTACTGCTCTAGCTGGGACTTCAGGCACTATATTGAAAAGGGATGTAGATAGTAGTCTACTCTGTCTTGTTCCTAATTTTAATGGACATATTAGTAGGTTTTTCTGTTGCTGTGGTAAATACCATAACAGACAGCAGCTTTGGGAAGAATGGGTTTATTTGCTTTACAAGTGTCTCACAGTCAATCACTGAGAGAAGTTAGGGCAGGAATTGAAATATAGATCATGGAGGAACACTGCTTACTGGTTTGTTTCCCATGCCTTCCTCAGCCTGCTTTCTTATATCACCCAGGACCACCCTTCCAGGTGTGGGGTCACCCATTGTGGGCTGTACTCTCCAGTCTATCTTAATCAAGATGGTGTCTCACAGACTTGCCTCCAGCCCTGTCAAGCTCTCTGTGACTGACTGACTGACTGTCTGTCTGTCTGTCTGTCTGTCTGTCTCTCTCTCACACACACACACACCCACACAGTCAAAGAGATTGCTTGGATTTTTTTTTCCATTAGGATGATGCTGATGGTGGGTTTGTTGTATTTACCATTTACTATGTGGAGGTGTGCTTGTTTTAGTCCTATTCTCTCCAGAATGTTTTAGGGTTTTTTGTTGTTGTTGATGTTTGTTTGGTTTTTCAAGACAAGTGTTTCATCTGTGTAGCAGCCCTGGCTGTCCTGGAACTTGCTTTATAGACCAGGCTGGCCTCAGAGAGATCTGCCTGCTTCTGCCTGCAGGATTAAAGGCATTCGCCACCATACCTGGCCTCTCTAGGACTTTTATCATGGAGGCATGCTGGATTTTTGTCCAGGTCCCTTTCTGTGTCCATTAAGATGATCAAATAATTTTTGTTTTTAAGTTCATTTATATGATTGATTGTATTTATTGACTTCGTGTGTGCATTGAGCCATCTCTACATCCTTGGGCAAAAGCCAACTTGATTATGGTGGATGATCGTTTTGATATATGCCAGTATTTGTTTTCAAGTATTTTGCATATTTTTGTATATATGTTCATCATAGACACTGGCCTGTAGTCATGTCCCCCCTAACACTGCCCCGCCATTCTGTTTCTTTACTTGGTTTTGATATTAAAGCTTTATAGAATGAATTATAGAATAACTTTGGGAGTGCTCCTTCTGTTTCTGTTGTATTGTCTTAATAATTCAGGAAGTATTGGTTATAGTTCTTTGAAAGTCTAGTAGAAATCGGTGAATCCACCTGGATTTGGGCTTTTGTTCAGTAAGGAGAGTCTTCTTATTGTTTCAGTATTCTAATTATAGGTACTGCTAAGTTGTTGGTCTGTTAAATTTTGGTGGTTTGGATGTGTCTAGCAATTTGCCTATTTGAGGTTTTCTAATGTAAAGCATTCTCTTATAATTTACTAAATTTGTTGTCTATTGTAATGCTTTCCTGTTCATCTCTAATTTTATTGATGTGGTTTCACCCAAATCCCCCCCTTTCAATTAATTGAGCTGAAAGCTGTCCATCTTGTTTGCTTCCTTTGATGAACTAGATCCCTTAGAATCCTGATTTTTGTGTTTTTTTTATTTTCATTAATGTATGCTCTGGTTTCTGTTTTTTCTTTCTATCTACCAAATCTGCAAATCTGGGTTTGGTGTGTTGCCATTTTCCCAGGTCCTTTAGGTGCATCATTAAGCTACTTATCCTTCCTTCTCCTTTTTTTGTGCAGGCACCAAAACTGTACATTTCCCCTCAGGGACTGCTTTAATGTGGCCTACAGATGTTGGTCTGGCATGTTCTCATTTTCAGATTTCTTTTTAATTTCTTGTTTGATTCATTCGTCTTTCCGTAGTGTGTTGTTTAGTCTTCATGAGTTTGTGTACTTGCTAGAGATTCTTTTGCTCTTGGTTTTGAGATTGATTGCATTGTGCTCAGATTATGTCAGTTTTTCTGTATTTGTTAAGATTTGGTTTATGTCCCAGTATGTGGCCTATTTTAGAGAAACTTGAATGGGCAGGTGAGTAAAAGATAGGTGTCCTTTGTTATTTGGTGGAGTAGACTTTAGATACCAGTTAGGCCCATTTGATTGAATGAGGCTAATTAATTCCTATGTTTCTGGTTTTTGTTCAGATGGCCTGTCCATTGGAGAAACTGGGATTATTGAAACCACCCACTATTAATTAGTATGGAATTAATCTGTATCCTGAAGTACAGTAGGATGGTTTTTATGAAATTGGGTGTACTAGAGTTTGACGCACATGTTTAGGATTGTAATGTCTTTTTGATTAATTGTCCCCCCTTTGAGAATGAAATGTCCTTCTTCATGTCACTTTCTGTTGCTGTGATAAAATACCATGGCCAAGACAACTTGTAGAAGCTAGGGTTTATTTGTGACTTTACAGCTTCAGAGGGTCAGGAGGTCATTATGACAGGGAGCATGACAGTAGGTAGGCAGAGAATGCCCTGAGGTGTCAGGACTCTTGTGAAACAGCCTACTCCAGTGACACATCGCCTCCAAGGCTACACTTTCTAGCTCTTACCAAACAGCCACCACCTGGGGACTAAGTATTAAAATTCCTAAGATTTATGGGTGATAGTTCATTCAAACTGCCATCCCCTTCATATTTTGGGTTAAAGTCTATTTTGTCAGATATTATGATAGCAACAGTTGTTTCCTGGTCCTAATTGCTTGGAATACTTTCCCCCCCAACTTCTAAGTTGGTACCTAGCTTCAAAGATCGCCTGTGTAGACTGATTTTCTTGTTTCTTAATTCATTTAGTTAACCTGTGTCTTGTCTTGGTTGGGGAGTTGAAACCATTCATATTTAAAGTTATTATTGATTAAGCCGGGCGGTAGTGGTGCACGCCTTTAATCCCAGCACTCGGGGAGGCAGAGGCAGGTGGATCTCTGTGAGTTCGAGGCCAGGCTGGACCAACAGCCTCCAAAACAATACAGAGAAACGCTGTCTCATAAAAACCAAAAAAAAAAAAGTTATTATTGATTGCTGTCATTTTTGTTTCATTTGATGGTTGTACTCTTTTTTTTTTTTTTACATTAAGCATGGAGTTTATTGGGGGGGGAGACAGACAGACAGACAGACAGAGGGGAAGAGGAGAGGAAGGGGGGAGGGGATATGAGAAGAGCGAGAGGGGAGAGCAAAGAGCGCTGGTTGGACTCTACGATATCAGTTATAACTGCATTTGTTTTCTTTCTCTTGTCTCTTGACTATGCTTGAACTTTTCTTCAGTACACATTTGGGTTTTGTGGGCACACATTCGTTAGCCTGTTTGTATTGTGGGTAGTTGTTCTTTCTCCTTCAACTGTGGCATATATTGCCAATAAAGTAGTCCGGATTGGCATCTCTGGTCTTTTAGAACTTGGAAAACATTCCTTCAGTTTCTTCTGGCTTTTAAAGTTTCTTTGCAGCTTTAGATCTGGTTGTGAATATATGAATTTTCAAGTATTAAGTAGTCAGAACTTAGAATACAAGAGATTTACTCAAAGATTTAAAGCAAGGTTGTTTTAAAATGTCATCTCTTTTGACCTTATATGCCATCCTAGAGCCTTCATCCAGGAACTGATGGAAGCAGAAGCAGACACCCACAGCTAATCAATGGGCTGAACTCCTGGAATCCAGTTGCAGAGAGGGAGGAGCGATGAGAAAAGGGGTCAAGACCAGGCTGGAGAAACCCACAGAAACAACTGACCTGAACATGGGGGAGCTCATGGACCCCAGACTGATGGCTGGGAAACCAGCATAGGACTGACCCAGACCCCCTGAACATGCATGTCAGTTTGGAGGTCTGGTTAATCTATGGGGCCTCTGGTAGTAGATCAGTATTTATCCCTAGTACATGAATGGACTTTGGGAGCCCACTCTACATAGAGGGATACTCTCTCAGCCTAGACACATGGGGGAGGGTCTAGGCCCTGCTCCAAATAATATGGCAGACTTTGAAGATCCCCCACCCTTCCTGGGGAGTAGAAAGAGGATGGGATAGGAAGTCAGTGGGGGGCAGGGGAGGAGGGGAGGGAGAGGGAACTGGGACTGACAATGTAAAACAAGCTTGTTTCTGATTTAAATTAAAAAAAGGAAAAAAATGTTATCTTTTGTATGTGTGGTATAACGCAGGGATTTACTAACTTGGTAAAACCAAAAGCAAAAAGGAAACTATGAACAAATAGTTTGGAAAAACCAACCCATAAAAGTTGACTTAGTGTCCAAAGTAAAGTCTTCAGTGTCAGTAGAAAGGTTTATCCCAGTTATTAAGATGCTAAAAAAAGTGCAGTGATGTTGCCTGATATGGACATCAGTTAACCATACTTACACTAACATTTCTTCCTAAAGTTTAGATTCTTTCCCTAATTTAGTTTCCTGTATTATTATAGACTGTAGCGTCAGACCTCCCCCCATACTCCACACCAGGGCCCAGAGCCTAGATTCTTTTTGTTGGCTTGTCTTTGTTTTGAGACAGCACCTACTTTATAGCCCTGGATGGCCTGGCACTTGGCCCACAGAGCAGCTAGCTTGAATTTGGGCAGTCCTCCTGTCTCTGCCTCCTGAGTGCTAGGATGATAGTTTTGTATATAAAACTCCAGTAGTTTGCTAAACAGCAATACAAAAGTGAATCTGACTGGGTGCTGGTGATGGCACACACCTTTAATCAAACCATTCGGGAGGCAGAGGGGAGCGGATCTTTGAGTTTGAGGCTAGCCTGGTCTACAGAGCTGAGTTCCAAGACACAGAGAGACCCTGTCCCCCACCCCCCTTAAAAAACACCAAAAGTGGATTTTGATTCTTTCACAGTTTCTTGAATCCCATCTGCAAAGAGGCTTATAAAAATGGCCAACATTGTAAGTGAGGGAAGCGGTTTTGGCTGCTTTTACACTTAGAAATCTCCTTTTACCTTACTGTGTGCACATTTTATTTGTGTGAAAGTGAGACAGGACAGGAGCCAATCCTCTCCCTCTCCTTCTAGCACATGGATCCCAGGGATTGAGCATCAGGCAGAACAGAATGAAAGCATCGTTCTTCTTAGTCCTTGTCCTCCTTTCCTCACCGTCTTCAGAAAGGTGCACCACTGGGAGATACTGAAGCCTCTCACTGTCTTCCTGGAGGACTTGTATAGATGCTGCTAGCCTCTGTTTTGACTTAACATACAGTCGCATAGACTTAAACAAACAACCCACCCATGTCATTTTCATAGCTACAAGCATTGAGTTATTCACGGGTTGTTTTTTAATAAGTATTTCAGAGGAAGGATAAGAGAACAGAGGTAGCACTAGTTTGTAACTGCTAACCTGAAAATGAAATGATCTGATAGTTAAATTTTTTATTTTTATTGTTTTAGTTTTTCAAGATGGTTTCTCTATGTAGCCTTGACTGTTCTAGAACTAGCTCTGTGGACCAGGCTGGCCTCAAATTCGCAGAAATCCACTTGACTCTACCTCCTAAGTGTTGGGATTAAAGGTGTGCCACCACTCCTGCCTGGCCCTATGTTTTTGTTCTTTTAAAGATAGGCCTTGAACTCATGATCTTCTTGCCTCCATCTCTAAGTGCTGGTGATATAGGCATTTTTCCCGGCACAAACATTTTAAAATACTCATTAAAATTAGTTCTTAGAGTGGCAGTATTGTTTTAATTTAATTTTTAAAAAATATGTATAGAATTTAAGTTTAATACATGAACAGTCATATTCTCGATTATTTTGGAAGTTCATATTAAAGAACTTTAAAAAATACATTTTGGGGCTGTAACTCAGTTGTAGAGTGCTTGTGTAGCATGTATAAAGCTTTGAATTTAATCTTCAGGACGACAAAGAAAAAAAAGAGTTGTGGTTTGAATTAGAATATCTCCCCCAAGCTCCTGTGTCTGAATGGAACAAATGTTCAGGAAGATTTAGGAGGTATGGACACTTGTTAGAAGAGGTATTCAGATCATAGATTGATATTGGATGTCTTCTCCAATCAGTTAGTACTTTACTTTTGGGAACAGGATTTCTCATTGCTCCAAGAACTCACTAATTGAGCTAGACTGACTAGTCAGTAAGTTGCTCTGGATTCAGCACCAAGCTGTTTTCCAAGGAATGTCTAGTTAGTCGTTAAGCATGTATTTGCTCAGCTTTTAATTAATTATTATTTTATGTGTTGGTTTGTTTGTTAAGAAAGGGTTTAAGCTCTGTAGCCTTTACTGCCGTGGAACTCTGCATTAGACTACCTGGTCTTAAACTATGGCAGTTTTACTGCTTCTGCCTCCCAAGTGCTAGTATTATAGGCACAAACAATTATGCATAGCTTAAATTTTTAAAAATGATGCATAATTCATTTTTAGAACACAGAATTGGGGGTCATCAAGATGGTTCAGTGGGTAAAAACTCTTGCCTGACACCCTGAGTTTGATCTTTAAGACCATCTGTAGAAAGAGAAAACAAATTCCTGCAAGTTGTTCTCAGACCTCCACCTACAATGGTATGCACCCACATAATCACTAATAATAAATAGATAATGCGGGTTAGTTTTTCTTTTGTTGAAGATTTACTTTTTTTTAATGATTTGTTTTTATTTTATGTGCATTGGTATTTTGCTGGCATGTGTGCCTGTTACGGTGTTATATCTCCTGGAACTGGAGTCCAGATGGTTGTGAGCTGCCACATGCATGCTGGAATTGAACCTATGTTGTCTGGAAGAGCAGCAAGTCCTCTTAACCACTGAGCAATCTCCCCAGCCTCAGATTTACTTATTTTTATGTGTATGGGACTGTTGTTACAGACCTTTGTGAGCCATCATGAGGTTGCTAGGAGACAAACCCAGGTCCTCTGGGAGAGCAGCAAGTGCTCTTGACTGCTGAGCCATTGATTAGGTGGCTTTCCCCCCCCCCCCCCCCTTTTTGGTACAACCTGGAACCCCTGGAAAGAGAGAACCTTAATCGAATAGCCATCCAAATCAAGTTGACATGTAGTCATTTCTGTGGAGAGATTCTCTTGATGATTGATGTGAGAGGACCTAACTTGCTGTGGGGTAGAGCCACCCCAGGCAAGTGGGTTTGGATAGTGAAAGGAGACTAGCTGAAAGCCAGTCAGCAAACAGCGTGCACCACCATTGCCTTGTTAAATGAACGGCTCAGTAGCCAATAGTTCACGTTATTGTAATGTTTGAGATGCTCGTTTGTGTTAGATGGGCACCAGAGCATATCATCTCTGGATTCCCTAGTCCTCACCTGAAATTGAGGCTAATGTGATTGAGAATGGTTTGTCTTACTAAGAAGTGATCTGGTGTATATACTAAGTACTATACAGCACCCTTGAATGGTCCCTCACGTTATAAACCCATAAATTACAGCAAAGCATGGGAATAATCTTTGCTTTGTTTTGTGATTGGCTCTCTTCTAGTCCTAAAACTCACTGTAGGGTGGTCTTGAACTCTTGATAGGCCCCCGCCTCTACCTTCCAAGTGCTGAAACTACAGGTGTTGTTGTATCCCATGACTGGGCATTTTTATTGCTGAATAGTGTCAGCCATATGGACATGATATGTTTTTGTTGTTCATATCATTGACAAATATTCGCGTGGTTATAAATAGTGGACATCGACATTTCTTTCCTTCTTCTTCTTCTTCTTCTTCTTCTTCTTCTTCTTCTTCTTCTTCTTCTTCTTCTTCTTCTCCTCCTCCTCCTCCTCCTCCTCCTCCTCCTCCTCCTCCTCCTCCTCCTCCTCCTCCTCCTCCTTCTTCTTCTTCTTTTTTTTTTTTTTTTTTTTTGGTGGGGGATGGTTTCCAGACAGTTTCTCTGTGTAGCTTTGGGTGTCTTGGAACTTGCTCTATAGTCTAGGCTGGCCTTGAACTCACAGAGATCTATCTGCCTCTGCCTCTTAATTGCTGGGATTGCAGGCATGTGTCACCGATTCCTGGCATTAAGTTTCTAATTTGTTAGCAGGTTTTGGGTGAACAAGTTGCACACATAGGCACATGCACACACACACACACACAGGCACACGCACACACAGGCACAGCAAATTTGTACTTTTTATACACTCTGGCAGACTAGTTTCTAAAGCTGTAGTTTTACATTTTCTTTAGCACAGTGCATAGGGCACTAGTTTTTCTATATCTTTGCCAACATTTGGTGTTATCTGTTCCCAACCCTCCTTCGAGACAGGGCTTGTATAACCTTGACTGGCCTGGAACTCACAGAAAGCCACGTTTTTGCCTCCTGAGTGCTGGCATTAAAGACACGTGCCCGGTCATATTACCTTTCAGAAAAAATGTCTACCCTTTATTTTACTGGTGTGGGTATGCGTGAGTATGGCAGGTTTGGGCACATGCAGAGAAAGGGAAGTAACTTTCAGGAGTTGTTCTTCTCCTTCCACCCTGTAAAGCCCTGAGAGTTTTCTTCATGCAGTCTTGGGGTTTTAACTCACTCTGTAGAGCAGGCTGACCTCACTAGAGTGAGTTCCAGGACAGCCAGAGCTATATAGAGAAACCTTGTCTTGGAGGAAAAAAAATACAAAAACAAAAACAACAGCAACAAATCGGGGGGATTTACTTGGGGCCTTGCTTGCAGTTTCAGGGGGTATGCCCATGCCATCATTGGGAGAGCATGGCAGCAGGCAGGCAGGCGGGCAGGCGGGCGGGCAGGCAAGCGGGCATGGTGGCTCAGAGCTTACATCTGATCCAGAAGCGTGAGGCAGAGATGGAGCTAACTGGGAATGATGTGGAATGGTGCACCCTCTATGGCACACCTTCTCCAACGAGACCACACTTCCTAATCCTTTCCAAGTAGTTCCACCACTGGGCATTAAAACACGAGGGCCATTCCCATTCAAGCCAGCACAATCTGTGTGCTGCATAGCATTGGTTGTCAGCTTGGTGGCTTCTGGAGTCACCTAGGAGACAAGGTTTGGGACAGGTCTCAGAGGAATTATTTAGATCTGGGTATCTTCTGGGCATTCCTCTGAGGGTATAATTACCTTGATTAGGTTAACTGGGCAGCACCTTTCTCTGGGCTTGGATCCTAGGAGGAAGTGAGCTGATACTCTTCTTCTTCCTGGTAGTGGATGCTGTGTGGCCAGCTTCCTCCAGTTCCCAAAACCAGGTCTTTTCTCACTATAATAGATTACCCTCAGACTGATTAAAAAAAAGAAAAATCGTTCTTCCCTACATTGCTTTCTTCTGAGTGTTTTATCACAGTAGCAGGTACAGTAAGTATGACCATTAACATTAATAGTGAAATGAGGTAACTAGTTAGTGATGGTTATTTTGTACGTCTTTGCATTTTGTGTTTTCTTACACCTCAAATCTATAGGGTATAGATTTCAACTTTTACCCAACTTAAAAAAAAAAACAACAAAAACAAACAAAAAAAGCGCTGACCTTGGTGGCTGTTTGTAATCGTAGCATTCCAGTAGAAACAGGAGAATCAGGAATTCAAGGTTAACCTTGGCTACATGAGACCATATTTCATATTCCCCCCAAAAGAGGCAACACATAAGTAAGAAATGTATGTTTTGCTCACATTTTGTTTCAAATAACTTTGGAGTGTTTGCTTTTTAAATATAAGGGTCTGGTGATGACCCGGTGGTGAAGAGTGCATGCTGCTCTTTCAGAGGACCTAAATTTGGAGCCTAGCACCCAGGTACCTTACAGTTGCATATGATTCCCATTCTAGGGGGTGTGCCACTTATTTCTGGCCTCTGTAGTCACTTGCATACATGCACATGTTCATAAAATAAAACTTAAAGTTCATTTTAAAAATTAGCAGAAATGACAGTATAAACACCACATATAGATTTCTCTCCAAAGATTGCTTGATAGTCTGCTTACAAATATTTAACTTGTGATTATGTTATAGTTTGTTAAAACCAGAGTTGTTAGGGTCACAGTCTGGACCTTGACATCCCTAACAGTCTAGGGATGGCCACTCATCCTCAATAGGTCCAGTTAGACAAATGATGAAAAGGAGAGGAGGGAGATTTGTTCAATATGTCCACATTGGGAAGGACAACAAAGAGGTCCAGTCTGTCTTCAGGACATGAGATTAGGTTTAGTAGGGAGAAAGAGGTATATGCAAGTATGCAGTCAGGGTGTGATCTACTCCGTCATTATTGTCTGGATTCTGGTGTCTCCAGCAAAGTGGTCTGCTGAGTGGTCAGGGATGTGTAGGAATCTCTTTCGAGCAGACAAACTACTCTTTCTGTTTGTTTGGTAGCAGGTTGCCAAGCATTTCCTTCTCCCAGTGTGAGAAATTTCAATTTCATGGAGTCCATTATGTCAACAGTCTTATAGTCGATAGGAGCACAGGTGTCTCTTTAGTTTATGATACCTGCCAGGACATCAGTTTGTATCTGAGTACTCTGATTTCTATAATGATTTCTTCATCCGTGACATAGAATTGCATTTAAAATTACTCTTTGTTACATTCGCTTTGTTAGTAGAATGTAATTTTATTGCACTGTGTTCAAGAAATGTGAAAGGAATAGCATTTGCTGTTTCTTCTGGCTTTTGTGCATGAATGTGTGCAAATTTATTAGAATGGTCTGGATAGTCCAACAGTGGCTGCTTCATACCAGAGAGGCCAGGAATCCTGCAGTTGTGCTGTTCAGGAGACTGAGTGTTTCAGCATTCCCAGCTGGTGCTGAAGGCCTGGAGGATTTATGCAGACTGTCCATAACTGGACACAGTGCAGAGATCAGCCAGTCATGGGGAGCACAGCCCCACTGGTTACACTGCTGTCACAGCCCCTGCATCTGTGGTTCAGGGAACATCACAGAAGAGGAGTCAGAATGATTTCCAAAGCCAGAATATGAAGAAGTGCCCTGTGACAAAGTCTCTCTCAGAAATGGCTGCATAAGCAAGACTGGAAAAAATGGCAATATCACATACCTTAATGTAGAAGAGGAAATGTCTAGACAAAGAACTATAGGCAACTAATGACTGCTGAGAGAAGGAGAATTAGCTTCTCACAGGGAGGGCTGCTTTGGTTATACAGCAAAGTGGTCAGCTCTGAAATCATACAACAGAACAGACTCAGCTGGTGGCATTTATGTTTGTGCAGAGATGTGTATATTTGCGTGTGTTGCAATAATAAAGAAAAAGGGCCTAACAGATTGGGAGGATCTGGAAGGGACCCAGTGATACAGTTCTATTTTTATTAAATGTATTTTTAGAAATTCTATTTTAATTAAAATATATTAAAATACAATTTTTAAATGTGTGGAAATACTTGTCTTCCTTTTTAATGTAACGTAGATTTTCCCTTGGCCTCCAGTGTTGCTCTCGAGAAGACCGTCATTCTTTCCCTGCAGACTTTCTCCCTGAACTCTGACTTTTATGGATAGTATCCTGGTGCCTCTTTCTTTCAGTAGTCATGCTGAGAATCTCAGTGGATCTTTTCATTCTCAGAATTCATGTCCTTCTAGGAAATTGCTTGTTTGTTTGTTTGTTTTAATTTCCTTTGTCTATTCTGACCTGGAACTCCTGTCATTTTTTAATGGAACTGTGGTATAGTTCTATAAATCTTTTATGTTTTCTCTTAGCTTCTAGAGACATTTAAAAATTTTTCTAATTCTTGTTGAAGTTTCATTTTTACTACTTAAAGTTTTTATTAGTTCTTCTGATAAATACTCCTTTGTTACATGGTATTTTTTTGTTCATAAGTGTAAATATATTTACACTTTTCTGATAATACTGATGCCAGTTTCTTGAAAATTTTATTTTTCCTTGCATCATCTCTGCTTTGCTCTGAATTGGTTCCTGTCATCTTTTTTTGAATTTCTCATATTAGAAGCTTTTAAAATTTTATGTGGTCTTTGGGTGTCCACATTTAAAAGTGTAGCCCTAAAGAGCTTATTCAGAGCTCCACCTCTGGCTGGTTGTTTTTTAATTTTTACTAAACCAGGACCCATTGGTACTGCTCCCTGGCAAAGTCTTTTCCTTGTGAACCCCAGGAAAGAACTCAACTGAAAAGTAAAGGTTCTAGCAGTGAGAAGAGCTGTTTGTTGTGTGAAGTTGACTTAATACTGGGAAAATTTGAGATGCCGCCTCCTCTTTACCTTGTCAGAGCATCTTCATGGAATCCTGGGGATGGAGCTGAGTCCTGCTTTGCCCGGCTCTCTTCATTTAGAGAATGAGGAACAAATAAGGCAGGCGTGGCTAAGTGAACTTTGCAGATCCTCACATTGTTAACTTCTTCACCCATGTTTCCAGAGGAGCCTCGTGCTCCTAGTTCTCCCGCCTTTTGGCGATTCAGTGAGCACTTTGTGTGTGATTGTCTTTTTTGAGGCTGGTCTCAGACTCACTCGGGCCTCCTGTCTCTACTTTTGTATCCCAGATAATGGCTTGATAAGTATACATCGCCATATGATTTCATGTTTCTTTTATTGCATTCTTTCTTTATTATTTCTTGTGGGAGAGGCTTGTGTGTCATATGTATGTAAGTGTCACAGAACAACTTGCGGGTGCTGGACCTCTCCTTCCATCACCGAGCTATTGCTGGGTCCCAGGGATCAAACTCAGGTTGTCAGGCTTGGTAGCATCCACTCAGCCTTCTCAACAGCCCCTAGTTTTAGACCTAAAGTTTCCTGAAAAGTCAAACATTTTTTTCTTGGAGTGTTACTATTAGATATGCTGACTTAGTCACTTTGTTGCTGTGAGACACACTGAAATGCCCAAGGAATTTAATTAGGGGCTTACTTACAGTTTTGGAGGCTTAGTCCTTTATCATCGTGGTAGGAAGGAGCATGACAGCATACAAGCAGACGATGTTGGCGAAATAGCTGAGAGTTCTACATCTCGATCTACAGACAGAGAGACTCTGGGCTTGGAATGGGCTTTTGAAGTCTCAAAGCCCACTCCCAGTGACAGACTTCCTTCACACCTTCTAATCTTCTCAAATAGTGCCACTCTATGATGACTGAGCATTCAAAATTTTCTCCGTATTTTTAAGATAGAGCTTACCATATGGTCCAGACTGCTCTCAAACTCCCTGAACCCTCAAGTGTTGGGATTATAGGCATGTGCCACCACACCTAGCAAAATAAATGTTAATAACATACGTTTATCAAAAGCCTGGGGTGGAAGTCAGAGCTGTAAGATTTTGTTCAGTTGTCACAGTGTTGAAAGATTACATGATGTTATGCTGTGACTATGAAACCAATATAGTAAGTGTGTGTTTTAGGTCATTGAAGATACTTGAAAAGTATACAGCCTCACTCATTATTGTTTTCCTAAAGGACATCTTTAATTAAAAATAACTATAGTTCCATAATCTGTTTATTTTAAATCAATTTATGCATGCATAATTTAAAAACTGTTCATTTTCATGTTGAATAACTATTCATCATCAAAATTCATATTGATAAGACTCCAGGATCCATTGTTAGGTTAGAATAGTCATGAGATCAGAACATTGAGACATTGTACTCACTAGGAAACTGGAATGAGTAAACAGTTCTGATACTCCCCTTGGGTTTGTCAAACACCTATGGTTATAATTCTCTTAATAGTTCTGCAGGCAACTAAAAGATGTTACTGAAAGTCTGTACCTGTCCTTCAGAGAATATATCCTTTAATTCTTGGCAGTTTAAACTCAACAGCCAAACTATTAACAAGGGCATTTATTTCCAAAGTAAAAACTTAACTGTTAACCGTGGCTTGTAACCCATAAGCAGGTTAAAGAAATTGATATCACAATTTAATTGAGGATAGGAAACAATTAGGTGAAAGTCTTCTAGTAGAAGATAGTTGACCAACATTGAGTTATAGTGAAGTTTTATCCTATATCTTGTCTTTTGCTTTTCCTGTCCCAAGTTGTCCCTATTAGTCAAACACAGACTTTGTTAGGGTCAAATTGGCCTTTTGAAGAATTAGATGAGGTTATGTAGCACCCTAAGAGCCTTGTCTTCATTAGGGGAGTTCCAGTCAGCACTCAGCACTAGTCAGTTACCATGCAGTGTGGATCCAATGTGGCCAAATTTCCCAAATTAAAACAAAACAAAACAAAACAAAACACAGAAATAATTAATTAAGGTTTTTCAAGACAGGATTTTGCTGTGTAGCCCTCCATAGCCTCTGACTCACTATTGTAGATCAGGCTTGCCTTGAACTCACAGAGATCTGCCTGCTTCTGCCTCCAAGTGCTGGGATTAAAGGCATGTGCCACCACTGCCTGGCTAAAAACGCCAACTTTTTTTCTTTTTCTGAGGCAGGGTTTCTCTGTATTGTTTTGGAGACTGTCCTGGAACAAAGTCGGTAGACCAGGCTGGTCTCGAACTCACAGGGATTCACCTGCCTCTGCCTCCTGAATGCTGGGATTAGAGGCGTGCGCCACCAACGCCCGGCTTAAAAACGCCAACTTTAAAGAAAAAAAAATAGATAGCTTTTTGTATATTAGGAGGCCATTAAATTTTTTTTAAAACAATACATATACCAAACAAAACATCTGATTGCCAGAATCAAAGATGAGTACCACCATGTCCAGCTTTAAACATTTTTTTTGTAAGATATGAAATGATTTTTGTTGCTTTTTGAAATAGGATCTTGGTAAGTAGCTTTGGCTGTCCTGGAACTGGCCATTACCTAGACCAGGCTGTCCTTGAACTCAGAGATCTGCCTGCTTTTGCCTCCCAGATGCTGGGATTAAAGGTGTGATGCATGATAATTAAGGTACAACTATGAAGTAAAGGAAGTAAGAAAAACAACCAAACTGCCTCATATACACCTTAATACACAACATGATCATAATGTTCTCAAACCACTTTAACGTTAAAATGATTTCATTTAAAACTGAAAATTAAGGCATCATTTGATCAGTAAAGCTTATCTCCCCCCCTTAGTTATTAAATGAAGACTAGAAACTGTAACTTGTCTTCATTTAGTAGTTGTAAATTCATGAGGGAAAAAGTTACTTCATAGTATAATAAAAACCTTCGGGCTGGGCAAGTGGCATACACCTGTAATACAAGCACTGGGGAGACTGAGACAGGAGTGCCCACATTTGACGTCAGTATGTACTATATAACAGGACTTTTGTTAACGACACCTTAGGAACAAGAAGTTACAAATATTCATTTAAGTACACATGTAACGCAAAAAACGTAAATATCTCATAAATAAAACAAAATATTCCAGGGTTAGCAACATCATTAAGAACGAGATGTATTTGGTGGTAAAGGTGGTGTTTTTGTTTGTCTCATTTTCTTTTGGTCTTTATGAAGGGAGGCATTGTAGAAATACAGAGACATGACAAAGGGAGAGCAGTGCCTTACCTCAGAATGTTGACGCCTCTCTCCATTGGAGAGTCAAGAGTCTCAGTGCAGACAGCAGCGTTTACTGTGAAGGCATCCTCTATGTGCGGGTTAAGTGACGTGTCCGTGAAGAGTAGGTCTCATGAGTGCAGGTGCATGTGCAGTCGGAGACAGACCCTTCTGGAACTGGATCTAGTTCACGTTGGTTGTGAGACTTCCAACATAGGCACTGGAGCGAAACTTAGGTCCTATGGACAAACAGCACATTCTCTTAGTCACTTAGCCCATGTGGTAGTTTGAAAGAAAAGGATCCCAAAAGGGAGTAGCACTATTAGGGGGTGAGGCTTTGTTGGAGTGGGAGTGGCCTTGTTGGATGAAGGGTGTCTGTGTGGAGGTGGACTTTGAGGTCTCATATATGCTTAAGCCACACCCATTGTCTTAGTTTACTTCCTGTTGCCTGCAAGTCAAGATGCAGGACATTCGGCTACTTCTCCAGCACCATGTCAGCCTGCACGACACCCTGTTGCACCATGATGATAATGGCCTAACCCCTTAAAGATGCAAGACACACAATTAAATGTTTATAAATTAAATGTTTGTAAGTGTTGCTGTGATCGTGGCATCTCTTCATAGTAATAGAAATCCTAACTAAGACAGGCAGGCCCCTTTCTAGACCCTTAATGTTTTATTTGAAAATAGCAATGGGCTAGCCTGAATATATATGACCTCTTATAAGGCCTCTTTTATCAAATGGAAGCCATCTTCCATACAATGTATAATGTACACTTCCATCAGCTAAAAACCTTTAGAAGCTGTAGGCTCACAGTAGAGCTTGCCCCCTTCTGGACACCCCTCACCAACCACCAGTGATCCCATTTAGGTTTCCTAGCCATCCCTTGAAAATAATAACTTTAAACCCCACCAGAGTTCTGTGTATAACTACTGTAGACACCCAAACCTACACTGTGCTTTTGGATGTGTCTTTTCTTCTTTTAAACCGCACATGAACCCAGGGCCTGGCATACATGCATGCACTCTAACACCAACATACTCCCCCACCTCCAGTCTGGGGAGAGAGATTCTGTTCACAGTATATTTCTGACCAGGCATGTCAAGAAAATAAAAGTCTACTGACAGGAACTGGGGTTGATGAGAAGTACTTGCTACTTAGAGTTGTGGGGGACAATACATAGACACTCTGTAAGTAAAGGTTGTTTTGTTATTATAAAGTAACTCTACTAGTTTATAGTTGAGCTAAATTGCCAGAAGATTCATTTGAGTTTTGCAGAGGGAATTGGCTGTTTGTCTTTACTATTTACCTATTGTGTTGCTGTGCATTTCACTGAACCTCTGACAACATGTAAAACAGGATGAATGTTCTTTTTTTTTACAGTAGTGGATGATGGAGATTAAACGCAGGGTGTCGTATATGCTAGGCAGATTCAAAGCTACATCTCCAGCCCTTTTCCTTTTTTACATTTTGAGACAGAGTCTTACTTAGTTACCCTTTAACAGGTTGGTCTTGAACTCATGATCATCCTGCCTCACCCTGCTGAGTAATTCTGACTATAGGGTTGTACTCCCAAGACCAGATTTAAATTACAGGATCTCTAAATCACTTGTAACTGAAGTGAATCTGATCTTTTTTTTATTCCTTCCCAAATGCTGTATAAGTTAAGACAAATGATACAAAATGTAACTTTGTAATCAAATAAGGTATAATTGTTACATTATATTGTAGATATTTTCCAATTTACTGATACTAGTAATATTTGTTTGAATGACTAGTGTTTTAACAGCAAGGGGGGCTGTGCTGTCAGGATGCTTATTTGCTATGAAAATGTCAACTCTTAAGACTTTTAAACAGATTATCGGCACTAGCTTTTCAAAATTTTTATCTTTTTGTTTTGTTTTTGAGACATGACTTCTGTGTAGCCCTGGCTGTCTTGGATCTCACTCTGTAGAGCAGGCTGGCCTTGAACTCAGATCCTCTGCTTCTGAGTGCTATGACTAAGTCACCATGCCTGGCTCTTTTTTTGTTGTTGTTGTTTTCTTTTTGCCCTTGGAATAGGGTATTACTGTGCCCCTGGGCCTAACTTGAGCTTACTGTGTAGCTCAGACTGACTTTGCACTTGAAGCTAGCTAGCCTCCAGCCTTAGCCTCCTAGGTGCTGAGATCATCAGTATGTGCCACAATGCTACCTTTATTTTATTTTTGAGAAAAAACTTCATTACCTTGTTCAAGCAACTATTGAACTCTTGACTCAGCTGAGCCAGCCTCCTGCTCAGCCGTTCCCTGTGGTTGAGACTACAGGCTTATACCACTTGGTCCATCTAATTTAGAGCTTTAGTAATCTTCTTGAGACCTTTACTGCTGATCCAAAATGCAGTCTTTTCAGGTAGCTTTTTTCCCTGGAGTATCCTATAATTTGGTTTCATTCTGATACTGCATACCTGGACAAAGGTGTGTCTTCAAGGATATCGGCATTTTAGGTTCCTGGGCCCAGATTGCCCTGTACTTTCTCAAATGTAGGTCCAAAGTTAACTCTCCAGTTTTGTTTTGTTTTTACTTTTTGACCCTTTTTAAAAAATTGAAAATAGATTATTTTCCTCATATAATCCATCCTGACCACAAGTTTCCCCTCCCTCTACTCCTCCTAACCCCCCGACATACCTGTCCTCTTCCCCAGATCCACTCCTACTCTGTTTCCTCTTCAGAAAAGAGCAGACCTCCAAGAGATAACTATCAAACAAGACACGGTAAGGCAAGGTGAAATCCCCCATATCGAGGCTGGACAAAGCAACCCACTAAAAGGAAAAGAGTCCCAAGAACAGGTCAGAGTCAGACACACTTCCTCTCACAGACAGGAAGTAACAGTCATAACATATGTGCAGGGGACTTGGTGCACACCCATGCAGGCCACCGTGCTTGCCACCTCAGCCTTTGTGAGCCCATGTGAGCCCTACTTAGTTGATTTGGTGGAATAATTTGTTAGGATGACAAGTGGTGGGGAGCTTAGTGAAAGGAGAATCCACGTGTGTCCGGGGCTTTCGGTGGTCAGGCCGAGGAGCAGCCGCTTTCAGGGCGCCTGGATCCAGGTTCCGGAACTTCTGACACCAAAAGGATGCTGCAACGATAAACGGCACACTTAATGAAAGTAAAAGCATTTATTGTAGAAATTACTCACAAGAGAAAAACAAGCAACCCAGATGAGCCGAGTATTTTTCCACTGCCGAACCGGAAGAGTTTGAAAGAGGGAGAGACTAGCTGCTACTCAGTCTTTTATTCCTTCCTCCGTGCTCGCCCCTAGCCATGCCCAAAAGTGGGCCTGGCTAGTGACGTAGTTCACCGCCTACATCCGTATATGTCTTTAGTCATGCATGAAGTGGGTGTGGTTAGTGGTGTGGCAAACCGCCCTTTTATTACCTCATCTGTGTGCACCTCTAATATGCCACATGGCTAATGGCGGAGTACCAAATTTCACCCTACAGGGTCCCATATCACTGAATGCCTGTGGCACAAGCTGGAAAGACTGGCAGTTTAACAGCCCTCTTGTAGAGTGGTTGCATCTCTGAATTCCCTACCCAGGAACTGCTGCCAGCTTACAATTGCTGTAGTCAGTCACCATGTGGAGTTCTTTGAGGGTTTGTTTTTAAGCTTCCCACTTCATTATTCATCTGCATGGTCTAGCTAGTTAAGAGCCTGGAGGATATTCCAGATCTATGAGAAATGTAAAGTTACTCCTTATCTCAGGGATGTTTAGGAAATACCCAGCGATAAGAATTCTGCAAGAAAAGTGAATCAGATTGGAATAACATAACAGTGGCTGCTAAGTCATCTAGGAACTAAGACATCAGCCTCACCTTATTTTCTGTCCTAACCAGTGAGAGCCTGTTTCTCATAATTGCAGAGGCCTGCACCCTCTAAGAGAAGCTTGGAGAGTAGCTTTGTGGAGGAACGTGACTCCCCTCTCCCTAGCGTTTGCATTTCCTCCCTTCACTAGTAGGTAAGGAAGGGGGTGGGTCTAGTGGTGCATGTCTGAATCCCAGCACCAGGTGAGCCAAGGCAGGCGGATTTATGGATTTGAAGCTGCTTTGGTTTATATAACAAAGCCCTGTCTGTGGGGAGGAAACCAAGCCCAATCCCTGCATTTATATTGCTGCATATTTCCAGTTTGTGGAGATCCAGACGTTAGATGGTTGTTTCTGACCCCACATAGCATCTTATACCAGGAAGCTGGGTAGAGTGGGACGGTGAGTTGAGGAGAGGTTTGGATCTGAAAGCAGACTTGGATGGAGCCTAATGGGACTTTCTCCTCCAGGGTACCCTCTGTCTTGTTCCAGCAGAGGATGCCTGAATTCGCACGTGTGATGAAATGTGTCTTCACCAGTGAAGCACGGAAGTCAGCAGCTGTGGGAGTCTTCTACAGTATAAGGACATTTAGAGTAAAGACTTGGGGAGTGCTTGGTAACTGATTTTAGCAGCTGGACCTTTATGCTGTTTGTTTGTGTACTTTCCGCTGCCAGTGTCTTCCAGCTCTCTAGTCAGTGATGAAGTGAAGCATTTTTCTTTTTGAGGAAGTTTCTTAACTGAATTATGAATGATAATTACAAACATTGCTTCAACCTTATATTTCATTCTTTAATATTTTTAAAATTGGTCTTGTATGTGGGGTCTGCAGAAACGGTAAAACTTACCAAAATAGTATGCCTCCACCCTTCCTATGTGAATTGGAGTATTCTCTTACATTCTTCATCCCATGCCTGTGAACTCTTGCTTGCTCAAGTGTCTTCTAAGTAATTTCTTTTTGGGAGACTGGTACTTTTGACCGGAGGAGAATGACTATTGCCCTATATTACTTTATTTTATTTCTAGTATAAGTAAAATGTTTATTATCATGCTTTCCAATACCAGTTTTGCTTATAAGTTATATTTCTTTAGAACTTAATTAAATGAAATCAGACAAAATAGCTTCTCACATTTCTTAAGGTTTACTTTAATCACATGTATCAACCACTGCACATAGAAATATGTCCTCATATTAAGCATTAGAATTTATAATGTCAATAAAACACAAAAATAATTGTTTTCAGTATAGGAGACTATATAGAACTTACATTTAATTAAAATTTAATCTACAAATTCATCTTTTATTGAAGCATATGTTCCTGGTGTTATTAAAACTTATAAGATTATTAAGAAAGTGAAATAACATAAGACTGACTTTTCAAATAATTTTCAAGTACTGTGCTTATGTTATCCAGAAAAAAAATGTTTTAAGAGTAACTAAAAATGGAGAAATTGCCTCACTCCTGATTTAATTGTGATAAACTGATCTAATTCTGCTATTTATCTTATTCTTCTGAGTGAACCACCCATGGACATTTCCTGTTTGCGGTAGCCAGATGTGATAATCAGAAGCTCTCAGAACATTGCAGCTGATGGGACCTTGGAGAGGGCATGTCAGGATTCCAGACTGAGCTGGGGGCATCCTTTTATACCTGACTAATTACCTGAAAGTGTTTCTTCAGCACTGCAGCAGTAACAACCCACCTACTGTCTGTAGAGAAGGAAGGGGGCGGGGCATCTGAAGAGGCAGGGTAGTGGTAGTCCTAATTCCCTTTTACCAAAGTAAGGGAACAGAACATGGTAGTTAGTCTTGTTTTAGAATTTACCCTCTTACCCATATAGCAATGCTTATTCCAGAAAATATTCTTTAATATGTACAAAAATTTAATTCAACCCTGCGCATATTAAGGGTATGTTTTCAGAAAATGGCTGTTCAAATGTTCAAATACAAAGTAGCACTTCATTTTCCTGGCTTTTCTTTCTGCCTTAATTAATGAATATGTTTATTCATGTATTTGCTTTAAAAGTAAGTAATGTATATGATGATATCTTGCTTGTACAAATAAAGCCTGTCTGAATCTGGAGGTCTGTGCAGACAGACAGGAAGTGAGATGGCTGAGCGGGGAGAGGATATTAAGTGGAAAGAAACAGGAACTCTCTCTTGTTCACTGAGACACTAAGGAGATAAAGGTGGCTGTGACTTGCTCCTCCTCCTCTCTGATCTCAGCATTTTCCTCTATATCTGACTCCTGGTTTTTATTATTTAGACCAATTAAGAACTCCTTTTTACAAATGTGTGGATAACTTAGCTTGCATAACCTTCCAAGAACTTGTATGACTTAATGCTAAAAATAAAATTACTCATGGCCATTAATATTGCCTAATTTGGACAATTCATGTGACTTGTCACCAGTTCATGAAATTTCATGACTTGTAAAGACTTAATCTGAACACGTTACAATTGAGCTAAAGACAACATACAGTTTATGAAAGAATATGTGAGTTATACTATGCATTAACAGTGTTGTGGCTTCAAACAAAAGCCGTTGAATAGAGTTAATGCATTATAATATATAACCTTGATGGCATCCAGAAAACTTTCCCTTCTGAGAAGGGCAAGCCTATTCTGTTAATATACATTCACAAGAGATCACAAAACCTACCACACAATTTATACTTTGTCCAATAATATGTAAAGTTTTATTATTGTACTTTAGCTAGATGCTGTGTGATATTACTTTTGATTGCCTTGGTAAATGTATAACTCAATTATCAGAGGTTTTTATTTTATATGTGTAACTGTATCAAACATTAAAGATTATCTAGACTGTAAAATATTTGTTTTACATTAAAGTGAGTTGAAGAACAGTTTGTGACTTAAAATGTCATATAGATTATTCATTAAACAAAATTAAATGACATGGTCACAATTGTGTGTTAATATAGCTGCATTATAAGGGAAAGTTTCTTCAAACTCTTTAGCTGTGAAATAAAGAACTGTATGAATTTCTCAAATTGCTTAATACAAATATAAAATATATGGAATACTTTGCAAGTTAATATATCCTTGAGTTTTATCCATACTACATTATGTAATAACTTCCCTTGAATCTGGGAAGTGTTTTGAGTCAAACATCTGAATATTCATTTAAGCAGTGTAGTGGACCCTATGCCATATTTTTTTTAATCAAATAAATTACAAATGAATTTATTTAAAACAATTTTTCATTTTCTTTTGGTCGTAGAAATAAGTTTTATTTAAAAACCTGTCAAAATGCTTAATAAAAGTGTAATTAAGGGGGGGAGTGGAAGGTGAGGAGGGAGGGGAATCTCCAGTTGGGATGTAAAATAAATGAAGAAATTTAATTTTAAAAAAATGAAAAATTGTGTGATTAACTACAAAAAACTGCTAAGGACATGGAAGAAAACATAGTCCTCCAAAGGAAAGGACAGCAGAGTTGTATTTTAAAATTTTTTTCTTATTAACAAAGTTTTAGTTTGAGTTTTAATTGTTAAAGTTTGAATATAAATTTCTTATATCATTCCCACCTTTCCCCCTCCCCTCCAGTTCTTCATTGTCCCACCCATTCCTCAAATTCATGACCTCCCCTTAGTGAATAATTATTGTTACATATTTATGTGTGCCCACATGTATATGTAAATACAAATTGTCCATTTAGTGGTGTCAGTATGCACATGTGTTTAGGGTAGACTTCTTAGATAATCTATCAGGGTCTTGTTCCAGGAAAAGACTGATTTTCCCTCTTTCTGAAGCTATTAAGTACTTGAAGCTAGCTAGCTCTTTGTCTAAGGGTAGAGTGTTGGTGATTTCTCCTATCTTTATTGGCATGCCAGCTTATATTGTCATTGTGCTGGTCTTGTTTAGGCAGCCATATTGTTGAGAGTTTATGGGTGTGGTTTCCCTGTCATATATAGATGAGTCTCATAGCAGACAGATAGTTCTGGCTGCTAAAATCTTCCAGTGTTCCTTGAGCCTTAGGTGTCAGGGTTCTTGTTCTCTGCATTTTGCCCAGTTGTGGGTTAGCTTCTTTGATGTGTGGTCAAAGAGGATTAAGTATTTAAAATGCAGTTAGAAATTACATAGACTTAGGAAAGTGGGCAGTAGATCCCCCTTTGGGCACATCACCTCACCATCCACAGTGTTTGACTAGGTTTATAGTGCTCAACATGAATTTATTCCTATTGAGCAGTTCTTAAGTTGATTATACTCAAGATTATGAGTGGCAGTATTATACCCTTGGGCATATCTTGCCTTGATGGTCATTATGTTTTGTAGTCTTTACAGCTAGGTAAGAATATTCCTTCTTTTCTCCCTTGGCAGCTTGCATAGCAACCTCAAATATTTGTGAGACTAGAATTCAGGGAGAAGGCTTCCAGGTCAATTCCAGCTTGATTTCCTTGGAGTACTGTGTTCAAAGTGTGTGGTGTCTTCAGCAATAGGGTCTTAGCTTCAAGTTGTGGGAGGTAATCTAAAATGGCAATAACCTATATTGCTTTGGGAGTTTCTTGGACGCCAGACCAACAACTCTGAGAGGCACTTGGGCTTTTATTAGTCTCTTGACTCTTGGGTGCAGCATTGTCACTCCAAGTGGTATAACTTCATTTGAACTCTGTGCGTGCGTGCGTGTGTGTGTGTGTGTGTGTGTGTGTGTGTGTGTGTGTGTGTACACTCTCCTTTTTCAAATATCTTTAGTATTAGTTATCCCTCTACCCTCCCTCTCCAGGTAGCTCACCCCCATTTTTTTTTATTTTCCTCTCAACAGCACTCATGTTATACTCTCCTCCTCTCTAGAGCTCCTTCACCCCCTGTCCCTCGGTTCCTTTCTACTTTGGTGGTTTCTGCAGTTACTCCAGATAATATCCACATTCATAAAGATTAGGAGCTAGGATCCACAAATGAGAAAGAAGATATAGTTATTTGTCGCTTTGGATCTGGGTAAACTCATTCAGTATATTTTCTAGTACTGTCCATTTACCTGCAAATTTCATTTTCTTTACAGCTGAGTAAATACTCCATTGTGTTTATATACTACATTTTGTATTCATTCATTCATCTGATGAAGGACACGTAGGCTATTTTCCATTTTCTGGCTATTGTGAATAGAACATCAAGGAACATGGCCAAGCAAGTATATGTGGAATAGATTGGACATATGCTGTGGAATGGTATAGCTAGATCATATGATAGATCTACTTTTAGTTTTCTTTCTCCACGCGATTTCCATAGTGACTATACTGGTTTGCAAACCCACCAACCATATATCCTTACGAACATTTCTTGTCAGTTTTCTTGATCTTGACCATTCTGACTGGGGTAAGATTAAATCTCAGTATAATTTTAATTTGCTTTTCACTAATTGATAGTAATGATAAACTTTTTTTTGAAAAGATTAAAATAAAACCATAACCACTTCTATTTCTTTTGAGAACCCTTTAGATCTGTAACTATCCCTCCTCTTTATTTTTGTCATTTGTTTTCTTGACTCTGTTTTTCAAGTTCTTTTGACTATCTTGGATATCAGTCTTCAGATGTATAGTATAGTTGACAAAGATTTTCTCTTTATTTAGTTGGTTGTTTTTTAGCTTTAGTTTAATGATGTCCCATTTGTCTTCTTGGGCATTAATTATACTGCTTTTGTCTTTTAGCAGTTTCAGAGTTCCTGGTGCCACGTTGAAGTCTTGTGCTGTTTGTTTGCTAGGTCGGGGTCTAATTTCATTCTTCTACATGTGGCCACCCAATCTTCCCATGGCTTTGTTGGTGATGACTGTCTTTCCTCCAGTGCATATATTGGGCATCTTTGTCAGATGCCAGGTGACGGTAGTCATGTGTGCCCATATTTAGTTCTTTTCTGTTCCATTGTTTTGTCTGTTTTTGCGCCAGTACCGTGCAAATTTTATTACTGTTGCTCTGCAGTATATCTTGATTCAAGAATTGGAATTTCTACAGTATTGTACTTTTTGCTCAGTATTACTTTAGCCATCCTGATGTGGAAAATGTCATGGGAATTTTGATTGGAATTGCTGTCATTCTGTACATTGCTTTTGGTAGAATGGTTATTTTCATAGTATTTTATCATTTTATGAGCATGGGCTGTCTTTACATCTTTTATCTTAAATCTCTTTAGAGATTTAAAGTTTTCACTTAGAGGTCTCTCATCTCCTTAATTATGGGAGTGTACCCATGATTCTCTTTTCAATGTGTTTGCTATTGATGGTTAGAAAAAAAATTGTAAGTTGATTTTATTTCCTACAAATTTGCGGATAAAGTTTAACATTTTTAGAATTTTCTGGTAGAATTTTCAGGATCTCTTATGTATAATTAATGTCTGTCTTATCATCAGGAAATAAAGATAATTTGACTTCTTTCCTATTTGTATCTCATTGTTTTCTTCTCTTGCCTTACTGCTCCAGCTAGTGCTCTGAGCACTACATCAAAAGGGTGTGTGGTGTTGGATGGTTCTTTCTGATCCCTAATTGTAGTACATCTTTCTCATTATTTTATTTTGAGACAGGGTTTCTCTGTGTAGCCCCAGCTGTCCTGGAACTCTCTATAGACCAGGCTGGCCTCAAACTCAGAGATACACCTATCTCTGCCTCTTGAATTCTGGAATTAAAGGTGTTGGCTACCACTGCCCATCTTGAATTTTTCTTTTTTTATGATGATGTTGGCTGTGGACTTCACAAGTTCTCCCTTCTCTGGGACTTGTATGCACACCATGAAATTGCTTTAATAATGTCCTCTGTATAACTGCTGTTAGGATAGGGCAGCAAGTGCACATTGGACATGAGTAGGAGACAAACTATGAATGAGTGAATAGCGTTTACACTGCCCATGCTATAGCCGCTAGGACAGCTCTGGGCTACTTCCTCCCCTCCTCGTCTTCAGTCTGTAGTACCCTGATACTACTTGTATTAAGACACCAGGGTGTTGATGTTGCTCTCAGCCTTGGAGAACTCGTCACATCTGTGCCTTCATCCATCAGTGCTTGCAGCCCTGCTGGAACATGGCCATGAGCTGCTCTGAGATACGTTAGAATAGTTCCTGGTGGTGGTGCAGTTGCCATTGAAGGTGATGGACGTATTTAGACCCTGAGGTGTGATGTCACAGACAGCTGTTTTCACAGTGTTGGAGATCTGCTGCACTAGGTCACTGCTGTTCTTTTTGAATGTTAAGCATCTGTTGCACCTCCTTCATGGACACATGACACATGGACATGGCAGCTGTTGTCAATTAGAACCCATGGCACTAACAGGGCAGTGGGAATCACAGATGCTCATCGTGTTCTTGCTATCGGACATCTTCTGGGTGAGCTCAGGTACTGTCAGGGTGGGGTACTACTGGCTGCCAGGCATGAAGAAGTACAGGCAGGAGAGGGTGCATATTTGCAGGCATGAAGAAGTACAGGCAGGGAGAGGGTACATATTTGCAGGCAAGTGGTTACCTTCCTTATAGTAGCTGTTGTGCCCAGGCCCTGGAGCCCCCAAACTGCCAAGAGATCCAGTTCTGATGCAAAAGCAAAGAGTTTTTATTACTAGTTAACTCAGGTCCTCCGTCTATCCGACACAGGAGGTGGAGGAGGAAGGACCCCAGCAGCAGTGGGGCAGGACATATATATATATATATATATATATATATATATATATATATATATATATATATATATATGGGGTAGAGCAACTGAGGTGTTTGAGGATCTACAAGTTGCATAGTAACAGTCTCAGGATTGGCACAACTCTGGGATGGGAGAACCTGTCCTGAGTTGATTGGTCAGCTGAAGAAAGCTTGCTATCTCTGCCTGTAGCTATCAGAGGGCTGTTGCTATGTGCTGCATGCCACTTATTACCAGTAAAGCACATCCAGAGCCTGCCAGCCAACTTCTGATTGGTTCCTTACCACATGGAGGGTATTCCCAGTACTTATGGCAAGGTCAGACAAGGTATGTGTGTGTGGGACGGGGGACGGGGGCGTGGTTAGCACACCCTGCTGAATTGGGGGCCTACATCTTTCTGGGTCTTTTCTGCAGCCTGTCATAGCTACATGGGGGGTGGGTGAAGGTCTGGGCTCTGCTGTAGCAAATAGGATTTGGGTCACTGTAAGTGGGTATAATGAGTCACATCGTTTTCAAAGCAACAGGGCCTCATTGTGTTTTCAGTTGATGGACTGAAAGGTTGGCATGGGAGGGCTCAACCACTGTGTCTGACACCTTGGGGGAAGGTCTACACTGGTGTTCATGATTCTGTCTAGTACTCCTCTCAGATCTTGTTGATGAGGAGGATACCAGACTCAGATCTCCCACCCAGGGATTGGGTCAGCTGAAAACCCTGCAGCAGTCACTGGTCTCGGCTTCCTCACAGTGTCCCAACACCAACTCAAGCAACTCTGTAACTTCTCTGTAGTGTCTTGGCCCATTTGTTCCCAGCCATATTCTAACATAAGAAGATACCAGGCCTGGTGATCTGCTAGAGGGGCTCTGAGCTCCCTGAATCCATGGTGTTGGGCATAGCATGGGGCGCATTCTTGTGACCTCATTGTACTGTTGGTGTGTTCCATCTGGAGGTTACTGTCCCTGTAGTAGGGTCGATGTCATGCTGATCACTGACCACTAAACTGATGGGCACAGTGCCAAGCCTGTGGGTGCATGACAGGCAGCTGCAGGATGGCTCACAAGCGGGCACAGAGCGCTTCTCTGGGACTCTCACTACTGAAGGCATATTGGGTTTTCTCAGAGGCCTTTTTTGCTTCTGTTGAAATGATCATATGGTGTTTGTCCATTTGTGTGACTTTATTACTTTTACTGACCTACATATGCTGGATCGTCTCTATCTGTAGGATAGAGCCAACTTGATCAAGGCACATGATCTTTTTGATAAGTGTACTGTTCATAGTTCTTTGTAGAAAATCAGGTAGAATTTACTGTGAAATCATCTGGGCTTGGGATTTATTTTAGTGAGAAGTCTTTTTTAAATGTTTATTTTTATTCATGTGTACATGGTTTCTGTACATGTATATATAAAAGTACCCATAGAGGCCAGAAGAGGGCACTCAATCCACTAGAGTGGGAATTACCGAGAGTCTTGAGCTCAGATCAAAACACTGGTCCTCTTTGGAAGAACAGCAAATGCTCTTACCCACCAAGCCATCTCTGCAGGCCCCTTATTTGTTATGGTCTGTTGGAGTTGTTGAGCTCTTCTTGGTTTTACTTTGGTAGTTTAGATGAATCTTTAGATTAATCCACTTCTTTTAGATTTCCTAACTTAATTGAGCATAGTTTTTTTCATTTTTTTATTTATCTAAATTAGGAACAATCTTATTTTTATATATCAATCCCAGTTCTCTCTTCTTCCCATCCTCCCATGCACCCCACTGACCCCCATCCTAACCTTCTTATGCTCTAAGGAACCTTCTCTGGTAAGATAAGACCATATGGAAATAGATTAATAGAAATGGGTTAATAATTAAGACAGAGCTAGCCAAATAAGAAGCCCTAGTCAGCCGGGCGGTGGTGGCGCATGCCTTTAATCCCAGCACTCGGGAGGCAGAGGCAGGCGGATCTCTGTGAGTTCGAGGCCAGGTTGGACTGACAGCCTCCAAAACAATACAGAGAAACCCTGTCTCGAAAAACCAAAAAAAAAAAAAAAAAAAAAAAAAAAAGAAGCCCTAGTCATCGGACAATAGTTTCATAATTAATATAGCATCTGTGTATTCATTTGGGGCAAGGCGGCTGTGGAACCAGGTGGGAAATCCCATAATATCTCCTATACTGAATTCCACTAGTAATCATTTTATGAAGTTGGGTGTGTCAGAGTTTGATGCATGTATGTTTAGTATTGTAATATCTTGTTGATTAATTGTTCCATTGATTAAAATGAAATGTCCTTCTTTATCTTTTGTGATTAGTTTTGGTTTAAAGCCTGTTTTGTCAGAAATTAGGACAATGACAATTACTTTCTTCCTGGTCCCCTGTGCTTGGTTATGTTTCTCTTTCCTTTCTCTTTAAGGTGGTGCCTGTCTTTAAAGTTTCTTGTAAACAGCAGAAAGATTGTGGGTTTTTTTTTTTTTGTTTTTGTTTTAGACAGTGTATCTGTGGAACCCGTTATGTAGAGCATTCTACAACGAATCCTCCTGTTTCTGCCCTCCTAATGATGGTTAGCATTAAATGTTTTAACTATCCTGAGTTTGGTTTCCTAATCCATTCATCTAATTTGTGTTTTTTTGATTGGGTAATTGAGACCATTAATATCTAAAGTTATTGCCAATAGGTGCATATGTTTGTGCGGTTTATATTATAATACTTTGTTTTAGTCATTATAGCTTCCTCTGTTTTCTTTCTGGAGTCTCTTAACTATATTGATTCCTCTCTTTGGTATTAAGTATTGCTTACAGTTGGTTTGCGGGAGATTCTTGGCCTGTCAGGTCCTTGAGCCCCAAATAAACACAAATATACTATATTAATTATGAAACTGTTGGCCGGTGGCTTGGGCTCCTATTGACTAGCTCTGTCTTAATTATTAACCCATTCCTATTAATCTGTGTATTTCCACATGATCTTGGCTTACTGGAGAATGCCCAGACCTGTTACTCCTTTGCCGGCTCACATGGCGACTCCTCTCTGCCTACACTTCCCAGAATTCTCTTCTAGTCCAGCCTATCTTCCTCCCTTATTGGGCAATGGTATTTTATTCATCAACTAATTAATAAGAGAAACATATAGGACTTTCCCCATCATACAGTATTTTCTGTAGAACTTGTTGAGCATGAATTCTGTTAGTCTGTTTCATAGAAAATTGTTGGGTTCTGTTTTTTCCTCCTTCACCTATGGCATAACTCAAAATCAGTACCACTTGGGAAACTGATGAATTGCCAAACTTAGCTGTCAGCAGGAAATGCAGTCTTGGCTGTCTCTGGACCATAGCTTCTGTGTGCTCAGGAAACACTACCCAGAGGGTTTGACTCCGAGATTCTGGTCTCTTCTTAATCATGGCTAATTGTGCTTTCCCAGCTAACCAGAACTGCAAAGTCTTGATTCAAAATATGGAAAGATCCTGATAGCTTCTAAGGGACCCTCAGAGTGTCCTTGTGAAACTTCATGAGCCAATTCTTGAATCATGTACACAGCCTTTTATTATTATCTTTTAAATTCCCACAGTACCTTGTTAAGCCCTGAACACTTGATGGCATTCCTAGCCCAAAGTTCCAGAGTCCTTCTATAGTCCTCCCCCAAATGTGCTCAGGTCTGTCACAAGTATCAACTAGTTAGGTTTTCTGTTGCTGTGATGAAATACCATGACTGACAGCAATATACTCCATCACCTAGGGAACTCAAGCCAGGAACTCAGAGCCCATGGAGGAGTGCTGCTTACCTACTGGCTTGCTCTCCATGGCTTAGCCTGCTTTCTTATGCTCAGAACCATCTTCCCAAGGGTGACGCATCCACAGTTGACTGGGCCCTCACATATCAATCATTAGTGAAGAAGACGCCCCACAGGTTTGCCTACAGGCAAATCTGACGGAGGCTATTTCTAAGTTTCAGTTCCCTCTTCTCAAATAACTCTAGCTTGTGTCAAATCGACACTAAACAAAACCAGGACAAGGCCCATCTTAATTTCAACCCCCACTATCTGTAGTCATTTTACTGAATTCACTTTTCAAATCCTAAGTTTTCTTCATTCCATTCAGTTTATATGTTTGTGGTTTCGTGGCTATCACAACTTATTGATAACCTCTTTAAGTTTATTGAGCTATCTGTGTCTTCTTTAAATACCTTGAAATCTCTGATGAAGGTATAAAGTTTGTGATTGCTCATTTACATTCTGTGTCCTGGAGTTCATCCAGGTAGTTCTCATTGAAGAACAGTACTATAGGACTAGTGGGTTTGGGGGGTGGTGTCATATTGCTGGTCTTTCTGTTGTTTTTGCGATGTGACTGTAGCATGTTGATTTGTTTCTGATGTCATGTTCTAGCTTGCCTCAGGCTGGGCTACTTCATGACTTGAGGGTCAGGAGCTACTCTTAAGAGGTGACTTTGTAGGACATGGTTCTTGAGGAACTCTTGAGGTAGGAGTTTCTGGGCAGAAGCTACGTCTCAGAGTTTCTATGGCATGGTAGACTTGGTTCTGTACTACCCAAATTTAAAGCAGCTGTGATAAAATGATAATACTGCTTAGTGAGTCACTATTCATCCCTTACCTCTTTGACAGGACTACATCTTTAATGTTTAATACAAACTGCTTTCTAAAAATACTTATTTAGTTTGTTTTTTTTGAGACAGGGTTACTCTGTGTAACAGATCTGACTGTCCTGGAACTTGCTTTGTAGACCAGGCTAGCCTCGAACTCAGAGACATCCTGTCTCTGCCTCTCAAGTGCTGGGATTAAAGGCATGTGAGACCACTGCCTGGCACAAACTGCTTGTTGTTGTCTAAAATGGTGGGAAAAGAAAAAATGTGTAATTTTTGAATATGTTTTATTATTCCTTCCAAAACAGACACTCCTTGAATATGCAGAGAAATGGAAAACTTCAGAAGACCCCTTACCTTTACTGGAGGTATACACAGTGGCCATCCAAAGTTATGTTAAAGCCCGACCATACCTTACCTCTGAATGTGAAAGTGTAGCCTTGGTTCTGGAACGCTTGGCATTGTGAGTAGAACTTTGAAAAATTAATCAAAAATCATATTTAATTTTTTCTTAAACTTTATTTTCTCTGGCTTTATGGTTACTTAATTTAAAGTAGATTTTATTTAAACAATTAATGAAGACTGCTGATACGAGAATTATTGGTTTTGTTTTGTTTTTTTGTTTTCAATAATCATTTGTATCCTTTTCCTTTTTAGAAGCTGTGTTGAACTTTTACTATGTCTACCTGTTGAGCTATCAGATAAACAATGGGAACAATTTCAGACATTGGTGCAGGTGAGATTACTTACCTATCTAATGTGGATGTAGTTTAATGAGTTTTGCTTATTTGGTTAAACTTTAAAGCATCTAAATCATGTGTTCATTTAATATTTGTAGGTAGCTCATGAGACGCTGATGGAGAGTGGCAGCTGTGAGCTGCATTTCCTAGCTACTCTAGCTCAGGAGACTGGGGTGTGGAAAAACGCAGTACTGTCCACTATTCTTTCCCAACAACCATTGGATAAGGACAAAGGTAAATTTTCTAGAGAGAGTAAGGAAAGCAAATGAATCATTAGCCTAAGAAAAAATATTTAACTTTGATGTATCAAAGGAGGCCCATTAATTACATTGTATGTGAAGCTCTTAAAACCTTTCAACTGTATTTGGGGCGAGATGTGTTTATAGGAATTTAGAATAACCAAAACTGCAATTTTTTTCTCTCAATATCTTTTTATCCAAAGAGTTCTTTTTGTAGTACCCTGGCAGGTAGAGTGTGATTTGTATGTAATGATAAACTCATTTGACAGATGAAAAAGCAGAAATAAGGTAGCACCTGATTTCTCTCGGAATGAGAGTAAGCTGTCACTACTGGGACTCTGAAGTCTTCTAAGATTCCTTCTCTCAGATTGCTGGAAGTCTGTAAAGATCCCAGTTAAACTCAAACTATCAGCTACCCCAATAATAGCTGACCTAGATAGCTAAGTCACAGTATTAGACAACATTAAAAGCTATACCAGAAGGAACTGCACCACAGCTGTCTCCAAGGTATTTTTTCTCTAAATTGCTTGAAATTACTCTGGCAAGCAGTGGTGCAGATCTCTGTATGAGGCCACCCTGGCCTATATAGAGAGTTTCAGGCTAGGACTACACAGTGAGACCCTGTCTTCAAAACGTGAAATAACAAGAAAAATTACTTACAAAAGTTATTATAGATTTTACCCTAAATCCTAAGATAGCGAGTAGATATTTAGCTGGAGTAATAAGAAATTCGCATGTCCAGTAGAAAAGGGGTATCTACCTCTTTCATTACTGCTGCTTATCTTAGTGACTACTGACAAAGTGTAGGTTATTTTGCTCTAGGACAGTTGGCCATGAAGGCCATGAGATGGGGATTTAAGCCAGCGTTAATGAATGCTACCTTTATTCTTCCGTCTGTTCATCTCTTAAGTATTTCATCAGACACGTGGTTCCCTCCTTTCTTCTCTTCTGCCATCTCCACTGTGCCTTCCTGATTGTTCTAGTATTACCCCTTCTTCTACGGACATCCAGGTCTCTGTAGTATTAAAACCTTAAGAGAAATGGAGAATAGATCTGTCTTAGTTAGGGTTTCTATTGCTGTGAAGAGACCCCGCCCGTGACCAGGGCAACTCTTATAAAGGAAAACATTAATTACAGGTTCAGAGGTTTAGTCCATTATCACATAGAGGTGTGCAGGCAGATGTGGTGCTGGAGAAGGAACTCAGAATTGTGCGTTTTGATCCGAAGGCAACAGGAAGTGACACTTGGGAGACCTCAAAGCCCACCCCCACCATAATACACTTCCTCCAACAAGGCCATACCTACTCTAAAAAAGCCACACCCCCCAATAGTGCTCCTTCTTGTAGAAGCAATTTTCTTTCTAGCCACCACAAGATCTTACTTATTTTACTTGTGGTGATGGTGGTGTGTTAAACAGGAAGGATCTCACTGGAAAGTTGAGACATGAAACTTTAGGCTTCCCAATGCTGGGGTTATAGTCAAACCCAATGCTTGGGTTATAGTCAAAAGTCATCTTTCCTGGCTGACCATTATGTAAAACAACAATAATTTTAGAGTAGCAAATCTTAATTATTTGCTTTTGATATGTTAGACTCCTGTCTAATAGATTAATACCAATATGCTTTATTTCTAATATCAAATTATACTTTTAATCTTAGTTTTGGAAATATTGGATATACATGTTAATAGTATATCAAATGGTTTTGAATATAGTTCATAACAGCATTCAAGTGTGCTTCTCTGTCCTTTAACTTTTAAAATGGTCCTCTATTGAAGGCAGGACTTACTTTCCCTTTTCCATTTTACAGATGAAAAGGAGACTTAAAAAGACTGGGTGTCTTTGTATAGCTGAGAATTAAATTCAGTCCTGAACTTCCTATAGTATTATGTCCTATTACAGGGAGGCTAATAAAAGTAAAATTATAGCCAACCTAAATAAAGGATTATCTTACCTTTTCAGTTTCTCAGTAGCATTTTGCCAAACGTAACACAGTTGGTTAAATCAGAGAAAAAAAGGAGTCTCGGAAGTTTACTGTAATTTTAAAGATTGTGTGTTCTATGTCCTTACGTTTTTGAGTGTTTTGACATGGTAGTTGTTAGCGAGTGGCTCTGCTTGTTGGTTATAGTTATAGTCTTAAGAGACTCTGCAGCTTTCACTAAAAACCACAGAAACTACGCGTATATATTTATTTTCTCCTTTGAAAACACCAAAGGAATGAAATTTTGGCATCTATGTACTCATTTACTTAAAATTTCAAATGTCATGAAACAAGGATGGATGACTTTAGGTGTAATAGTCTCTGACTAGTCTTTTTACTTAGCTCGAGATAGCCTTTGGTGAGTGCATATGGGAGAGTCAGCACACAAAGAATGGCCAGGCTTCTAAAGGCCATCCTTTAGTTTATAGTAAGACCCTTGAAGTCTTAATGAAGTATTTGAGCAGTGGTAATCCACTTAACCCTGAGCTTAGTTATTACTGAATCTGTTAAATTCAAGCCAGACTAACAGCAATCTGCTCTTTGATTTGGAAGTGTGACTGATCATAGACAGGGTTCAGGGACTGCGGCTGTGGTTTCCCTTTGGAACAAGGTAACTAGTAAATCAGTATAATGCAATTAGGTGGTCTCGGTGTGTAAACTGTGCTAGCCTCAAACTTGGGATGCTTCTTCTTCTGCCTTAGCTTCTCAGGGAAGGTAGGAGCCACCACCTGGCTTCAGGTGAATAATTTTGAATGTCAGAGGAGAGCTAGGCTTTCTTATTATGCTACTTGTGCATTTCTTTAGTTGTAACAGAATAGGAAAGCTACTTAATGCTCAATTACTTGTCTTCCTATTTTAATGCCCCTCTGAAACATCACTGAAAATGAAATCACACCAAACACTTGCAAACAATGATAATCTATAATTCAGTCCACCCTCAGCCCTATTAGGAGACTCTTTATTGTGAGAATTACATTTCATCAGTTTTTGTCTTTCAGATAGGGCACTGTTTCTAAAGCTGGCCTTGAGCTACATAGTGGAGGATGACCTCCAACTTCTAGTTCCCCATCCACACCTCCTAAATGCTGAGGTAACAGTCATGTGCCACCACTCCTGTTTATGTAGTGCTGGGAATCAAGCCAGGGCCTTGTGAATGCTAATTGGAGCTTCATCTTCAGTCTGCAATTGAGAGTAGGGGTGTGTGTGTGTGTGTGTGTGTGTGTATGTGTGCGCGCGTGTGTGCGCGCGCGCGCGTGTGTGTGCGCACGCACGCTCATACATACATGCACATGTTTTTACAAGTCACATAATACATTGTATAGGTATCAATGGATATGTGTTCCAGTACCTATCGAAGCAAGAGAATAATGTTGTTGGATGTCATACTTGAGGAGCAGGACAATCTACTTTATTTTTGGAGGCAGGTTTTCTTACTGGAACCTGTAGGTCATCTTTCAGCTAGACTGATGGCCAATGAATTCCATGAATCCACTTATTACTTTCTCTGCAGCCCTGGGATTCCAAGCACATACCACCATGCTCAGGTTTTTATGTAGACACTAAAGATCAAACTCAGGTCCTTCATGCTTGAACAGCCAGTACTTTGCCCCATAGCCCCCCACAACTGAGTTTTTAAAAGTCACTATCATAGTAATGCTAAGTGTTTCTGTTTTTGATTTTGTTTTTTCTTTTTTGTATGGTTTTGTTCTATTGAATTGTACTGTCAACGTTTAGTCTGTATCCCAAATATGATATGATCAGCTTTAGGTTACCCCATTCATTGTAACAATTTGTAGTTAATATGATAATTTTGTTGTCGTTAGCCATTTCTCACAAGTCATTGAAATCACTAAAGTCACACAAGGTTAGTTTTCTTTTTAAACTGTATTGTAATTTTTGTATATGTATGTGTGCATATGGGTATGTACACATGGGTAGGTGCCCCAGGAGGTCAGGGGTTAATCCCCTAGAACTAGAGCTGTAGACAGTTGGGCACCACCCGGTGTGGGGGCTAGGAGCTCAGGTACTCTGCAAGCACAGCACACGCACGGTCCTTCCTTAGCCTCTTCGTGCCTTTGGAGTGTTCGCAGCCTCCTCATTATTTTCTAGTGCATAAATGGTGTTTTAAATATTAGTTGTTATTTTTGTTTCCTTAGCCCTCTTTGTTGCTTTTGGAGTGTTGTGTTCCCAGCCTCCTTATTATTTTGTAGTTCATAAATGGTGTTTTAAATATTAGTTTTTATTTTTGTTTTCTTAGCCCTCTTTGTTGCTTTTGGAGTGTTGTGTTCCCAGCCTCCCTTATTATTTTGTAGTACATAAATGGTGCTTTAAATATTAGTTTTTATTTTTGTTTGCATGTGTGTCTACCTGTGGAGGCCAGAAGAGGCCTGTTGGATCCCTGGAGCTGGGGTTAGCTGTTTATGAACCTGATGTGGGAGAGGTCCTCTGGAAGAACAAGTGCTCTTAACTGCTGAGCCAGCTCTCCAGACCCACATCAATGAGTTTTTTAAAGCTAACTTGACTACTGCATTCATTTTGTTCCCCATTTATCAAGATTCCTTGGGTACTGTACTTATTATTCCAGGCGTTTTTCTTTCTCAGTTCTATCAATAACAGATCTGTTAGCATACAACTTTGCAGTTAAGGTCCTTAATTATAACAATAAAAAGTATATGACTGTAATTCTGGCAGCTTAGAAACAGAAAAATCTAACATTTGAAAACAGCATGGGCTACATAATGAATTTAAGACCGGTCTGAGTCATGCTCTGGGATCCTGTCTCAGAAATCCAATGGCTGGTTGGTAAGTACCAGCTTAGTATACACAAGGCTCTGTGTGTGATCCTCCACTACTGGGGATAGGGTGGGAAAGGTCACATTCAGAATCAAGGCTCTGGTGTACTCTTACCTTCTTATCTGCCTTTAGTCATTTTATCCATATTACTTAATTGTTGCTGTATTTACCAAATGCATCTATTTCTTAGATCTGGCCCACAGTTTTCTACTTTTCCTTTAAGTATTTGATGAAAGACCATAAACATTGTTCAGAGTTCTCTTATGTAAGAGAGTTGTCTTAAGAAGCAGAGTTCTCTTAAGAAATGAAGTAAGTTTGACTTCATTTATTATTTTTTGTATTATTTCTCTGAGATACGCTGGCCACCAACTTGCTGCAATCCTTTGCCTCCCGGACAATGCATTTGTGACCCTCAATGCCTAGCCTCATTTACTGCCTTTACATCCTTACAGAATGATTAATGAAGCTCTAATATTTTATATTAGTGTGGTACATTGTCCAAAATTAGTAAATCAGTATAAGTATTGTATTATTAATGAAGTTCGGTGTTCCATTCAGAGTTCTGTAGTCTTACTTAACAGCGTTTGTCGGTCCCAGGAACCAACTCAGGATACCATGCTACATTAGTCTTTTTAGGTTCCTCTTGGGAATGATAGTTTTTCAGACCTTACATTTTTTGATGCCTTTGACAGTTTTTATGAGTACTGATTCAGACATTTTGGGCAGTGTTCCTTACTTGAAACTTGTTTATCTTCTTACGATGACATTGAGGTTCAGGCTTTGGAGGAAAGGACTACAGAGTAGAGTGGGACTCAGTAGTCCTACAGAGCAAATGCCATTGTCAGCTCATCTTGTCAGCATGATTAACCATTGCTGATGTGAACCTTGACAGCCTGCTTAGCAGATCAGTGTGTGAGTTTTCTGTGCCCCGAGCTGGACTTCTTCCCATGTTGTGATCTTCCAAGGATGTTTCTATGTGCATCCCATACCAAAGAGGTAGGAAATTATCTTCAACCTCCTGGAGCAAGCAGAAGCCATATACCCCGTTCAGAAATGCTTTCTCCAGTTACTTACTTGCTCATTTATTTAATATTATTGTGAACTCACATTTTTTTAAAGTACTTTGATCAGAGTCTAATATTAGTGTTGTCTTATAGGTCAGATTACTCTAGCTTTTGGCTAGAACTTGTTCATTTTTCCTGATTGCATTGATGTAACCCTATCATCAATGGGTTTTGTTTTGTTTTTTGTTTTTTTTGTATGAGCTACTTCCTTGTTTTCTCCTATTATAAGATGTTCCAGACTTATCTTGCATATTTCCCTGGCTCCTGGGTCGTTGGATGTATTTATTGCTATTATGGTGTTACTTTCTCTAGGTCCCTTAAGTGGACTCTGTGGGGTGTGTGTGTGTGTGTGTGTGTGTGTGTGTGTGTGTGTACACGTACATATGTACATCTAATATTTGTACATAATAAGTACATGGATATATTTTGTTCTTAGTTTGTAGGGATGTGTCCAGTACTAATGCATTACTACACTCTTGCTTATTATTTCTGTCTCTTTGTGTGTGCTTTTCAGACATGTGTCATATAATAGACTCTGTCCCCTAACTGTTTGTTTTTTGTTTTGTGTTGTTTTGTTTTTTTAAATAGTGGCACTCAAGCCTCAGCTTCATGTTAGGCAGATAAACTGTAGCTCTGCTTCATCATTAGATTTGTCACATCTTGAACTATTATGCCTCTCAATTTTTGGAATTCAAATATGTGAACACTCAACCTTTTTGCTGTAAAGTTATACTTATCCATCCATAATAGTTTCACTGTCCTAAACAATATCTATACATCACCCATTCATCTTTCTCCCCCAAACCTGACAACTACTGGTCTACTTTCTGCGTGTAGTTTTGCCTTTTCTGTGCAATATTACTAGAGACTTCCATTTGATTTCTTTGACATAACAATATACATTTAACATTTCTCTGTCCTGTGACTTACTAATCCCTTTTTATTATTGGTTCAGATATCATTGTACAAATGTACCATGATTTAACTAAATCTTCATTTTAAGTGGTTTGAACAAAGCTACTGTAAATCTTTATATGTAGGTTTCTGTATAGTTACAAGTTTCCACATGAATTGGAAAAATGCTTAGGAGTTGATTATTGTATCTTGTAAACTATGCTGAGCCTTCTCTGAAACTGCTAAACTGTCTTCCAATGCTTATATGGGATTTTGTATTTTTGTCAGTATTGGGTGAGAACTGTTGGTACACCAGAACTTTCACTCAAAGTTGGATACTTTTGGTGTTTTGGCCATCTTGATAGGCATTATGGATGTACCACATTATTTTAGTTTGCATTTCTGCAGTGGTAGATGGTATCCAGTGTATTTTTTTGACACACATTTACCATCTGTATATCTTTGATGCAGAACCTGTTCAGATCATTGCTATATTTTTTAACTGTATTGTTTACTTTTGGATTTTAGCAGTTGCGAGTTGCATATCCTTCATCAGACTATATGTTTTATGGGTGAGTTCTTTTACTGTGTCTTAGCCTTCCTCCTAACAGTCATTGATAGAGTAGATCTCATCTTTAATAGGGATAGATTCTCAATATTCCCTTTTAGGGATCATGATTTCATTTTCATATAAAAGCTTCATCACCAAATTGAACATCATACAGATTTTTCTTGTGTTTTTCTCTAGATGGCATAGTTTCACATTTTACATCAGGGGTTTTGATCTGTTTTGAGATAATTTATTTAAAAAGTACAACCTATTTGTGTTGAATGAATTCTCCTTTGGCTCTCAGTAGACACTTATGTTCCTGAACAGGCACAAGCCATTCTTAGACCAGTATCCAGGAAATCATCTTCCCTCTGCTGCTTTGCAAATGTACCATTCAGCTTCGTTTTGAGCATGACAGTGTCTATTGGTTTCAGAGTCTTAACACACAATTTCATAGGAGACTAGTTCTCCTTTTATGATCACTAATACCTAACTTTAAACACTGGGCCCTCCCTGGAAGCCTCCCCCTGTTTTAATACTTTACCATTTGATGATTGCAGGTTAGTTTGAGGTTTCAATTTTACTAACATTTTGCATGCTAGTGCATCTTTAGATTTGTTCTTCTTTTGTGTATATCATTTTAAATATCAAACAAAACTTAGGCACACTGAACTCTTCAGCATTTGCCCCTTTGCTTCTCTGTTAAAACAATTTAGTTGCCCTCTTGTTGACCTGTCATCCTTTTATTGAGTCTTAGCCCAGAATCCCCTTTCTTCCTTCGTCAAACTCAATTTTTAAAGCTTAAGGCTTGTCCAAATACTGCCTCCTCCTCTTAGTCCATGACTAGTAACTCTGCCTTAGTGAGATTTCTTTTGCTGTGATAAAACATTATGAACAAAATCACCTTGCGAAGGAAATGTTTATTTCATCTCACAGTCTATGGCCCATCATCTTGGGAAGTTACGCTAGGAACCAAAGGCGGGAGCTGGTGAGAGGCCGTGGAGGGGGCTCCTTACCGACTTCCTCCTCTTGACTTACTCAGCCTGTTTGTTACAGAACCAAGCACCACCACCCCAGGGAGGGCCACTGTGAGCGGGACTTCCCTGCATCAATCAAGAAAATGTATCACAGACCAGTCTGGGGAAGGCATCAGTTGAATTTACCTTTTTCAAAATGACTCTAGCTTGATTCAAGGTGACATAAAACTAGACAGCACTTTCTGCTGTAAACCTCAGTTATCTCTGAGACCAAGCTTTTAAAAGTTCTTTTGAAGTACTATTCAGAAGTAACATGGATGAATTATATGATGGTTTTGTTGTAAAGTTTTGACAGGCTGCTGTACTGGTTACTCTAGAGGTTATATGATTTTACAGTCTTATTAACAATGTATATGGCTCCTGGTTTCTCCTTATTGTCCACAACACTTATTTCTTTTATTAGCCTATTCTACTGTCACGAAGTGGCACATTGTCATTTGGCTCCTATAATTTGTTATGTTGTACATGTTTATTAGGTGTTTGTATACCATCTTTTGAGAAAGATCTACTTACTACATAGCCATTTTAAATGTGAATCTGATTTAAAAGTGTTCTTAATAGTCTGGCTATTAATCTTTTATCACATAAATGATTTGCATATGTTTTCTCCTATCAGTTGCTGCTTTATTGTATTGACTATGTTCTTTGATGTCCAGAAGCTTGAGAAACTCCTGTTTAGATTTTGTTTTCATTGTCTGATCCTTTGGTATAATAGCTAAGAAATAATTTCAAAGTATAATGCCATTAAATTTTTTCATATAATTCATTATAGGAGTGCTATAGTTTTGAGTCTTATATTGATTAGGATCTTTAAACCTTTTAAAGTCAATTTTATAAATAGTACAAGATTAAGGGTCCAACTTCATCCTTTAGCATGGGGTTATCCAGTGTTTCTCGCACTATTTGAAGAAACTTCTTTGTCCATTGAGTTAACTTAGAACACTTTTTGATGATCACTTGACTAGAGGTGGTAGGATTTCTCCTGAATTCTCTTCTGTTGCATGATGTGTGCCTGTTTTTATACCAGTATCCCATTAGAGTTTTTGTTGGGGCTGTAAGGAGATCTACAAGTGGGCATACATTAAAAAAGAAACATTTTCCCTCTGCAAGGACCTCTTCGCTTTCTAATAACTCCCCAGTAAAGGATGGAGAACACTTCCTCCACCTGTCAACAATGTTTTTCAAAATGTGCTATCTGCTAGTGCTTGTTGGTGTGTATGTGTATTATGTGCATGCATGTATGTGTATGTGATGGATATGGGTGGGGGTGGGGGTGGTGTGTGTGTGTGTGTGTGTGTGTGTGTGTGTGTGTGTGTGTGTGTGTGTGTGTGTTTGATTGTGTGTGCACATGTGGAGGCCAGAGGACAATTTTGTGAAGCGTCTTTCTGTCTTTATGTGGGCTTGTAGGTTATCAAACTCAGATCTTGCCAGACTCGCATAGAAGATGCCTTGTCCTGCTGAACTCTTTTGCCAGCTTCAGCCCTTACCCCCTTTGTAGGGTATGTTTGTTTCTTCAGTGGTCTAGCCTGGAAAATTGCCCATATTCCATAAGCGATGCCACACTCTTAGGCCCTAATTGAACTCAGTAGGCGATTGCTTTTTTTTTTTAAGACATGAAAGTAGAAAGACAATGTATTGGAAAGGATTCTAGATGGAGCTGGGGAAGACAATCTGGGAAGGAGTGAATTTGATCAGAATGTTAGATAACATGTATAAAATTATCAGAGTGAATTAAAAAGTTTCACAAACAACAGAAACCACTCCAGTATTCTAGATTCCTTGATGATTATTTTTTGAAGCAGTAAGAATGATGTGGAAGACTAGGAGGTCCTGTGTTGAGGTCAGTGGTGGGTGATGGGAATAGAGGCAAGTGAATATATTTGAAAATGGAGTGGGTATGTTGGTAATATATTCAGGGGAGGTCATTTTTGAGACTGACTTAGGTTTCTAAGTTGAGTACAACTAAAGCAGATATAAGTATGGGGACATTACATTCTGAGGTGTAAATTTTTTTCTTTGGGGATTTTCTAATTTGTTTTTTCTTTTTGAGCATCTCATGATATACCCCAGATGGGCCTGGAACTTGTGTGTAGCCCAGGCTGACCTCTAATACATGGCGGTCTTCCTGCACCAGCCTTCAGTGCTGGGCTTCCAGGGTCAGCCGTCATGTTCAGCAGGGAATTCTTTAGTGTGCTGTCGAGCTTCTGGAGCAGTGGATCAAAGATCAACAAAACAGTTGTTAAATCTGGGCACAGGAACATACACTTAGTGAATTAAGCTGGCTCATTAATGAATTTTTATGGGGAATAATACAAAATCAGTGGGACAAAGTATTTTACATAGAACATAGTATTTGTGTTGTGGTTATTTATCACTTACAAAATATCTTTACTATTTCTTCTTACGTCACCTCCTTTTCTTTCCTTCTCTATGTCTTTCTCCTCTTTCCTTCTTCTTCCTCCTCCTCCTCCCTTTCTGAGACAAGGCCTTTGTAATCCTGTCTGACTTAATTCACCTTCCCCTGCTTCCCAAGTGTGCAGAGTAAAGGTGTGTGTAATTTTTTAACGTTATAAAAGTAATATTTTATGGAAAGAAGACTTTTTAATTAAAATGGTTAAATATCATACACTTAGATTGTCATTTTGTTACTTAGCTTTATTGATAGACTTGAAACCTTCTTGCGTAGATTCAGAGAAAGTAAACAGACTAAACATGGCTACCATTAAAATATTATATTTTTTATGGGGTGAAAGTATGAACAGCATGAAAGAAAGTGAAACTCTTGCTTTATCTAGCTTTCAAAGATAAAGACAGACCATAAAACTTTGCTGAATGTGTGAGCACTAACGCACATTGCTCTTGTGACCCTGCAGCCCTATAAGGAGAAACGTGTCAGATTTTGGAAATGGTGACTGACACAAAGTAGTGAGGGAAAGGGGAGGAATTCCAGAGGAATAGGAAGAGTGTTAGGAGCAGAAGTGACTTTAGCAGCTGAGTTTGAGCGCCAGTATAACCTTCATTTGAAATGTGTTCTTTGGGATCTACAACTCTTTCACTGACTGTTGTAAAGTATAATTTTTCAAATTAGAAGTAGATACAATAATCAGATAGCAGTTTGTCTTTTCTGGTCCTAAAAAAACTTAACATTACAAGTCAGAAAATACATCGTAGTCTTGGTTTTGTCATTAGATGATTTTACTACTTCAGGAAGTTAATCCCTTTCTGTGAGTCTTGGTTACTCATTTTGCCAAATGATAGAGCTACATTGTCATATAAAGTTCCTTCTGCTCTAATATTCTATGCTTCTTAGAAAGTGTTTTATATTTCTTTTAGTATTTTATGTGTGTGTTTTCCTTGTATGTATGCATGCGCTTCACGTGTGTGCCTGTTGCCTGGGGAGGTTAGAAGAGGGCATCACCTTCCCTGGACCTGGCGTTAGTTGTGAGCTACAGGGTGGTGTTGAGCACAGAATACAGGTCTCCCTGAACCAGCTCTCTTGCCTAATATTTATTTTTAATACACTGTTCTAACAAATTATTCTGCACAGGCTGTTATTCTAATGTACATATTCCTGTTTCAGAAACTTTTTAGGGATTATTTAGGAAACGTCATCAATTTTATTAGATACTTACCACTTTGAAATTCTTTCTTTACTACTGTCTTCCAGATTCTAATGATCATGAGTTTCCATGGGAGAATTTGTAATAATTCCCAGACTTTGTATCTATTTAGAGAGAGAGAGAGAGAGAGAGAGAGAGAGAGAGAGAGAGAGAGAGGCTAAAGCTGTGTTTTTCTTACTGTCAGTTACTCATAGTGGAAATAACCTTATTTTAACTATCTTAATAGTTATTTAAAACCTTTAGAGTTTGCTTTGGTAATGAACTAAATTGAAAATATATTGGAATATAAATGTCCTAATTAGATAATATACAATTAAAGAAAGAAATGTATTACATTTATGTCAGGTACTGAGGTACTAGATACTTGAACATCTTATTTATGTGTTCCGGCTTTATAATTACTTTCTAATTCACCGTAAAGATTAAGTGACTCATTTACAGAGGTCTGGGCTAAAGTAAAAGGTTTAAATTTGGAATTCTCTTACTTTTTAAATATTTATGCCTTTAATACTGAAGAATCACAATAATGGTACGTTACAGACATGTCTCTTCCTAGTAGAGCAGAGAAAAAACCAAAAATAAAGGTTCTAGAAGGGAATATAGGATGCTGATAAGGAAGGACCATCTCACAGTTGGGTGTCTGTGTTTCCTCAGACCATTCAAAGAAAGTCACCTCAGGATGTCATTTTAGGCTCTGTCACCGGGAAGGAACAATTTCTGTGAACTGAACCTCTAACTCCATTTGGAAACTTATTATTGGTTACACACAAAGCTTGTATTTGGGTTACAAGCTCCTCAAACCAAAGCCCCTTTGATCTATATGGTCTCTGAAGGGAATCATCACGGCCTGCAACCTTAGTCCTTTTTGTGTCGTATTTGCAGTACCCAGTCATTCAAGTGTGCCGGATAGTCTTGTGACCAAAGCCATGCATGGATGGAAACCCCTTCAGAAAAACAGCTCTATAATGATAGAAAACAGTTCTCTACTATGATTCCTTCAAGGTCTAGGTACCATCAACAAACACTAATACAACTTTACATTCTAATGTTTACTCTAGATACAAAGACTCTACTAGATTCCCATTGCATACATCTTCCATGAATATGTCAGTTTGCTCCTAGAAGTTCTAAAGGCGTCAAGCTAGCCATCAAGAAATAAATCTTTAAACATGAGTTTTATTCAGGTACAGACAACTTAGGAAAGTGTTTAAATTCATAATTGTTGCCCAGCATAATGACTCAAGTCTTTAATCCTAGCACTCAGGAGGCAGAGGTAGGTGAATCTCTGAGTTCCAAGCCAGCCTGGTCTACAAAGTGAGTTTCAGGACAACCACAGTTGTTACACAGAGACTCCCTGTCTTGAAAAAAAAAAAAAAACAAAAAGCAAAAACAAAAAACCATACATTGTTAAATTCTCCTTCACAGATACAAATGACTGTTGTAGAGAACAAAAAGAGCACAGATTTGAACAAAATAGAAATATATTGTACATAGGTATCTTAGCCATACATTGAAATAAGTAAAATCCCAAATACATGGAAGGATTTGTTCTCTCCAGACTTTCCCCATTCTGGTTTTTTTTTTTTTGCATACTTTTATTTAATTTGAGACCTCTATTTAAAAGATGGACTTCCCCTTTGCAAAGATTTAATATATTGTCAATGTTGAACAAAGTATTAGTTGAATTTCTTCTTCTTTTTTTTTTTTTGCTTTTACGAGACAGGGTTTCTCTGTATTGTTTTGGAGACTGCTGGTCCAGCCCAGCCTCGAACTCACAGAGATCCGCCTGCCTCTGCCTCTGCCTCTGCTGAGATTAAAGGCGTGTGCCACCACCTCCCGGCTTAGTTGAATTTCTTATGCTAGATTATCAAGTACACTTTATTATTATCCAGATAATTGTGTGGTGCTCTGACTTGTTTAAGAAGAAGTATACTGGGAAGCATAATTTATTGTGATTTTAAAAGAATTCGAGGCAAATATTTGTATAATCAAGATTAAATAAACTTTAATCTGGAGGCAGAGACAGGAGGATTTCCTTGAATTCAAGGCCTGCCTGATTTGCATAGTAAGTTCCAAACCTGCCAGGGCTATTTAGTGAGATCCTGTCTCTACCAGTGCCCCTCACCCCACCCCCAAAACACACTGGGTTTCTTTAACCCCTTCTCAATGGAGCTTAGAATGAAAACATTCCCTGTAACTCAAAGTTGACAAGCCTGAGGCGGAGGTGGGAGGGGACCTCACACCTTTTATCCCAGCACTCAGGAGGCATTGCAGGTGGGTCTCTGAGTTTGAGGCCCAAGTTGGTCTACAGAACTAGTTCCCATACAGCAAAAGCTACACAAAGAAACCCTGTCTTAAAAACCAAACAAATGAACAAAAGTTGACAAGCCTAGTATGGCATCATGTTCCTGTAACTGAGACACAGCCGGAGTTCAGGATAGCCTGTTTCAGGGGGTTGGGTGGGCAGTATGGCCTCCTCTTAGAAAGTCAAGTATTATGTGATATCTTCACCGACAGTAATGGAAAATTGCCAAAAGGGAAAAGTTTTAGTTTCTTGTGTTTTTTTAATTGCTTCTAAGTATTTGTATTACAGATGAATTACCAAATGTTAATAATTTATTATGTTTTGTCTTTTTAAGTGAATGAATTTTTAGCTTTTGAGGGTCCCATCTTGTTGGATATGAGAATTAAACATCTAATCAAAACAAATCAGTTAAATCAAGCAACTGCTCTAGCAAAGCTGTGTTCCGAGCACCCAGAGATTGGTACAAAAGGTAGTTTTAAGCAGACTTACCTTGTCTGTCTTTGCACGTCATCACCAAATGAAAAGCTGATGGAAGAGGTGAGTATATTTTTTTGTTAGTAATTATTTTTTAAAGTGGATAAGTTATTTCTAATTAGATATAGAGTAGAATGTTTTGGACTTCCTTGATTGTAAGTAGTGGAGCACTTTTGTGTGTCTTATAGTAGGTATGCTCCTAGGTAAGGGCTCTTTGACGCTAAGCTGCTTTCAGAGTCTCATGTGACAGATTGGACCCTCTAATTTAAATAATGTGCATCATCTGTTTTGACTAAACTAAATATGGTGTCTTCTAAATGTCATGTCAATTTTTGGCAGTATTTATGCCATAAGCTCATTTTTATTTGATATCAGGATAACTAAGAATATTTTTAGCTAATTTAATTTAACAAGAAGAGTAATCCTAGGTAGAAATTATATAAATTATCTTTGTATATGCAGACTATATGTAAATAAACATACAATGTTATATAATAAAATATACCACTCAGAAATGAAATGTTATTTGTATATTTAGTGTAAATGCATATTTTTTATATAATTCTATTTTAACTTAGTTTGGCATAAAGTCTAGAATTTGCACAAAAACCTGGAAGTATAATTATTGCTGAAAGGAAATTCTAAATTTTTGTGCACCCAATTTTATAATTAAAAGTTGAGATAGCAATTTATGTTTAAAGAATTTAGATAAAATTAGTGTGTTTGAACTATAAATGTTCATGGTATAGTACTCTATGAGCACTGTTTTCGAGGGTCTTACATCTCTCCTGTATAAGAGCAGTAAAAAGAAAATAAAGGTATTGTGGAGGTCTGGTATAGATGGGGCAGCTTATCTCCATCTTTACTGAGGAGCTACTAGCAGTGTGTAATTGCTGAAAAGGACCATGGTGGAGGCAGTGCTCATCAAATCCTAAGCTTCAGTAAATGGCCCCGCTCGCTCATACACATGGGCAGCACTCACTGTTTGTTTTTAAGAATAAGGGAATTGGAGAAGGGAGATGAAGGTAGTCATGATCATTTTTCATTGTCTACTGATAGTAAATTCTCAAGAGTTAAGGACCTTTTTATGATTACATGTTCAAGGACTTGATTTGTTAAAAAGGAAGACTGAAATACAAGATGGAGAACACAGTTACCAAACATATCCTATGTACAGTTCCTAGCAGACAGAGAAGCCTGTAGAGTTCAGAACATGGCTGCCTTGGAGGTGAATGCCCGCATGAGGGTAGAGATCGTCTGTCTGTAATGTTTATGTGCTTTTTCTTGTGAATGCAAAATTAAGAAGCTAGATGATAGATAAGCTTCGTGGACTTGGTGAGATATTAGAAAAATTAGGAAAAGTGCTTCCAGCCAGTTTCTACGCTGGATGAAGTGAAACATAGGCTCCCAGTCTTGAACATTATTCTATTAGTTTAGACATTGTCCAGGCTATAACTATTTATATTTACTGTTTCTTTTATTTTTACAGACGGTTTGCGTTTTTCAATTCCATATATGAGAGCAAATTTAGAACTTAAGCTTTCTAATTAGTTGAAAATGACAACAGGCAAATATAAAAATCTCTCGTAATAGCCTTTGAATTGTGTGTGGCATTAAGTGTACAGTGTGTTCTATACGGTGGGTAGGAGGGGTGGACAGCAAAGAGGTGTAGTCGCTGCACTAAAGAAGCTTGTTAATGGAGAGCTGATGAAGCGCTTATTAGATTACCTTTGAAGTTGAAGACTGAGTTTGTATCTCGAAAACTGTGTTTCTAGATCTTTAAATAACCAGATCTTGAAATACTCATCTCATGCTCCCCTTTGGTGTAATTCCTCAGAGTTAAGAAGCAGCAGCTCAGCCTGCTCGAAAACATCCTCGAGAAAGATTCTCTGGGCACCCTAGGTGGCGCTGACGTTGTGCAGTGATACTATTCTCCTTTTCTTTGTTAGGCACAAATAATTTACTGTTTTTTCTTCTTCTTCTTCTTGTTCTTAAGCATGGCTCACTAAGATCTATGTCCTCCATCCAAGGAAAAATGTCAGTCACAGTGATCAAGTTTCAGGGTCTATGTGTGTGGATATATCCTTGTTAAACAGGCCTTTTCTGAGAAATAGATTGCTTTTGTGATATTTGTTAGAAACATATTGACACTTGTTATTTGTTGTCTCATAGGAGGAGAATATTTTGAAATTGATTTGTCAACCATGCATATTATTTCTGCTACAAGGGAAAAGTAGTCATGTCACCTATACCTTGAAACTTTCCAAGAGATATTGCCCCCACTTAGGGATTGTGTTCACAAATATGTTCTATACTCTACATCTCTCACACGCTTTTTGTTTGTTTTCTTTTGCTTGGTGTAAGATTTGAGTTTTAAAAGTATGTTCCCTAGGAAATATGGGTTGGATTTAATTAAGAGTCAGATGTGACCTGGACTGATAGTCCTGAGGAAATTCTTGTCTGTGTGAGTCAATAGGCGAGAAATTAACTAATTCTCAGTAGTAATAGCACTGTTCCTGGTAGATGTCAGACTTAGGGGTGTTAGAAAGAGATGTTTATCTGGCTTCTCTTCAAATAATGAGCTTTTCTTGAATTCTTGGCATATGTAGTAGAAAGAGATGGTAGCATTAGATTTGCATCCAATTTTTAGTTGATTTTATCTTTAGAATAAACATATAAGGGTTTATTTGTTTTTTGCCTTCTTATTTTCTCTCTAATCTCTTTTTCCCACTTCGCTTTCGCTGGGTGGGAGAGTGTGGGTGACGTGCTTGTGGGTAAAGGTTCTATTAGGCTGTGTGCAACAGCAAACAGTAGCCTCTGTCTCAAGGTAGAAGATGAAGACAGACACACCCAAGGAAGACCACTTCCACATCACACATGCCAACACCCACACACACATATTATTCAGGGAAAAAAATAAGTCAATATATGTGCCCCCTGAAAAATTCCTTCTTTGTTGTCACTGGAGATTGCTCTTTTAGAAATATTTGCTAGTTGTATGGTTTATGTTCTTTTAGGTATGATGACAGGTTTACCATTAAAATTCTTTTCTGTATGAAACATCTTACTTTGATAAACAAACTCTGTAGTCTTGAAGCTTTTAAAATATAATTAGTACTAATATATTAAATATAATTTGTAACATGAAATACTACTTAAATATTTTGTACTTTTATTAAGAAGTACAAACCATATGAAAACAAAAATAGTATTTACATTCTGCTTTATAAGAGAATTCAGCATAGAGATCTTTAACAAATAGATCATTCTGTTTGGTTTTAATTTTTTCTGGCATTTGAAATTTTGCTCATTCTTTAAAATAGAGCATATAGGGTAATATATTGATAATCTCTGAATTATATTGTTTTGGAGTTTTAAAACAATCATTGTTCAAAGGTTATATTTTACTTCTACAACTTTAATCCATTCAATCATTAACTTAAATATAGTTTCACTATATTTGTATATATTTAAATCTGCATTTTTTTAAAGAGGTCACCTCCTGGCAAATCAGGAATATGAAATCTAAGTTAATAAAATTTAATATCTAGCCAACAACTACAACAAAAACTAAGTTTGAGCAAAGGTGTAATCTACAAAAGCCTCTAAATCAGAGTTTAATCCCTGGAAGCTATGAAAAATGGAAAGGAGAGAAGCTATATTACTAGTGGACAGCATATACTCCCCCACACTAGTAGTAATAATACTAATATCTTTTAATTAAAAAGTATTTGTATATGTTGAGGATACTATGATTCAGTTGGTATAATGTATGCATATACACATATGTGTGTATATGTATGGTGTATATGTGTATATATATATGAATAAGCTTGTTTTTTTGGGGGTTTTTTTTGGTTTTTCGAGACAGGGTTTCTCTGTGGCTTTGGAGGCTGTCCTGGAACTCCCTCTGTAGACCAGGCTGGTCTCGAACTCACAGAGATCCGCCTGCCTCTGCCTCCCAAGTGCTGGGATTAAAGGCATGCGCCACCAATGCCCGGCTATGAATAAGCTTGTTAATAAAGCATATACTTTAAATATTAAGAGGTAATTTAATGGAGATAATTTCATTGGGGAAATCATACATTTGAGCTTTCAACAGGAATCACAGGTTTTTAAACGAAGCAATCATGTGACTCAAATAAGTCATACTTTCAAGAGATAGAGGTTTTTAAAAACTTGAACAAATAAAAAACAATATTTAGCACTATTGTACTTCAGCATGCTTAGATCTGTGGAGTTCTGAGATGAGGACAGACTGAATTTAAGGCTGTATTGAAGTCATGACTCTGCCAATAAATTTATAATTTCAAGTAGTTTAGACCTCTTTGTGCACCCATAATCAGCAAATCTGAGGTCTGAATTTTCTCTAAATCTGTAGCTTTTTGAACACAGACATAACCACCAATGAAAAATTCCACATCTGCTATCATGTGATGGGTCACCGCGAGACTCGGGTACATTATAGATACTACATGGGATAATGATCTCCAGTCAGTGTGTTTAAGATGTGAAAAGAAATCTTATATTCAGATTTGGATCCCAAACCCAGTATCTCATTGTACATATGCAAATAATTTTAAAAATATGAAAGGTAATGCATATCTGGTTCCAAGCAATTTTAATTTAAGCGACATTCAGCCTGTGGTAGTACCTCTCCAGCAAGCTCTTGTGTCGATTATCCATGTTAGTTCTGAAGGAGCTGGCCTCATTAAAGAGTTTGCTCACATTACTGTTATCAACATGTTAGGAAAATGTTTTAAAAACTTGCATTTGTCTGGCTGACATTTGTCATCATGAATGCATATTAGAGTAATTATTTAACATTAACAAAACTCTTATAAAAGATAATGTAGTAAAATGACAAGAATTTAGGTATTTGATGTCAGTCGGATATGGTTTGTTTTGATTTGGGGGTCTAGTTCTTAATTGTCATAAGCAAATTACATAATTTCTTAGGTATATAAAATGTTATGCTTTCTAGTGCTAAAATTATAATTAAATTACATACGTGAAATGTTTGACATTGTATTTAATTTATTGTAGTTTTTTAGTTCCTTTTTTTGTTGTTGTTGGACTGTGTAAATAGGATCACTTACAGATAAGATGTGTTGGAGTGGAAAAGCAGTCACTGTGTGGGCTACCAGGAGGCAGTCCTCAGACCCACAGTCCTGATTCAGCACCCCTAGGGGATTTCATGTGTTTGAACACAAGCAGTTTAGGCTTCAGTCAGACCCAGCTACTAATTTCATAACACTACTTATTTACTGAACATTCATACTTTCCCGAATATAGTTGGTATCCTGTGTTTCTTAATAATTTTCTTTCAGAATGCTATAGTAATTTTTATTGGTTAAAAAGAGGATTTCTTTGAACAAACTAGCCAAGTCTTTATCTCAATTATAATTTGATTATATATAAGTTAGTAACATTTTACTGATGAAATTTTGTGTTGTCAAATGAAAAAATTAAATATGTTGCTACTTAAATTAAATATATGGCCTATTTATGTTTCCTTTTTCTATAGATTTCGGAAGTTGATTGCAAAGATGCATTAGAAATGATCTGCAATTTAGAATCTGAAGGCGACGAGAAAAGCGCCCTTGTTTTATGTACTGCCTTTTTATCACGGCAGCTGCAGCAAGGAGACATGTACTGCGCTTGGTGAGTTGCTTTTCTCTTTTAAAGGAATTTCACTAAATATGAAAACAGACGTCAGGTAGAGTGGTGCACACATACAGTCCCATTACTCTAAGGGCAGAGGCAGGTTGATCTCTATGAGTTGCAGTATAGCCTGGTCTACATAGTGAGTTACAGGCCAACGAAGACCGCATAGTGAGACCCTGTCTAAAAAGGAAACAAAAACAATTAAAAGAATACAAAGTAGATTTTAAGAATTTATATAATTTAGAAGTCTTTAAGGACCATTTTCTCTTACCAGGACACAAAGTATATTTTCAAGTATTAAAATCTGTGCAAACAGATTATCAAATAGTTCATACTTTAATTTTAGAAAGTGTGTGCAAAGTACAATGCAATTAAAAAGGTTTACTTTATCAGAAGTTACTTATTTCAACGTGTTTTTACCATCCTGAGATTAAGTATATGTTTTTCATCTACATATTAATCTATTTTGAGTTACTTAGCACTAATGTGTGGAAGTGTAATTTATTTCATAGCTCTAGAGGTCACTCCTCTTTGCTGACTTCTTGGTGTTCTCTTTTAGTGCATGCTTCCTGATCTGGTACAGTCCCAAAACTTGTTATAATATCCCTTTTGGTGGCTGCAACTTATATTGGCTCCTGTTGACTTAAAACTTGATTGGGGGCCGGGTGGTGGTGGCGCACGCCTTTAATCCCAGCACTCGGGAGGCAGAGGCAGGCGGATCTCTGTGAGTTCGAGGCCAGGCTGGACCGACAGCCTCCAAAACAATACAGAGAAACCCTGTCTCGTAAAAACCAAAAAAAAAAAAAAAAAAAAGAAAAAGAAAAAGAAAACTTGATTGGGGGAAGGGCCGGTGGGAGCTGGGTTGGGGTGCAGAAGAGGTGTGGGAGGGAGAACTGTGGTTGGAATGTAAAATGAAACTGAAAAATGGCGGAAAAAAATGCCGGTGATTCCAGCCTTACATTAGTGTTATCTGAGACTATTGTTCACACTCGGTGGCATTATTGGTCTTTGAAGAAAATTTGGCTTGTAACATTCTGGCATTTAAGACTATTTGCTCGGCAATATATGGCATGTTATGAATGTAAAATAGGCAAGGTGAATAAATGCTTTGTAATCAAATACATTTAAGTTGCTGCTTGTTGTGAATAAAAGTTAAATCTTTAATACAGAGGGGACTGCTCTAAAAGTCACGGGTGACTACCTGGTATTTATCAAGGATAAGCAGATTTGGGGGCATAAGATAATGTGGAAGTCAGTGATAACTAGGGGATCATTGTGACATTGATTTAAAAAGACATCAAAGTGGATTTTATATGATACACAGATGCAGTCTGTTACCAACTCTCAAGAGCAACATGAAATACGTCATGTTTAAAAAATAGTTTAAATGCAGTTGGGAGTTTGGAAGATGCCTAGAGAGGACAACACAGCAGAAAGTGAGCGGGATTGCAGAGCTTAGACAAACACCAGAAAGCCAGTGAATAATCCAACTAGGAAGCTCCGAAGGCTTCCTCATGTTTCTGGCACAAGGTGATAGAAGTGTAAAAGAAACATAGTTATCAGTTTCAAGTATAACAAGTTGAGGAGGGCCTTTGGGTCAGTGATAATGATGCATTCAAGGAGAAAGATGGTGAAATGGGAAGAATGGCAGATACGATTTTCATACATGGTCACTCATTGCTTAGAGATAGGATGCATCCTGAGAAATGTGTGGTTTGAAATCATTTGTCATTGAGGAGGCTGCAGTGGTGTGCCTCACTAAGACGGATAATGTTATGGATCCAGTCAAACTGTATGTGGCCTGCTGTTAGTTGAAATGTTGTTATAGGATTCATGACTACTAAGGTTCAGGTCTTGAAGATTCAAAATAGATGAGGCTTATAAAGAACTAGGTGAATGTGGCCAAATTTTACAGGCAGATCTTGAGGTCCTCGATAGATGTTAAAATCCAGTAAGTGAGCAGTTCTGTGAGCAGTGAAGAGGACAGAGTTATAAGGAGCTGGAAACTGAAGAAAACATTAGCAGAAGCTGGCATTGGAGAACATTTGCTGAAAATGTTGAAGCAGGAGGAAGTAAATGAAGGGTGGAAGAGAAATTGATACAGTGAGCATATTTACCATTTTATTTTCTGTGAATACATTATTGCATTTAGATAAGCTTAAATTATAACTATTTTTAAATTTTGTTTATATTTAACCTTTATGGCACAGACGCATGTTTCCCTTATGGGATCTGTGCCATTATTCCTCTTTGTTCATCTAATAATAATATTAAAGATAGATTTTAGCTTAGAAGATCTATGCTTTATGGGGTGATAGTGTAAGTTTCTATCACTGAGGTACACTTCTACTCCTAGATGAGGGTCTTTTTAATCCTTATGCCTTGTTTAGGTATTATGCACATTCTTTGTATTTTTATATTGCATAGTTCAAAGTCCAAATGTGACTCAAAGGTTCTCATTATATAACTTTTTGAAGTGTTAGATATTTTCTTACTAAAAGACTGAGACTCTGAGATTGAAAAATACTATCAGTAAAGTAAAAAACTGCATCTGATTTCTATTTGGTCTTCAGAAATTCAGGGTATAGACTTGTTTTGCATTTGGGCATAATTCTATTCATACAATTAGAATCTGAAGTCAGTTTTAATTTCAAATGTAATGGCTGGGTTGACATACTCCATGATTATTGCATTACTCCTGCTTATCCTTCAAACTTTTTTTTTTAAAGGGAACTCACTCTGTTTTGGAGTAAATTACAACAGAGGGTAGAACCATCAATACAAGTGTACCTTGAGAGGTGCCGTCAACTTTCTTTGTTAACGAAGACTGTATATCACATTTTCTTTCTGATTAAAGTCATTAATTCAGAGGTAAGAATAATCAAGGTATCTTCCACTAATTTAAACTGTATAAATCATCTTTAATAAGTTCTTAACTTTTGTTATTTTGACACTTCTTCCAATGATCTTCCCTTCCTTCCTGCCTTCCTGCCTTCCTGCCTTCCTTCCTTCCTTCCTTCCTTCCTTCCTTCCTTCCTTCCTTCCTTCCTTCCTTCTTTCATTTTGGTGCTTTGGTCCTTGATTTTTCATATTAATCTTTTGAAATATTTCATCCAGAGAAGCCTAAAATGCTGTGGCCCAGCCTTGGCCCAGGTTCAGGGAGGGGCTGTTGGTGCAAGGAAAAATCCCAATTTAAACAGAGTTTTTTCTTACCAGGGTTACATGAACAGCTTTATTATTGGCTCCCATTTTTTTTACTTTTAAGAAAGACATCATGTTTAAGGAATACATCATAATCATTATTAAAGCCCTGTTGTTCCCCTTTATGCTTCCCTAAATATACTTTCCCACCGTTTCCATAACCTTATTCTTGCAGGCTTAACTAAATACGAGGCAGATATATCATGCTTTCATAACACTATGTCAGCTGGCTGCCACTTGCGGCTGTAAAGTTAAACAGTAATGGACATGGGCACAATGCTTTAAAGACAACAATATTCAAACCCAGACACTGTTTTTCATGTCTGCAAGATAAGCTTTTATATAGTTCCCTTTCTACAAGAGCATCCCATGTACCAATCTCTCTATAAAAGGCAGACTTGGATAAGGCACTCTTTTTCTATCCCCTATACCATACTTCTTCCACCAGTATAAGCTCCTGTGTATGGTACAGATGGGTCTTTCCATTCCATATTTTACATTGCATTCTTTTCTGCAACCCTGGTGCAGTTCTGAGACCTGGTCTCACAGGCTGCAGTGAAGCTCATTCGAAACAAAAGACGTCCTCCTACCATCGTGTAATACTTGTCTTTTTTTCTTCAGTGTCCTAGTGTGTGTCACACACTGCTTTGGTAGTTTAGCTCTATGGAAGTTTAGAAAGTGTGAAAAGGAATATGGAAATCATTCTGTTGCTGACAGTAGGTCATCATATATTGTCTGAAAAACTGCTATAAAACAACCACAAATATTTGATAAAATATTTATCATTGAGTTTACACAAACATTAAGAAAATACCTTCTAGGATTCAACATAAAACAAAAACAAAAAACTAATAACTGTAGCAAGAAGCTTGAACTAGGAAGGGGCTAAACTGTAGATCAGTTGGTAGAGTCCTTGCCCTAGCATTCAGTGAGCCCTGGGTTTGATCTCCAGCACCATGTAGATTGGAAGTGGTAAGAAGTCTATTTAACGTAGATTCGGGGGCTGGACTGTGGCATGGATGCAGAAGCAGGTACGCAATTGCTTTGAAAGGACACATACATCCATACAAGATTCTCATTAAAAGCTCTGCTTAGGGTGAGCTCATCATCAAGGCTTACAAATTATGTGACCCAACCCCACACCCTTGTTTCTACATGATGGTTGTTTTGTCTTTGACACTTAGTCTCATATAGCCCAAGCTGACCTTGAACTCCCTATGTAGTCAAGGATGACCTTAGACTGTCTTCTGTGCATAAGTATTAGCAGGTAGGAGGGTAGAATTAAATGCAAGCATAAAACCATAAACTGCATATAAAGACTTGAACTAAAAGGCCTGAAATAATTTCGCCATAGTAGAATTGGGGCTAGAGCAAAGGCTCAGAGGTGAATAGCACATACTGTTCTTGTGGATGACCTACGCTAGGTTCCCAACACCCATATAAGAAATTGATAGGGGCCGAGAGAGATGACTCGGTGGTTAAGAGCACCTTTGATTTGATTCCCAGCACCCAACTAGCAGCTTTCAACCATCTGTATGTAAATCTAGTTTCAGGAACTGATACATACCCTCTTCGGGCCACCAAAACATCAGGCGCATATGGAGAAAAATAAATTTAAAAAGAACACTAAAAAGAATAACTAGATTAATTTGTCTAGTATGAATAATGTAAGTGTGAATAAATCTATAAAAAATACTGAAAAGGCACAAACTAGTAAAGCATGAATGACACTATCTTAGTTTGGGGTTCTATTGCTGTGAAGAGACACCATGACCATGGCAACTCTTAAAAGGGAAAATATGTAGTTGGAGCTAGCTTACAATTCAGAGTTTAGTCCATCATGATCATGGTGGGACATGACTGCATGTAGGCAGACATGGTCTGAAGCAGTAGCTAAGAGTCTACATCTTGAGGCAACAGGAAGTGGTCTGAGACACTGGGTAGTATGTTGAGCATATATGAGGCTTCAAAGCCCACCTCCACAGTGACACTTCCTCTAACAAAACCACACCTAATAGCGCCATTCACATTGAGCGTATGAGGGCCAATTACATCCAGACTACCACATTATAAAACAATGACACTATTTAAATGGCCAGATTTTAAATGAGTCAGAACTTTTCGAAATGCAGAAACATAGTAGAAAATTTAAAAAACATCGTAGGTAGAGCACAGAGGTTATATGCAGGTGAAGAAACTGACACGCAGATGCGGCATATTTGAGCCCACACATTTACCAAAGAGATCAGGGTCTTGTCACTGAGCTCTACTCTTAGCTTGTGTTATTGATTGTTGTTGTTTTGTGTTTTTTTGTTTGTTTGTTTGTTTGTTTTTTACGGTAACTTGTATAGGAATTCACCTCATTTCTATTTAAATGTATACAGAAGACATCTCCTAAAAGTATTATCATTGTATAGAGCCTAAAAATTGAATGACAATGGGTTATTTTAATTATGTACAAATTCTTTTGAAAAGTGAAATAAAAAATAAATAAAATCCACCACTCCATCCTCTTTTAAAAGTTCCTTTTATCACCTGTATTCGGTCATTAAGTCTTAAATATATTTTTATATTTATTTTGTCCTGAATAATTTCTCTTTCAGGAATGTAAACAAATCATATTTTTCTGTTTTCCAGCTCTTCCTCTCTATGTCAGCCTTGCTAACTCTTTATTTTTCATGTTATATAATATGGTACTGAAGGACCAAAAATTGAAATTAATAAAAGTTTAAAAACTTAGGCCCTAAAAAAGGAACTTCTAATGACTGGGAATGCTGTGGCTGGTCCCTGAGCCCCACTCTCAGAGAAGGGGAGGTGACCCTCCACCACGTGGGCCAACATTCCTGTCTCTGCTAATTGCTGGTCATAAGGTTGTAAAGATCCCTTGGCCCAGGGGATAACTGACAGACCCTGTGCCCTGTCTTATCTTACTCAAATGTATCTTGCTTAAAATATATAGTTAATTGCTTTACTCTGTACTTTGTGTGACCTTAAGTAACCATGGAAACTCTGAAATTTGTGACCTTCAACCTTATGATCTTCCCCTTTAAAAGCTTTTCTTTATGGCTGGTTGGCATCTCATTTCCCCGCCATGGAGTGAGATCCAAGCTGGCCAGCTTGAACAATAAAAAGAAGCCTTTGCTTTTGCATCAGAAGTGTTGACTTATTGGGTTGGTCTCTGGGCCTTCACTGGCACAACAGTATCACAGTTAAAAGTTAAAAATAATCTGAAATAGGGCAGTAAGTTTCCTAGGATATTACTGTGTAGTTTTCGTAGTCAGCTTGTGTTAATAACTGTCTAACTTAGTCAACAGCATGGGAACTAGAAGTCAGGTTAGCTAGGTGTCAATCTTGTCTCACTACTAACTACTCTGATGAACTAAACCACTGTGGGCTTCAATTAAACTCAATTTCATTTTAATTTCTCAATTAAAGTCAAAGGAATGGGGTAAAAGTGACTTCACCTTTATCCTTACTCCTTCCTTGTAAGGAGGCTGGGTTGCTAGGCCTCCTGTTGGGAAAATTTAGACTAGAGCCTCTCTATCCGTGATGACAGCCATAGTTTATTTGCACCCTGGGCTTTCATAGTAATATAACAAGGGCAGTAGAATGTTCTCACATCATATAAACAGTTCTGTTGGCAGTGCATTTTGATTAATTGAGGCAGGATTTCATATAACCCAGGATGACCTAGAACTTGATATGCAGGTAAAGATGACTTTGAACTCTGGATCACCCTGCCTCTACCTCCCAAGTGTCTGGATTTCACGTGTGTGTTCCATAACCAGCAGGGTAGTTTGGTATATCTTTTTTGATGTGGTATAGTTTTTCTCACATTCCTTTGAAGTTAGAGTTGAAAATTATAGCCCTGCCCTAAAGATTTCATGAACTGTTGATGGAGATGCATGAATAATTGCAATATATACTACAGACCTTTCTACTACATTTTAATGTTGGGCCTCCTAGTACATTGATTAAATAGTGGCTTATAAAGTAGCTGCTAAGTGAACGACACCAGTGTGTTTTCTAACCCACTTATCTGTGTTAATACTCAAGTAGTCCTAAACACAGAGAGAGGAGAGAAAGTTCATACTCAGAAAAAACATAAGTGTTATCAAGGCAAATGAGAGGTTAGAATATTTGAGAAACTATGGTTAACTTCTTGAAAGCCTAATTTTCTGAAATCAAAAACAGAAAACAAATGCATTTGTGCTGGATAGTGAAGATTAACTTTTCCTGTTTTTGTTTGTTTCACAGACTGAAGGGGCTGGACTTGCTACTTGCATAGAATTATGTGTGAAAGCTCTTCGCTTGGAATCTACAGAGAATACAGAAGTGAAAATATCAGTTTGCAAGACCATTTCATGTTTGTTGCCTGATGATCTAGAAGTGAAACGTGCTTGTCAACTGAGTGAATTTCTTATTGAGCCTACAGTAGACGCATATTATGCTGTGGAAATGTTATACAACCAGCCGGACCAGAAATACGATGAAGAGAATCTTCCTATACCAAATTCTCTACGCTGTGAGCTCTTACTTGTTTTGAAAACTCAGTGGCCCTTTGATCCAGAATTTTGGGATTGGAAAACCTTAAAACGACAATGTCTTGCACTAATGGGCGAAGAGGCATCTATTGTGTCTTCAATTGATGAGCTAAATGACTGCGAAGTGTATGAAAAAGTAGATTATCATGATGAAAGCAGAGAAGCATCTGTGAATGGTCTTTCTGGTGGACTTGGTATCAATTGTGACCTGCTGATGGATCCTGGCGATGAAAAGCAAAAGAAGAAGGAGATAAAACAATTAAAAGAGAGGGGGTTTATATCTGCTAGATTTAGGAACTGGCAAGCCTACATGCAGTATTGTGTGCTATGTGACAAAGAATTCCTTGGACACAGAATAGTACGGCATGCTCAAAAACATTACAAAGATGGGATTTACAGCTGTCCCATATGCGCAAAGAATTTTAACTCAAAGGAAACTTTTGTCCCTCATGTCACACTGCATGTTAAACAGTCTAGTAAAGAGAGGTTAGCGGCTATGAAACCATTAAGAAGATTGGGAAGGCCTCCTAAAATCACAGCCCCCCATGAAACTCAAAAGACTAACACTAATACCGTGGCTAAACAGGAGCAACGACCTATAAAAAAGAATAGTCTCTATTCAACAGATTTCATAGTGTTTAATGACAATGATGGTTCAGATGATGAGAATGATGACAAAGATAAATCTTACGAGCCAGAGGTGATCCCTGTTCAAAAACCAGTACCTGTTAACGAATTTAATTGCCCTGTAACTTTTTGTAAAAAGGGCTTTAAGTACTTCAAAAATTTAATTGCTCATGTAAAAGGTCATAAGGATAATGAAGATGCCAAACGCTTTCTTGAAATGCAAAGCAAAAAGGTCATTTGCCAGTACTGTAGACGGCATTTTGTAAGTGTCACTCATCTCAATGATCATTTACAAATGCACTGTGGCAGTAAGCCGTATATATGTATACAGATGAAATGTAAGGCTGGCTTTAACAGTTATGCAGAGCTGTTAGCCCACCGAAAGGAACATCAGGTCTTTAGAGCAAAGTGCTTGTTTCCAAAATGTGGCAGGATTTTTTCACAAGCTTATTTACTGTATGATCACGAAGCACAACATTACAACACCTATACTTGTAAGTTCACAGGTTGTGGTAAAGTTTACCGTTCTCAGAGTGAGATGGAAAAGCATGTGGATGATCACAGTGCTCCTGAGAAAGTGCTGTCTCCTGAAGACCAGCTTCATTTACCTGCAAATGGTGTGGCTCAGAACACCGAAGGGAGCACTGGGGAAGGAGGGGCAGGGCTTCCTCCAGGGCGTAGCACTGAGAAGAGCGTAGGAGCAGGCAGAAGTGATGGTTGGGATCAAAGTCAAGCAGAGTCAGCTGTGACTAAGCCGGGCCAATTCTCTGCCTCTGAACTCCGGCAAGCCAACATACCATTGTCAAATGGTCTGGAAAACCCTAATAATACTGCTGTTCTTCAGACCAATGAAGTAGCTGTGTCCATCAAGGTGTCTCTCAACCATGGGATTGAGAATAACTTTGGAAAGCAAGAAAAGCTTACTGTGGAAGGCACTGGCGAGCCCCTGGTGACAGAGTTGCATAAACCAGGTGAAGGTGCTGCTGTTGGTTTGTGTCATCCAAGTCTCCAAGAGCAGAAAAAACACCTAAGTGAAGCCCAGATTGCTCAGAATCCTTTAGCACAGGCAGAACCGCTGAAGATGGGTGACCTTAACCCACAGACCTTAGAAAGACAGGTGAACACTCTGATGACCTTCTCTATACAAAGTCAGGCAGGACTTGAAGACAGTCCACAAACTTCCAAGTTTGAATGTGGCAGTGATGTGAAGACATCACCCAGCCTTTATGATTTACCTCTTAAGACACTAGAAAGTATTGCATTGGTTCCATCGCAGCTCAGCCTGAGCAGTTCACTGGGAGCTCCATCAGTACCTCCAAAACCTCCAGTGCAGAAATTCAACTGCCAGGTCGAGGGATGTACTCGAACATATAACTCCTCACAGAGTATCGGAAAACACATGAAAACAGCACACCCTGACCAATATGCTGCCTTTAAAATGCAGCGCAAAACTAAAAAAGGTCAGAAATCTAACAACTTAAATACACCAAATCATGGAAAGTGTGTTTATTTTTTGCCATCCCAAGTGAGCAGCTCTAATCATGCTTTTTTTACACCACAGACCAAAGCCAATGGGAGTCCTGCCTGTTCAGCCCAGTTGCAGCATGTCTCGCCCTCCATTTTTCCAGCTCATTTAGCAAGTGTATCCACTCCATTGTTACCCTCAGTGGAAAGTGTCCTAAGTCCAAACACACCTTCTCAGGATAAGCATGGACAAGACGGTATATTATGTTCACAAATGGAAACTTTGTCTAATACTACCTTGCCAACACAAATGGAAGATCTAACCAAAACAGTTTTGCCTTTGAATATTGACAGCGGCTCTGATCCTTTCCTTCCTTTACCTACAGAAAATAGCTCTCTCTTCCCATCACCAGCAAACAGTGAGAATAATTCTGTTTTTTCCCAACTGGAAAATAGTGCAAATCATTATCCCTCACAGACAGAAGGAAACATGACTTCCTCCTTTCTAAAAGGAGGCAGTAGTGAAAATGGAGTTTTTCCCTCACAAGTGAATATTGCAGATGACTTGCGTAGCACCAGTGCTAAAAAGTCTGCATCTAAGAAAGTGAAAAAGGACCGTAGTCGAGGCCCAAATGGGAAGGAAAGAAAACCCAAGCACAACAAAAGGGCTAAATGGCCTGCGATTATCAGAGATGGGAAATTCATCTGTAGCAGGTGTTTCAGGGCTTTCACGAACCCCAGGTCCCTGGGGGGACACCTGTCTAAACGGTCTTACTGCAAACCACTGGATGGGGCAGAAATTGCACAGGAACTTTTACAGAACGATAGAGATCCTTCACTTCTGGCCAGCATGATTCTCTCCACCAGTGCAGAGAACGTGGACCAGCCACATCAGTCCACCTTTAATCCAGAAGCATGTTTTAAAGATCCATCATTCCTGCAACTTCTTTCTGAGGAAAACCGCTCGTCATTTTTATCAAGTGCATTTCCTAGATGTGACGTGAGTAACTTTAATGCCAGTGGTAGTCAGGAAGGCAGTGAAATTATTAAGCAGGCTTTAGAAACGGCTGGCATTCCCAGCACATTTGAGAGTACTGAAATGCTTTCTCAGGTGGTTCCTGTAGGCAGTGTCTCTGATGGAGCACAAGGAAGTGCAGCAGGCATGCCAGCTCCAGCTGTGACACCCTCCTTAAAGACTGCTTGCCACCCGAACACCCCACCAACAAACCAGGACAAAACACCGGATTCCAAAACGTCCACAGTCAAGGAATGTAACAATTTGCCTATCTTTACAACAGACTTACTCCTAAAGACTATTGAAAATGGTCTGTGCTCTAATTCATTCACTAATTCTACTGAGCCACCACAAAATTTTACCAGTAATAGCACACATGTTTCTGTTATAAGTGGTCCTCAAAATACAAGATCCAGTCTTTTGAATAAAAAAGGAAATAGTGCATCTAAGAGAAGAAAAAAAGTCGTTCCTCCAGTAATTGTACCCAATGCTTCCCAAAATGTGGTACCAACTAATGTAACAGTGAACCTCACAGCAAAGAACCTTAAGGTTCCTGATGCCAACATTAGTTCAGAAGTAATTCCAAATCGTGAACCTGAGGTTTTGGTGGAAAATCTCACACAGAAATTAAATAACATTGACAATCATGTCTTTATAACTAATGTAAAAGAGAACTTTAAAGCCAATCTTGAACCACATACAGTGTTACCCTCTTTAACATTAAAAAATGAAAACGGTGATTCCCGAATGATGGCTTTGAGTTCATGCACATCGGTGAATTCTGATTTGCAGGTTTCTGAAGACAACGTTATACAGAACTTTGAAAAGACTCTTGAAATTATTAAAACTGCTATGAATTCTCAATTACTTGAGGTAAAAAGTGGATCTCAGGGTACTGGTGAGACACCACAGAATGCTCAGATTAATTACAGCATGCCGCTTCCTTCCATAAGCCCTATCCCAGAAAACAAGTTACCTGATTCTTCTCAGTGTTCCTCTTTCCTAACTGTAATGCCAACAAAAAGTAACATTCCCCAGTCTGAAGCATTACACAAGGAAGATCAAATACAGGACATTTTAGAAGGTTTGCAAAACTTAAAGTTAGAAAATGACCTCTCCACTTCAGCTTCCCAGTGTATGCTAGTAAGTAAAACAGTAGCACTGCCCCCTACTCCTCCTAAATCAACTGCAAATATTGCAGTCCAGCCAGTTCCCGAAATGATACATATCCAGCTTAATGATAGAGTTAATAAGCCTTTTGTGTGTCAAAACCAAGGCTGTAACTACAGTGCCATGACAAAGGATGCCCTGTTCAAACACTACAGTAAAATCCACCAGTACACTCCTGAGATGATTCTTGAAATTAAGAAGAATCAGTTAAAATTTGCTCCATTTAAATGTGTAGTACCTACATGTACCAAAACATTTACAAGAAATTCTAATCTCCGGGCACACTGTCAGTTGGTGCATCATTTCACAACAGAAGAGATGGTGAAGTTAAAAATAAAAAGACCATATGGAAGAAAATCTCAGAGTGAAAATTTGTCAGCTCCACAAATTACTCAAGTGAAGAAACAGCCACTCATAGCAGAGGAAATGAAAACAGACTTACAGCCTGCTGTAGAGTTACCACCAGTGACAGATGATGCTCTTGGCAATGTAGCAGTAATTTCAGAAAAACAATTTACAGAAAAAAAAAGTCCTGAGAAACCAGAAACTTCTTTACAACCTGTCACAGTCACTGTTGAACAATGTAACACAAATCTCACAAATCTGAAAACCAAAGGCAGGAAAATTAAGAGGCATAGAAAAGAAAAGGAAGAAAAAAGAGAGAAAAATCCAGTCTCCCAGTCCACCGAGTTTCCAGCAAGATACAGTCCATATAGGCCTTACTGTTGTGTTCACCAGGGATGCTTTGCTGCATTTACAATACAGCAAAACCTGATTCTTCATTACCAGGCTGTACATAAATCAAATCTTCCTACATTTTCTGCAGAAGTTGAAGAGGAAAGTGAAGTTGGCAGAGAAAGTGAAGAAACTGAAACTAAACAAACAATGAAAGAATTTCGGTGTCAGGTGAGTGACTGTTCTAGAATTTTTCAAGCAATTACTGGCCTAATACAGCATTACATGAAACTTCATGAAATGACCCCTGAGGAAATTGAAAGCATGACTGCTGCTGTGGATGTTGGCAAATTTCCATGTGACCAGTTGGAGTGTAAATCTTCTTTTACAACATATCTGAGCTATGTTGTTCATCTTGAGGTAGACCATGGCATTGGAACAAGGACAAGTAAAACAGAAGAAGATGGTGTATTCAAGTGTGACTGTGAAGGATGTGACCGGATATATGCAACACGGTCTAATCTCCTCCGACATATCTTTAATAAGCATAATGACAAACATAAGGCTCATCTGATTCGACCAAGAAAATTAACTGGCCAGGAAAATATATCAAGTAAGGCAAACCAAGAAAAATCGAAGTCTAAACATCGGGTGACAAAACACAGCAGATCAGGAAAAGACGGAATAAAAATGCCTAAGACCAAGCGAAAGAAAAAAAGTAATTTTGAAACCAAAAGTGCAAAAGTTGTGGAGATTGAAGAAAATAAGCCTTATTCTCTAAAACGTGGAAAGCATGTATATTCCATAAAGGCTAGAAACGACGCCTTGTCAGAGTGTACAAGCAAATTTGTGACGCAATATCCATGTATGATAAAGGGGTGTACTTCTGTTGTTACAAGTGAGAGCAATATAATTAGGCATTATAAGTGCCATAAATTGTCCAAAGCATTTACATCACAACACCGCAATATTCTTATTGTCTTCAAGCGATACGGCAACCCACAAGGAAAGGAAACTTCTGAGCAAGAGGATGGTAAAGATGATATGAAAGATTCTGACACATTGGTGTTAGAGAAAAATGATAATTCAAAAACAGCTAACGTCCCACAGGAAGAAGATATAAAAGGTGAAAAAGATGAAATGGATGAGCTAACAGAATTATTTATTACAAAATTAATCAATGAAGATAGCACAAATGTAGAGACTCAGGTTAATACTACTTTAAAGGTAAATAATGATTTTCAGGAAAATAATTCCTGCCTATCAGAAAAACAGAAGGCGAGCAATTTGAAGAGAGTTCATAAAGAAAAAAGCATTGTGCAAAATAAAAAAAGGAAGGTTGATAAAGCCGAGCCGGAATTACCGTTGGCGGTAAATAATGCACACAAGGGTGAAGAGACTGCTGTGGCAGTTCAGACCACCGAGGAGCATCCTGCATCCTTCGACTGGAGCTCCTTCAAACCAATGGGATTTGAAGTGTCATTTCTTAAGTTTCTTGAAGAATCTGCAGTGAAGCAGAAGAAAAGTACTGACAGAGACCACTCAAGTGGTGGAACTAAGAGAGGGTCCCATTCACATTCAAGGAGAAACATTGATAAGACCTCTGTGACCACTGGGAACCATGCATGTTCTTGTAAAGAAAGCGAACTCTTTGTGCAGTTTGCCAATCCCTCCAAGCTTCCGTGCAGCGAGAATGTAAAAATTGTTTTAGACAAGACTCTTAAAGATTGCAGTGAGCTTGTTCTAAAACAGCTTCAGGAAATGAAACCTACTGTCAGCCTAAAAAAACTTGAAGTGCTATCCAATGATGCAGATAGAACTGTTGTGAAAGAAGTCAGTATAGGTAAAGCCACAGGCAGAGGGCAATACTGATAGATAGCCCGTGTACTATAAATACATATCATTTGTAGTTCTAGTTTAAATAGAAAGCCATCAAGCATGCTGTAATTGTGAGCTTTTAATTTGTTGACATGAATTAACCTAGCTTTAAAAATGAGGAAAAAAAAAAGCCATGACATTTGTCATGTAGAACTTTATTTTATCCCTATGGGACTTGAGCAAAATCAATACTTCAGTTATTGTAAATAATTGAGTTAAGCCTCAAATTTCTGTCACCCAGTTGTCCTTTCCATGAACTATACTGAATTATCTGTGTGATTGGTATCTTTTCAGCAGATCACCACTCATGTATAGCAGTACTCTTTATTTGTAGATAGTTTTTGTATATATTTATTATTGTAAATCATTTGCTGCCACCAGCAGTCTGTAAGTCTAAATGAGTAAATGATACATTTATATTTGCAATTTTAATTTTAACAAAGTGATCAAGTTTTTAAACTTTTATTGTTTTAAATTAAGAACTTTTTGAACTAAAACTAGAAACTGCCATAGTTAATTTTTTTTAACATAAAACATTTACAAGATGATGTCAAAGTGGTTCGCACGGTAGGCACATTACAGCTCTCTGCTTTGTGAGTTTGCCATCCTCCATTCTTGGATGGTATTCATGTGAAATTCAAGCAGATTCTCTAGTCATTTCATATAGCTTCAGGTTTTTTTCCCTTTTTCCATTGCTTCTAATTGGATATAATTATTATAAGTCCATGAAATGTAATGGAAATGTGAATAAAAACTTTACTACATTGAAGATTTTAAACATTGGTATTTTAAAATATCCTTTGTCAATGTGATAGAAACTAGTAGTGGAGCAGTGTAAATATTCAAGGTGGTGGTTTGTGAAGTAGCCCAGTATTGCCTTAAATAAAATCACATTTCAGTTCTTCTTTTGTATGTGATCTTATAAAGATTTTTTTCTTCCCATTTTCCGAGATTTATGGATGGTGTATAGCTTTAAACTGTATAAACTTTTGTGGAAAGAATTTTTTTAGACATTTTATAAATTTTAAAATTGGTATCATCAAAGTGAGCCCATCTTGTGTTTATAAAATGAAAGAATCTTTAACATTTATAGTTAATAGATGAAACACTTTCTATGAGGAAGTCATATGTTTTGATTTTGCTATTTATAGGCCTTAGGTTGTGCAGATTGTCTGTATTTTCACATTGTCTAATGATACTATTTTTCATTAGATTAGTCTTCAAGAACAGTATTAGTCATGATTGATGATTTGATCACTCAGTGTCTAATTCTAGCTCAGCTTTATTCACCAACCTATGCTGGAAGGTAGCAGTTATTCCTGGAGCACTTACAGCCACGTGGAAAGCACAGCTAACGGCGGTACTGGAAACACGGCATCCCTGGAATAGTTACTTTCATTTTTGTTTGCCATAATTGTTGTTTTGTTTTCTTTTGTTTGACATAATATAAAGCAGTTACATTCGCAGTGTTAGCCTGAGCTGTGGTGTTGTGTATCCCCTGTACAGCATCAGACTTGCAGGAGAAATGAATCACTTACCTGAAATTACTGGGACTCTGAATAAATAAGCATGGTGAAGGAATGAACTTAATTGCTTTTGGAAACTTTAAAGTTTTATTATTAAAACATAGTTTTATTTGGGGGACTTAGTGAGTTGTGTTGAGTAGTTGGTTTTACCTTAAGGTTTCTTTTCAGTATGCATAAAACTTGACACATTAAAATCCTTACCATTTGGTAAGCCCACTGTTATTTATTAATGTTAAAATAAAGGTGGTTTTCATGGGTGATTTATATTTTTTAAACAACTGAATAATTTTTTGTTCATGAGATGTTTCCATATAGTTTTCTTAGGAGCCTCCTAACTCTTAAAGATGAAAACTTAGCAGAACTGACCGAATGCTGCAGCAGAGAGTTTCGTCACCAGTCATTGTAAGTTAGCCACTGTAAAGCCAGGCATTATAGTCCACACATACAATTCTAGTCCTCAGAATTGCCTCAGAACCCAGGCCAGCCTGTGCCACAGAACAAGGGCCTGTCTGCCAAAACAAGAAAGGGAAGAGACAACATGAAGGAGACTATCAGTGTAGTGTGCATTTCCTTTACTGGTTAGAATGTTGACCACTAGACATTTCTTCAGCTAGCTACTGTATTTTCAGAGAAAGGGCTTGCCAACATTGGGTGGCAATTATTTGTTTAGTTTATAGGTAGTGAATTCTAAAGTATGAGAGTGAGTTTTTTTTTTTAGTGTGAAACATGAAATTATAAAACAAGATCGAATTTACAGAATAGCATGCTGATGAAGTTGATATGAAATATAATGTCTCAGTATTAAATAACAAAGTATTTTTTTTCTTAGTCTGCTTGGGGTTTTTTTTGTTTTGTTTTGTTATTTTAATTCAAGACAGGGTTTCTCTGTGTAGCCTTGACTGTCCTGGAACTCACTTTGCAGACCAGACTGGCCTTGAACTCAAAGAGATCCACCTTTCTCTGCCTCTGAGTGCTGAGATTAAAGGTGTGAGCCGCCACGCCCAGCCCAGTCTATTCTTAAAATATCTTCCTCCTGCAACCTAAATTTACCCAAGGTTTCATCATTAAAGACAGACTGGAAATTCACAAGAAGACATGTTCCTTGTTTAGACAAATTGATGCAAACAGAGGAACTACAACTTCACGAGTTGGGAGAGAAACTAGTGTTTATGGAAATCATGTGGTTCAACCCTTCTTTGTGGTCATGTGATCAGATTTCCCGTGTGTGACAGCCTCTCTGAAAGGGAGTGTGTGTACATTAACATATTAGATATTTTAAAGTCTTGTAGAAAACAAGGTTGTTACAGATATACTCTTCCAGGCTTAGCTGATCATAGAAGCATTTTTTCTTTGTTAATGTGTAAACAGTGTATCCCACTATATTAATGTCTGAGGGACAGACTGAGAACCGTGGTCTTTGCTCTGTTGGTAGATTGTTTCCTTACATGCAGAGACCCTGCGCTCCATCTCCAGCACTTTCTGTTAAGCTCAGCACTAATATGGTGTGCACCATCTTAGCTGTATATAGATGGTGTTTTACTGATGTGACTTCCATTCTTATTTATTTCCTTTTGTAGTATTGCTTGTTAATGATTTGAATATCATTCTGTATTTTTGCCAAAATCCAGTCTCCTGTTAAAGCCCTGCTAAGCTTTTCAGTGTTCTAGTCCCACTCGTTCTCATGATTCCTTCATTATCCTTCCGTTCTCAGCTTCCAGCCCCCTCCACAGGACAGACAGAAACTGCAGTTAACTTTTCCCATCATGTTTTCTTTTACCGGGTTCTTTCTAATTAAAAAAAAAAAAAAGAATTATAGATGGGCCCTAGTAGCTGGTATTCGTGCAAGTAAAGATGGGAAAAGAAACTTTTCTATCCAGTTGTAATTCCTTTGGGTCCAATCGTAGCTCATTTGGTTGCACAGTCCATTTCTACACTTGGTGTTTACTACAACTTTAGGTTTACTCCCAACCTACCTAAAGATTACTCTTTCAGAACCGCCACCACTGCCCATGCACACCTCCTTGTGGTTTCATACCTGTTGGGTTTTTTTTTTTTTACGTTATTCACTCCCTTGAGACCATTCAGCACAATTTATAACAACTTGAAATTTATATTCTTTCCTCCTCATTCCTCTCCCCTTCCCTCCACTCTCCTCTCTCCTCTCTCCAAGGTTTCTCTGCGTAGCACTGGCTGTCCTGGAATTTGTTTTATAGACCAAGCTGACTTCAAACTGAGAGAGTCACCTGCCTGTCTTTCATGTCATTTTTGGCTGTGCCATCTATGACTTCTAGTACTTGGCCTCTGGATCATGGGGTGTGCGTTTGTGTTTCTGTATGTCCATATTACTATCTCTGACTTCCAGTACTTGGCCTGTGAGTTACAGAGGTGTGTGTTGTTTTTAGTCCATTCTGTGGAGGTCCATATTACCAGTGTATGCCAAGGAGCAAAAGTAACATCATTCCAGGTGTATACACAGGGACCTATTTCAGAGATAAGTAAGCACCACATATCTAGACCATTTGCTACCTCCCTTTTGATCTGTTCACCCAGTATCCCTTATGTAGAAAGGTGAAGTCTCTGCCTGTGGTTTTCAAACCTAAATCCTTTGATGCTTCCTGGTAATGGTCAGTTGTGGTCATTTCTGCCTCCTACAGAGAAAGAAACCTTTCTACTTGTCTTCAGTGTACTTTGGAATGTTTATTTGGGGTTCATATTATATATCTCTAAGCACATCTTGTTTCTCTTTGCTTGTATTTTGGTTATATTGGTTTCATTTTAAATTCTCAAACCCATAAGCTTTTCATGCCTCAAGGCCTTAGTCATAATAGTTTCTTTTGCTTGGAGTGTTTTTTACTGTGCTACAACTTATTCATCAAGTATGTTTTTTTTAAACCCACAATTGTTTATTTACAAAACAGTTGGGCTTCCTTTGTGCCCTCTTGAGTTACTGCTTTTTCCACTTTATTGAGATCACAGTTTATATTCTCAAAGAAGTGATGCCAATTATTGAAAGACAAAATAATGAGATGATTGCATTGAGGGAAAGAAAGACTTCTCTAAAGAAATTAGTGCAGGAAAAAACCAAAACAAAAAAACCAGGGCTAATTCTAGGCCAAAAGAAAAGAATGTGATTTAAGGGCCTGGCAGGGGAGATGTAGGAAGCTGGTAAAGATGAGGTGTAAGCAAATGCTAGATTATCTGTTGTATTAGACACACACATTGGACTGTATTGTAACCAATGAGTTACACAAAGGAATGAGAGCCTCGGGGTTTTAAATTTTTAAGTAGTGTGTATATAATCCAGTGGATAATTCAAGAAGTCTTAGAAGAATAATTGTCCCTGTCATTCCGGAAAGCAAACACTGAGTACAATGATAACTATAAGAGTGGTAGAAAATTTAGGTAGGCTTGGGTGATCTAGAATATTCCATGTCATTTGATTATTGTGGATTATGGGAAAAGAGGGAGATTCAGGCAGTAGGAAAAAAATAGAATGTGTGGTTGCTTTGCGTAAAGGTTATGCCACTTCTGGTAGGACTGACCACAAGTTTTAAGAATGAATGGTTGTGAAGAGAAGAGTATACATAGATAACAATTCAGAGTTGGGTGTGTGCTGGGGAACTTGAAATTTTTAATTTTTCTTGTTATTATTTGTTTTTTTTTTTCAAGACAAGGTTTCTCTTTGTATGTTTGGAGCCTGTCCTGGAACTCGATCTGTAGACCAGGCTGGCCTCGAACGCAACAGAGATTCACTTGCCTCTTCCTACCAAGTGCTGGGACTAAAGGCATGTGCCACCAACGTCCAGCAAGGGAACTCCAAATTTTAAAAGAAGAAATTATAATTATTTAGTTTTAAAAGCCATTTGGAATTGGTAACTGGAGGTTATCATGGATTCCTGTCCAACTTCTAAAAGCTGTTGAAGTGCCCATTAGGGATTTGGTAGGTTAAAATGTATGTATTGACTTGTAAGATGTTGACTTTGGTAATTTATGTCAATGGCAGTGTTATTTGCCAAGTTAGTACAGAAGTCAGGTTAGGAGGATCAGTGATGAATTTGAGATTCCTGTGGGTTATCAAGGTGAAGAGTACAGTGTTCCTAACTCAGACAGACGTGGGCTTCAAATACATTGAAGGAAACATTGTCTTTCATCTCTTAGGCATGTATTTTGTTGTAATTGAGGACTGGCTACATGATAAGATTTGGGCATTTGCCATTATAACACTTGGTGGAGTTAATTTTCAAATATCTAGTAGTAGTGGATGACGTGTCATACAAGCATGTAGCAGATAAAAGGTGGTCAAGCACTAAGCCTGAGGAATGCCAACACTTGGAGGACAGATGAAAGCGAAGCAGCAAAGTCTTGGGAAGGAAGAGACAAGTGAGCCAGAAAGGTCAGAACAAGATGTGTGGCCATACCAAATATATTGGGAGATGCACTAGTAAGAACTAAATTTTACAATTTTTGTTAGTCATTTTAATTTAGAGAATTTTTGAGTGTTTTTCTAGTTAAGCATAGTGAATAGTGATTGCCAACTAAAGGGGTGGAAATTAGGGTAGTAGATGAAACCCGTTCCTCAAGAACAAAGTTTGGAATGTTGGAATCATGACAGAGAACACAATTTAGATGAATTTTAAAGTAGAATTGTTTAACTCCTTGTTGCATATAAGGCAACGAATTCTCAACAAAGGAAAATGAACATCAGAATGGTAAAAATTAGTACAAGCATAAAGATTAGTCAGGTGATACACAGTTTCTCATTTGGAAGACAGTATGTGTAGCATTATATGCTTGACCATGTGGTGGTCCTGGTGGCGGTCATTGCTTTGGAAGGCAGTAGTTGTTTACTTCCAGTGGTAATGCATCAGTGAATTAAGTATGAGTCTTAACAGCCAAGAAATGGAATCAGGGGAACTAGGGGCCTTTCTTGTGTTGGAGAGGGCATAGGAATAAGGCTGAACATGAGTCTGAATGTCTTTTAATTGTAAGAATTATCCAGCTAACAGTGTCGACAGGTGACCATAGAGGTAGATCTTTAAATTAGCCTGGAGATGAATGAAGAATAATGAATTTAGCTGGTATTGGATAGATTGTGTTGGCACTTCATAAGAATCTGTTTGAGAAGACTTGATGTCCTGAATTAGGAACAATAGAACAGTGCTTGTGGCTGGTCCATGCAAAGAGCCTGGAAAGCAGCAGCTTCTGCACATCTGTGTCATGGAAGATTGAGACTGATTCAAGACATTACAGTGCACAAATCTGTAAAGCAATGACTTCCCCAGGAAACCCATTCCAGAGACCATAATAACAGTAGAAGCAATTAAAATACTCTGAGTAAAACAATAAGTAATTGAGAACATTTATTTATTTAGTGGCCATGGGGTTGGGACGGGTAGGGGGAGAAAAGAAAGCTTTGTAATTGAATTATTTTAAGTTCAGTGTTAAAGTCCAGCAGAAGTGTGCTATGTCCGGCCTTTCTAACCCTATTTCCCATATATCAGATTAGCCAATGACAAGTTTTTGTTTTGAAGGCAGGGGCTCACTGTGTAGCCCTGGCTGACCTAAAACATAGAGATCTGCCTGCCTGCCTCTGCCCCTCCCATTCTACATGTAGCCTGTCCCATCAACTTTTCAGCTGCCTGAGTGTGCCTGTTAAGAACTCATATTTTCTACTACCTATTCTTACACCAACTCTAAACGCCTAATTAGATTCTAACTACATCATTTCTCCCCTTTCCTCCAATTTCTTTCATGTTTCCTCATCCTCCCTCAAGTTCCTGGCCAATTGTTATGTAACAACCATGATTGTTACATATGCATACACACACACTCTCTCACATGCTATCTTGCTGTGTCTCGTGTTACTTATATGTATATTATCCTAACCATATGGTATTTTAAATCCAATTAGGAAACTCATCCCTGGGAAACTAATTCTCCCCTTGTCAGCATTCCTTATTTGACTGTAATTCTTCACCTAAAGCAGCAATTCTAAACCTATGGGTTGCAATAACTTTGAGGGTTCCCTATCAGATATCCTGCATATCAGATATTTGCATTATGATTCATAACAGTGAAATTGTAGTTATAAAGCAACAACAACATAGCTTATGATTGGGGGTCAGCACAACATGAACTGTATTGAAAAGGCATAGCATTAGGAAGGTTGAGAGCCACTGCCCTGGAGGGTAGGACCCAGTGGGATTTTCCTCTTCCACTTTAGCCACTCTGTGCCCTCATTCCAGGCTTGTTTAGGAAGCCATATTGTTGAGGTATCAGGGTCAAGCCTCCCTTGTCTTTCTCGGAGCCAGAGTCTGACAGCATTCTCCCTGGTCCTCTGGCTCTTAGAATGTGTTCTTCCATAGTGTTCCCCGAGCTTTAAGCGCAGGGCTTGCATTGTGGATGTAACTGCAGGACTTGGGCACACCAGTCAGTTGTCCCATGCATTTTGACCCATTGTAGTTTTCTGTATGTGTCGTCTTCTGCTGCAAAGGGAAGGACCTTAGTGAGGGGTGGAAGTGACACTAATCTGTGGACATAAGTGAGAAGTTGTGCTGATTTAACAAAGTGACAGTAGGAAGTTTTCTTTTAAGATCCAGGACCTGACTAGCCCCAGGGAGTTGGCTAGGTTTCCAGTACCAGGCATACTTTCCGGTTGAGGGGGCCTTATGCCCAATTAGATGACTGTTACATGCCACCGTTGCACCCTTAGGAATATATTGTTGTTCCAGTCATTGATTCATAGGCATCCCTACTCGGTAATCTAATCCCCAATTTACGTTTTTGTATGAGTGTGAAAATGTGCAAACACACCTGAACATGATAGGGGTCAGGTGGTGACCTCCCATGCCAATCCTTATCTCGAGACAAGATCTCTTGCCCACTACTGTGCTTATTACTGGCTGGCCAGCAGGCTTCCCAAGATGCTCTCTGTGTCTCCCATCTCCTCATAGGACCATTGGGATTCCAGACAGATCTTTCCATGCCTGACTTAGTATGGGTCCTGGAATTCAATTTCAGGATTTCATCCCCTCTAATCCCATTTTAAGATGCAAAAATGTCTAACATAGGGGTCATTCCTGTGGTTACACAGACAGTACATTACAGAAGGGGTTTGAAACCAGCAGACTTGCTTCCTCCCAGCCTGCCTTCTGTGGGTTGTGATTTGGAGAACAGAAGCAGTTAAATACAAGGTGGTGGCAAAATCTTCCTGTTACGAGAAGACTTGATGATTCGGAACAACATTGAGAGTTAATGGATGGTCTTTTGAAGCCATGTTTGCCTTTGGTTTTTGTTATTTGTATTTAAAGAGAACTGGAACCCACCCAGGAGTTGTAGGGGGTAGGGAATGAGGGAGAGAAAGGGCTGTCTCCAAACTGCCCGCTGCAGCTGTGAACCAGTAAGTGCAAGATGCCGGGACATGAGAAGGTGCCACAGAGCTGACTGACAGCACTGCCCCTGGGTGTGAGCCGGCCGGCTGTACCCCAAAGTTGTAGCAACAAGTTCTTGTCTGCCATGCTGGAAACTAGCAAGGTCTTTTTGTCCCGCCAAATACCTTTGAACTTGGCAAAAGTATCTTCACTTTACCCGTTGAATTATGAAGATTAGCCTAAGCACCCTCAGAGTGGATACATTGGATAACGGACAGGCGGTATGGGTGGCCTCGGACCATGTTCCCGCTAGAACAGTGAGTTGTTCAAGAAGTCACTGGGCTTCTGGGGATGTAAAATGTATCTCAAACTGTTCAGCAGATTATGCCAGAAAATTCTTCACTGGAAGAGGTGTAGGAAGGGGCCATTTCTTACCAAGCCAAAATGACCCCTTCTGTACAGGGGTTTTAAAGTGTTAGCTGGTACTTGGGGCACTTGAGGTTTGCAGGGCTGCTGTATACAGACACTTGCCAATCATACTGCCTGCATGCTCAGCAGTTTGTCTTGGCAGGTCTTGCTTGCTGCCCCAAACCTAAGAGCTGGTAAACTCAGTGGGTTTACATACTGGAAGAGGCTTACCTCACATTGTAGAGCCTGGCTCCGGAGGGAGTGAGAACAGTAATAGTTATTACTCATCATGTCTACACAGCACCTCCTTTAGCCATAAAAGCCAGGATAGCTAACATAGAGAACTGCTTTGATTAGTGCAACACTATTATTTAACATTATTTAAGAGACCTGGACTGCATGATGGAAGGCTTATGTAGTAACTAAGACTACACACAAAAGTGCAGACAAAACAGTCAAAAGAGGAAAGAAAAAAATCTTCCTGTTGGCAAAATCTACAAAACCTGTTATTACCTTCTTTTCCCATCTTCACAGGTGTTGTTCATATTAGCCCAATTAAAACAGTCACATTCTTATTTTGTTTTTTGACATAGTCTTGTTATATAGCCCAGGTTAGCCTTGAAATCAGAACCCCCTGGTTTCAGCCTCACAAGTTCTTAGATTACAGGAGTGTGTGCCACAGCATCCACTAGCACATCCACTTTTAGTGGACATGCATAAATTATAAATATTCAAATGTTTTAGTGCTTATCTCAGAAGTTTTGGATTCATTTGGACATGGAATCTTGCTATATACGTCAGGCTGGCCTTGAAATCCCAGTGTTCCTGCCTCAGCCTCCTGAGTGCTGCTATAGGCTTGTGCCATCGTACGTTTTTATATAATTCACTTCCACTGATTCATCTAAGGTTTGCCAGCATTTTCTGGAATGAAATTGTCTGGGTCTGAAACTACATTTTACACAGAAATTCAGTTTGGGGTGTTAGGGTGGCTTAATGGATAAGGGTAACTGGCTGCCACGCCTCCTGACCTGAGTTCAACCACCAGAACTTACATGGTGGGAGGGAGTTCTTGTCCTTTTGACTCCAGATGCTCCCGCACACACAGCACACAGACACACACAGCTTTTACATTCCTCCCTGTCTGTCTCTGTCTGTCTGTCTGTCTGTCTGTCTGTCTGTCTGTCTGTCTGTCTGTCTGTCTCTGTGTGTGTGTGTGTGTGTGTGTGTGTGTGTGTGTGTGTGTGTGTGTGTGTTCATCTGCTTCACAGGACTTAATGGTAGATGATGACCGGGTGGTCTAAATTGGCTAAGTTGAATGAGAGTAGGGAGCCACTAGATGGCGGGTGGATACTGGAAATGTGGAGTTCCCGTCTGGAAATTCAGCCAGATTTACCTTTGCATTTTCTATTTATCTACAATAAGGAACATAGGCTGATATGAGGCAGATATTGGACGCTTATGATAGAGCTGAATAGTTTAAACTTTTAAAATTAGGAAGGTGACTGGCCCATTTAGGGGGTAAGTAAACTATCCCTCATAACGGAAAGAAAGAAATCATTTACCCGGGGTGAAATGAAAGCAGCAGGAGTCTCTACATGATGCTGCTATCAGATGTGTCATCACAACGGCCCTGGATGGAAAACCTAAAATACTGGATTTCAGAATCCAAAACTGGATCCTTGTTGCTTCATGTCACACTAGGCAAGTGACTGTCAGTCTGGGTTCCAGTGGCCCCATTGTATTCTTTAAAGATCCATTTGTATTGTTATAGTCATGTGCCCATGTGTGGGCAGGTGCAGGTCCCCGCAGAGGCCAGTGGCGTCACAAACCTCTGTGAGCAGCCTCAAGTCGCTCTGGGAACTGAACTCAGGTCCTACAAAAGAGCAGCAGATGCTCTTGACCACAGAGCTCATTGGGAATTTTAACTTTTTGTGTGTGTGTGCTGGAGAGATGGCTTCTCAGTTAGGAGCACTGGCTGTTCTTCTAGAGGACCCAGGTTAGACTCCCCTTACCCACATCTTGGTTCCAGTCTCAGGGAATCTGAAACCCCCTCTAGCCTCCAGCGTGCATGTGATGCACATACATACTTGCAAGCAAAACACCCATACGCAGAAAATTTTTTAAAAATCAGACAGTAAGAGAATATTTTTAATTTCTTAGTTCATCTAACGAAGTTCGAGAATATGTGCATTGATGCTAACCAAGCACTGTGGTTCGTTGCTGAAAATAAATGCTAGATGCCATTCTTCCCTACATTGCGGACTCCGACAATTTAGAGGGGGATGGAAATGTATAAGCAGAAAACACAGGGAAATGTAGAAAAGCGTCCATAACCCGGCATCTAAGAGACTAGACTTGCTGTGCCTGCATGCCCCTGCTGGCTCTGCACAGCAGGTTTAGCGCGTAGGTATTTCTGTGTCTCCCCACATCTTGCTCTCCTGAAGAAGTAGTTGATCGAGGCTTGAAACAGTTTCTCCAGATAAGGAAAAGTAGAATAAAATCATAGAAAATGTTGAGTGAGTCCTTTACCCATCACCGCAACGCCATGATTTCAAAGAACGTAGAAACCATCATAACTAATTCCGCGTGGCTGTCCCTTGTGTCCCTCCATGTTTTTTTGTTGCACAGGATCTTCCTGTGTAGCCCAGGCTGCCTTCAAATGTGCAGTTATCTTCCTGCCCCTGCCCCCCAAGTGCTGGGACAACAACATTTGTTCTTTAGAGGTAGGCTTATTAAAAGATCTTGCTGTGGAGTTAGGTTTATATAGTAAAAGACTTATTTTACCATTGCCAAATGTATGTAGAACTATGGATGAAGGGAATCTGGAAATTGTTTGTACCTCTCTGACACATTGTTAGTAGGTAGTCGTGTGCTGTTTAAGCTGACAAAGAATCTTGCTATGGAGGTGAGGTTACTTACTCCCTTCCAACCCAGGGCTGGGCTGGTGCCCCTGGACCTGTGTAAAGAACAGAGAACATCAAACAGTCTGAGTGCAGATGTCACGGCTTTGAGAATGTGAGTAAGTCATTTATTCGAAAACACTGCCCATGAACACACTGTTGAAGGTAAAGCAGTTTCCCAAAGCTAAAGACTGGGCTACTATTTATCCCATGACATTAGCATGAGGTATTGGGATGCGTAGTTGGAAATCTCACTCAGGGTCGAGACATCTTGTCTGGGTTTCTCTTGGTTGATCAGGACCTCCAGCTGACTTCTGTATGTAGGGTGGTCTTCCCCAGTGGTTCCTGCTTGATGATGTGTGTAACATTTTACTACCTATCTGCTGCTTGCTGGTTTGTTGACTCCTGTTTGCTGTCTGCCTAATAAACCCACGTGAAACCAAAAGTGTGGCTATTGTTGATCATTCTCCAGATAGTACAAAAAAACCCACCATAATTCCGAAATACTCCTTAACATCGCTTTCAGGGCTAGGGAGCATACCATTTTATCCAGTGACCACTGAAGTACAAATTACTAAATGTTTCCAGTATCAAGCTTTAAAAAGCTCTTCCTCTCCTCACTCTTCACGCATTGTTCCGTGCATCTTCAGGCCATACATTATTTGCTTTTGAGCTTGAGAAACAGATTTCTAACACAAGTATCTTTTAATTCAAGTTTAAGTTGAACTCTTGTTTTATGAGACACGGCATCCCTGTGTAGCCCAGGCTAGCCACAACTGTATGAGCCATCTGCTTTGACCTCCTGAGATGTTGGAATTACAGACGTGAGTCAATACACCAGGCTATCCTCTTTCTTGTGTTGTTTTGTTGACTGAGACAGTATCACTCTGTAGCCCGGGCTGCCCTGGAACTCAGTCCTCCTTACTTAGCCTCCTACGTGTGTGCTAGATAGATTTATAGGTATGAGGCACGTACGTCTCATTCTGCATTTCGCTCTTCCTAAGGTAGTGTACAGTCAAAACTCCAAGGAAACTGTGCTGGGAAATATCTGTTCTGGCCTCATAGTTAACAAACCCATCATTCCTTTCCCACATTACTGAAATGTTTCAAAATCACATTTCAATTCTCTCAAGCAGCACACCAACAGTTTCTTGTGTCTTCAGGACATACAAGATGCCTTCTCCATTTCCACTCACATTGCAATGTCAATGTAATGAACTGATAAAGAAGAAAAAAAGAAATTACCAGACAGTGGCCTGTCAGATGGGAGATTCTCTCATCCGGCTACCACAACCAGGGGGTAGGCAGCTCGACACTGATGCTGTAACTGGATGTTTTCAGTGTCCCGAGAGTCTGTCTTTCTGCTCCTTCTTGGTCTTGCTTCCACCCGAAAAGTTGTGTTAGAAGCATGTTTGCTGTGAGCTGTGTTCACACCCCCCAAAAAATCAGTTTTGATATGGTTATCTCTACATTCAGACAAACAAACAAACAAAAAACTTGGAAATGCAGTTTTTCCCCAGGACAAATTGCCATGCTCAACCAAATCGGGATTCTTTCATGTGAAAAGGAAACCATCGTAGACAGAAGAGGCAAAAGGAGCACCAAGTGTTTCTATGAGGGCTACTAGGTCCGTAACTTGTGGGGCAAAGGGATATAGAGGGAATATGACTGAGTCACTGATCTTGGCACAGGTGGTGGTTTTTAATACTACCATCAAATTAATTAGGAACAGTCTGCTCTGGGAAGATCAGTTTACCAGGCTAGCTTATCTCCACCAAAGCCAAATCTCAAGTTACTGTGCCCCTTTAAGATAAATACAAGTGAAAGTGCTCAGGTAGATCAGTGATTCATATTTGTTTAGAAACAGGATCAAGGGCCATCAATTTAGTTAATGACAGTTTATAGAAAACGTGTAGCCCTTGTCTGCATTACTTCCTAAAAAAGTAGGGATCTGGAGTCTAGTACATCAATTTATTATTCTGTAGACTCATGCTCAGCTTCAACCAGTTATCTCCATCTTTAACAGAAGCGGTATCTGAAAATTAATATTAATGAAAGTTATAAATGTATTGATTTTCTCCAGCTATGATAAATAGAAATTCATATGTATCTGTCTGGGGAAGTGCCTGATAACTCACCTTTCCGATTTGTGTGTGTGTGTGTGTGTATGTGTGTGTGCATGCCATGTTTGCTGCAGCCATGGGCAATGAAACATGAACCACACATGGAGTTTATTGGGAAAGGGAGTGAAGGGAGGAGTAGGTGTTGGTCAACTGGGAGCAGAGATGGGAGGGGGAAAGGAAGAGAAATGAGGTAGAGAGACACAGAGAGAGGACAGAAGATAAGAGGGAGACAGGAAAAGTCCAGTCTGCCCCAGAGGAATGGCAGGAAAGAGGAGAGCAGAAAACAGAAGAGAGCAGAAAGAGATGAGCAGGCAAAAAGACTGCTAAGTGGGCGGGGTCTTTTAAAGGGGTCCTTTGCACCTGCGTGCACACTCCATGGAACCCTGGGCTGACCAAGGTACTGCCTGAGTGCATTCTGCCAAGTGACAGGGGCAGACCAGCATAATGCCTGAATCCTTATATTCCCACCTTTATTTATTATTAAAAAGGTTAGGAGTTATATGTGGCAGGTCAGGGAATAAGGGTGTGTAGTTCTCAAGACTACTTCCTCGTGACCTGGAGTGTTGACTATCTTTGGGGGACCTGAGGAAGCTGGGATGTTGCCACCTCCTGGAGTAGCTGGTTGTTTCATTGCAGTCCAGGCTGTATGGAACTCTCTGGCACCTCCCAGACCTGTTTGGGTGGGTCCAATTCAGCTCACTGGAACTTTTAAGTATCCTTTGAGTCTGTGAAAACTTAAGTTTTAGACACATTAGCATTCCATATTTTATGATCTGTACTGAAATTTGCATTGTGCAAATGGCAATACACTCATATCAGAAATGATTTGGTTGAAAGCATTGACATTCTTAAAACTGACAGATATCTTTAACACAATGAAAAGCACCTTAATCTCGAGCTTGCAGTATGAAAGAGCTACGGGGACACAGAGAAGCTGTGTAAGGTCATGCAGGAGAAGCGTGTAGAGCTGTGAAGACAGGATGCTGTGTTGAGCTACGTAGGAGCTGCTGGGAAGAGAGCTGTGCAGGCTGTGAAGGAGGATGTGTGCTGAAAGGGAGATGTAAGAAAGGTGAAGGTGAAGGTTTGTAACTGCAGAATGGATGAAGAGCGTAACTGTGGAGACAAGGGAAATGAAGCTGTATAGAAAAGAGGTGTGGAGGAGAAATGTATGTGAAGTAAAGAGATGTAACTGAATATAGAAATATGTAACTGAGGAGAGAAATGTATGTATGCAAGGGGAGAGAGGTAGTTGTGTGTGAAGAATGGAGCTGTGTGGAGACAGAGAGATTCTCTGAGAGGATTAAAAGATGAAGTAAAAGAGAACGTTACCAACAGAAAGTGTGTATTTCCTTATTTTTCCCCTCAGATAGAAAAGGTTTAGCACTCAGATAAGAATTTTTCCTAAGCAGTCACCACATTCGTGAGGTTTTGTTTGTTTATTTTCATCCCCTGGGTTGTGACTGGAGGCTGGCCCACCAGGTAGCCATATCTGCTGACTTGTCCCCTTCTGACTGCCAGTTCTTCTGTTCTGCTGCTTCGGTATTCTTTTACCAATGTTAGACCAGTTCCACTGAAGATCAGCAGCCTGTCCCATGGGAGGAAATTTCGTACTTGTTACTCTAAAAACCCTGGGCAGGGAGAGCATAGGCCTGTGATCAAAGTGCCTTTCAAATATGTATGTTAGACCTTTAGACGAGAGCTGTTCTTAGTTTTAGTAAAAAAAAACAAAAAACAAAAACCAACAACTTTGTTTTGACAATGGGAAACAGTTGATATCAAGATCATAACTGTCCAAAGGGCTAAAAGTAAGTGAATGTTGAGTGGTCTGCCCTAAATGGGACATCTGCATCAACCTCCCCAGGGATCAGGGAGAATTGTTGAAGAGGGGATGGAAAGAACATAAGGATGAGAGTTTGGGGAGGGGCACTTGTTTTCTTGCTGTGACATAACCATGCATACTTGAGCTCTCAATGGCTGTGAATACCTGTACAAGACCAAACCACTCAACAGTCCATCAGGAATAAAGGAGACTCCAGAGGAACTACTGTCTTACTGGCAGCTGCTGGAGGAGAAAGTTCATTTTTCTTCAGGTGATGTAGAGTTTGTGGTCTATGCACCAGTTTAATGGTCTCACCACAATGCACATTTGGGCAGCACTAACTGAACTACAAGAAAAAGAAGAATCTCTCTTTCTCTCTTTAAGACAACTCTCAGGGTGTCCCAAAGGGTTTATTGCATTATGTATTTCTTTATTTAGCTCCTAGAAGACTTTCATTTCTTTCTTGACTTACTCTATGATACCTTCATCATTCAATAGAGAGTTGTTTTAATTTCCATGACTTTGTGTATTTACTAGAGGTCTTTTGGGGTCAGTTTAATTTTTCTTCCATTGTGGAAAAAAAAGCTTTTAGGAAAGCTTTCTTATATTAATGAGTAGCATTTATATTGTTTGGTGTTTGAGTAAAGTGTTCTGAGATATTTATTCAGTTCATTTGATGTATGATGTCAATTAATTCTGATATTCTGTTTTTTGGTTTTGTCTTGTTTTGTCCCAATGACCTGTCTATTTGGATGAAGTGGGTTATTGAAACTCCTTACAATTAATAAATTGATGTTCATCTGTTTCTTTAAACTCAGTAGCTATTTTGGGGGTGGGCACAGTTCAGTGAGTATATATTTAAGACACTAATGTATTCTTGATTCGGTGTTCCCTTGATTAGAATGCAGTGTCCCTCTTTACCTCTTCCGATTAAATTTAGTTTGAAGTCTGTTTCATCAGCTATTGGGTAGCCATGGTGCTTGACTCCTGGTCCCACTGAAGGAGCACTTTTGTTCATCCTTTTACTCAAAGGCAGTGCCTATCTTTAAAACTAATATGTCTTTCTTGGAAGCAGCAGAGAGATTTTGTTACTTGATTAATTCAGTCAGTTTGTGTCTTTTGATTGGGGAATTGAAAATTAAGTTATTATTGAAATGTGTTTGTTAGTTGTGGTCATTGTTTTGCTGATTTCTATGCTACCCCTGTTTTCAGCCTGAAATAATGCTTCCTATAGTTTCCTTGGGTCTGTTGGATATCCCTTCCCCCTTTTTAAGGCTGTTTGTGTCATGGAAAGTTTTTTCTCCTTCAATTAAGGCAGATAGTTTTGCTGGTGTATTTTTGTAGGTTGGCCATTATAATCCTTTAGGACATGAAATGCATTGCTTCAGACTCTTCTGGCTTTCGAAGTTTCCATTGCAGAATCTGCTATTATTCTGATGAGTTTTCCTTTATATGTGACTTGTGTTTTTTTTCTCTTGCAGCATTCGATATGCTTTCTTTGTTATGAATACTTGGGGTTTTCATTATGAAACACCGTAGGGATTTTCTTTTCTGGTATTGCATATTTAATATTCTCTGTGCTTCTTATATTTGTATGGGTGTGACTATCCTTGGTTTGGGGAAGTTTTCTTCTATCATCTTGTTGTAGATCTGCTCAATGTCATTAACTTGGAATTCTTCTCTCTTATCTATGAATATATTTATTCAAAAGTTTGGTTTCTTCATGATATCCAACATTTCTTGTGGTTTTTTTTTTGGTTTTTATTTCTTTCAAGTTCCTTGCTTATTTGGTCTATTTTTTCCTTAGAAACCTGATATTCTATCTTCTACTTGACTCATTCTATTTTTTGTGTTATGGGGTTTTTTGTTTGTTTGTTTTGTTTTTTGAGACAGGGTTTCTCTGTGAAACAACCCTGGCTATCCTGGAACTCACTCTGTAGACCAAGCTGGCCTTGAACTCACAGAGAGACTCATTCTAATTTTAAGTCTTTCCTTTGACTTTTCTAGTTGGACTTGAATAAATAAAGCCATGCCTGTTTCTGATTCCCAACTCTCTCGTGAACTCCCTGAAACAGACATTGATCTTTCCTATTTTTGTCAAATGCCAGATGAAAAGTCACTATCCATGCTACATATATTGGCTTTTCCAAAAGGCCAAAGATGCTGACTGGTCACAATGGTTCAGGGTGTGGCTAAGAAATGCTATCCTTACAGGCTGGATGTTCATCAGTTTACAAAGAAAACTGTAAACAGGCTCAGGTACAAAATTTAGAATACCAAAACTTGAAGATAAGACCCTGTTGCTGAAGACACCATATATTTGAGCAATGGGACCTGGAAAATTCAAGCTGGAGCTGACCTGGAATGATCCTCCCTACTGACTAGCTTCCACAATGCTGGAAGTGTCTATGAATACTATACAGGGAGAAAAGTCATCAATAGTCTTACCCAGATACAAAATCCTGTGAGCTACATTCACAACCAGCCTGGCAAGGTAAGTCCATTGATACACTAGTAGCATACATGTTTTTGGAGTAACAAAACACTTTCTAATTGCATATATGTAAGGAGCATTCTTCCTGCCAGCCTGGTCCCAGTGCCACATCAACCCCAAATAACACACAGAGACTCTGTTAGTTACAATGCTGTCGGCCAATGTCCAGGGCTTCTTTCTCATTGGCTAGTTCTGCCTTAAGTATTAACCCATGACTACTAATATATATTTCTATAAGGACTTATCTTTCCGAGGATGGCATCATGACTCGTTCTCTCTTCCCTGGGATCACATGGTGACCCTCTACTCTTGACTACATTTCCCAGAATCCTTTTTGACACTTAGTCCCATCTATCTTGCTTCCCTATTGGCCAACAGTGCTTTATTAATCAACCAGTAGGACAACATATACACAGAATGACTTCCCCCATCATATATATATATATCACACTTCACAAGCCAGAAGTCATATCTGATATTGGGCAAGAATCTGTTGCTAAGCAGATCATAGGCCTTAGGAAAGAACTTACTATTATTCTGCTGACTGCACATAATATTGTACTACACCTGAATACTTACTTCATAGATTAGTGATGCTTTCAACAAAGGTTCTGCTCCATGCCATTGAGAGATCTTCAGCCAAGACTCTCTTGAGAAAGGGATTTATTTGGGAAGGAGAAGTTCAGGTGAGTGGCTGCCTGTGTCAGGGTGGAAACGATAGCTGATAACTGAACAGGTAGAGGGGCTGATGGAGGGCTTCTTAGGGGTGGAGTTTCCCAGAGAGAAGATTTTCTGCTCAGGGATTGGTTAGTTTTCCTGATCACAGATTGGTTACTTTCACTTGGTCAGAGGCAGAGCTGGCTCTGGTTTCAGGGTCAAACTGTGTTTTTTTTCACTGGCCTGTTTTCTTTTTTTTTTTGGCTCTATTTTCAGGGCTAAAGTGTATTCCTTTCACTGGTTCTGATTGTAGGACCAAAGTGTGTTTCTTCGGCTCTGAGAGTCAGTGTTTTTTTTTTTCATTTTGTTTTATTTTGTTTTTTGTTTGTTTTTGGATTCAGGGCTAAAGTGTTTCTTTCACTGACTGTGGTTTCAGAGTCAGGGTGTTAGATTTCATGCTCAAGAGTTGTTTCCTACTCAGGGACTGGTTAGTTTTCCTATATAGGGATTGGTTGATTTCATCTTTCAGTTGGTCAGGGGTAGTTGGCTCTGGTTTCAGGGCAAAACTGTATTTCTTTCACTGGCCTTTTTTTTTTTTTTACCTTTTTGGCTCTAGTTTGGGGGCCAGGTATATTTCTTTCACTGACTCTGGTTCCAGGGCCAAAGTGTGCATCTTTGGTTCTGGTTTCAGAGTCAGGGTGGTTTTCTTTGGCCATGGATTCAGGGCTAACGTGTTTCTTTCATTGACCCAGGCTTCAGATCCAGGGCATGTTTCTTTCACTGGCTCTGGTTTCAGGACCAAAGTGGATTTCTTTGGCCTACACCTTACAAGATTAAACCAGATAAAATTCTAGTGTATATGGGGAGACACAAAAATTCCTACCTATAGCTGAGGAACTATTGGCAGATAATGGCTGCTGAAGGAGGAGAGTGTGTCCTGGGATACATTCAGTGGATGACCCTACACAGCATGAACTTCAGAGGAAAAAATGGTAGAGAGGTATACAAGGAGTTGGGGGCACTGATCAAAGCATCATACTCATGAATGTAACTGTCAGATAATTTAAAAAAATATGTCAATTTAAAAATTAGAAGAACAGATTTGATAGCTAATCTTCACTGTCAAATTGCCTGGATCAGAATTGTAGGAGCATTTTGAGAGAATCTGCAGGAGGGGAAAACCCATCCTGAATAAGGAAATATTCCAGAGGCTGGGAATCCCACTAGAACCCTTCTTTCTCTGCTTCCAGTCCTGCCATGAAGTCAACCACTGACTTCCAGGTGGTCCCATGACCAAGAAATTGACCTGGCCCAGCTGGAATGTTTCTTACCCTGGCCAGAAATCCTATTCTCTTGACCAGAGAGAGTTATCTTAATATGCCTTTACTGCTACTTTATCAATCTCCCCTCTGAAAAAGTAACCCTAAAGTTGTTTAGGAACTGGATTATACATTAAGGTCACTGAAACACTTTTGGGATATCTGCCCTCTGGAAAGGATGAGGATGCCAAGACGCCCAAGTATATTTTTGCCTTTTAGCCAAGAAGAAAAAGCTGGTTACTTTTTGTGTCTTTTAAGCTGCCTAGCCAATTTCTCCCTCCTGTTCTTAACCATGCTCCCCAAGTAGAGTTAATCCTAACTACTTGGAGGATTGGCCTGGTCATTCATCTGGCTTCTTCAATCTGAATTTGGGGTACTGAGTGTATGTGGCAATTTGGGGGCTCTCCTCTAGAGGGCCTGCCAGATGTAAGGAGGTAAGGATGTCTGTGACAAGTGTCTGGAAAGAGATGTGCAACAGAAACAAAGACAAGTGTTATTGGCCTCAGCAGGGTCTCTGGAGAATCCAGAATATGGGATACATCCAACTCAAAGTCTATTAGAATCTTGATGGGCTCACAGCATTGTCCATTAACTGGGCTTCTCATTTTTCTTCTGGACTCAAAAGCTGGGTTGATGGGAGATGTCATTCAGTAAATATGTCTCTCTTATTGATTGATAGGGAGGACTAGGAGAGGAGGATTCTGGGAAATGTAGTAGAGAGTCTTCTTGTGATCCCGGGAGGAGAGGATGCATGAGTCCAGCGTTCTCGGGAAGATAAATCCTTGTAAAAATATATAGATTAGTAGTTATGGGTTAATATTAAGTCAGAGATAGCCAATAAGAAACCATAGCCAAAGGTAAACAGCTTTATACTTAATATAGTGTCTCGTGTGTTATTTGGGGGTTAAAATGGTGACGGGACCCAGGCGGGAATCCTGCAACACTGGATAACTCGGGATCTGTTTTCAGGCACTTTGATAAATGTTACAATGTCTAGAATCACAGTGTGGTGTCTCTCCTAGGTGGCTTCTAAAAAAGGGACAGAGAGAGGACATTTACCCATCATTTATTTATTTATTTTTAGGTTAAAACAATAGTAGGCCTATCTTTGTTGCCTGCAACTAGATATTGAAGTATTGGATTGAGCCAATGTCGCAAGTAATTTATCTAGACACAATTTTATTATCAAGAATAAATGTATCAGTATGAACTGTACCTCATATTAATCTAAATCTAATATCTGGGGAGTGCTATCATTTGGACTGTTAAAAAATGTGGTTGTTTTCTAGTTGGGTGTTATACTCTGGGTAAATAGACCAACCCAAGGCTTTTTCAGAGGCTACAAAGGAAGGACAGAGAACTTTAGGTCTGTGCTCTTGTCCAGGAGGGAACTTTGTAAACAGGCCAGTCAGTCTATGGCTGGCGCTAGTGCAGCAAGAGTCAAGGCTTAGGCTCCTGAGGACCCAACTCTTCCCCCTGGGCTGTGGATATCTCCTTAGGCAGCTGTGTTTGAGATAGCCTGTGTTCTCTTTGCCAACATTATCTGTTTTACTCTCCATTTCCTTGGCCCTTCCCCCTTGCAAATATTATAAAGATGCCTCATTTAAAAAATAAACTTGCTTGGCATAAATTATCAACTTATTTAAGACCCCCTGGTCATTGCCGTTGCTATTTTATCTTCTTTATTTCTTGTCCCCAGTCCTCTCACACAACACTTCAATGCTTGGGATCCTTATTCCTTCTGGTTCCGGTCTAGTAGTGCCCAATGTGGAGCACTGGCAAAAATCATCATAAATGAGTACATCTGTGATGAATGTAGTGTAGAAGAGTCGGACTAGGGGACCACCCAAAAACTTAAAGACATGGGAATATGTAGGTGAAAGCTTTAAGATAAACTATCACCTACAAAGACCAAGTGAGTTTCCAAATGATGATCTTGCAGTGTGGAATTTGATAGGAGACTGCTTAGACCCGCAGCATAAAGTTGATTCAATTAGAAACACCCCTGAAAATCTGGACAGTCTACTCCAAAACAGACAGGGACAAAAATTTTAAATGAAAAGTAAAGAATAAGGATAAGAGGCCCTGACAGCAAGAAATTATTAAATTAATCTTGTTTCATGATGCCTCAGAAAACTAGGAGGAAGTTAGTTCCTTCCTTCCTTTCTTCTTCTCTTTCTCCTTCCTTTCTTCCTCCCTCCCTCCTCCTTCCTTTCTTCTTCTTTTTGTGTGTTATGTTTTTAAATTCACTTGAGATTGCTGACTCATCTAGCTGAGCCATGTGTCCCCCCTCTTTTATTATACACAGAATTATTTGATCTCCCATAGAAGTCTTCTGCCTTTCACTTTCAGAATCCAGAGGAGTCTGAGCCTCCTGCTAAAATATTTTGGACAAAAAAAAATTCTGCTTGTTTTTTCTGGTTTTCCTCCCACTACAGCAGGAAATTTTACAGTAAAAGAAAAGAGGAACCAGTCAAAACATGGTGGCAGTGACTGTGTAGAATCTAGACAGTAAGCAGATAGAACTAGCAAAGATTATATTGAGTGGGGTAACCCAGACCTCAAAAGACAAATGTCAACTGTATGTTCTCATCTGCTGTTCCTACCCCCCAAGTCTTTGGATATAAGCATATTTCTTATCCCTCATTAAAGAAACTTCTTTTTGCAACAGATGAGACAACAGGAAGTGAACTGAGAAACTGCTTGTGACTTGAGCCTGTATTAAACCTCAAAGCTTGCCTCCACAGTGATATACTTCCTTCAGCAAGACCACATTTACTCAAACAAAGCTGCCCCTCCTAATAGTGTCACTTCCTATGAGCCTATGGGGGCCAATTACATTCAAACTACCACAGAACACAATGAAAAGTTTAGTATGCGAGTAGAGTCCTCAAAACATAAAAAAGAAAAGGGAAGCATGAGTGGTTAAGAATTGTTTAAACTTAGTGAAAGAAAGACACAGATTCAAAAGCTTTTAGATAGCAAGAAGCTTTTTTTTTAAGTAGCAAAAAGGATGATTACAAAGGAAAGCATACTTAACATTTCATAGTAAAACTACTAAAAATTAAAGGAAGGAAACCTTAAAAACAATCAGATAAGGAGATATATTTTAATGAAAAACATAATTGCTAACTAGTTAATAGGGGACTTCAGAAAACAATATATGACATGGAAATTCTAAGAGTGGTGACCTAAAATATTGTGCCCCATGAAAATCACCTGATCTGAAGACAAACATGTTGTAATATGTAATGGGTATTACAAAGTAAGCTCTGGTCTAGGGTGAACTAAAGTTGCTTCCTGTGTGCTTCTGATTAGGGAGGGTAAGAACGTCTTCCATAGGTGTAGGTTTTACATGTGTAAACCTACACAAAATGTAAGTTATTTTTAAAAGTTGTGGCAGGACCAGAGAAGTGGCTTAGTAAGTGAGTGTGCTTTCTCCCACATGCTTGGCAGTGTGAGCTTGATCCATGGATGTGGGTTTGATCTACATAAAGATGGAAGGAGCTGACTCCACAAATTTGTTTCTTGACCTCAACATGCATACCGTGGCATACATATCCATACACACTTTATGCACACACATACATAATAAGAAAAAATTGTGTTTTTACTAGACATAGTGGAGGCTTATCTTCTTGTCCTTATCCCTTAAACACCATTGTATAACTATTACCTAATACTTATATTTTAACACATAATCTAGAGAATATTTAAAGCACAGTGCATGAGATGATGTTAAAATCAAATGCTATAGTGTTCATATAAAAGACTTGTGTACAACAGACTTTGCAAGACCCTGAAGGCTGTGCACATGTTGTCCACATCCCAATAAACACCAACAGAAAAACCTTTTGAGCCAAGTTTACAGACCTTAAATAATGTGTCTAAAAATGGACATTGGAGTTTCCTAGAACTTGGGATTCTGTACTCACAAAGTGTGTCTTTCAAGATAAGGAAGTAGGAAAAAAGGTAGGAATACTTAAACTGAGGCAGAAGAACTGCCCTGAGAAGGAGGCCAGCAAGTATTAGAGCAACCAGGGATGTTGTAGTGAGACTGTCTCAAACAAAGCAAAGAAAAAAAAAGTGGTACACTAGCTGGACCTGAGTGAAGATCATGGCAAGATATGTGAAGGCTGTTGACACAAGGTGACACGGTGGAGATGAATGTTACGAAGAGCAAACTGTTGTCCTTAAAGTAAGTTGCTCATTCAGGATGTAATTGTTTGCTCATAGGTATTAGTCCACAAAGTTTCCTGATGAAAACCATAAAGTGCTTTACGGATCTGCAGTGGCATTTTTTTCCTAGGCAAGGGTTTTCTGGGGAATAAAAATAAAAAACAATAATATTGTGCCACGCCCAGTGCACAGCCTGTATCCGAGAATGTGGCGAGGGTGTCGGGATTGATGACACAGAGACCAGAAGGCTCCTCAAGAAGGCTCTCCTTTATTCCTACCCTGGCTGGCTATTATATACCCTGACACCAGAGGCAGTGGTAGGTGGGTCTGAAAGAGGCGGTTAGTCTTGGAAAAGGTCGCGGTCAGGGCATTATGTGGGCCAGCCCTTTTCAGAACTTATTGCCCCAGGCATTGTATTGTTTTTAGTAAACATGTTTTTAGTAAACATTGTCTTACAGCTGCTGGTCCCAGGCTGATGGGGAAGTGGGTCTCTGGCCAAGGTCTGTTGTCCCCACAATATTGGATGGGCCAGTATCTCTTGTAGCAGAGACAAAGAGCCCTTTGGACATATATGTTCAAGAATGGTATGTTGGCTCTTTTTCAGCTGTTTGAGGAACCACCACACTGATTTCCATAATAGTTGTACCAGTTTGCAATTCCACCAGCGATGAATAAGGGCTCCCCTTACCCTGAGTCCTCACCAGCATGAACTATTTGATCTTGGCCATTCTAACTGGGGTAAGAGAGAAATCACAAAGTAGTTTTAATTTGCAGTTCTCTGACAACTAAGGATGTTGAGCATTTTTTCTTGTCTTTTCCCCACTCTTTTTTTCTTTAAATAAGAAACAGGCCTGCTTCACATGTCAATCCCAGATCCCTCTCCCTCTGCTCCTCCCCCACCCTTCACCAGCTCCCCCTACCCCCATCCAATTCCCACTAGACTCTCCAGGGAGGGTGAGACCCTTCATGGGGGATCTCCAAAATTCCAAAGTCTGTCATATCATCCAGGGCAGGGCCTAGTCCCTCCCCCATGTATCCAGGCTGAGAGAGTATCCCTCCATGTGGAGTGGGCTCCCAAAGTCCATTCAGATGCCAGGAATAAATACTGATCTACCACCAGAGGCTCCATAGATTTCCAAGGCCTCCTCACTGACACCCACATTTCAGGGGGTCTGGATCAGTCCCATGATGGCCTCTCAACTATCAGTCTGGGGTCCATGAGCTCCCCCTTGTTCAGGTCAGCTGTTTCTGTGGGCTTCTCCAGCCTGATCATGACCCCTTTGCTCATCACTCCTCCCTCTCTGCAACTGGTTTCCAGGAGTTCAGTTCAGTTCAGTGGGATTCTGCCTCTGCTTCCATCATCCACTGGATGAAGGGTCTAGGATGGCATATAAGGTAGTAGTCGTCAATCTCATTATCGGGGAAGGGCATTTAAGGTAGCCTCTCCACTATTGCTTAGATTGGATGTTGAACATTTTTAAGTGTTTCCCAGCCATTAGTATTCCATTTTTGAGGACTCTCTGTTTAGTTATATATCCCATTTTAAACTATAGTTTTCTTGATGTTCAGCCTTTTAGATTCTTTATATATTTTAGATACTAACCAGTAATATTTTCCCATTCTTTGGGATTCCACTTTGCTTTTCACAACTATGAGGTGGGAAGCTGTGGCACATCATGTGTTTCCTACCTGGCTATTACACTTGGCCACTGGTCAGAACATCATAGACATGGACCAAAGTCTTTGGGACTATGGTACAAAGCACCCTTTCCTCCTTACAAATTGCTTACTCTGGGTATTGTTACAACAGAAAGCTGACTGGCATATCAGGTGATGGCATGGGTAGCAAGTGTGTCATGAAAGGGTTCTGGTGCTATCTTAGTTCCTACTGTGAATGTTGGTTACCTGGAATGTTGGTTACCTGAGTATGTTCAGCTTGTGAAAAGTCTATCAATCTCTACATTTAAGATTTGTATACTGTGGTATTTATACATCATACTCCAACTAAACAAAATCATCACTTAAAATATTAAGGTGGACAGTTTGAGCCTGGAGTTTGAACCAGAACTTCAGGTTAGGATTCCCAGGGCCAATTTACTCAATCCTGCCCTCCAGTGTAAACCAACCCACCCAGCTCTGGGACTGCATGAACCTCACCCCAAAACCCAACTTAAAAACCTCTAGAGTTAGTCCTCTTCTGTCCCCACCTCTCCACCCTGCTCTCCTTTCATCTACCGCATCCACTGTGCAGATCTGGGAATGCCTGGAGTCCAAAACAGAATTTTAGGGATGATTCCCAGAGCGAGTTTACCCCTCCCCCATATATCCAAACTACATCCACCTCACCTACTGAGATGATCTATGACAGCTTAGAATCCAAACCCAGGGTCCTAACCAGAAATTCACAAAGGAACTCCCAGAGCCTGTTCACCTATCTACCTGATTCACTGGTCCCAAAGCCCAACCCAGAAATTCTAGTTAGGGACATCCATAGCCAGTCCCCCCACCGATATGTTCTCTTATTATCTATACTATCTACCATAACATACTGATCTGAGGCCCCTGGAAATCTGACCCTGGAACTCAGAGTAGCCACAATAGTGAAAACAAAGCATCATTCATCTCGTCCATAACTGACAAGCTGTGGTCATGGTAAATAAAGAGCCAAACATGTACTCAAGAAAGCTAAGAGCATATATCTACAACAAGGAACACCACAAACAACGTAATTCCAAGTGTCTACATATCATGGCAAAAACCATAATCTACCAAAACCATGGCCTCCAGAAACCAGGACCTCCATTGTAATATTCCTTGAGAAAAACAACTGAGCTGATGCACAAGTAATTCAAAAGAGCAGTCACAGAGCCTGCACATTCTCCTCAGGGTGTAGGCAGTAAGCAGATGGAACTAGCAAGGATTATATTGAGTGAGGTAACTCAGATCCCGAAAGACAAATGTCAAATGTGTGCTCTCATCTTTGGTTCCTAGCTGCAAGTCTCCAGATATAAACATATTTCTCATGCCTCATTAAATAGTCTTCTTTTTGTAACAGAAGAGACTATTAAAGAAAACCACAACTGATCAAAATGTAGACCACAAGACATCAGGTAGTACCCAGTGTTAGTATTCATGCATCTGTACTGGCCTGTCCTTGGGTTCTGACAGGACACACCCTCAGCTGCAGCCACTAAGAGCACCACCTGTGCACATTCACTGTGTTCCCTTTTAAAAGGGCCCTGCCCACCTCGACTCCACTCTCTCTGTCTTTGTCTGTCTGTCTGTCTGTCTCTCCCCTCCCCTTTCCCCTTTTATGATCCCTTCCCATAATTAAAAAAAAACCCTCTGCTTGAATCCTGTTGTGTGGCTGTCTCAAGAGTGCTTCAAGAGTGCCGCTTTTTTTTTTTAATTACAACACCCAGTCCCAATGGATATATCCACAATAAAACTCCTGTACTTAAGATTCAGGGATCTTTGTAGAAGACAGGGCAGAAATATTTTAAGAGCTAGAGGAACAGAAAATTTGCTGTGAGATTGTGTCTTCTAGAAATTCAGGGAGGCTACACCCATGACGTCTTATCAGAATGACTGCTTGAAGAAGACCTGAACGATGATGGCGCCAGTGCTAACTTGAAAGGAGGGAAGTGTGTGGGGCCTCAGCCCTGGACCAAGAACCACAGGCGCCTGGGGATGCTGAGAGCAGAACTGACCTTCCTCGGAGACATACGTAGTGAACAAAGAAAGTGTACTAAAAGCTGAGAGGAGAAAGAAGATCAAGTCACATGGAAAGGACTTATTATAACAACATCTCAGGTTTTAAAGGAAACTCTGAAAGAAAGATTGGCCTGGACTTATATTCTACCAGCTCTGAATGACCACAGATGTCAACCCAGACTACTATACCTAGCAAAACCACCACCAGTGAGAACAAGAAAAAGACTTCATGATAAAAATACATTTAAAGACTTTATGTCCACAAAGCCAGCTCTACAGAGGTTTCAAGAAGGAACACTTCAGTTTGAAAGGAATACTAACAACACCTGAGAGGTCACCAAGAATAAATAAATGATCTCAGAGCAGTTAACAAAGAGGTGTAAGAATTAATAAACAGGAATTAATAAATATTGTCTCTATTCCCCCAACAAAAAGACACAAACTAACAGATTGGACTAGAAAAGAAGACAAATCTGCTTTTTCCAAGAAACTGCCTTCATTATCGAGGACAGATGCCACCACAGGGTTAAAGGATGGTTGAAGTTATTCCAAGCAAATGGGACAAAAAACCAGCAGGCAGGGGCCTAGTTAGGGTTTCCTTTCTGTGATGAAACACCATGACCAAAGTTATTTCTCTCACAGTTCCATATAACAGCTCATCATCAAAAGCAGTGAGGGCAGGAGCTCACAGGGCAGGGAACCTGGGGTCAGGCGCTGATGTAGAGGCCATGGAGGAAGCCGCTTACTGGCTTGCTCCCCTTGGCTTCTTCAGCCTGCTTTTTTCTTCTATTTTTTAAATTTAAATTAGAAACAAGATTGTTTTATATGCCAATCCCAGTTCGCTCTCCCTCCCCTCCTCTCCTGCCCCCTCACTAACTTCCTATCCTATCCCCATTCTGCTCCCCAGGGAAGGCGAGGCCTTCCATGGGGGATCTTCAAAGTCTGTCATGTCATTTGGAACAGGGCCTAGGCCCTCCTCCATGTGTTTAGTCTGAGAAAGTATCCCTCTGTGTGGAATGGGCTCCCAAAGTCCATTTGTATACTAGAGATAAATACTGATCCACTATCAGAGGCCCCATAGACTCCAAGGCCTCCGCTCTGACACCCATGTTCAGGGTGTCTGGATCAATGCTATGCTGGTTTCCCAGCTATCATCCTGGGGTCCATGAGCTCCCCTTGTTCAGGTCAGCTGTTTCTGTGGGTTTCACATGCCTGGTCTTAACCCCTTTGCTCATTACTCCTTCCTTTCTGCAACTGGATTCCAGGAGTTCAGTTCAGTGTTTAGTCTGTTTCTGCTTCCATCAGCTGCTGGATGAAGGCTCTAGGATGGCATATAAGGTAGTCATCAATCTCATTATCGGAGAAGGGCATTGAAGGTAACCTCTACACTATTGCTTAGATTGTTAGTTGGTGTCATCCTTGTAGATCCCTGGACATTTCCCTAGTGCCAGATTTCTCTTTAAACCTAATTGGGGTACATTTACACAATGGAGTACTACTCAGCGGAAAAAAAAACAATGGAAACTTGAAATTCACAGGCGAATAGATAGAACTAGAGGAAACCATTCTGAGCGAGGTAACCCAGTCACAAAAAGACAAACATGGTATGTAATCATTCATATGGATTTTAGACACAGAACAAAGGATTACCAGACTACAATCCATACCTTCAGAGAAGCTAGGAATCAAGGAGAACCCTAAGAGAATCATACATGGTTCCCTGGAGAAGGGGATAGGAACAAGATCTTATGAGCAAATTGGGAGCATGGGGGGAGGGGAGAGGGAGCCAGGAGAAAGGGAAGGGGAGTAGATGAGGGGAGAGGAGGACATGAGGGAGCAGGAAGGTTGAGTTGGAGGAAGAATAGAGGAGAGCAAGATAAGAGATACCATAATAGAGGGAGTCTTTATAGGTTTGAACAGTCTGTTTTCTTATAGAACACAGGACCAGCAGCTGGAGGATGGTACTACCCACAATGGCCTGTGCCCTCCCACAACAATCGCTAATTAATAAACTGCCCTACAGGCACACCTGCAGCCCGATCATGTGGAGACATTTTATTAATTGACTCTAGCTTCTGCCAAGTTGACAGAAAATTAACCAGCACACATGGTTATTCTAATATTGGCAAAATATGCTTCAAACCAAAACTAATCAAAAGAGACAGGGAGGACACTACATAACCATTAAAGGGAAACTCCACAAGGAGATATTATAATCCCTAACATTTCCACACCAATCACAGTGGCATCCAATTTCATAAAAGAAACACTCTTACATCTAAAACACATATCAACCCTAATACAATGATAATGGAGTACTTTAATACCCTATGCTCACCAATAGACAGGTCATCCCAAATAAATAGATAGACTCTGGAATTAAATAATATCATAAATCTAATGGACCAAACAGGTATCTACATTACATTCCACCCAAACACTATAGAAAGACATATTCTTCTAAGCCATCCATGAAGCTTTCACCCAAACTGACCCATATTACAACATGAAGCAAGTCTCAATAAATCTAGGAACATTAAAAAATAACATCCTGCATCCTGTCTGATAACCATGAATTAAATGTCTGGATATTGACAATAAAAACAGCAGAAAATACACAAACTCATGGAAGCTAAATATCACACCATGGAATGAAAATTGGATTAACGACAAATCAAGGAGGAAAATTTAAAATTTCCCAGAGTTGAATGAAAATGAAAACACATCATGCCAAAATCTGTGGGCACCAATGAAGGCAGTCAACTCCTCCCAGCCAACACACCAGATGAAAGGCTTCTGGACCCTGATAGGAAGTCTGTCTGCTGACACAGCAAACCAAACCAAGCTGAATTAAGAATTACACGTGCAAGTTTAGTGAGTAAAATTCTTCCAGATGTTTTCCCCACCCACAGAGAGGAGGCTCATATGTTTGAATGCTTAGTCTGCTGTTGGTTGAACTCTCTGGGAAAGATTAGGAGGTGTGGCCTTGTTGGAAGACGTGTGGCTTTGTTGGAAGAGGTGTAGCCCTGGGATTGGGCTTTGAGGTTTCAAAATCCCAGTTAGTTTTCTGTCTCTCTGTCTCTGTCCTTGTCTCTTTGTTTCTGTCTCTGTCTCCCATTCTCTCTTGCTGTTTTTTTTCTAGCATATAAACTCTCAGCTACTGCTCTAGTACCATGCCTGCCTGACTGCTGCCATGTTATCTGCCACGATGGTCATGGACTCACCCTCTGAAACTATAAGGAAGCCCCCACTTCCAATGCCTTCTTCTACAAGTTGCCTTTGCCATGGTGTCTCTTGATAGCTACAGAAAAGTAGCTAAGACATAAATAGCAGAAAAACATTTTTAAAATGCCCAGTATCTTTGGGCATCAGGAAAATACAAATTAAAACTACTTTGAGATCTCATATTACCCCAGTCAGAATGACCAGTATCAATTTAAAAAAATGACAGCAGATGGCAAAGATATGGGTAAAAGGGAACACTTATTAGCTGCTGGTGGGAGCGTAAACTGGTACAACTCCTATGGAAACCAGGCTACAGGCTTCCCAAAAAACTGACATATAGATCTACCACAAGACCCTGATACACTACTCTTGGGCATATCCTCAAAGGACTTCACATTGTATTACAGGGGTACTTTCTTACTCACGTTCATTCCCGCTCTAGTCACAATACCCAGAAACTGGAAACAGCTTAGATGTCTATCGACTGGCGATGGCATAATGAAAATGTGGCACATTTACACAATGGAATATTTATTATTCAGCTGTCATGACCATTCCTGATTCTATGAAATTTGCAGGTAAATGGACAGAACTAAAAGCAATCATCATGAGTGAGATACCCCAGAAAGACTTGCATCTTTTCATGTGTGGATACTAACTTTTTTTAAAATTTAAAGGCATGTGTATTTTTAGATAATTTTTTATTTTAGAAACAATCTTATTTTACATATCAATCCTCCCATGCTTCCCAATGACTCCCCAACCTACTCCCCAAGGATAGTGAGGCCCTGGGCAGGACATCAAAGTTTGTCACATCATTTGGGGGAGGGCCTAGGTCCTCTTTCATGTATCTGGGCTGCACTAGTATCCCTCCATAGGGAATGGGCTCCCAAAGTCCATTTGCGCACTAAGGATAAACACTAGCTCCACTGTTAAAGGTGCCATAGACTGCCCAGGCCTCCCAGCTGGATATTAACTTTTAGGCTTTAGACATACCCATAAGAGGTTGGGGTAGACAATAAGGGACCATGGGGCAAAGAAAATCTTCCAAAGAAAGGGAAATAACAAAAAGTCTTATAAAGGGATAAGAGGGGAATTAGGAAAGAAAGGATTAAATGGGATGGGGGATTGGAGATCTGGGTAGGAGAGAATTTGGGAAGGTATAACTAACACCAAGGACTGTCTAAAAAGCCATATAGAAATTTACTACTGTAGAAGAACTTTCTAAAACATATGCAAATATATAAACGGAGTTCAAATGAAATTAACACATAAAGGGGGATAATGCCCCAACTAGCTATCATATGCTATCAAATAAAACCTCCAGTACCAGAAATGGATATCATCTCTCTTACTTGTTTGCCAGTGGGGTCCCAGAGACCCTCAAATGCTTTTTTTCTGTTTGTTTTAATTTTTAAATTTAAATTTAGATTAGAAACAAGGTTGCTTCACATGTCAATTCCAGGTCCCTCTCCCTTTCTCTTCCCTCCTCCCGTGCCCTCCCACCAAACCCCCCAGAGACCCTCAAATGTTATAGGTCAATGCTATTAGTTACTCTCCAGAACTTGATGATAAGACCCCATTGTTGAATGCACCACAAACTTATGCCAAAGAACATGGAGAAATCCAGCTGATGCTCAACTGCAGTAGTACACTTCATAGTAGTTTCACAGCTTCTGACTAGTGTACATAGTGCCAGATGGTGTTATACACACTAACTACCAGAGGAGAAAATTAATCATCAGTCTCACCCAGCTATGAACCCTTTGAGCTACAATAATGATCTACCTAACAAGATATGTCCACTCATGCAATAGTGGCATGAATGGAAGTAATCAACCATTTTTATTGGATTCAGGCCCACTGCACAAGACAGAACCAAAACCTGACAGTGTCAATGAGGCCAAGAACCTGACGTTATATGTCATGAGGCCTAGAGAAAAACCTATTACTATTATTCTGTAATCCTACAACTCCTAATGGACCATTCCTGTATATAAATCAGTGTGTCACTTTACCTTCATCAGAGAAGTTTCTTCTTGCAACAGAAAGCAATTAAAATAGAAAGTCGCAACAGACAATAAAAGACTTTGGAATGGTCAGCCCTAAATGGTAGGTCTATACCACACCCCTCTCCTCAAAGCTCATGGACCTACGTGAAAGAGCAGGCAGGAAGATTGTAAGAGTCAAATGTGGTGGATGATTTTAAGGAGACTGTGTTTCCCTGACACAGCAAGGCACATGCACGTACAAGTTCACAGAGACCCATGCCAGCATGTGCAAACTTTCACACGCCTAAGCTGTACAAAATCCCAGCATGGGAGAGGTGGGGTAGACATGAAGTCCTATCCCAAGCCAAGGAGTTGTTGACATTGACAGACAGCTTCCGGGAGAAGGGAAGTTTTGTTCAGTGGAGTGACACTGGACATACCGACCACACTCCAGGGCAGGCCCCACACCCAGGCACAGTCAGCCAACACAAACCGCCCTCCATGTGTTTGTATTGTTTTGTTGTTTCGGAAAGAGAAAAATAGGGGAAGATCTGGGAGGAGTGCAAAATATGTCACATGAAATTCTCAAAGAATAAATAAAACATGATAAGCCATGGCTGGCTGATAGTCATGGAGGGGGAAGAGACTGGGTGGAGGGACTGGGAGGAAAGGCGGGAGGGAGGGGAAATGTGATGGGTTTGGCAAAAGATAGCAGACAAAGCAATGGAGACAGGGAAGCATGGCAGTTAATACTGATTGTCAGCCTGGCAGGACCTGTAAAGGATGTTAGCACAGATGTGAGCCTCTGTGTACCCATAAAGGATGTAAAGATTAAGTTAACTGACATGGGAAGACCCTAAGCGTGAGCGACACTGCTCCAAGGGCTGGGGTTCCCCGACTTTGTAGAACAGACAAAGTGAAATGATTACCAGCATTCATTTTTTCCTACAGTGTGTCCAGTTCCTTCAAGCCCCTGTCACCACGATTTCTCCATCATTGTTGACCACACTCTGAAACTGTGACACAAAGCAAACCCTTACTTCCTCAGGAGGATTCTGTAATGTATTTGGTCATAGTAACAAGACAAGTAGCTAATATAGAAAATCAATGAGACAAGTAACTAATACAGTAAGACAGAGGCTGGAATTGCAGTACCAGCTTCTATCTTAAAATAAATCCAATATATATATGAAAATGCAATAGTGAGGGTTATTACTTTTTATAACAAATATATACTAGTAAGAAAAATGTCAAGAATATGAAAGGAAAACTTGAATATGAGAAAAAAATGTCTTAGAACTACATAATCCTGCTATCCTTTTCGTCTTGATGAATTTAAATTTTATCAGAGTATTCCTGTGCCCCTTTCCCTTATTTCATCAGATGTTTTGAGTGATGAACTGTAAATAAATAGTAAGTGAAAAGTAAAAAGCATCTATTATCTGTCTACTCATCAATGCTCTACCTCCTTCTGGAAGAAAATGTGAAAAACACAATCTCCATGGATGAGATAGAGAATTCCTCAGGGGGGACTGGTAAAGATTTGTCAATCTAAAATAGAAACAGAACGAGCCTCCTTCGAGGTCACAGTTTTCCTGTGAGACGTACGCTCTCTGGATTTGAATCTTTTCACTGTGAATTTGTAACAACTGCTGTTACTTACAAGAAAAGCTTTTAGCTTATCTCCAGCTTACCTTATTTAACTTGGCACATTCACAGCTTGGCTGTGAATAAAAACATTTACACTATAAATAACCTTGCCCATCTGTCTTTACCAGCTTCCATGTTACTTAAAGAAAGTGCCCATGTTTCCCAATGAGAGGAGTAAGAAGAGAGAAGGAGGGGGTGTAGGGGTGCCTAACATCAAAGATGAAGCAAAATGTATTGTTTGTTTGAAATTGAGACCTTCAGGGTTTTTTGTTGCTGCTGATAGGGGGTATTTCTTTGTGTGGAGGCATTATTGAATACTCTTTCAGGAATGCCAAATCACTTTATTAACTTACTCATCTCAGTGGCTTGGTTATTTGCTTGATGTCCTAAAGGGATAGAGTTTAAAGTAAATGAATGTTCTAATATTCCTAAAAGCCTCTGTACTTTTCCAGTCTAGGGACATTTACTGAGAACAAATGCCATTGTATTACAATAGAACTGCCCCAGTTAACAGTCTTTGCAATGATGTTAGACACACGTACAAGGTTGCAGAGAAAGATCACCACTGCAATCTGTACAAAGCAAACTTGACTCTTGATCAAGAGGAGAAGTGCATTTGCTTTTTATACTATAACCCAGGTAGTGACTATGCCTTTGCCCCACTGAAGGGGTCTGACTTCATAATCTTATTCAGTTAGCTTGTCTGGAAAGAACTGGCACATAGGAAGTGAAGGAGTATTAAAATATTTGCATAAAAGTCTTACAAGGTGGCAGAGATAAAGGACTTTAACTTTTTGTCCCAAACACAACATTAATGGTATTTGATAGAAAATACTCATATTTCTTACAATGACCACCCACCATAAAGATTTATGGTTAGACCTCCTGTATTTAAATTGCAGCCATGGGAAACAGTTGCTTTATATCTTTTACTGGAAGCTTTATTGTGTTAAAAATGAGGGTTTTCAGACTTTTTTATAATGAAAAGTAGATTATTTTCTCATACGATGTTTCCTGGTTATAGTTTCTCTTCTCTCAGCTCTTCCCAGTTCCTCCCCATCTCCTCTCCCCTCTGAGTCCCTTCCTTTCTGCCTTCCATTAGAGATAGCAACCAAACATGACAAAATAAAATACAGTGAGACAAAGCAAAACTTTCATACTGAAGTTGAACCTGGCAACCCAACAGGAGGAAAGGAGTCCTAAGAGCAGGCAGAGGAGTCAGAGACCCACTTATTCTCACAGCCAGGAGTCCCATTAAACATACTAAGCTAACAGCTGTAGCATATACACTAAGGACCCAGAATTCGTACAATTCCTGCTTGTTCTCCTGGTGTCCTCCCCCCTCTGACACAATCTTTTGATTTTTCTGAGCTCTGAGGGAGAAATTTGATGAGGACCTCTAGTTTAGACTATCTCCACATGGTATTTGTCTGTGGGTCCCTGCATCTGTTCCCATCTGCTGCTTGAGGAAACCTCTCTGGTGATGAGTATAGCAGAACATCATTAGGAATCATTTTATTGCTCTTCTGTTGTTGTTTGGTTGCTTGTTTTTACTGGTAATATTTGGTTTTAACCTAGGTCTCTTGGCTATCTAGTCCTCAGACAAGGAGCTAAATCTATACATCCCTGTCCTCCAAGGAGAAACTATGTTATTTAAAGGTGCAATGATTCCCCTACAGGCTTCACAGCAGGCAAGGAGAACAGACCAGGGTGAGGTAAGAGTGAAACTTAGCTCAGCCCAATTTTACTGTAACCAGCACTGGACTGGAACTTCTAGAGTCTGACCCAGATCATTTTACTTTAACCATATTTAAGCACATCACGACTCTGAAAAAAGTAAGTTTTCTCACAACAATTAAATGAGTCTCAAGTGCACAACAATTTAAGACATGTTTACATTGAGATTCCTTACAAAGTACACCTGGCTTCTTTGACAAAAATGGGTACTGCTGACTCAGAGACAGTGCCCAAGATTTAGGGTCTAGGGAGCTTGACTGAGGTAAACACAACACCTGTGTGTGTCAGGATTGGCCTGGCCCTAAGATAACATAGAAGCCACTTAGGCTGTTGTAAAGCACAAGAGACATCACTCATGAGAGTGCGTTTTATGGTCTAAAAGCAATGCTCAAGATTTAGGGGAAAGGTCTTAGATAAGTAAAAACAAATTCTGGGAGATAAGGCAGAGCCTGTGCCACCAGACAGCAAAGGATTACCAGGTTGTAAAAGGACATCGTTCCTAGTGTCCCAGGAAGAACAGCTTTGCATCTGATTCTATGGAAGAGGTGAGGTGTGTGTTCAACTTTCCTGACTTCTCCAGTGCTCATCGGTGTGCACAGGGCACTTTACACAAAGGTGACAGTCTCTGATCGTTCTGCCCTGCTTTGTCTTCTTGGTTTTGAGACAGAGTCTCGTGTAACCCTGGCCAATCTGGAACTCATCATGACACCCAAATCACCGTGTACGCCTGATCATCCTGCCCCGACCTCTTAAGTGCTGGGATTGCAGCATACCTGACAACAATGCCATTGATACATAGAAAAGAAACTTCCCTATAGGGTCTAAGCCGATGTCCTCCACAAGCAGTGTCTTTTATATTAAATTACATTAAAATACATTAAATATGTGTCTTTATTGTAAAACTTCTGTTTATGACAAGGACATTAAATCTTTTTATCTCTTCACCTAGTAAAAGTCTTAGGCAAATGTTTTAACTACCCACCAAAACCTGGTAAAACTTCTTTTACCAGTGGCTCCACTGTAGGAACCAGTGACAAGAGAAAAACACCCGGGCCCAGACTCAACCCCAAGCCTAAAACCAAACTAAAGGAGAATACCCTGCCCCAGGCTTAACCTGGAGCACAGGAGGCTTGGAAATCCATTCCCTGTGACTGAGCAATATCAGCTGAAGGACTGCCTGCCATGCTGTACTTTTCCACTGCGCATGCTCCAAGAACCCCATAAAAGTCCTCCCCTTCACCGAGCCCTCTGCGGTGTCTCCCCTGTTCAGAGGCAGCTACCATTCAATTATCCTGCCCAATAAATCTCTTGTGTGAGGTTTGTTGCATGGTGTGACTTTATTCCTTGGCTCTTGACTGCCAAGATGTCCTTGCACCAGAAAACCCCTTACATTGGCGCTGTGGGATGTATAGGCTCTCTTAGCATCTGTGTTCCTCCTCAGGGCTTAGGTTGCAGCAGGACCTCATCCCTCATCTCCAGTCCATCTGCAACAGATGCACTTTCTGGATCACTGCTCAGCATCTCCTCCACCAGCAATAATTTGTAAGCTTCCCTTTCAGTCAGTTTAAACACTTCCCGAGTCCAATGAAGTGACTGTTGAGCATCCAGCACTGCTCTGGTACTCTTGGAGGACCCCTCGGAGTCTCAACTCTACAGCTTCTTTAGGCCTGATTAGGCTACTGCAACTCTTTCCTGTCCCGCCCCTCGCCCCCTCGCCCCCCCTGCTTTCTTTTCTGCTTGTAATCTCCAACTTCTCTATTCCTCATAATTTTTATGATGGTGTGTGAACTCGTTCCTCCCCGTTCCCATGGATGATATCTCGTTCCTGAGCTCAGTTTTTCATTGCCTTCTGACAAGCCTTCAGGTTTCGTCGAAAGTGCTAGTACCAGGTGCTGAATCTCATCAGGCTGTTGCCCTGGCCCCAGTTTCTCTTATCTTAGCTCCAAGCCTTAGTTTTGTTTTTGTTTTTGTTTTTGTTTTTTTGTTTTGTTTTGTTTTTGTCTAGTCACAGCCCTTCCCTTACTGTGAATGTTCTGCCTTTTTAAGTTATTGTTGATGAATCTGTAAGTCTGTTGCAGATGTGGCAGCCAGAAGTGAGTGGGTCAGAGCAGGTGTGTGTGTGTGTGTGTGTGTGTGTGTGTGTGTGTGTGTGTGTGTGTGTGAGAGAGAGAGAGAGAGAGAGAAACAGAGACAGAGACAGAGAGAGACAGAGAGAGAGAGGTAGCATCTTCTATATCTATCACAAATGTCCTGTCTCTAAGCCTTCCTTGTTTCCAGCTTACTGGATTCAGTCTTTACAGGGATCTGGATATCTTTAGGTATGAGTTATTTTAAATTGTTGTTTTATGCTGCTCCACTTCAATGAAAACTGGCTCAGGAGTTATGGCCGAGCAGGATTTTGTTAAAAGAAGTAGGAAAATGAGAAATGAGTCTCGTGTAAATCGCGGGGATCTACGGGGAGGGAATGGAGCAGAGCAGCCACAGGCAAACCACGTGTAGCCACGCCTAAAGGGCGTGGTCGGTGCCTCAGGTACCTAGTAAGATCTCTCCCTACAATGCCCCTCCCCCAACACAAGTGTACTGGTTCAAAGGTTTTCTCCAAAATCTCTGTCCCATGTGAGGCAAGCTACTTGACAATGTGACAGAGAAAACAGAACAAAACAGGACAAAAGGATAGATTTATTCCCACTAGGAATTATGACTATTCATTTCATGCTCTTTCTGGTTTTGATTTAACTCTCTGAAACTTTTGCTAAGGTGTGAATCTCATCTCAAGATTTATAAGACTATTACATAAACTTTCTTCACCAACCTTACATCTGGCAAAGCTCTGATTTCCAAACTATATAAAGAGCTAAAAAAAACTAGACAACAAACCAAATAATCCAATTAAAAATGGCATACAGATCTAAACATGGAATTCTCAACAGAGAAATCTCAAACGTCTGAGAAACACTTGAAGAAATGGTTAACATCCTTAGCCACCAGAGAAATGCAAATCAAAGTGATTCTGAGATTCCATCTTACACCTGTCAGAATGGCTAAGATTAAAAACACAAGTGACAGCACCTGCTGGTGAGGATGTGGAGCAAGGGGAACACTTCCCTGTTGCTGGTGGGAGCGCAAAACTTGTATAGCAACTTTGGAAATAAATATGGAGTTTTCTCAGAAAATTGGAAATTGACCTACCTCAAGACCCAGGCATATACACAGAAGATGATCTACCATATCACAAGGACACTTGCTCATAGCAGCTTTATTCCTAATAGCCAGAAACTGGAAACAACCTAGATGTCTCTCAGCTAAAGAATGGATAAAGAAATTGTGGTACATTTACACAATGCAGTATTACTCAACTGTTAAAAACAATGACATGGAATTTTCAGGCAAATGGATGGAACTAGAAAAAAATCATCCTGAGTGAGATAACCCAGACCCAGAAAGACAAACATGGTGTGTACTCACGTAAACTGGATATGAGCCATAAATTAAAGGCTAACCATGCCACAATCCACAGACTTAAAGAAGCAAGGAACAAGGAGAGCTCAAGGGGTGGCACATGAACCTCACTGGATGAGGGGTGGGCATGGGAACAGGAGGGATTGGTAGGGGGAGGATGGACCGAGAGAGTACTGGGAGAGACAACTGGAGTCAGGGGACATCTCAGAGATGAACTAGAAACCTAGTACAATGCAAACTCCCAAGAATCTATGAGGGTGACCCTAGCTAAGACTCCTAGCAATGGAGGATATGGAGCATGAACTGGTCATCTCCTGTAATCAGGTAAGACTTCCAATGGAGAGACTGGGACCCCAACCCAGCCACAGAACCTTCAACCTACAATTTGTCTTGCCTACAAAATGTACTGGGGGCAAAAGCAGCACATAAATTATGGGAGTGACCAACCAATGATTGGTCCAGCTTGAGACTATACCACAAGAGGCAGCATATCCCTGACACTGCCTGGAGGGCCAAGACCCAGAGGCTGGACATCCCAGAGACCTAGAATAGAACCAAACATGACTGGCAAAAAAGTCAATGAAATGACTCCTAATGATAGTCTGCCATACTCATAGATTACTGCCTTGACTCAATGGTCACCAGAGAGCTTCATCTAGCAACATATGTAAACAGATGCAAAAACCCATAGCCAAACATTATGCACAGCTCGGGAGTCCTGTGAAAGAGGAAGAGGAAAGATTGTGGGAGCCATAGGGGTCAAGGATACCACAAGAAAACCAACAGAATCAACTAACATGGGTTTGTAGGGGCTCACAGAGACTGAGCTGTCAACCAGAGAGCTTGCAAGGAACTGATCTAGGACCTCTGTGCATATGTTACAGTTGTGCGGCCTGATCTTCTTGTGGGACTCGTAACAGTGAATGCATGAGCTGTCTCTGATTCTGTTACCTGCTTTTGGGATCCTTTCCTCTTCCTGGGTTACCTAGTCTAGCCTTAACAGGAGAGGAGGTGCCTAGACTTAGTGCAATTTGATATGCCATGGCTGGGTGATAAAATGGGAGGCCTGCCCTTTTCTGAAGAGAAAGAAGTGGAAGGAGAGAGAAGACTGGAGGTTATGGGAAGGAATTGAGATGAGAGGGAGAGGAAGGGGAACTGTGATCTGTGATTGGGCTAGAAACTAATTAAGAAATAAAATAAGAAGCAACAGCAAAAGATTTATAAGTATATTGGGTATGATTAAAAATCTTACCAAAAGGTTTAACTTAAAATTTACAACACTAGGGGTTGATAATTAAAAATCTATACATGGGTAATATTAAGGGAACTATGGGGTGTGATGCCATTTTGGGATATAATCAATGTGTGGTTTGCTGCCATCTTAGCTGTTGTACCCCATCTGGATTGAGGCAACCATGTACCTGGCAACCATCTTTGCTAGGACTGGAGAGGGTAGATGCCATGTTATTTCACTGCCATCTTGATTAAAGGTGACCACATGGTGTAAGCTAATCAAAGAGGCAAAAAATCTCCAAGATATTTTGGATTGAGATGGATTTGTGTGTGTGTGTGTGTGTGTGTGTGTGTGTGTGTGTGTGTGTGTGTGGTGAGTCTTGTCCTGAGAATAAGAGGAAAAATTATAAAAAAAAAACAAGGCTTACTAAACAATAGGATTTAAAAACAGCATCTATATTGCTAATTTCTCACCTTCATTAAAGAGTTCCAATGTATCACCCAATCTTACAACCTCACCTTCCATGACGTTTACATGGTTCTTATACATAATCTCCTCCCAGAGGATTGTAGGTAAGTCTGGACATTTATAAGGTTCTCATCAACAACCTTCTCGTAGAAGAGCTCAGGCGAATTTGGGAACAGGCTAGGGCACCAACCTAAGTCTGCCCAGCCAGTTGGGACTGAGGTTGTCCCAACCAGGTTCTGGAGTAGAACTAAACTACAGGGGGTTTTGAGGGATGATTTTAGCAAAAGACCAATTTATAACTCCCCTCCTGGCCTATCTCAGTAAGTCTGCCTTTAAAGCCATAAATTACAAAAAAAATTAAGAGGTTGTCCAGGACACGCCCTACTGGCTAGGGATAACCCTACTGGACATGCCCAAGGTGACATTAAGAGGGACACTGGGATGTCAACTGCCCCTGTGGCCCTTAAGACATGGGGATATCAGACCCAGATTGCCCTTCAGTCAAACTCCTAAGTCTGGCCATGAACAACTGAGGGGGGCCTAGGCTCCCATGGCCTTACCACTGCTGTGTCCAACAGGGAGCCACAGGTGGTCATCAGGGTATCAGGGCAACCCATCACATTCCCTCTGGACACCAGGGCTTCTTACTCAGCCCCAGTGGAATTTCGGGGATTCGCCTCTCCTTCTAGTTCTCTTATTGTCAGGGTAGGGAGGGTACTACTTTACCAACCTCACCAAACCCCGCTGCTTAATTGTATCTTTAGGGGTATCCTTCTTACCCATTCCTTCCCACACACCACCAATCAGCTTGACCCCAGACTCACTGGCTATTCCCCTTCTCCTTCTCCTGCAAACCACAATTGGACAAACCTTTCCCTTTACTGGCCTCCCAGGTGGATCCCCAAGTATAGAGCAACCGAAATCCCTCTATAGTCAAACATCATTCCCCTCTTGCCATCCAATTGCAAAACCCTACCAATTATATTACCAAAGCTCATTACCCACTCTCTCTCCAAAGTCTCGGGGGACTTAAGCCTGTAATCTCTGACCTCTTAAGAAAGGCCTTTTGTGCCCTGTCTTAGTTTTGATTTCTATTGCTATGAAGAGACACCATGACCACAACACCTCTTACAAAGGAAAACATTTAACTGGGGCTGGCTTACAGTTTCAGAGGTTTAGTCCATTATCCTCATGGCAAGAAGCACGGCCGTATACAGGCAGACATGGTGCTGGAGAAGGCCCTGAGAGTTCTACCTCAGGATCTGCAGGCAACAGGAAGTGAACTGTGTGTCACACTGGGCATAGCTTGAATATATATGAGACCTCAAAGCCCACTCCACAATGGTACATTTCCTCTAACAAGGCCACAACTCCTAATAGCACTTCTCTCTATGAATCAAGCATTTAAAAACATGAGGCTATAGAGGTCATACCCATTCAAACCACCCCATGTCCATGGTTTCTCCATTTAACACATCAATTCTCACAGTTACAAAAGCCAATGGAACCTGCTACTTGGTTCAGGATATCCAACTTATTAACCCTGCAGAGGTTCTTCTCCACCCCATAGTACCTGAGCTAGACTCTCCTTTCTACCCTCAGGGACATCTCATTTTTCTGTCCTAGACTTCTTTTCCAATCTTCTTCATCCCCTGTAGCAAATTATCTTTGCTTTCTCTTGGACTGACCTAGACACCCACCTTTCTTTCATTTTAAAATTTATTCTTCTCTCATACAATACACCCTGACCTCAGTTTCCTCTCCCTCCACTCCTCTCAATTCCTCCCCCCTCACCTCCTCTCTCCTTCAGATCCACTCCTCCCTGATTTCCCTTCAGAAAATAACAAGCCTCCCAGATGGATCAACTAAACACAGAATAACAAGTTACAATAAGGCTAGGACAAACCCTCATATCAAGACTGGATGAGACGATCAGTCCAGTAGGAGGAAAAGAGTCTCAAGAGCAGTCAAAGGAGTTAGAGACACCCCCTACTCCCACTGTTAGGAATTCCCACAAGAACACCAAGCTAACAACCATAACATACATGCATAGGACCTAGCTCAGATCCATATAGGCTCTCTGGTTGTTGTTTCAGTCTCTGTGAGCCCCTATGAGCCCTGCTTAGTTGATTCTGTAGGCCGTGTTCTCCTGTTTTCCTCAACTCCTCTGACTCCTATAATCCTTCCTCCCCATCTTCTGTGAGGTTCCCTGAGCTCTGCCTAATGTTTAGCTGTGGGTCTCTGAATATGCTCCCATCAGTTGCTGGGTGAAACCTCTTTGATGATGATTGGGCTAGAATCCAGTCTGTGAGTATAGCAGAATATCATTAGGAATCTTTTCATTGGCTTCTTTTGGCGAGTGACCAGATTTGTTTGGTTCTATCCTGGATCTCTGGGCTATACAGTTTCTGGTTCCTGGCCCTCCAGACAATGTTAATCATGGGCTTCCTCCTGTGTCATGGACCTCAAGTTAGACCAGTCATTGGTTGGCCACTCCCACAAGGTCTGTGACTACATTACACCAGCACATCTTGAAGGCAGAGAAAATTATAGGCTTTGTGGCTAGGCTGGTATCCCAGTCCCATCACTGAGGCTTTGTCTGGTTACAGAAGATGTCTGGTTCTGATTTTGTATACCCCATTACTAGGAGTACTTGTGAGGGTCATCCTGGTAGATTCCATGGAGTTTCTACTACACTAGGTTTCCACATTGCCCCCCAAATGCTCCCCAATTCCAGGCATCTTTCCCAGTACTCTCACCTCCGTCACCCCATCCCTCCTGATCCCTCCTCTTACTTTGTCTGAGTCTGTGGATTGTAGCATGAGTATGTTTTATATAACAGTGAATATCTACTTGTAAGTGAGTCCATGCCATGGTTGTCCTTCTGGACCTGGGTTACCTCACTCAGGATGATTTTTTTCTAGTTCCATCTATTTGCTTGCAGATTTCATGATGCCAGTTTTTTAAATGCTGAATAATGCTCCACTGTGTAAAAGAATCACATTTTCTGTATCCAGTATTTGGTTGAGGAACATCTAGGTTTCTTCCAGTTTCTGGCTATTAAGAATAAAGCTGCTATGACCATAGTTGAGCAAACATTCTCGTGGTACAATTGAACAGCCTTTGGGTAAATGCCCAAAAGTGCTGAAGCTGGGTCTTCAGGTAGATCATTTCCCAATTTCTGAGAAAGTGCCACATTGATTTCCATAGTGCCTACACAAGCTTGCCCACTGGCAATGGAGGGGTGCTCCTCTTGATTCACATCCTTGCCAGCATGAGCAATCGCTTGAATTTTCATCTTAGCCATGCTGACAGGTGTAAGATGGACTCTCAAAGCAGTTTTGATTTGCATTTCCCTGGTGGCTAAGGATATTTAACATTTCTTTAAATGTTTCTCAGCCATATGAGCTTTCTTTATTGAGAATTCTCTATTCTCTATACCCAGTATCTAAATTGGATTATTTGGTTTGTTGATGCTTAGTTTTTTGAGTTTCTTATATATTTTGGATATTATCCCTCTGTTGGATAGGGAGTTGGTGAAAATCTTTTCCGGTCTTGTAGGCGTCTGATTTGTCCTATTGATGGTGTTCTCTGTCTTTCAGATGTTTTTCAGTTTCATGGGGTCTCATTTATTAATTGTTGCTCTTAGGGCCTGTGGTATTGGTGTTCTGTCCAGGAAGTCTTTTCTTATGCCAATGCATTCAAGTCCTTTTCCTACTTTCTCTTCTATCAGGCTAATTTTACCTGGTTTTATGTTAAGGCCTTTGATTCTCTTGGACTTCAGTTTTGTGCAGTGTGATAGAGATGGATCTGTTTGCAATCTTCCACTTGCAGACATCCACTTAGACCGGCACCATTTGTTGAAGATGCTTTCTTTGTTCCATTGTGCTTTTCTGACTTCTTCATCAAAAGCCAGGTGTGCATAGATGTGTGGATTTATGTCTGGGTCTTTGGGAGTCCATTGATCAATGTGTCCGCTTTACGTCAACACTATGTGATTTTGATTACTATAGCTCAGCAGTACAGCTTGAAACCAGTCCCTTACCGAAATCCAACCACATCTCTGCCCAACTGAAAGCAGCCTATAAAACCTCAGACTCCTTTTGGGCAGTGCTGCCTTCCCTTCTCTTGGGAACACAAGCCAGTTCTACCCTAAACAAGGCTTTGCCTTTCGGCTTCAGTGACTCTAGTGATCTGGTGCACTTTCCGCGTCCATTAGATGCGTATTTCTAGATATCTCCTCCTACAAATATATAGAAAAACACACTGAACGAAAGTTGATTTGAATGTGAGAGGCTGGAAGTCAAAGACCCCAAGAAAGCAAATTCCATCCTGCATCCCCGGATTCCAGCGTCCGGGCCCTGCTCTGCGGCCTCCGTGGCATAGGTGGCGCTGTGGTGCGGCTTTTCCCTGCGGCGGGCAGCGGAGGGAGCGCCCGGGAGGGTGGGGCCGGAAGGTGAGCGCTGCGGTGACCGGCGACAGCACGGAAGTGGAGAGAGTTGGAGTATAGCTACCTCGCATCGGCGTCCGCGCTGCAGCCTCGCTGCTTTCGCGAGTGCCCAAGGTCAGGCTCTGCGGGCTCTCGCAGGCGTGTGCTGTGGTTTGCACGCGATGCTACAGCAGGTTGCTGACAGCCGAAGATTCAGACTTAATTGACCGTAGTTATTCCTGGAGGCTTCTAACGCATCTGGGTTTTAGTTCTCCAACGCGAACTCTGGGTTAAGTCCACATCTATAATATTTCGATCAATTGTACCAATCCTTTTTTAGAAAAGTACCAAAATTGAGGATAAGTCTATGCTTGCTTTCCTCAAGCCATAATGCCCTCTGATTCTTTCTTGCATTTTTTGTTATTATTGTCAGTATTACTGGGTTTTGAAACAGGTTTCTCTGTGCAGCTCTGAATGCCCTGGAACTCACTCTGTGGACCAGTCCTCTGCCTCCCGAGTGTCGGGAGTAAAAGAGTGTGCCACCACTGCCAGGCAGTTTAAACTGTTTTAAGGTGTCCTCCAAACTTGAAGGTACCTTCTTAAACACCGAAAGTGTGTAGTAAGTGAAACTAAACAAGTGTTTTTACACTGTCCATTTGAAGCAATTCCTTCTAGAATATATATTTGAAAATAGAGTATTTTTCCTAATCTCTCTCTCTCTCTCTCTCTCTCTCTCTCTCTCTCTCTCTCTCTCTCTCTCTCTCTCTCTCTCTCTCTCTCTCTCTCTCTCTCTCTCTCTCTCTCTCTCTCTCTCTCTCTCTCTCTCTCTCTCTCTCTCTCTCTCTCTCTCTCTCTTCATCTCCCTCTCCCTCTCCCTCCCCCCAGACCTCCTTAGTTCTGGGACTAAAGTCACCACCACCAGCTTTTTTTTCTTTTTTCATACATAGCAGGCTTCAGATCAAAGTTTCATTCGCACAATGGAAGTTCGCTTTTGAAACCACTTACAGGCAAACAAGCTTTAGAGGAGGAAAAAACAGAGCTTCTGCATGCAGCACCCACTCACGTGGTCTCTAAAGTGGCCTGTGTCTGAAATGACAGAAAGCAGACATACATTCCTGTGAGAGCTTCAGGCTACATCTAGAGGGACACTACAGTCAATGACGTATTTAAGGAGCCCCTACCCTCAGTTGCTTATGCCACTGGTGTCACAGGTAGGGTCTAAAGACTTTGGTTTCCTGGAGTAATTTAACTCTCAGGAGTTGGTGAATCCTGCACTGGTCTCAAATGGAACCAGAAAGTCAGCAGTGGGGGGGAAAGACCATAATAACCATAACACACGTGGAGAACTCGTGAGGGAACAACCTTTTCTTGGCAAGTATAGAAAATGGGAAATTCTTTCCTTCTAAGCTGATGTTCCTGACAAAGTAATTAGCCAGTTAAATGCTGAAGGTGACTATTTAGTGGTCACTTCAGTAAAAGTACTACGGAGCACCTAGTTTTCTCCATAACTGAAAAGCTGCAAAATTACTGCTTTCATTTCTGTGTAAACAGAAGCCGTAATGACTTGTACAAAGCACCAGTGCCTAAATGGGACTGCTAAATCTTCATGACATTCACTGTTCATGAGGCTGCCATCTTTCCCTTAGGTTGGCATGGGCAGGTCTGTGGGGTGTTTCTTTCCCTGCTTCTCTGCATCGTGTGGTAGGAATGAAACCTGGGGGGAAAAAACCATCGGTACCTTGAACAGAAGAATCAGAAGACGAAACCACACATTTGGGCTTAACTAGATAGAGACAAGGGTGTTTATATTAAGGAGCAAGCACGTCCTGTCCTCATCGGAGAGTTGCTGACTGGGGATGAGTAGAAATGACTGCTTACCTTACTGCTTGGACAGGGGAGGTCTTCGGGGTCCTAGAGGATGAAGGCTGATTGGCTGGGCTGAAGCTGTCGGAGGAGATACTAAAAAGGAGTGGTACTTCCCTCAGGCTACTATGGAAGAGCCCGTGAAGAAAATAAAACATGGCAGAAATACAGAGTGTCACAGTTTTCTAAACTTAGTTGCTCACCTGAGAAAGGAAGGCGAGGAGAGGGGAGGGAAGGGGAGGAGAGGGGAGGGGAGAGGAAAGGGGAGGGGAGGGAAGGGGAAGGGAAAGGAGGAGGAGAGGGAATGAAAACAATTGGGAACCCTCACTTTACCCAGCAAAACCTAAAGCACCATTTAAAAAAAATCAATCTTTGATCACTCTTGGAGCACATGTAGAATTTAAAAAGAGTGTGTTGTTTGTTTTAAGAGCTTTGGGCCCAACCTGATGGAGTACACCTTTCAGGTCAGAGGTAGGCCGGTGTCTCTGACTATGTCGGGCATTCCAGGCCAGCCAGGGCTGCATAGCAAGTCTTTGTCTCAAATAAAAAGAGGTTTATCAAAAAAAATATATGAAGGAAAAAATATATATTGTTTTTAGGTGATACTCCTCATTAGTCAAGATGTCTTCAACACCCGAGCCTCCAGCAGTTAAGAAGGAACCCACGAAAGAGAGGAACTTTGAAAGCCCAGGCCTCCGAGGGACGCAGACAACAACCTTATTTCGAGCTGTGAATCCGGAGCTCTTCATTAAACCTGTAAGATATACGTCCAGGAGACTTGTTCGCTTTCTATAACATTGGTTTGTATCAAGGACGTTTTATGCTGACTAGGATGACCTCCTAAACTGGTAACGGTGGCTCACACCTGTAACCCCAGCCGTGGGGAGAGAAGGTAGAGGATAAGCAGGGTTTGAGGCCAGTCTGGGGTTACAGTCTGAAACTCTGTCTTAGAAGGTAAAGGCAAGTCTTAAATGCTGTTTCATATAGAAAACTCCAAAGCATGCATTTATATACTGTTAGGTGGGTAGCTAAATTATTTTCTGTTGGTGTTGTAAACTAGTGAATGTATTTCATTTGATGAATTTTATTTTTACATATAAATTCTACTTACAAAAAAAGAAATGAAAAATTTAAGTATGATAAATACTGAAATATTTCAGACTTGATTAGAATTTTAATAATAGCTACCATTGTTAATTGTTTTAAGGTTAAATGGGTCAACTTAATCAAGCCATTAAATTAAAATATTTAAAATCCTTGGCTTCCATGTAATGTTAATAGTTGGAGACATTTAATAATTGCAAATTTAAACGGCTCTGATTTCATAACCTTTCTTAGATGTTTATTCAGATGAAAAACTTTGACACTTATTTCGAGAGTAAGCTTTGAAAATAGTAGTTTCCCCTTATGTGTTTCTCTTTCCAGTTTCTCTGTCAACCATATCCCCCAAATAATAGTATTTGTTTTGACTAAAAAGGAAAATAACATATTATTTATCATTTTATTATAATTGTTACATTTTATGATTGTCATTAATTGTGCATTGTGTTTAGTTTATAAACCAAGCCTAACCTTAGACAAGTGTTAAGACAAAAGCATAGTGTGGACTGTCTGTGGGTCTGGTGCAGTCTTTGATTTTAGGTGTTCACTGAGGTTCTTGGAATGTACCCTCTATGGGAGAATGTAATGAGCCTTTCTCTGTTCCACCAGCCAGCTCCCAAATAACAAGAGGATGACTTATTATTAATTATGAAAGCTCAGCCTTAGCTTGGGCTTGTCCTAACTAGCTCTTCCAACTTAAATTAACCTGCTTTTATTAATCTACATTTTACCATGTGTCATTTAACCTTTCATTCTGTATGTCTGACTCCCTCCATGTCTCATTGGTGTCTCCTCTCTACCTTGAGGTGCTTCCTCTCTCTGCTTAGAGGCCCCACCTATACCTCCTGTTTAGCTATTGGCCATTCAGCTCTTTATTAAACCAGTCACAGAAATACATCTTCACACAGCGTACAAATGTCCTACAACAGGAATGGGGGAATTGCTGTAGTGGACATGGAGGCAGCATCAGAAACTACTCTTTGTATTACTGCTGTACAAGGGAAAGCCAATTTATTAAGTAGAAACATGTACAAAGGTGGACATGTCTGGTTAATATATTTACAGGGATTGCAAAGAAAAGAGAAGTACTTCTCTGGAAACTTTCTGCCCCCTAATTCAAAGCTATATCAGTTTGAATTTTAGAATCTTGGGTTTTTGAGGGATACCCCAAGGTAATTAAAACAGTGTAGTATCTGTTTCAAGTGCTAAATTTCTTGAGTATTAGTTCCTAAAAAAGAGCATACACACACACACACACACACACACACACACACATTTCATAGCTGTATATAATGTAAGTTTTGGGAAAGTTTGTGACAGTTATCCTTGTATTAGGCAGGAGAAATAGCTTGTGTACCATATTCCTCACGTTCTAATAAACTAAACTAAGTTGCAGCTCAGAGAGAGGACAGCTCCAGAGCAGTGCCCATGCCACTTCCTTCTCTCTCAGCTTCCACCTTTCTAGGACAGAGGTCTAAGCTGCCCAGGCTACAGAGAGAAAACTGGAGATGAGAAGCAAGAGTCTCATCTCAACTGTAAATACTCAGGAGTTAAGCTGATTGAATAAAATGAGTGGAATGAAGATACTGTCAGTCACTAGAATGCTGTGGTGGTAATGGCTTGTCATGCCAAGAGGGAAGTGCAGTGTGATATTTGCCTCTCCTGAAATTATTACTCTCACTGGTGCTTTATAATTTTCTTTCTTTGACAGAACAAGCCTGTAATGGCTTTTGGACTGGTAGCCCTTTCACTTTGTGTGGCTTATATTGGTTATCTGCATGCAACACAAGAGAACAAGAAGGACCTCTATGAAGCTATTGACAGCGAAGGACATCATTACATGAGGAGAAAAACATCTAAATGGGATTAAAGTGTTGGTTCCCTCAGGTGGAGTGTTATTATGGGCTCTGAAATCTTCAAATGAAAGACTTTCTGAGAGTGTGGAATTGTGTTAACTATGTTCCTTCTTCCATAGTCTGTTAGCAAGAGAGAATACACGGTTGGAAACAGTCCACTGTAGTAAATTTGGTCCGGTTACAGCTGCAGCTGTTATCTCGTCCTTTTCCCACAAAAGAATTTCTCAATATTTCTTCTGTGAAAATGCCATAATATATAACAAAAGTACCCAGTACTATTAAATTTGCATGGAGTTTGTAATGTTATAAAGTGAACTGCACCTTTGCAGCTAATGTTTTGCTGTTATTATTTAGAAGATATCCCCTTCTAAATAATAGAATAAAACAAATTAATTGGAAATTTTCTTTTAAAATACTATACTGAACCTGATAGTGAGAAAATGGGGACTAGAATGCTTGGCATAGGAGAAGACTTTCTGAACAGAACGTCATTAGCACAGGCACTAAGATCAATAATTAATAAATGGGACTTCATGAAACTGAAAAACTCTGTAAGGCAAAAGACACACTCATTCAGACAAAGAGGCAGCCTACAGAATAGGAAAAGATATTTTTTACCAACTCTGTGTCTGATAAAGGACTCAATAAGCTAGATATTAAAAACCAAATAACCCAATTTAAAAAACAATGGTACAGAGCTAAAAAGAATTCACAATAGAGGAAACTCAAATGGCTGGGAAATACTTAAAGAAATGTTCAACATCCTTAGCCACCAGGGAAATACAAATCAAAACTACTTTGAGATTCCATCTTATACCTGTCAGAATGACTAGGACTCTACATCCTACTACAGAGACACTTGTTCATCTATTTTTATTGCTGTTCTATTTATTCATAATGGCCAGAAATTGGAAACAACTTAGATGTCCCTCAACAGAAGAATGGATAAAGAAAATATGGTACATTTACACAATTACTCAGCTGTTTAAAAAATGGCATCATGAAATTTTCAGGCAAAAAGATGGAATTGGAAATGACCATTCTGAATGAGGTAACCCAGACCCAGAAAGACAAGCACATTATGAGTTTACTTACATGTGGATATTAACCATTAAGTAAATAATAACTAAGCTACAGTCCATAAGCAGAGAGGTAGGTATAGAGGGAGGGTCTAGAGGAAACACATGGATCTCTCTAGGAGGGAGAGAGAGATGTTACAGGCAGACTTGGTTGTTTGTGGAGGATTGAAAGGATCAGGTGGGGAGAGGGAGGGTCTGTGGAGAGAGACAGCTATATTTGAGGGGTGATATGGAAACCTAGTGTAGTAGAAACTTTCTAAATATGTAAAAATGATCCTAATGAAGTCTCCAAATAATGGGGGAGATGGAGTCCCAACTGGGCATCTCTTGTCACCAAATGAAGCTTCCGATACAGAGATTGGGTTATATCCAATTGAGTTGTTGGTCAAAGGGGTCTTATGGAAATTCCCAAACAACCCAGGTTTTTGCTAAGACTATAGGCTTCTCTCCACAAACAGATAGCAAGGCCCCATTGCTTAAGACAACACCTACACAACTCAGTGAACATGGAGAGGTCAAGCTGCAGCCTACATAGAACCTTCACCCCTGCGTTCTAGTGTCTTTGGTATGGGAAGGTATTCTGCAGGCTACCAAAAGAGAAATGAAAACTCCAACCCAACCACAAATCCTTTGATTTACAATGCTGTTCTGCTTGCAGAATATGCTAGGGCAATGGTGGTACAAAGCTTGTGAGAGTTACCAACCAATGTCTGATCTGACTTAAGGCCCACTTCAGGAGATGGAACCCATACCCAACACTGCTCAGGTGACCAAGAACCAGAGACCTAGGGGAAAAGCAAATACTACTCATCTAGTAAAAAAGTATAACAAATGACTCCTAATCAAGTTCTGCTATATTCATAGATCAATCATTATCAGAGAAGCTTCCTCCTCCAGCAGATGGTAGCAAATACAGAGACCCACAGCCGGACACTAGGGAGAGATACAGACAGAGACCTTGGAACACGCTGCTCTATTTTTCTTTTCTTTTTTGAGACAGGATTTCTCTGTGTAACAGTCGTGGCTGTTCTGGAACACTTTTTTTAGACCAGGCTGGCCTTGAACTCGATTCTACCTCCTGAGTGCTGGGATTAAAGATTTGCCCCCAACTGGAACACACAGCTCTAAATGGGATGTCTCTATCTAATCTCTTCTCTATGAGCTCAGGGAACCTTAAGGAAAATGAGGCAGAGGGGATGGAGGATACCAGGAGAGCAACTCTCTCTGAATCAACCAAACAAGGTTCATATGAACTCACAATGACAGGGCCAACAGGTCCTCTGTATCTATATTATATCTTTTAGTTTAATACTTCATGCAATTTTTGAGCATGTGAACGAGTGGGTCTTGATTCTTGTGCCTGCTCTTCCGACTATTTTCATTCTGTTGGGTTGCCTTGTCCAACTTCAGTGTCATGGTTTTATCTTATTATATTTTATTGTGTCATGTTTGTTGTTATCTCTTAGAAGCCTGTTCTCTTCTAATGAGACACAAAAAGATAATGGATCTGGAAGGGAAGGGAGATGGGAAGGAATTGGGAGGAGTAGAGGGAGGGGAAACTGTAATGAGGACATATTGTTTGAGACAAGAATCTATTTTCAGTAAACAGAAAGTTTTATACTGGGCTGGGGAGATGACTCAGCAGGTAAAGTACTTGCTACCCAAGCCAGAGTTTGAATCCCAGAATCCATTTAAAGCTAGACACAGCTTCCAAGGCCCCAACCCCAGCGAGTCCAGCTTCAGGAACGACATCAGCCCTTCCAGGTCCCAAACTCCGTGTCAGCATCCTCAGCTTTAGCTTCAGGAAGGAAGGAGACCAGTGGAGACAGAAAGACCCCACCAGCACCCACTGGAAGAAGAGATGGGAAGAAGACAGAATAAGAGCTCACTCAGCAATAGAAACACCAACATGTCCCCACCAGAATCTAGGGATCCAACACCAGCAAGACCCGAAAAGCACTACATAGATGAAGAAGAGGAGACAGACCTTAAAAATTATTTCATGAAGATGATGGAGACCCTCAAAGAAGAAACGAGGAAATCCCTTAAAGAAATAGAAGAAAAAACAAACAAAAAAATCCATGAAATGGGGGAAAAATTCAAGAAATAAATCTCTCAAAGAATCTAAAGAGCAACAAGAAAAAACAACCAGAAAAATTAAGGAAACAACTCAAACAGTTGAAGGATTGAAAGCTGAAATAGAAACAATAAAGAAAACACAGAATGAAGGGATGCTGGAAATAGAAAAGCTGGGTAAACGATCAAGAACTACAGATGCAAGTATCACCAATAGAATACAAGAGATAGGAGAGAGAATCTCAGGTGTTGAAGACTCATTAGAGGATATAGAGTCTTCAAGCAAAGAAAATCTCAAAACCAACAAATCCTTAACACAAAATATCCAGGAAATATGGGACACCGTGAAGAAGCCAAACCTGAGAATAATAGGTATAGAAGAAGGCGAAGAAATACAACTCAAAGGTACAGAAATCATATTCAACAAAATCATAGAAGAAAACTTCCCTAACCTAAAGAAAGATATGCCTATGAAAATACAAGAATCTTACAGAACACCAAATAGGCTGGACCAGAAAAAGAAGTCACCTCGCCATATAATAATCAAAACATCAAACCTACAGAGTAAAGAGAAAATATTAAGAGCAGCTAAAGAAAAAGGCCGAGTAACATATAAAGGCAGACCTATCCGAATTACACCTGACTTCTCAATGGAAACGATGAAAGCCAGAAGATCCTGGACAGATGTCCTACAAACACTAAGGGAACAAGGATGCCAGGCCAGACTACTATATCCAGCAAAGCCCTCAATTACCATAGATGGAGAAAACAAAATATTCCATGACAAAGCCAGATTTAAACAATACGTATCCATGAATCCAGCTCTACAGAAAATGCTAGAAGGAAAACCTAGATCCAAGGAAGATAACTACATTCACAAAGACACAGGCAATATATAATCCCACTTTACAAAACACCAAAAGAAAAAGGGAGGAGAAAGTACACAAAATAACTTCACTAACAATAAATCAAGCACAAACAAGGATCATCAATCAATGGTCATTAATATCCCTCAATGTCAACGGCCTCAACTTGCCTATAAAAAGACACAGACTAGCAGAATGGATACGAAGACAGAACCCTTCCTTCTGCTGCATACAAGAAACACATCTCAATATCAAAGACAGACGTTATCTCAGAGTAAAGGGTTGGGAAAAGATCTTCCAATCAAACGGTCCCAAGAAACAAGCTGGTGTACCAATCCTAATATCTAACAAATTAGACTTCAAATTAAAATCAATCAAAAGAGATGAAGAAGGACACTTCATATTCATCAAAGGAAAAGTACATCAAGACGAAGTCTCAATTTTAAACATCTATGCCCCAAATACAAAGGCACCTACATTCGTGAAAGAAACATTACTAAAGCTCAAAATGCACATAAAATCTCACACACTAATAGTAGGAGACTTCAACATTCGCTCTCACTGTGAGACAGGACCTCCAGAAAGAAACTTAACAAAGAAACAAAAGAACTAATAGAAGTTATGACCCAACTGGGTTTTAACAGACATCTATAGAACATTCCACCCAAATACAAAGGGATATACCTTCTTCTCGGCACCACATGGAAGCTTCTCTAAAATTGACCACATAATAGGAAACATAGCAAATCTCCACAGATACAAAAAAATGGAATAACCCCCTGCATCTTATCAGACCACCATGCATTAACATTAGAATTCAACAATAACACAAATCGCAGAAACCCTACAAACTCATGGAGATTGAACAATGCACAATTGCACCATCCCTGGGTAAAGGAAGAAATAAAAAAAGAAATTAAAGCCTTCCTCGATTTCAATGAGAATGAAGACACAACATACACAAACTTATGGGACACTTTGAAAGCAGTGCTGAGAGGAAAGTTTATAGCACTAAGTGCCCACATGAAAAAACTGGAGAACAGTCATACTAGAGAATTAATAGCACAGCTGAATGTTCTAGAACAAAAAGAAGCAAACTCCCCCAGGAGGAGCAGACGCCAGGAAATAAATTGAGGGCTGAAATCAATCAAGTAGAAACCAGGAAGACACTGAGAAGAATCAATGAAACAAAGAGTTGGTTCTTTGACAAAATCAACAAAATAGACAAACCTCTGTCCAAACTAACCAAAAGACGAGAGAGAGCATGCTAATTAACAAAATCAGGGATGAAAAAGGGGACATAACAACGGACTCTGAGGAAATCCAGAGAATCATCAGGGCATACTTTGAAAATCTGTACTCCACAAAATTTGAAAATTTAAAGGAAATGGACAATTTCCTGGATAGATATCACTTGCCAAAACTAAATCAAGAACAGATAAACAATCTAAACAGACCTATAACCCCTAATGAAATAGAAGCAGTCATCAAAAGTCTCCCAAACAAAAAAAAGCCCAGGCCCAGATGGCTTCAGTGCAGAATTCTACCAGAAATTCAAAGAAGAGCTAATTCCAATACTCCTCAAAGTATTCCACACAATAGAAGCAGGAGGCTCACTGCCAAACTCTTTCTACGAGGCTACAATTACCTTGATACCCAAGCCACACAAAGACACAACTAAGAAAGAGAACTATAGATCAATTTCCCTCGTGAACATCGATGCAAAAATACTCAATAAAATACTCTCAAACCGGATTCAAGAACACATCAGAAAAATCATCCACCATGTTCAAGTAGGCTTCATCCCAGGAATGCAGGGATGGTTCAACATTAGAAAATCTATCAATGTAATCCACCATATTAACAAACTGCGAAAGAAAAACCACATGATCATCTCACTAGATGCTGAAAAAGCCTTTGACAAAATCCAGCACCCCTTCATGATAAAGGTCCTAGAGAGATCAGGGATAACAGGAACGTACCTGAATATAATAAAAGCAATATACAGTAAACCAACAGCTAACATCAAACTAAATGGAGAGAAACTCAAAGCAATTCCTCTAAAATCAGGAACAAGACAAGGCTGTCCACTCTCTCCATATCTCTTCAATATTGTACGTGAAGTTCTAGCTACAGCAATAAGACAACAAAAAGAGATAAAGGGGATACAAATAGGAAAAGAAGAAGTCAAACTTTCACTATTTGCAGATGATATGATAGTTTACATAAGTGACCCAAAAAACTCCGCAAGGTTACTCCTAGAGCTGATAAACACCTTCAGCAATGTGGCAGGATACAAGGTAAACTCAAAAAAATCAGTGGCCCTATTATATACAGATGATGAAATGACTGAGAAAGAAATCAGAGAAACATCACCCTTTAGCCAAAAACAGCATCAAATATCTGGGGATAATGTTAATCAAGGAAGTGAAAGACCTGTATATCAAGAACTTTGTGTCTTTAAAGAAAGAAATCAAAGAAGATACCAGAAAATGGAAAGATCTCCCATGCTCTTGGAATGGTAGGATCAACATAATAAAAATGGCAATCTTACCAAAAGCAGTTTACAGATTCAATGCAATCCCTATCAAAGTTCCATCACAATTCTTCAAGGACCTGGAAAGAACATTAATCAACTTTGTATGGAAAAACAAAAGGCCCAGGATAGCCAAAACAACCCTATACAATAAAGGAACTTCAGGAGGCATCACCATACCTGACTTCAAGCTCTATTATAGAGCTATAGTCCTGAAAATAGCTTGGTATTGGCACAAAAATAGGCAGGTAGACCAATGGAACCGAATCGAAAGCCCTAATTTTAACCCACACACCTATGAACACTTGATTTTTGACAAAGAAGCTAAAACTGTACAATGGAAAAAAGAAAGCATCTTCAACAAATGGTGCTGGCATAACTGGGTACTGGTATGCAGAAGACTGCAGATAGATCCATGTTTATCGCCTTGTACAAAACTTAAGTCCAAATGGATCAAAGATCTCAACATAAATCCAGCCACACTGAAACTTTTAGAAGAGAAACTGGGAGATACTCTTCAACGAGTTGGTACAGGAGACCACTTCCTAAACATAACACCAGTGGCACAGGCACTGAGATCGACAATTAACAAATGGGACCTTCTGAAACTAAAAAGCTTCTGTAAGGCAAAGGACACAGTCAAAAAGACAAAAAGGCAGGCCACAGAATGGGAAAAGATATTCACTAACCCTACATCTGACAAAGGGCTAATCTCCAAAATTTACAAAGAACTCAAGAAACAAGTCTCCAAAACACCAAAGGATCCAATTAAAAGGTGGGGTACAGAACTAAATAGAGAATTCTCAATAGAGGAGGCTAAAATGGCCAAGAGACACTTAAGAAAGTGCTCAATATCCTTAGCCATCAGGGAAATGCAAATCAAAACAACTCTGAGATACCATCTTACTCCTGTCAGAATGGCTAAAGTCAAAAACACCGAAGACAATTTATGCTGGAGAGGATGTGGAGAGAGGGGAACACTCCTCCACTGCTGGTGGGAGTGCCGACTCATACAGCCTCTTTGGATATCAGTATGGAGATTCCTCAGGAAAATGGGAATTAATCTACCACTAGACACAGCAATTCCACTCTTAGGCATATATCCAAATAAGGCAAATTCATACAACAAGGGCATCTGCTCCACTATGTTTATAGCAGCATTATTTGTAATAGCCAGAACCTGGAAGCAACCTAGATGCCCCTCAACTGAAGAGTGGATAGAGAAAATGTGGTACATTTACACAATGGAGTATTTTTTTTTGGTTTTTCGAGACAGGGTTTCTCTGTGGCTTTTGGAGGCTGTCCTGGAACTCGCTTGGTAGTCCAGGCTGGTCTCGAACTCACAGAGATCCTCCTGCCTCTGCCTCCCGAGTGCTGGGATTAAAGGCGTGCACCACCAACGCCCTACACAATGGAGTATTACTCAGCAGAAAAAAACAATGGAATCTTGAAATTCGCAGGTAAATGGATAGCACTGGAAGAAACCATCCTGAGTGAGGTAACCCAGTCACAAAAAGACAAACATGGTATGTACTCACTCATATATGGATGTTAGACATGGATCAGGATAGTGCTAGTCTGCACTTCCACTGATAGAGAGTCTGGGAAACAGGAAAGTACCTAAAAGATATGAATATATGCATAGTACCCAAGAGAAGAGGATTGAGACAAGATCCTCTGAATGGATGGGGAACACGGCGAGGAGTGGGGGAGAGTGGGAGCTGGGAAGAAGAGAGGGGGTGAAGAGGAAGAGAGTTGGTCATGGGGGAACAGGAAGTTGAGTGGGTGGGGGTAGAATAGGGGGAAGAGGGAATCATAGGATAGAAGACAGATCAGGCACCAGAGCAACCTCGAGTGATCTAAAGGGATAACACCAATTGGCAACCTAAGCAATAGTGGAGAGACCACCTCGAATGCCCATTCCTGATAATGAACTTGATGTCTATAACCATCTGGGAGCCTTCATCCTGTGACTGATGGAAGCAGAGGCAAACACACAATTAATCACTGAACTGAACCCAAGGAACCCAGTGACAGAGAAGAGTGATGAGCAAATTGGCAAAGATTGGGCTGGCAAAACCAGCAGAGACAGCTGATCTGAACAGGGGAGAGCTCTTGGACCCCAGAGCAACAGTGGGGAGGCCAGCATGGGACTGATCTGGACCCCCCAAATGTGAGTGTCAGTGAGAAGGCCTGGGCAACCTATGGGGCCCTGAGCTGTGGATCAGTGTCTATCCCTGGAATACAAGCAGCCATCGTGTGCCTATAGCACAAAGAGGGATGCTCTCTCAGCCTGGACTCTTAGGGGAGTGCCTGGACCCTACCCAGAGTGAAATGACAGACTCTAGATATCCCCTATGTGGAAGGATTTGGCAATAGGGTGTGAGGGTGGGGGGGAAGGGGAGTGCGGGAGGAGGGGAGGGAGAGGGAACTGGGATTGACATGTAAAACAAGCTATTTAAAATTAAAATAAAAAATGATAAAAAAGCTAGACACAGTAGAGTGAATCTGTAATTCCGTGTTCCTACAGTGAGCTGGGAAGTGGAGGCAGCTCTTGGGCCACCTGGCCAGATATACACAATGGAAACCACAAAGGAGACAAGGACTGACACCAGAAGTTTCTCTCTGCCTTCCACACATATACCACAGGCACTTGCCCTCACATACACCAGACAAGATAAACATACACAGAAAGAGACAAAACAAATGTTACACTTAGCCACAATGTTTTTACTTGTCTGTAATTAAATACTGCCTAGTTTGTTTTTTTATACATTGTCTCGATAATTTTATAAAAACAAGTTCTTACTTATTTTAAAACTAGAATCACTCAATAAATAAAAATGAGTAAGTCTCCTTACTATACCACCTTTACCTTAGGTATTTCAAGCCTTCCTAGTGGGGTTGTGTATTTATTTTCTTTCTAGATATTTACTCCATTCTCCAAGCTATAATTGGAGCTTAGCAGAAAATCTCATCTCTAAAATTTGGCTTCAGTGTTAATATCAAATAATAGCAGCATAGACAGAGATTATTATCATGTAAAATTTAATTCTAGCATTTCATTGTGGTTCTGCAAGGTGTATGAAGATTTAGCTATGCCTGATTTATATACACAGAATCTTAGCTAGGGCATGGGAAGTTGGCACAGTGGGCATATGGCTTGCTGCTCAAGTATGAGGACTGGCATTCTGATGCCTATTAATCTAAGTCTTTTACTCTTGGCATCTCTGTGTTTGTTTTTATAGATCTATTTTCAGCTTATGCAGTTACTGAATCATTACCATCTAAAATTCTTGCTTAACAAGGCAAGTTGATAGTGTCAGAGGTAATAATAGATTCCTGCAGTACAGAAGGGTTACAAAAACTGTACAGCATGAAGCCTTCAACCTTACAATAGCGGTGTGAAGCAATCAGGAAAGAAGTAGTCAAATATGGAGCTGTGGATAGTATGAGCAAGTGTCCTATTATACTAGTTTCTGCAAAGTGTTACAGGTTATACCAGACTTTGTATATGCAAAGTTTCAAATGTGTCCTGGCTAAGTATTCATGTTTTCATCCATTGTCTGTTGACTGAGGGTTTAACCACCAATAATAAAACAAAACAAGTACCCTTTGAAAAAGTCATATTATTTTGATTTTGACTTGCTCTAATCCTGTCATGCTATCGTTAGTTAAGCAGCTAATAATAGTTCGGTCACGGTGATTCTCAGCCATGGAGAGAAACCTGGACCTCCTTGCACCTAAGTGTAGGCATAGTTCATCAAACTATGGTTTCTCTCAAGTGCAATGCCCATGTTAATAACTAAGTGGTAGCCACATTAGCATGTAAACATAAAATGTTCAGGTATTAAGTACAGAAACATTCCTGTATTTTGAAACAATGCAAAGTATTGTTATCTGCCAAATCCTCCCCCAATGACCTTCAGTACCACTTGCTGATCAAACAGAACTGTTTGTTAAGCAAACTACACTAAATGACACTTTGGCAGTCAGGTATGTTTAAGAAGGGATGACTAGGATAAGGTAAGAATTTGAGTTCACGTGGTTGAAGAGGAGTTCTTCAGAGTGGGAATCTCCAGAGTGGGGGAACAGACAGATCTTTAAGCAAGTGATTTTTTTAATTTGTTTCTTGGCATTCTATTTACTCTAACCCCCACCCTTTTTAAGTCTCCTTCCCAATCCTGTCATGATCCCTTCCTTCCAACAGTTCCTTTCCCCACATTCATGTCCCTTGTATGTTTTATGACCCACTGATCTTAACCAAAACCATCTGACCATAGGTTTGGAACAAGCCATTGGAATCTAGAAGGCTCACTGTAGGGCATACAACTGAAGACAATGCCTGTCAATCCCCAGGAACCCATCAACTAATATTTTATCAGGAAGGGATAGAGCTTTGTGTAGGCCTAACACAGGCAGTCACCATTGCTGATTATGTTTTCCGTAGCTGTGTCACGCCCCACAGATGGTATTTCACAGCCCGTCTTCATGTCTTCCAGCTCTTATATTCTTGGCATTCTCCCCTCTGCCATGTTTCTCCCTCTTAGGAGCGGGAGAGTGTATATAAAGGTTGTACATTTTGCTGAGCTCTCAGCTGTCCTTATTCTTATCAGCTTGCAAAGCCTTGAGTCTCTGAGTTCACTGTTCTTAAGTGCAGGGAAGTGTCTCTGATTAAGGATGAGAGTAGAATTTATTAATGGATATAAGCATTAGTATTTAAAATACAGTCTGACTCCATGCATAAACAATACTAGTGAGTTCTTCCTAGGACCTATGACCTCCCTAGCCATGAATTTTTTATTGGTTTACAGTGTCAAACCAATAAAGTCTTCATAGGTAATATAGTCCAGGATGACCTCTAACTTGATCTTTTTACTTAAGGCTCTGAGTCCTTGGCACCATTGTGCCTGGCATAAATTTAACTTTTGTCCTTGGGAGTATTTTTGTTCTGATAGGAGAGCTATTTGCTGTAGCATGCCACAGGTGTGTTCGCGGCTACGGTGCTGCCATACTTCACAGTGATCCGAGGCTCAGGGCTAAGGATGTAAAATGAAGACAAAGACAGCGGCTCACTCTTACAAGAAGAATGGCATTTATTATTACAAGGGTGGAGCCTTATATACCAAAGGCAGGCCTGGTGGAAAAATCCCTAAGGTCTGATACCTGTGTTCCCAGGGCCCTCTAGCAAAAGGTGGGCCCAAAACAGGAATTAGCATTTAGACAAAGGATGGAAAGCAGGACCTTGCAAGCAGGTGTTCCTGGGAGGAGGGATGAGAAGTGTTTAGCTAAAAGCCCCTAGTAACAAGTAGTCAGCAGAACCCCCATGGGAGAAGGGTGCAACAAATCAACAAGCTGTCTGACTGATAACTGATTTTCAAGAATTTCTTGGACAGCAAGACAGCTTACTTGGTAGAGGTGCCTGCCTCCAAGTTTGATGACCTGAGTTCAGTTCCTAAGACCCACATGGTGAAAAGAGAGAACTGACATCATCCTGTAGCTATCATTTGACTTCCAAATGTGTACCATGGCATATGTATCTACACCTAATAAACAAAATATACTTTTTGGAAAGAATTTGTTTCCATTTTTTAAGACAGTCTCACTATATAACCCTGATAGCCTGATTGATCTGTAACTTTCTATGTGGGCCAGGCTGGTCTTGAACTCCCAGAGATCCACTGTCCTATGCCTCCCAAGTGCTGATGTTAAAATCATCTCTAACACTCTACTTTAATGAATTTCCCTTTATTTTTAATTTAAAATTATGAATTCTGTCTCAGCAATCTGGCTGCCTGTATTCTGTGTCTAGGATGGGGCCCTATGAGCCTTCCCCTCCCACAATGGCATGTCTATTGGGGTTGTCATTGTTCAGGATGGGGCCCTATGAGCCTTCCCCCTCCCACAATGGCATGTCTATTGGGGTTGTCATTGTTCAGATCATGCTTAGGCAGCCATATTGTTGAGGTATCATAAGTGAAGGTTCCTTGTCATTTCCGGGAGACACAGTCTCACAGAATTTCTGCACCTATGGCTCTTGCAATCTTTCCACCCCTCTCTCTTGATGGTCCCTCATCAGGAATTCCTTTAGGTGCAGGAGTTGTGTCATAGATGTAACTATTTGTGCTGGGTACCCCATGATGAGTTGTTTACTTCCTTTTGACCAGCTGTAGTTTTCTGTAATGGTATCTGTCTAACTGAAGTGTCTTTGATGAGGGATGGCAGTTACGTTACCTATGAGTGTAAGGATAAGTGCTCACAATACAGTTAGTTATTATACTGATTTAGTGAAATGGCAGTAGTAGGTTGACCTCTACAATCCATGACCTCACAAGCCTCTGGTAAGAGAATTTCTTAAAGCAAACACTTGTTTATTGCTTTTATATATTATCTTCTATAGTAAACAATTCTTGAAGTTTTATGGACACTGAAGGAGTTCTTGTGATATAGAGCTAAAGAAAATTGAAAAATTTTAAAACGAAGATGGTTCCAGGCAAACACAGAGCAGTTTCTTAACCCTGTGTATGGAAAAGAATCCAGGAATAGATAGGACAGCCATGTTGGCAGAGGCAACTTCATTCTCTATTCAGGTCTTTGAGGTGTTGATGCTTTCATGTGGAATTCATCTCTTTTGAACCAATCTCCCAAATCTGACCAGCCAGTTTCTTGCACCATTTCTGTGACTCCATTTGACAGAATTAATTAAGGCTTTCAGATAGGTATTAGGCCATAATAGTCAATAAAAACCATGATACATGAAGGAATTATCTGGTAACTTTTGTGAGGCACCTAGCCCGGGACCCTCTAGGAGGTATGTGTTGAAATTCATCTCAACAAAGGTTTCGTTCCTTCATAAAACCAATCCTTCTGGAGATGCTGTGTGTGACATTGTCAAACAAATGAAAACAATTTCAGTAGCTTCGTATAATCAGCAGAACGATGTCTGTAAGACTGTTTCTCTAAAAATGATAGAAACAAATTATGGTGTTTAAAAGCCAAGATTAACTGTACCTGTAATTACAAGGTGAGAGGAATGTTGCCTACAAATCAATTTCCTGGAAAACCACAGTGATGTAGTAAAAGCCTCTCTTAAACAAACAAAACCCTCAAAACTATACCCTCTCTGCTCCTGCTTGCAGTTTAAGATGTAAGTTCTCAGTTGTTCCTGCCCCCATGCCTTTATTCCACCATCATGGACTCAACCCTCTGAAACCATAAGCAAATTGAATACTTTCTTTTATAAGTCATGGTGTTTTATCACAGCAATAAAAAAGTAACAAAGATGCCCTCCCAAATCTGAAAACCAGGATTGGTGATTTTGAATACAGACTTAATCAAAGTAAATTTCCAATTAGAATACCACTATATTTCCCAGTTGTATTTCCATGCCACCAAAGCACATTTATAATAACCTGAAAATGTTTCGGAGACTGCCTCCACTGTCTATTAAAAATTCTTTAACAAAAGCACTCTTAAAACAAAATGTGGTCAGCTGACTAATGCTCCCTCCCATAGTCACTCAGATCCTACCACTGGCCCCTGTGAATACCCGGTAAAAGGGACCTTGCAGCTCTGACCTTATTTAGGATCTTGAGATGATGGGATCATCCTGGCTCATGTTGAGGTGCCTGGTATAGACATAGAGGTCCACAGAGAGAGGCAAAAGATCAGGGGAAGGAGTGGCTCCTCTACAGAAGCAGAGGCCATGAGTCTTAGGAAGGTGTATGGCCTTCAAAGACAGGGAACACAGTCTTGCCAAAGCCTCCACAAGGAACCAGCCCTCCTGGAGTCTTGATTATAGCCCTAAAGCCATTTTAGATTCTGAATTCCAGAAATTAAATAGAATAAATGTGTGTTTTAGGTAATTCATGAAGATGTGCTTACTTGTTATAGCAGCAAAAGGAAACTCAGGCAAATGCACAGCAGCTGTTTCTGCTCTCAGCTGTCATTTCAAGCTGCTTTTATGAGCAAAGCTTGTCTTACCTAGCAACAGTTGTTAAGTAAGTTGACAACTTAATGCTAGACACTGGGAGGGAGAAACTGCTTACCTCTGCCCAAATCCAGTGCCCACACCTTGTATGGCAGAGGTTGTTAATACCATTCTTTAGACATATAGCCACTGCCTAATCATGACAAATTGTTTAATTCTTGACATCCTCTAGCAGAATCGTAAAACCCTGACCCTCTTCCAGCTTTCTTAGACTTCTAGCTTCTCTTGAAACTGCCTTTTTTCTGATTGTGATAGTATTATAACTGTAAGCAGTAAAAGGAATCAGAAATTTAACTATGATCAGAAATCCAGATTATAATAATTTTGTTTGTTGTGCTGTTTGCAATAAAATAATCCCACCAGCCCCATTTGGGGAAACCTTCAAACGGATCCATGAATACAAGCCATTTAAGACACGCTTTTACACTCACAAAGATATACTGGGTAAGTGATTTTACTCTTTTTTGGGATGGTGTGATGGGAGATCTTTTGAGAAGGTTTCTCTACATAGGTCTGCCTGTCCTGGGACTCACTTTGTAGACCAGGCTGGTCTCGAACTCACAGAGATCACCTGCCTCTGCCTCTCAAGTGATGGGATTAAAGGCATGCGCCACCGTGCCTGGAAGTGATTTTGTTATTTTCATTTGTTATGGCATAGAATAGCATTGTGTGTCATCCTTCAGTTCCTTCCTGTTTAAGGTTACTTGCCTCTGTAGGAAATCCATCGTGAAATGATAATGTGTTGGAATATAGTCACTCTACTTAACCGTTTTGTGCATGGGAAAGAGTTTTCAGTCTCTCAATGTGTTTCTTGCTGTGAATAATAGTGTTAATACATATCTTTGAAATTGTTTTGAAACTTTAATGAGATATTGTACCTGTTTAACACCTGGAACATCATAGTAAATGTGTGTTCTTTCCAACTTTGCCTGTACCTGGGGACTTTCCATATATATACAGGAGAGAAAATATCTAAATAACCCAGTAAGTGAGTGGAAGAAACTTAGCCTTTTTTTGTAGCTAGTGACAAAAGCAGATACATATAAATAACATAGGAATCTTTATCATGCATACATTATACATATGGTATATAAGCAAATGAATTGCAATTCATATTTCCATTTCTCACTTACACCCAAAAAATTTTTTAGCTAATCCTGGATTTTATGTATATTTTCTAGAGACCCTTCAAATATTTTTTCCTGTCTTTTTTGCCATGGGTGTTGTAAGCTAATGGTTACTTGATTTCACTCCTAATTTACTGAAAAAGAAGTTAAGACCTGAACTAAAATGCAGGGGAAATAGAATTATAAACATCCTCTCAAACAACAGTTCCAAACTTATTTTAACCTTTTGTAAATTTTTGGTATGAATTATTACTTGTAATCTCTAAAGTAATCCTTAGACCCAAGACAATGCCATCCCCATTCTTTAATGATTTAACAATATACTTGAAGTGATTCTTTATACTTTATAGGATATATGAATCTAAACCCTGAGCAGATAAAAGTATGTATAAATCAGTATTTTGTATTTACTTGCTTGTGTTTGTCATTAAATTATTATAAATAAAAATAGAGCCAAAATTCTACTTTCTTTATAAGGAAACTCAAAAGCACCTTGAGATATCTATACAAGAGTATTTCACAGGACAATGATTTATCTGCCATTACAACCTCCAGGGCCAGGCCTCACCATGTACATTTTTCTTACCTCTTTAAAACTCCTTGTTTTGGAATGGTTTGATTTTTAGGTTCTTAGATTTTCCCCCCATTGGTTTCTTATATAATATTGGTACATTGTCGAAACTAGGAAGTTAGCATGATAAGAACAATGCTCTTACCTCAGGTACACACCTTCCAAATCATTTCCCCCTTAGAAGTGTAGCTTTATGAAATGTATCACATGAATATTCATGTAACCATCACCACAAAGAATCTTCTTCATGCTTTCCATTAACAGTCAGTCATATTTTTCAAACTTCTGGCAGTCATTAATCTATTCCTTTATAGTTTTATCACTTGAGAATGCTAACAAACAAAATCATATAATGTATAGCCTTTTGACACCAGCTTTGTTTCATCTGCACAGTGGTTTTTAGACTCACTGAAGTTTTTATTAATAGCGTCTCCTTTCTGTAGATGTCTTCCGCAATTAAGGTTGAGAACAACAAATATAATGGTATTTAAACATTAAAAACATTACCCTACATTTGTGTTACATTTTTATGAATATAATGAATTAACACAATATTGAGATTATATGCATTCACCTCTACCACAATATTTACTGCTTTGTTTTAAGACTCACTAACTAGAGGGCAGGGATGCACTGGAGTGATGTCTCAGAGGTTAAGAGCACTTGCTGTCCTTCCAGAAGACCCAATTTCAGTTTCCAGTGCCCACACCAACTGTTTGTAATTACAGCTCCAGGGAATCCAATGTCTCTGGCCCCTGGAAGTACCTGAACATACTCATACAGATACACACACCTGCCCACTAATTGAAGTGATAAAAACAAATCTTTAAAGGGGGAAATAAGTTTTAAAAAGACTTATTAATGATCTAGTTGTAAAGTTCTAACCCAAAAATACATCTTTCAGCTGTAGGTGATGGAAACAACTTTGAACAGAATGCATAATATGGAAATTTGTGATAGAATTTCTTGATCCTTTTAACAAAAACTCAAGGTGGAACCTGTCTTTGAGATTTTAGTCTAACTGGCTGAGCTGGTACTGCATCAGGCCTACTCAGCATCTAGAAAGGATATGGATATAAATGGTTCTAACATGTATTACTCACAGTTTAGAAATCCTGGAGGAAAAGAAGCTATTGCTCTTTACATCCTTATGCAAAAAAGCCGAGGGAGGAATGTGACTGGTCAGAGTTGGCTTTGTGCCTGATTCCAGACTAACTTCTTTAGGAAAGGAGGGCCAAGAGATTTGCATGATGCTATTGGCAATCTTACCACACCACTCAAGTGAGGGAGTTCTTGAGAGAAGTGGGGCCCGCTACCACAGCAGGAGATGTTGAGCAAATGAGGACTGCCATGCTAGGCACTGTAACAATGTAAGGGTCATCTCAGGTGAAAAGATGTATAAACCCTGAGACCATACCAAAGGACTAAGTTCTTGTTCCAGGTCCAAAAGTGTTCTGACCTATCTGATTCTGTGTGTCTCTCTACCTTCTCTAGAGTGACACTTTGAGTGGAGACGGTATTATGGGATGTTATTATGAGAAAGTCAAATTAGATAGTTGACAAGGTAATAATAAACTAGAAATTTAGCTCACATGACCAACACTAATGAGAGGCATTGACACGATGTATTAAAGACAGCACCCTGTCAGAAGCAAGGAGAGAGATGTACAATGTGCCAAAGCCTTGTGACTCCACATTCTGCTCGAGTCTGCCACGCCTTGCAGGACATTTTTCTTTTGTTGCCTACTGTTTACACTGGGGTGTGAGAAACTAACTGACTATTTGGGCCTACGTGATGAGCTCCCGCTTAGCCAGTTACTGGAAAACTTACCCTTCCAGTGGGCATTTCCAAAGAGGTGAGTGGAGGCTGGGGATGCATCCCAGTGGAAAGGAGCATGCTTAGCATAATGGGTTTAATTCTTAGTGTCAAAAATAATGAAAATGATTGACATCACCTAATAGGATGCGTCTCCTAGATGGCTCGCACAAATAATTAGCTGATGTTAGAAAGGAAAGCCAGGGAACCGTCTACAGGGGCCTGTAATGATTTTTGTCCAAATACACAGATATTGGGGCAAGCATCCTGAACCAAGAAGAGCAGTTTCAAGAGGCTGCTCTCAAGGAAAGCATTGAAAAAGCCGAAGCTGAAGTTTGGAAGCAGGTAAAGGGCTCAGAAATCACCCCAACCACATCTTTTCTGGGTTCATGGAAAACTGTAAATCACAGAATAGCAGGCAAGAGATAGCCCACAGAGTCCTGGCAGACTGTGGGGTCTTTGCCCTCTGCGTCCTGGCTTCATCTGTAAGGAGGGGGGAGTAACGGCTCATTGAGGGGGTTCAGTGAAGGAACACGCTTGGCATGAGGTGATGCTTAGGAAGAAGCAGGTCCTGCCAAGAATTTCCTTCCAAGTTACCCTCTGCTGGGATGGCTTTGGCCACTACTCTCATTTGATTGAAACTTTAACAGGATAGGGCCATCTTTGTTGTAAATTGTTTACTATGGTCTTCTGTTCATTTATGGGCTATCTGTCTGTGCAGTATGTAATAAATACTTCTAACTAAATGCCCATTTCCCCAAATGCCTTATCTTGACCTACTCTCCTTATCTAGTGTCTCTCAAGTCCTTGATGCTTCTAGTCATCAGGTTCTTACAGTCCCAGCTACACAGGAGGCTGGGAGCAGGAGGAGGCAGGGGCAGGAGGAGGCTGGCAAGACCAAGACTAGCCTAGGCAATCTAAGAAGGGACCCATGTGACTTAAACAAGCAAATAAAGCAAAAACCCAAGTCCTGATGCACTCGGCACATGGCCGCTGAGTTCTGTGGGGCTACTTGAGGATTGGGGGAAGTACTACTTTGCTCGTAGCTGGAACTAAGTAGAGCCTCAAACCCACGGCCCCCAGTTCTTCCAATCATGGGTGAGGAATAAATGACTTTCTAAAGAGAATTAAAGCTCTTATGGGGAAGATAGAGCACGACACTCAGAATCTAGTAGTAATAAAAATCCAACAGTAAGAGCCATCAATTTCTTACACATCCCGACATAAAGAAATGCTCTTATGAACAGTCTACAGTTAGAATATGCTTATTCGGTATCTGAGTATTTTCTTCAAATAATCTAAAATAAACTCTTTCCTGACTCAATGGGGTCTCAATGGTATTCATGTTCCCTGCCTAGAGCCTTTTGGCTTTATGTGTCTGTTGCCGTCTCTATGTTTCCTAGGTTGACATACTCAGCTGCAAACGCTGCCCTGCCTTTGGTAATTCCAAACACAGCAAAGGCAGCCCAGGGCTCAGTGTGCTCTGTGCATCTAGCTAAGGCAGCCAGGGCTCTGTGGGAAGTAGGAGGAGAACAGTGCAATTAGGGACCCCTTGGTGGCTGCTACTCTTCACTGAGCGTGAAAACCTAGCTTGCCAGCCTCTTTGACAATGACCGGCTTCTCTGCACTCTCCCTGAAATGCTAGTAGATAAATGAACCTTCTCTTTCAAAGGCCATTGAACTCCAACAGCAAGCAGTGGACAAAGCCCTCGAAGACGCCAATGCCAGGCACAGATTCGAAGTTCAGATGCTGGAGGAGCAACACCAAAAAGACTTAAAGGTTTTATATGTATAAACATATTGACTTGCTCATTGTCTTTTTAAAAGCATGTCACTCGGTAAAGAAGTACTTGTGTAAGTCGACATGGGGAGGGGCAGTAGTTAGTGAGGATCAGATTAGCAATTCGTAAAGGTTCGGTGATTCACAAGATACAAGGCTCTGTTCTTCCATAGCACAGATTAAACAGCACCTAATCAAGTAACCAACTGCATAACTAGCCGTTGAATGTCTGGTTCTCTGGCATGACCACAGCCTCCATATGGGCAATTTGTCTTGTCGCTATGCTAGCCCTGGTGTCCAGTACTGCGCTTTGACTTAGCAGGGACACACGTCATTTAATCAATAGAGCAAGCTGTCCTTTCCATTCTCCTGGACTTCCTTCTTACATTCTTTTCCCTAAATTTGGTTTTCTGAACTGCCAAGAGTGATATATTAGCTGTCCCTGAAGTATTACTAGTAGGCCAATAGTCACAAGATAAAAGGACCTCTTTTTTGTTTTAAATTTTCACTGTGATATGTATTCATTGTACATGAGAGTGTGCAGCATAATGACATTTAAGTATACACAATACACATATATCATATGTATGCATATATCATATTTTGGGAATATCATCTCAAACCCCCTTCCCTGTCCAATAGTTCCCTTTGTTTCTCTGGGCAGTTTTAGTTCTACTTTTATATCATATGTACATACATGATCTCATCTGTCAACATAAAATCTAGGAACCACATTTAAGAGGAAGCATGAGATTTCTTTCTGAGACTGGGTTTAATTCATAATTACCTCTAGTTGCATCCATTTTCCTGAAAACCACAACAAAGCTGGCTCTCTCTCACTGGCCTGTAAACTCACTGATTTGGCTAGGCTGGATTGCCCAGTAAGATTCCGGGTCCCCCTGTCTCTGTCCCCTAATACTGGGGTTATAGGTATGGACAGTCATGCCCCAGCTCTTTACATGGATGCTGGGGGTTCAAACTCAGGTCCTCATGCTTGCTCAGCAAGCCCGGCTACTCTCCTCTAAGCCACATCCCCAGCTGTGGATTGTGTTTTTGAAACAGGGTCTCACTAGACGGACCTCAAACTCATGATAATCCTCTTGCCTCCTAAATGTTGGGATGTTCTAATGCACCCAAATTTGTCTACTCTTAAAGTAGCCAAAATGAGACCTTGAAAACCTTTCTCTTGGGCTGGAGAGTGGCTCAGAAGTTAAGAGCACTGGCTGTTCTTCCAGACACCTTGAGGTCAATTCCCAACATCCACATAGAGGCTTACTACTGTAGTTCTGTGGAATCTGATGCCATCTTCTGGTGTGCAGACACCCATGCAGACAAAATGCCCATATACATAAAATATATGAATAAATCTTTTTTTAAAGAAAGGGAAATCTTTTCTCTTGAAGACATTAGATTCTAACACTGTCATGTACAATGAATACATATCACAGTGAAAATTTAAAACAAAAAAGAGGTCGTCTTATCTTGTGACTATTGGCCTACTAGGAATACTTCAGGGACAGCTAATATATCACTCTGCTATGGCAAATGCTCTGTCACTGACCTATACACAAATTCCAATAAATAAATTTATCCTTGAGATATTTTTCTAGAAAGAAAAGAAATGAGTGAAAGTTCAGGACATATTTAATTGCTCTTCATTTCTTGAGTATGATCCTGACACAATACCCATTATACAATGGTAAAGAACAAATATCATTGTGAGTACTAATGCAGTCCTTGATCTTGTCCATTGCACTGTGACTCCTCTGAGGACGGGGGCCCAAGTGTTCTTGTATTTGGTAGTATGTTGGCCCAGCAGAGGCTGTCACACCATTGAGTTTGTAGGCATTTCCAAAATGGTAACAGGCTTTTTCTTTAGGTCCTTTTATGAGACTTTGCCACAAATAATGGTTTGACTATTGCTCTCTTTCTCTACTTGGTTGAAAATGCTCCACATGCCCTCCTACCTTAGAACAATGAGCATCTGTCCCCTCCGTGAATGAGAAAGGCCAGCAACCCTAAGATGAAGATGTAGAGCAGCAGTGGAACAGGAAGGCAGGCTTCTGTGACTTAATGATGTGCGTGTTTCCTGTCTGAGCCTCAGGTTCCCTTCATGGTGTTTATTAATGCCATTTCCCAATATCACATTTCATATTTTCATGTACAATGATACTGTGTCAATCAATAAAAACATGTAGCTGGAGCTGTAACCCAGTGGTAGCGTAGCATCAGTGAAACCCTAGGTTTGGCCAACAGCACTGAAAAAGAAGAGAAAATTAAAAGATTAAAAGTAGCCAAAAAACTTTAACCATGCCCCTCGAACATATTTTCATTTTGCATAGTGCCTTTCAATGTGATCTTTCATATATATATATATGAATATTTTATTAAAATGAAAATTTCCTTATAATTCACAGTTATTTTTAAATCACCTGTTTAATAGGTTCCATCATCTCAGATGAATGAAACTTTGATGGACTTAGCCTCCAGTATTCTCTTTAAAACATCAAGCCTGTAATCTCTAAATCAAGTTTCCCCATCCCATTTCTTTAAGGCTGTAGAAAATAAAACCAAGATGGAGATGTTTCAAAACATGGATGAGGAACTAAAGAGAGAGCACTCTGCTGCAGAACAACGGATGGTCCATAGAATCCAGAGGATTATGATGGAGTGCCACAAGGAGAAGGTGGAGGCTGTGAAGAAAGCCAGGGAAGAAGAAAGACAGATTGCCCAGAAAGCTGTCCAGGAACAGAAAAGGTACTCCAGACAACACTAGCATCTGACTCAGTTAAAACCCACCCAGACAAAGAAGCAAGGTTAAGATGTATGAGTGAATACTGCCCAGCTTTTCCTGGTTTTACTCTGAGATATATCAAACACTATATGAATGAAGGTAGGAGAGAGGAAGAGGGAGGAAGAGGGAGAGGGAGAGGGAAGAAGAGGGAGAGGGAGAGGGAGAAGGAGGGGGGGGGGCGATTTAAAAAAATGGTAGCATAAGTACTTAAGTATCTAACACATAGCATAAGGGGTTGAAAGCTGCCAACACTTGTGAAGGTCTGCATTATATTCTCAGTCATATCTCTACCCCCCCTTTCAACACGGTTTCTTGTTTTGTATCTCCAGCATTAAAAGACTCAGAAGAATCAGTAAACACTTTTACTAAATACTTAAGAGTCATTGTTTTCAGCCTGGTTCACACACTGTGGAACATGTGTTGGTTCTTGATCTTTTCCTTGTCAATGAGTAGGTGTGTACACAAAAATATTGACTCCATGGAAATGTATGGAAAAAACACAAGTCCCTATTTATTACTTCCCACATCTTCTTTGTCTCTCCCAAACAAACACTTTATATAACAAGGCTTATATCTTTCTACATCCTTTGACATATTCATGGCCGTGTGTGTATATGTGTGTATATGTGTGTTTGTGTGTGTGTGTGTTTGTACATAACCAGAAATAACTTTTACAGATCATATTATACCTAAGTGTGCATTGTGAGAGGAGAGAGGCAGAAGGAAGAAGGGAGAGGGAGAGAAGAGACAGAGAGAGCAAACTAAGGCAACCCAGTCAGGAGTGCAAGGCTTGCTGGTATAAGACAAAATCATATTTCTAGATATTGAGTAGCCTGCCCAAGACCCCCAAGCTATAACAGCAAAACCAAGATGGAGTCTTCCTGTTTGTCCTCCACGTCTGGGTTTGTCCCTTTTGGTTTTTGTTGCTTGACTTAAGCATATCTACCTGTGTATAACTGATAGGTCAAATCTTAAAGACAAATCTCTCCCTGAGTTAAAATCAGCCATTCTAGTGGCCACAAAGAAGGGTGGAGAGCTGTGGTATTCAGGTTACCTCTCTTCTGCCTAACCGTATCTTTGTGAACAGAGAGCATTTGCTGACAATGAGTTGTGGTCTAGTACAGTGGACGTCAGGACCTCTGCGCTCTCCCTCTCCTCTCCATTGCCAGGAGCTCTGGCTCTTCTTCCGGAGCCTCTGGATTCAATCCTCACACACACTGGCAGTCTCCTGTATCCGCCCTTGTTTTCCCCTTTCCACTGTTCCCCTGTTCCTCTGTGAGGCTTGAGAGTAAGGTTTTTTTTCAATTTCCATCTTTTATTGACTAAGATTAGAGAGCTGCCACGACTATTATTTAACACTAATCCAAATAAAACGTCCATTTTGCTCATTCATGTTTCCCAAATGTCTCGAAGACAGCCTGGTATATGGAAAGCATTTGTTAATGTTAAAACACTGTTCTTACTCAGAGGCAACAGGGAAAAGTTTATTCAAGAGCAAAATATGAATTACCTGGGCTACAAAGAAGATTCGGGTTATCTCAAATATCCTGGTAACAGGTTTGCGCATGTATTTGCATGAGTGTGTTAGCACGTATGTTTGTATTTATGCGTGTATGTTCACTTTGTGTGCGTGCAAATAAAGGTCAGAGGGCAAACTGACCTCAGGAACTACCCAAACTCTTTCTTTTCCCCTTGAGACAGATCTCACACTGGACTAGAATTTGCCAAGTAGGCTAGTCATAGAGAGTCCCAGGGCTCACCTGTCTCAGCCTCTGTAGATGGCAAGCATGCATCACCATGCTAGGTTGTTGTTTTTAACAAAGGTTCTGGGAATCAAACTCGTGTCCTCATGTTGGCAAAGCAAGCACTTTATCAACTGAGCCATCTCCACAACTCCAGAACAAAGAGTTACAAGTCATTGCATTTTTAAATACATAGGTGGAAACATTGGATAGGTAGGAGTGTCACAGAAAAGGAAATCTTTGTTATAGGCCTCAGGTGTGATCTGATGACATTATTGCTCTTTGGGTTGGATTGGTGGAAGTTAAGGAGTGTTTTTACACATTACAAAAAAAGTTTACCTGATAGTTCACAAGGATGCTAGGTGAAACACGGAAGTAAGCAATAGTGACTATTTGGGAGGTTACACATTGCCCAAGGTAACGTGGCTCTGGACCTGTAACATCCTATTTCCCACGTCACTTGTAGAATGCCTAACACAGATACAGGCTTGTTCTATGTATCAAAATCATTCATTCTTTTCTGTTGTTTCTACCATTTTCTTGGGTGGTAGGGGTTGAATCTAGAACTTTTTGCATGGTTGGTAGGTGCTCTAGATTTGAGCAACACCCTAGCCCTTATAAACCTCTGAACAAATGCTACCAATTTATTCTGATCAGCTAAATTCTGCAGGGTACCAGATCTTATCTCTAGACATTACTAAATCCCAGTTTCCTTAGTCACTTGAAGAAACTGATTTGTGGAGAGAGACATAATTAAAATTCTGCTAAAGAATTTATTTGGATACTCTGGTGGTTTATACTGACAACTTGATAGAATCTAGAGACCCCTTGTATATAAAACCCTAGAAATGTCTGTGAGAGTTTTTGTAGATTGGGCTAGTTGAGGTGGGAAGACTCACCTCAGATGTGGGCAGGAGATTCCAGAATGCATAACAAGAAGATTGCACGCTGAGCATCCACTCTCACCAGTCCCTGCTTCCCGGCTGGGGATGCAGTGTGTGTTGGCTGCTGTACTGTCCTCTCCATGATGGACCACACCCCCATGCTGGAAACAAAGCTAAAACCTTACTTTCTTAAGTTGCTGTGGCAGGTGTTTTGTTGCAGCATCAATAAAATTAACTAGTACAGAAAATCAGTACTAAGAAATGAGACAGTCTCTGTGATAAATCTGATCATGTGGTCCTTAGGTCTTTGGAACTGGGTTGTAGTAATGGTGGGAGGATCTAGAATTTAGGGTAGAAAAGTCCTTCAGTGCTGTAATCAGGCTTCAGGGACTGTTCTTGTGGGAAGAACACAATGCCAATAGAAGTGCAGATAATGGAGTCCATGATGGTTCAAAACAGGACAAGAATGCTATCAGGAAGTGGGCTAGAGACCCTTCATGTGATACCTTCAGATTTCCCTATTTCTTTACAGCTGAGCAATAATTCCATTGCTTATCTATGTCGTATACACCACATTTTTAAATCTATGCATCTGTCTAAAGACATCTGCTTTGATTCCATTTCCTAGCTATTGTGAATAGTTATCCAGCAATGAGCATAGATGAACGTGGATCTCTGCAGTGCAGTATAAAATCCTTCAGGAATATGCCCAGGAATGATGTATAGTGGTTCTGTTTATAGTTCTTTGAGACAACGCCAGACTGGTTTCCATAGAGGCTGTATTAGTTTACACTCCTACCAACAGCATGTAAGGGCTCTCTTTTCCCCATATCTACTCTAGTATTTGTTGTTTCTACTTCTGATGATGGCCATCGAACTGAGCTGGAGTCTTATAGTGGTTTTGATCTATGTTTCCCTGATGACTAGGAGTGTAGAACACCTTTTTACCTGCCTTTAATGGCTATAATTTTATGACAACTACGAATAACCAGTGCACATGGGCCCTTTATATACTTCTCCAATCTCTTTGGGGGGGGAGACCCAGGCTTAGTGGAAGATGCCTGTAACCCAGCACTCAGAATCAGAGGCAGGAGGGACAGGTGTTCATAATAAGATCTAGCCAACCAGACATAAGTGAAATTTGTCTCAGAAGTGTAAGTAAACTAGCTAGTAACCATTTTGGGGAGAGTCTGCCATCTTGCATATCTTCAGACTAAGTCCTGAGTCACAGAAAGAAACTAAGCCAACTATGAAGCTCATTTGAAGAGGAAGTGGCAGGGGCTGAGTCAAACCCTGGCTTGTGTTTTATTTGCCATTTTCCATGGTACTAACCTGTTCTACAGGAAGTTGTTAGAGTTATTGAGTGAGTTTTTCCACTTCACCTGAACTTATCAAGTGTCTTCTAGATCAAATGGATTTGAAAATGAAGCTCTGGTAGGAAGAAATTAAGGCCTTTCCTCAATAGTAAATGAAGTAACCAAAGTATGTTCTGCATCCGAGCACGGTACCGGTACAAATAACACACAGGGACTGAAAGAGTTAAACTTCTGAACAGATCATTAAAGTGGGGTGAGTTACATAGTCAGGGAGGCTTCTGGAGGAAGTTGTCTTGTGTTGGTCTTTGGAAGAGACATCTGATTTTTGTGAGAGACTTAAGAATGAGAACAATGAGCAAAGACAGGAGAGTTTCCTGTATAATGAGACATGGCCGATGGAGGGTTTAAGAGTCTTAACTAAACTTTCTCTCTCTCTCTCTCTCTCTCTCTCTCTCTCTCTCTCTCTCTCTCTCTCTCTCTCTCTCTCTCTCTCTCTCTCTCTCTCTCAGCTTTTCAAGGCAGGATTTCTTTGTGTAATAGCCTTGGCTGTCCTGGAACTTGCTCTGTAGACCATGCTGGCCTGGAACTCACAGATCCCCCTGCTTCTGCCTTCTGAGTGCTGGGATTAAAGGCGTGTGCTACCACCATCTGGTGAAAGGCATGGATTCTCTTAAGCTTCTATTATTCACAAATCTAGATAGTATAAACTTTGGTATTAATTGGAACAACACAATGTATTAATGAGAACTATATTTGTATAACCCATGCTATCTATTCTCATGTATTTCCCTACCCATTGTATGCACACCAGCCATGTCATACAGAGCAGATCCAAAGATAAAAGTGCCACAGCCTCCATGCTCATGCCACAACCCATGTGAGGCTTCAATTCTAGAACTTCAAGTAAATCATCAGAACTTTCTAGAGCTGAACTCAAAAGGTGTAAATTTCAAAGAATCAAAAATTCAAGCTCTGAATTGGACTGAGAGAAATTGACAAAGTATATTCAGAAAAATACCAGATTTTTTGCTGGGAGCTTTTGCCATCAGATTATTTGGAAAAGTGGTGGATACCCAGGCTAGTTTACCTAAGGTTAGTGCCAGGAACCTTCTGGCTCACCCGGGAAGCACACCTTTCTCTTTGGGGATGTTGGATAGGGTCATGGAAAGTTCTTCCAAACTTTTCCTGACCTAGGCCCTAGAGATGTTGGTCCCAGCCTCACTAATAACCTGTTAATAAAACACCAGGGTATAGCCCTCAGATTCCTGTGAGTATGAATTCAGAACTCTACAGCATGGCTACTGTTACTGATGCCTACAGCTTCCAGCTCATTCAGAGACCAAGTCTGCCTCCTCCTTGGTAGGTTCGTGTAGACCCCAGCAGTCCTGGATGCTGGCAGTTAGGGCTCTTTGGTGTTTCTTGGGTTTGTTGCTTTTTGTCTTGATTCCTGTCTTTGTGGTTCATCGCTAATTCAGAAGGTTGCAGAATGATACAAGGTGGTCTCCCTGACTCACCGCACTAAGGTTTAGCTTTCTTACTGTTACCAGAATACTATTCTAAAATGTTGTTTTCGTTGTGTTGTCCTACCAATGAAACATTTTATAGTGACCTCTTATGAGACTGAAGCAAGTAGTGGCTAAGAGCAGCCGCTCTCCTGCTTCCTCAATTACATGTGTGACTTTGAACAATAGTTCTAACAGCTCTTGCTGAGCTCATGTTCCTTACCTGTCACAAGGGAATACCAGTGTAAGTAAAAATAGAAACAGCATCCCTCGGCTCTAATACAAATTAAATGAGCATACATGTAAAATGCTTAGAGTAGTCCCGAAGACAAAGTAAGCACTAAGCATTAACCCCTGCGTTTATGGTGGATATAACAGAATATATAATATGTAAAGAGGAATCAGAACTCCCTAGTAACTAGAGATGAATGACATTATATCAAGATTAGGGAGGTATGGTAGTTTGAATGTAATTGGTCCCCATAATCTCATTGGGAGTAGCAGTATTAGGAGGTGTGGCTTTGTTGGAGTGGTTGTAGCCTTACTGGAGAAAGTGTGTCACGGTGGGGGCTGGCTTTGAGGTTTCATGTAGTTAGGACACTGCCCAGTGTGTCAGTCTACTTCCTGTTGCCTGCAAGTTGTGGCAGTTTCAGCTGCAGCACCATCTCTGCCTGCCATGTTACCATGCTCCCCACCTAGCTGGACGGAGCCTCTGAGCTGTAATCCAGCCCCCTCAATTAATTGTTTTCTTTATAGGAGATGCCGTGGTCATGGTGTCTCCTCACAGCAATGGTAAACCCCAGCTAAGGCAGGAAGTCTCTCAGGCTTAAAGACAGGCTAAAGGAACTAGAGAAATTTAGAGAATGCCAACTTTGAAGGTGGATTGTAGACAACGGCATGAGGTAAGTCTTGAAGAGGCTTCATTTGTGTTGGAGCACCAGGAAGGAAGGAGATGGGGAGATATCAATACCAATCATGAGCACCCAACATTTGTAGATATTTTATTCTTCAGACATCTTACTCAAACTAGGTTAATTACAGAAATTCACGAAGCATGTCACCCTTACTGAGAACATTGCCTCTGCCATCACTTAGAAGTGAACTCTGACAAATTACTTCACTCATAGTGTCCTCATCATGAACTGGGCATAGTCATGGAATGACTTAACTGAATTTTGGGACTTACTGATTAATATATACACAAAAGCCTGTCCCTTGCTTGGCACATGGTAACAGTTCAATAGGCTTGGCTGCTATAATGTATATATTTATAGCCTGTGTATTTACATACCTGTATGTATCTAACCTTTTCTATATATGTATAATGTACTATATATAATATAAATACATATATATGTATATATATAAAATAATGTAAGCAACCAGAGGACAGAGTCATTCAGAAGTATGATCCAAGAACCCCCAGGACCCCTGACTCTTTGACAGGGAAGGGCATATCCATGAAGTCAAAAGTCATTGTTTTGACAAGAAGATGGTGTTATTTCTTTTTTTTCTCTCTCTCTAATGAGTGTTATATTTTTCAGGAGTTTTCATATATAGGATATCATAGTATATTCAAATAACATGAAAAAACAGCTTTGTTTTATGCCACACATAAAAGAATTTTGTAAATGAGTGTAAATTTAGGCCAGTCTTTTCATCAAATATTATATTTTGTTTTGGAAAATATTTTTCATAAAATATTTGTGTTAAAGTATAATTGATTTGTTATTTTACATTAATCAATGAGTGTTTTTAAATGTCTGTCTTTTAGCTCCTAACCCTTAACATCAACAGCTAAAATTCATGTAAACTATATGAATTTTGAGTGTAAAAGGATTTTGGTTCTGTGATCAGAAAGTCAGAGATAATCTACAGCTAACTATAGCTCAGTTTAAATCAAGATTAAACCTAAAGCTAACCTATGAGAATAAAGTCTGCTTCCGTCTATGCTAAAGATGAGCAACAAGGGCTTGCTGGCTTAGGCCTGTAATCTCAGCTCTCAGCAGCCAGCACTTAGGAAGTGGATCAAGAGTTGGAGGTTACGGTCAGGGAGTTTGCTGTGAGATTTTGTCTCTGGTAGTATCAGAAGCTACACCCATGAAAGCTTACCAACATAGCTGCCTACAGTTGAGCCAAACAAAGGTAGCAATGACAGGCATGTCAAAGTGGACAGAGGAAAGCCCACGGGGCCTCGGTTCTACACAAAGAACTACAGGCAACAGAGAAATGCTGAAAGTGCGAGAAATAGTCTTCCTCAGGAAAGAACACAACTGGTTATCCAACACTGAATGGTGAGCTGAAACATGCATACCGGTTAACGTGATGCATATCAAGCAGGTTATATTTAGAATACATATGTGCATATATAACTATATATGTGTATATATATATATGCATGTAACAACAACTAATGAAAAAGAGGACATAATTTAGACATAAAAAGACAGCAAGAAGTGGTGTATGGAAGGGCTCAAAGGGAGAAAAGATGGTAGAAGTGACATAATTATATTATAATCTCAACAATAAAAGAGTTGAAGGTCAGCCTGAGTTATGTAGTTGATACAAGTCCACTCAAAGCAACAAAAATCAAACATGAATGATATCATCTCAAAGAAATAAAACAACAAAAGGAGCTGAATTGGTTGAAGAAATACCTTCTTTGTGGGTTTAGGACCGTGACTCTGTCTCCCCATTGTTTTCAGTACAATGCATTTATCTTTTTCTGGCTACAGTGAGCTCAGACCCCCCAGTGCTGCCATTAGGCATGACACTAGTGGGTTTGCCCCAATCCATGGCAGAGAAACTGATGGGTGGCCTCTGAGAACAATTTTTTAATTGATTATTGGCAGCTAATCAATTCTGAAAGCTCACGCATACCGGGTTTCTCAGTTTGGGACTCTTCTGTGATTAACAATAACTTCTTTGTGTTTTTAGTGGCTCCTCAATTTAATTTGTAAATCTGTGTGATCTTTTGCAGCAAGGTCTTGGAGGAACTTGTGAGTTCTGGTGTAACAGCTATTAAAGACCAGAAGACTAGCTTGGGCCAGCTGATAAAAGCAAAGGAACATGAAATGAATGCCTTCTATGGCCTGGCTCAGAGACAGAAGCAAGAAGAAGTGCAGGAAGTGCTTCAAGAAGCAGAAAAGACACATCAGGCCACTCTCGACACTGTGATGAATAAGCTGGTTAATACCCAGGGGGAGCTGATGTCTGTAGCAAAGCAACTGGGAATCATGACAAACTGGAAAGATTTTCTGGAGGAGGAACTACAGGAAACCAGGGAAGCATTTCAGAAGTATATCAACTACACCTTCCCCAGGCTTTCCCCGGGGCATGCCGACTTTATTCTGCCAGAAAGAAAGAAAACACCTTCCAATCTTACTAAGGACAATGAAACGGATGCTGAATAGGCTTCAGCTAAAATGTCGACCCAAAAGACAGTGGTCCAAAGCTGAATAAATATACTTAATACCATGCATTGACATTTGTTCAGAGTACCATTTGTTTGTAAGAATTTTAATTGACTTTTTAAATTATCATAAAAGTTATCGATTTCTGTTTTCTTCTTTTATGTCATTTTTCAAAGTAATGAATTTCATGTGGCATTTTCAGACATTCTCAGGTCTCGTTGGCCTTTGCTCTCATCTCTCCCTCTGCTTTTCTGTGCTGTAAACATGTTCATGGAAAACCAATGTATTCAAAAGCGTATTCCAAGGCACTGCCTCTACCTGTAGAGAGAGGAAGGGAAAACAGTACTTCGAGGAAGTCGAAACGCACTTCTGTACCTGGCCTGATTTGTTTCTGCATCAGATGTGTAACCACACTCACATGTGCTGCAGTTGAAAATAGGTAAAGGAGTGTGTTCTTAGATCGTTTGCGTTGTGGAGTGTAACCTGCAATACAGAGACTAATGTCTAGTTAGCAAAACATCAATTTTCAGCAAATTTGAATTTCTCGGCCTTGCATATAAATAACTCAGAGAGGATTCCAAGCAAAGTATCTATACAAGTTAGGGATGAAGAGTCCTCTGTGCCTGACACATGGCCTGCGATGGTCTGGACCACTGATGTCAACAATCACTAAATTAAAGTGAAAGAGCACCTGGGCTTGTAGGACTTCTCTAAAACCCCGCCCACCACAAACTAACATTATTTTTTGTTTTAGTTTTTTTTTTTCGAGACAAGGTTTCTCTGTGTAGCTTTGTAAACCAGGGTGGCCTCGAACTCACAGAGTGCCAGCTAACGTTTTAAGTTGAAGTTTTTAATATATTTAGAAATTTGTACATGAGTACTGTATTTAAATCATTTCTACCTTTCCTCTCTCCCCATCCAACTACTTCTGTCCTCTGTCTCTCAAGTTCATGATCTCCTCTATAATTATTGTCTTACATACACCTATTTAGTGTTGCTCATATGTACATATGTTTAGGGCTGACCATTTTGGAGCAGATGACCTACCAGGGACTCATTTCTTTATGAGCCCCGTTTGACTGTCTGTAGCTTTCATGTAGGGATTGGACCATATAAAGTTGTCCTCTATCCATGCTGGCTTGTATCTTGGTGTGGTCTTTGCAGGTTTTATGCAGGCAGCTGATGGGGAAGTCCTGTGTATATGTCAATAAAGCACTGTTGGCCAATAGGGAAACAAGATAGGTGGGACTAGGAGTCCAGGAGGACTCTAGGTAGGAGAAACACAGGGAGTCAAGATGTAACTGCCATAGGGATAAGAAGCCCGGAAACTTTTCTCCGGTAAGAGAAATACTTAGATTAACAATTATAGGGTAATTACTTAAGTCAGAGCTAGCCAGTAAGAAACAAGCAAGGCCAGTAGCTTCATAATTAATACAGCGTCTTGTGTGTTATTTGGGGACTACAACTCGGCAGAGCCCAGGCGACTGGCGGGGAAAAACCAGGCAGCCATATTGTTGAGAGTTGATGAGAGCAACATCCATGTCTTGTCCAGAAAAAAAAAATCCCATAAAACTTGTCCTGGGCCTCAGGATCAATGGGGCCAAGTTACCATTGACTGAAACCTCTGAAACCATGAGCCTTTTGTTTCTTTTCTCAGACATTTTGTCACTGTGGCCAGAAAGCTGCTCACATTTAAGTTGTACAAAAACAGGCAAAGACGGGATTTAACTTGCAGACTACACAGATTATGGGGCCTTGATCTACCACTCATGTCTACTTATGGAAGAGTTTTTGACAGGCTAGTTCTACCATGAAATAGAGATGATGGGTGTGTTAAAGTTAATGTATCAGGAAAAGTGTGTTCAATTGGAGTAAACGTTTCATCTATTCTCAGTAATTACTGACTCTGGGTACCTGTGCTTTGGATGAATGACATAATCACAAGAACTAACGGAGAATGCTAGAGTCTCTACAGGCAGGGACCATCTGTCTCCGAAAAGTAAAGCCAGGTAAGTAAAGTGTGCCATCAGAGTAAGAAACAGTTCTTATTAAAATATAAAAAAATAAAAATAGACAGATCTCTGTGAGTTCGAGGCCAACTTGGTCTACAGAGCAAGTTCCAGGATAGCCAGGGCTACACAGAAAACCTTGTTTCGAAAAAGAAAACAATGAAGAAAGTAAAAACAAACACATTAACAAGGGATTTAGTATGAATTAGTGAACACCTTTTTGATCAACTTCAGACATGAATCTTGGTCTCCAACATAGGTCTGGCAGCAATGACAAGCAAGTTTGGCATCTGTGTCAGTGATCACAGACACGTGGCTCTGTACTTTGTCCCTTCATTCAGGCTCCCCAGTGACATTCCTGCTATTTAGAACCAAATTGCATTATCTGGAAACAAAATGCATATCCCACATGTCTAGTCTGTGTTCCCAGACAAATATTTATAGGCATTCAGTACTGTCAGGATGGATGGATGGATGGATGGATGGATGGATGGATGGATGGATGGATGGATGATGGATGGATGGCTTTTACTGAATAGAGACATGCCGGCGAGCCATACCTCTCACCTTAATGCTCTAAACAAAAGTAGTTGGTTTGTGGCCAACATCTACAGATAAATCTCATATATGCCACTGGACTTATCTACACTGTTGAGTCTTTCTTGATCCATCTGGTCTAATAAAATGTCAGCATCTTGAATCCTGCAAGATTCTTGATTTACAGAGTTGTATTTAGGGGTATGCAGTTGTAAGCCACAGCCTTGTGTCAATACATAGTTTAATAGAAATGGGTTAATAATTAAGAGAGAGCTAGCCAATAAGAAGCCTGAGTCATTGGCCAGTTTATAATTAATATAAGCCTCTGTGTGTTTATTTGGGTCTAAACAGCTGTGGGACCAGGAGGGACAGAGACTCTGTCATTGTACATGTGGGAAGTGTCATTGGGTAGCTCCCCTCTCCCTTCCCCTCTCCCTTCCTATGGCTTACCCGTAATGCTTCAACATCTTACTCCTTTGGCAGCTACATGGCATCTCTTTGGCAGCTCCTCTCTGCCTTCCTCTTTCCAGCATTCTCCTCCTCTGGTGGCCCTTACTATACTTCCTGCCTGGCTATTGTTGATGTTTGATGTGGAAGGGCAGAGCCCCTTGTGGGTGGCCCTGACCCTAAGCAGGTGGGTTTGGGCTGTATAAGAAAGCTGGCTGTGGGGCTGGGGAGAAGGCTTAGCTACTAAAGCACTTGATACTCAGTCGCGAAGATAATAGTTGAGATCAAAGCATCCATGTCAAGTGGCTTACAAATAAGTGCCTGTAATTCTGTCTGCATAGGATCTGATGTCCTCTTCTGGCCTCTATGGGAACCTCTAACAGACACATGCACACACATTAAATAAATGCATAAATAAAAGTTAAAATAGTAAAAAAAGAAATCTAGCTAAGCATGAGTTAGTGAGCAAACCAGTAAGCAGCGCTCCTCCACGGGTTCTGCTCCAGGTTCCCGCCTTTACTTCCCTCGGCTGGAAAGAAAAGCTAACTAAACTCGTTCTTTCCCAAATTACTGATGGTCACAGTGAGCATCCCAGCAACAAAGTAACAATAAAGAACAGTTTGTTAGGATGTCTCAGCCAGTAAAGGCATGTGGGAAAACAAACAAACAAAAACAAAAAATAAAAACCTGAGAACAAACTGGGTAGCAGAGGGCTGCAAGTTGTTTGTGGCCCTCACCGGTGTGTGGTAGCATGTGCTCCTCATAACTAGAAATAATAAAAAATACCGTTTATTATGTCCATCCAAGAAGCGCCGGAAACTTTAAAAAGTATTATTATTTCATTTCATGGGTACGGGTGTTATGCCAGGGTGTATGTCTGTGGACCTCCCACGTGCCTGGCACCCAGAACAGGGAGAAGCCAGAAGAGGGAATTGGCTGCCCTAGAACTGGAATCACAGACAGTTGTGAGCTGCCTTGTGGTTGCTGGGAGTCAAACCCAGTCCTCTGGAAATGCAGCCAGTGCTCATAACCTCTGAGCCACATTTCTAACCCTGCAACAAATATATTTTTTAAGAATCAAAATTACCATCATTGACCTCGCATGGTGGCATCTGACCAGTGCTTGGGGGACTGGGGTAGGTAGATCTCTGTGAATTCAAGACCAGCCTGGTCTACAAGTCCAGTTCCAGATCATCCAAGACTACATAGTGTGACCTTCTCTCAAACAAACAAACAAAAAATGGTTATTCCCAATTCCAAATACGGAGCTCTCCATACTTGTATCTTCTGGGTGCTAGGGGCAGAGTCTCACCATACAGTGTAGGGTGTCTTAAAACTGCAATTTTCTGTCTCAGCATCCCAATGTCTGTAACTGCAGAACTGCATCGCCACATCTGGTTTGAATACACTTCCCGAATGAAAAGTTTAATTTTGCATTTTGGAACACCAGCATACAGACTTCCTTTGAGCAAGAGAAATGAAAGCATTCATTTGAAGGAATAAAAACAAAACACAAAATCCCAAAACTATAAACACTGATAACTCCAAGAACCCTAGGTTTTCTCATTCTTTTCAACTGATGCATTTTTCCCATGCTTCCACATTAGCAAGTTAACAGGAACATTTGTTTCAGAACTCGTGTTTCATTGCCTTAATACTGAGGTGGAGTGAAAACGACTTGAGTTCTTTTGCTTTGTCTCTTGGGAAACTGAGGGGGGAGCCCCACACCTGTCTGCTCAAGGCTCCACGTCAGCAGCGGGTCAGGGCTCTCCTCCCGCCCCACCCTCTGGTCCCACCCCACGGCCCGGCCCGGCCCCGCCCCCAGCTTCTGGCGTCCTGTTCGGTCTCCACGGTTACGCGTCGGTCCTCTGCTAGGGCTCTGGGGCTGGCCGGGAGAGCGGCGGCCGGCTGGCGTTCCGGCTGAGGCCAGCGCCCTGGGAACTCCGGGCCCTTAAACGGAGGGTGTACCCGGAGAGGAGACGGACGTCCGACCGCTGAGAAGCTGGTGCTGGTGGTTGGTAACAGACAGGGATGGGTGGTCGGCTCCAGCTCTGCGTGAGCGCGCCGGAAGGAGCGGGCTCAACCCCGGTTGTGTGGCCCACAGGTCTCAGACACTCCCACAAGTGCGTTGCTAGGGTGCTAGGGCCAAGTCGCGAACTCTTCTAACCACAGGAGAAGGTGATAACCCATCTTTTTTTTCGGATGAGCAAACTGGCTTCCAAAGAGATGCTTGTCTGTCGGGTAGAAGCGGTTGGACGCTGATGAACTCCAGGCTATCTGGTTTCCCATACAAACCGCCTAAGGCTACTTTGTCGACCCCCTCAGAGCGCTCCTGACTTTGCTTCTTTTTACTTGCACGTTCCTTGTGTTAACTGATAGGGGAAAATCGGGAGCCCTGATTTAAGATTACCACTCTTTCCTAGTTTATAATAGATGAAATTTTAGCCGTTATTTTTTTGAGGTTCATAACTTTAAGTTTTCATTGTTTGCTTTTTATGCTTTTGTTAGAGTCCATTTCCCAAGGATGTATTAATCCGAGAAAAGAATCTTCTCACAGTTATGAAATTATACTACAGTTGTGAAAGGTCTCTAGAGAATGCACTCATAAGCATTTTCTTTTACAAGCTGTATTCTTGCTGCCTACATAGATAAGGGGTAGTTTTTTTTCCTTTTTTTTTCTCCCAAATTCTGTTAAGCTTTTTAATTTTTTTCTGTTTTGTATTTTGTTTCTGAAGCAGGGTCTCACTCTGTAACCCTGACTCACTATGTAGGCTAGGCTAGACTTAAACTCATAGCAATCTGCCTTTGTTTGCCTTCCGAGTACTGGGATTAAATGCATGTTCCATCATACCCGGCTAATTTCTTTTAAATGTTACGATATATATTTTTGATGGTGGCATCATTTAAATAAGGGGAAATCCCAGTTACTCTGTCTTTAATAAAGTCATTTAAAATGGAAAAAGGAAGGAACTAGATCATAATTAAACAGAAATAATTCAGTAGACATTATGGTTATTCCAGATCTATTAATGGAATCTAAAGTGGAAAATACATAAGTGAAATTACTAAAAAAAATTATTGCTTTATTTAGCCACAATGCCTCCCACTCAAGCAGAAAGTGTTATAAAGAATATTATACGTGAAATAGGACAAGAATGTGCAGCTCATGGAGAGATTGCTTCTGAAACAGTGGTTGCTTTTATGGTAAGAGTGATTAATTTTGCAAATTACTGTTTTATCAAAAAATTTTAAATGTGATATCAAGTGTTTTTCTTTAAAATTCTTGGGAGCTTTCCTGAATGCTCTAGTTGAAAACATATTGAGATCATCAGATGAGTTAGTGAAAAATATCTTTTCCAAGTCTATAAAGTGTGTTGTAGACTGACAATGACTGATTTGGGAGATCCCGTGAAGCTTAGAAACCTCGATAATATTCTGCTGTGATGTTTTAACATATGTTTTTGTTCAAATATATACTGTAAAAGTTACTCATTGCTTTAATTTCTGTGTTCTTGGTTTGGGTAACAGCATACAATGAAAACATAAGATACACCATAGTTTCCTACTCCATAACTGTAACCATTGCTTTCAGCCTCTTTGGTATGTAATTTTGTAGCTCCTATTCAAGTTTGATGTTCATTGCTTTCTATCTCTAGACTTTAATGAAAGCCCTAGTGAGTGGTGTGATAAGAAGACTTGCGGAACATCAAGGCAGTTGTCTAAAATGGAAGTGGATTTCATTATAAGAAATAAATACTTGGCATCCTCTGTTTCTAGGTGAAAGCTGTTGTCCTGGATCCAAGCAATGGCTTCAACATGGATAGGACCCTCATCAAAAGTGATGTGCAGAAGCTTGTTAAGGTGATCGATCAACAGTCCCCGTGCTTGGGATTATTTACTTTCAGTTTTGATTACAATATTTGTGTTGTTCATCATTGTCTTCAGCAATGTTATAAAGAAACACCAAGAGGTGGTATAAATAAGTGGAGGATTACTTTCGGATAGAACCAAGCCTGGAGGTACACAGGTTATTCCTGGCTTCCTTGGCTCTAATCTTTAACTTTCCTCCATGTCACAGAGTAATTGCCATACCTCATGATGGAAGAAGGGAAAAGACAAAGGGAGTAATAGTTGTTCCAGAAAGATTTGTTGTCACTATCCAAAAAATAAGAGTCTCTCTGAAGTTTTACCGTATGGTTATATTTACTGGTCAAATGACACAGAAGTGGCCCTAGGACACATAAGGCACCCTTGTGGTTCTGTGTTAGTAGGAAGGGTGGGCTCAGGTGTCAGGGCTAACATCATCTGCCCAGTGCTCTGGTGAGACCCTGCTCTTCATGCATTGAGACTATCAACAAGTGCTCTTTAATGTATCTGTACCATGGAGTTAAGTAGTTCTGCATTAAGATCCATACACTGGATTCCATGTAAGTATGTTAAAAGCAAAGCAAAAATAATCTTACCAAGAAAGTAAGTCTGCCTGAAAACAGACTTTTAGAACAAAAGAGGGTGTTGGGGGAAGTCCTGTTATTTGTCAATAAAGTACTGTTGAGCCTATAGGAATCTAGATAGGTGGGGCTAGGAGTCCAGGAGGATTCTGGGAAGGAGAAACACAAGAGAGTTCGAGATGTAACCGCATGGGTAGGAAGCCCGGAACTATTCTCCGGTAAGAGACATACTTAGATTAACAATTATGGGGTAATTACTTAAAGCAGAGCTAGCCAGTAAGAGACAAGCAAGGCCAACAGCTTCATAATGAATATAGCCTCTTGTGTGTTTATTTGGGACTGATGTGGATCTGGAACCAGGCGGGCGGGAAGGCTCCTCTCAAAGAAAAAGCTTCTCTTAACAAGAAGGTGAGAATTTCAGACATCTGTCATGTTCAGTGTCTTGCTTCCTCTGTATTTCCCAAAAGTTCAACATTGCTTTCTGTTCTGGCCTTCATGAATTTGTTTCCTTTCTTCACTCAAAGGACAAGAAGTGAACTTACTAAACCTGTATATAGATGCTTTATTGACTCTCAGAAATGGCAGGGGAACATTTCACTAGCCCCCACCTTCTCTCACTACCTGAAGGAGAGACAGTAGGTCTGTCTGCAGATGTGGTAAGGGTGAGGAAAGAGATTTGGAAACCTGGAGCTTGTGTGTGTGTAGGGGGGGGTCTGATCAGAATGATGCCACAGAGACTCCATGAGCCCACAGGACAGGCTAGAGCTGGCCTTGGTTGACTTTAGTGTGGTATAAATGCTGTTCTTAGGAAAAGGGAAATGACTGTGTAGTCACTCAGAAACTACAGGAAGTTATGGAAGAGATTCAAGGAATGACCTAGGGAGAGGTGTAGAGTGTAGCCTTCCCCGCCTGGGCCCTGCCGCGTTGTCTGAACCCCAAAATGACTCACAGGACACTGTATTATTTATGAAGCTGTTGGCTGTTTGCTTGGTTTCTTACTGGCTATCTCTGACTTAAGTATTTAATCCATAATTGTTAATCTCTTACCGGAGAAAGGGTCTGGACCTGTTTCTTCTGTGGTGGCTACATGATGTCTCCCTGTGTTTCTCTTTCCCAGAATCCTCCTTGACTCCTAGTCCCACCTATCTTGCTTCCCTATTGGCCAACAGTGCTTTATTGACATACACACAGACTTCCCCATCAAAGAGGTTTGAGTTTTTTCTCCCTAACTCAGCTGAGTAGGAAAGCCTTACATTTCGTGTACTTTTAGTACGATATATGCACAACTTCTCACAGTATATGGTGATCTTAACAACAATAATTGCATCCTGCCCTTCTCAATTGAAAGCCGTTGGATAAAACCACCTTTTGATTTGTCAAGTCCCCTGTGAGATCACTCTCCCACTTGAGGATCTAGGTGCACAGACTGACTGATTAGTCTTGTCCTCTGCACACTCACAGGAGAGCAGGACTGGGATGGGGGTTGGGAGATGGATTGAGAGTGATGCTGCTGCTGTGTGCCTTCCAACAACAGTTTGTGAAGGCCAAGGTGTGTGAAGGGCGGAGACTGGGTGAGAGGAGGCCAGGGAGGCCAGGTGAGAAGGAAGGAGATGCTCAGGGTGATCATCCAAGTGTAGAGAGGCAGAGGAAGGACATGCATCATTTATGGGTGTGGTGGGGGAGAGGAAGCAGAGGAAATTCAGAAACAGAAGGTAGATCCGGAGAAATTTTGTGAGGAGCTGAGGGTAACTGAAGCAGTGTTTTATCAAATGTGACCTCCACCATCAGTAATCAGTCCCAAATACTAAACAGGATTTCTGGGATAGAGTACAAGCTTTGTGGAATATATACTCACATTTCAACAGCTTAAACTCACCAAAACATCAGGCTTCTTGCCTTCAATTAGACCCGGGAAAGAACTTACTATGTTGATTGAGTAAATTGTAAACCGCAATGTCCGTAAGGAAGGAAAAATGACAATAAAAGAGGTTGTTGCCTAAACATCAGGATCACTGCTGTGATGTTTCTCTCTGTGTCTCTGTCTCTCTCTCTGTTTCTGTCTCTCTGTCTCTCTGTCTCTGTCTCTGTCTCTGTCTTTCTGTCTCTGTCTCTCTGTCTCTGCCTCTCTGTCTGTCTCTGTCTCTCTGTCTCTGTCTCTCTGTCTGTCCCTGTCTCTCTGTCTCTCTCTGTTTCTGTCTCTCTGTTTCTCTCTCAGGCTTTCCTTTTGTAGTTCTGGCTGGCCTGATGCTTGTGTAGATCCTCCTTCTGCTGTTCCTGAGTGGTGAGATGCTGGCATTTCAGGAAAATACCATCATGCTCTGCTCATTTTCTTTTCTTTTTCAAAATAAGTTAGAGAAGTATCCTTCAGTAGATAGACTGCTTGCCTGGCATGCATACGGCCCTGTGTTGGATACCCAGGCATTCACTGTGTAAAACTAGGTGTGGTGGTTGGAGCAGTGGGGAGGCAGGTGAGGGCAGGAGGATCATATGTTCAAGATTGTCCTTGGCTACATAGTGAGTTTGAGAACAAACTCAAAATCCAAAACTCAAACAAAGCTCTTGAGCGTTCTAGAAAATGTAGGGGAATCATTCATACGATGTTCTCTTCTAGCTTTGTGTGACTCGATTATTGGATAGTAAAAATCCATCCCTGGACACCATTAAGATGCAAGTCTACTTTGATATGAATTACACAAGTCGAGGTAACATGCATATCTATTTTCATATATTTTAAAAGGGCTTTTAAAATATTGTATTGTATGTAAGAAAGGTTAATTTGGTTGACAACAGATTTAATTGTTTAAGGAATTAATTTTTGTCAGTCTCTTGATAGTTTTCACCTTTGATCTGTTAGGCAGTCTTTGCTATTATTAATAAAATTCCTGAGACAATCAGTTTACACAAGAAAAAGTTTGTTTGAGCCCAATTTTAGCTATTTTAGTACATGTTGTTGTAAATGGAGTTCTTAATTTGTCTAAATAATAAGAAGCTGGAGTCAGATATTGAGGAAAATGATGAGAGATCAGAGAGAAGGAGCAAGCCACAGCCACATCTTTCCTCCTTAGCATCTTAGCAGACAAGCATCCTGTTTCAGCCTGCCTATATCCTCTCTCTGCCCAGCCATCTCCTTCCTGTCTGACTGACTGTACAGACCTCCAGACCTCTATGGTTAGCTAATGGCAAGCTCCATTCTCTGCCCTTCAGACAGACTTTATTTGTACAAGCAAGATAGCATCGCATGCTGTGTTGGCCCTGTTGTTTTTGGGCCATGGAGGCACATTGTGGCAGAAATGTGAGTCTGAGATACCACTTTACCTCATGATTGACATGCAAAAAAGAAGATGAGACAGGGGTTCCCCAAAGGGCACACTTGCAGTGACCCAGTCACCTCCCATTGGATTCCTTCAAGGTCCCACTGTCTCCTAGTACTAGAGTAGACTGGATACCAACACTTTAGTATATGACTTCTGAGAAATAATTCACCATATTTCAGAATATAATAGGGTTGGAAATTCAAATGAGAAAAATGCCAGTTTCCTTTATGAATGCTAAAAGTCAATTTAAAACTGTGTGCTCACAAAATTATGTTTCCAAGTTTATCATTTTTAACCTTTATGGCACTAATATATAACAATTAGAAACTAAACCATTGAAGTTAAAATTCTTAATTTTTAGATTTTCCTATTCTTGATTTATTATTTTATAATATTTAAATTACATAGCTAATCCAAAGTAAGTAAATTGTGGGAAATTTAGCTTTAGAACATATTTTATTATATTTATTATTTATATCTTATATTTATACTTAAAGTATACATCAAAGATATATTGGAAATGGTGGAGGGGAAATAAACTATTTTTGTAATGCAATCATTACTAACCATTTTGTGATTTTATTTTTCTTCTTTCTGTGTAGTAGATGTTCAGTTATGATAATATATAAAATAATATCTCTTACAGTTTTGCTTAAAAGCAATGGAATTTCAAAGCAAAACATAACCATGAAATCAGAGAAACTTAATTCCTGCTTTTTTTTTTCAGTTTGTAAAAGTTCTCAGTTGCTTTTGTGGTGAAATTGTAGAGATGAATGTTGCATTGTTGAATTGTGGTTGGGAGAGCTTACTTAGTTACACAAATTGTTACAGCTGTAAAGGTAGTCTCCAGCCACAGCATGACACAGGTAGAAAAAAATCTCGCTGGCAAGTTTGTTTTTGTCACCTTAGCATTAGCAAGGGTCATTGGAGAGAGAGAGAGAGAGGAACCTCAATTGAGAAAATGACTGTATCATGTTGACCTGCAGGCAGATCAGGCTGTTTTCCCGATTAATGATGGATGTGGGAGGGTCCAGCGTATTGCGGGTAGTACCATCCCTGGACTGAACCAGCAAGCAGGTTGAGCAAAGCCGTGGGAGCAAGCCAGCGAGCAGCATTCCACTGTGGCCCTTCAGTTCCCGCCTCAGGTCCCTGCCCTGGCTTCCCTCATGACAGACTGTGGGGTGTAAGCCGAATAAGCCCTTTCCTCCCTAATTGGTTTTTGGTCGTGGTGTTTATTGAGAAATAGAAACCCTAAGACAATGCAATATTGTATTATCAGTAACATCAATCAGAAGACCTTTACCTAGAACTAAAATGAGTATGATTGAAGAAGAATATATAGGCTACACATTTAATATTGTACTACATATGTTAACATATTTATGTGTGTTTACATGTATGTTTTGACAGAATACTCCATTGAAATTGCTGTAATGTTTCCTGCTAGATTTTTGTTTTTGGCTTCTTGCTGACCACTCTTTCATTTCATCATTCCACCTGAAGAAGTCAGAGTTTGGGGATTTAACTCAGTACTGAAGCTAGGCTGGCAGGGGCTTTTGTTTTCATAAAATTGCAACACACTAACCAGTTTTTGTCTAGTCCTTATCTGAGGGGAAGTCTAAGTCCTGAAGATGGGAAATACTGTTTTTTGCTAATTTTAGAGGAGTTTCTTGAGGAACATCATCGGGTCTTGGAGTCCAGATTAAGTGCCGTTAGCAGAGAAATTACAGACAACAGAGCATGCACTAGAGAAGAACTGGAGAGTCTCTACAGAAAAATCGTCAGTTATGTGCTACTGCGGTCTGGGCTTGGATCCCCCACGGACATCAAGATCGTCAGAGAGGCAACAGGTAAAACACAGGAACGATTTCCATTCCATAAGTGAGCCCATATGCCCATTGCATTTATGTGCATGTGTTTGCGCCTTCGTGTGGGCAGGGATGTGTGCACATGTGTGCCTGTACATGTGAAGGCCAGAGGTTAACATGTTGTCCACTGTATTTACTAAGGCAGGGTCTCTCACTGAACCCAGAACTCTCCATCCAGTTTTGGCCAGTCTAGCTAGCCGGCTTGCCCAAGGGATCTCCAGGGTCCCCTTCTATAATTCTGAGATTACAGGTCGGGCTGCCACACTTGCCGAGGATTGGCCTATAGGGGTCCTGGGGATACAAACTCTGGTCATCACACTCATGTGGCAAGGACACACCGAGCCATCTCCTCAGTCCCTGCCATTGTATTTTATAAAACATGCTAAAGACTGAAGTTGCTTTTCATCTGAAATCAAGTCAGCACCCATAAGAAGTTCACACTAAGCAGGTTCCTAGAAATATTTATGTATGTATATATGTATGTATGTATGTATGTATGTATGTATGTATGTATGTAGAAGGGGGACTGTGAGGAGAGAAGAAAGAGTCAAAGGGGAGGCAAGGGAGGGCATCAGGAGGACAAAGTTTCCATGTTTTCTCTCATACATGGAATCAATGCATGTATGCCACCAATTCAGGAAGGAAACTGTGTGAGGGGAGCAGGAGTGGAGAGAGGAGAAGGGAAGGAAATGGGGGTGTGAATATGACCAAAGTACTGTCATGCAACCTGAAAATGTCATGGTGAAACCCATTATTTTCTGTTCTAACTAAAAAAATAATAATAATTTAAAAAAAGCAACTAAGGTTAGGCAGTGGTAACACATGCCTTTAATCCCAGCACTTGGGAGGCAGAGGCAGGCAAATCTCTGTGAGTTCAAGACCAGCCTGGTATACACAGTGAGTTCCAGGACAGCCAGGGCTACACTGAGAAACCCAGTCTTGAAAAACAACAACAATAACAAAAGCAACTTAGGAAAAAAACAACAACCTTATAGGCTGGAGAGATGGCTCCCTGTTTAAGAATGTTTGCTGATCTTCCAGAGGACCTGGGTTCAATTCCCAGCACCAATGTCAGGCAGCTCACAGATCCAACACTCTTCTGGCCTCCAAGGGCACTGGAGCTCACATGGTATGCACTCCTACAAAGACACCCACTTAAGTCTTAAGTTAACTGTCAGATACCTTTCACGCTGTGTTTCGATTGGGAACTTTGAGTAGTGTTTCTAGCCAGTGAAATAGTGCTCATTTTCCTTTTTCTAGAGGTAGTGCATACCTGGTGACCTATTCCACCCACTAGTGGGTCATTATCAGCATTGTTAAGGGCACTGGGTTCATGGGGTGATTGAGACAGCTGGATAGGAATGACCCATATAGGTGGAAGGCATCAAGTCTGTCATCTGATTAGGACCTTGTATTCTCAGGAAATGCTCATCCAGTTTATAGTATAATGAGGATGGAGCTAGGCCTGGTGAGTCTGTCTGTAATCCCCAGCACTTGGGAGGTGGAACGCAGGAGAATCAGGAGTTCAAGGCCAGCCTGACACATGGAGCCCCCTCCCCTGACAAAAACAAAAACAAGATATAATGCAGGGCTAGGAAAGCTATCCAGCCTTCCTGTTACGTTTTTCCATTCTTATTTTAAAGTATAGATTTTTCTACTCAGAGCCTTTTAATTAGAAAGATTTTTTTTTACCAATTGATTGTTAATAAGGACAGAGACATGAAGCAATAGCATTGTTTTCAGTCACCTAGCCCTGGTATTTGGTAACTTGCTATGAGTGCTTTAACAGGTATCATAAATCGTATAGGTAACACTAGAGAGGCACATGCCTTTATGTCTAAGTTTTACATCTAAGCTTTGCATCTAAGTTCTGACGTTTGTCCCATCCTTGTGTTTTTCTGGTGATCTATTGCAGCTGCTCTGCAGAGTGTTTTTCCTCAGGCGGAGCTGGGGACGTTTCTGACTCTTAGTAAAAAGGACAAAGAACGCCAGCTCAAGGAGCTCACCATGATTGTTACTGGAATTCGGTTATTTAACAGAGACTGTGGGAAAGGAGGAGAAGGCATTGACGATTGTAAGTGTACATTTAGGCTGGTCCTGAACATTCTGTGTGTTTAAGACTTAACCTCACAGTGGAGCAGACCACACACATCACACCACTGACACTCAGGAGGCAGATCTTTGTGAGTTCCAGGCCAGCCTGGTCTGTTACACAGAGAAACTTTGTCTCGAAAAATGAAAACCAAAACCAAACAAACAAAAAATTGCAGTTCTGTTCATTAGAAACACCCTCTCACTTCTTAACCTTCCAGAGGCAAAATCTTAAGTTTTCTGTACCATGAAGCTAGTGTAGGGAACTGAGTCAGTGACTAGAATGAGGGAGCAGCCCAGATGCCACCCTCTTAACTCAGTGACGGAAAACTTATTTAAAAGTTAAAATCACCTAGGAAAGAGAACTGGTGTTGGTGTAATTAATGGGTTGAAAAGACCAAAGAGGAGATATTTGCAGATATGCAAATTCAGAGACAACTTCTGTGGGGTTAAGAACATAATGCTTCATTTTTATTTTTTTAGGCAGGGTCTCACTGTATAGCCTTGGATAGCCTGGAACTTGCTATGTAGATCAGGCTTGCCTCTGGCTCATAGAAATCCACCTGCCTCAGCCTCCCAAGAGCTGGAATTGAAGACTTGCACCACCCACCCAGTTCCATAGTGCTTCCTTTATTTGTAAGTTGAAAAATGCTTAGGAAATATCTAATGAAGGAAGGATCTAAGGGTGGAAGTAATATCATGTGAGTGTTAGACTTCCCATTGATAAGGCATCACTGTCTTTTACTTAATCACTGATTACTGGTCTAATTAGCAACAGGGAAAGCCAGCCAGCTACCCTGCCTGTCCTCCTACATTTTGGGGGCTGGAAACCACTGAGGTACACCCAAACCCAATGAGGGCTTTGTTGTTTATTTTTTATCTTAAGAGTTGTTATAAAAAGTCAAATTCCAGGGTTGGAGAGTGGGCTTAATGTTCGCTGCTCTTAGAGAGGACTGAGGTTTGGTTCTGCACACACATGCTTCATAGATACATGCAGACAAATGTTCCTACATATTAAGTAAACATAAAACTACAAGAATCAGTTTCCCACCAGAGAGTGCCTTCCATTGCTGGGCTGCTTTGTTTATTTTCGGAGTCCAGATGAGGTTGATACCTACATTTTAAATTGGACTTGATTTTTCTAAAGGAGCATGACTAATACCATTTGACACCACAATCTACCATATTTTCTATATTTTAGTGAGAAAAGTGATTTGGATTGTACTTTTTTATTTTTCTGACACTGGTTTTGTTTTGATAGTTTTTTTTCTGTATGGGGTGGGACCATGAAAAATATGCTTTATTATTAAATAACCTATAAGGAAAATCTGCCTCAATTTAATGTTTAAAATACAACTATGTTCTGGCCTGTTTTTCCTTGATCCTCTTCTCACCCCCGGTACTCTCATGCCCTGACAAACAGTGCCAGCTATTCTCCATGAAGCAATCCCAGCCACCACACAGCATATTGACTCCCAGCTGCAGATTGCCCAAGACCAGGCATTTCGCTACACAGCCATCCTCGAGAAAGTAACCAAGAACCCACTCATGATCAAGGAGCTTGAGCCATATATGTTAAAGGAAGCGTTGTATAATATTCGACAGTATGAGATCTTCCTTCAGACTGTTTTGGTGAGCTAAGGTCACAAAGTCTGGCATTTTCTGTGTAATGCAGTCTCTTAAGGATGAGGTGACCATGAAGGCAGTAACCTTAGGAAGTTAGATTGCCTTTGGTAACCTTAGGAAGTCACATTGCCTTCGTGTGATCGGTGATTAAAACAGAAACAGCAAAGCTAGGTTTGATCTTAGTGGAACTGTATTGTAGCAGTTAGTTTATAATTGTTGATTTTCTCTAGTGTTTGGTAATATGATTAGTAACATGCTATAATTAAACAGTGCTATGTGTATTTGCAACACTTTTAATTCAGAGCATCTGTTTCATACACTGTTTGGCAGGGAGTGGAACTCACAACGTCATTGTTACTTGGTTGGGAGCAGGTAGGGCTCAACATGTATTTATAGCAAAACTATAAAATATTAGTACAAATGATGTTGTCTTCACAGTCAGATATAATTACTTGTGCTCAAGAAGTGGAAATGATGATAAAACATTTAGCAGCTCAACTGGAACAATTAAAAATGACAGTAAAGTCAAAGACAGCTGTCCCAACATCACAAGTCTTTGTAAGTATTTGTCATCCTCTTTGACCTTGGTTTTTTTTTTTTTTCGAAATAGGATCCCAGTATGTAGCCCTGTCTTGGAACTTGCTATGTAGACCAGGTTGGCCCCAAATTCACAAATATCCCCCTACGTCTGACTGTGGGTGCTGGGATTACATGTGCACACTCAGTAACTGACAGTTTGAAATGTATTTTGTCTTATTTGTTATGGCGAAGGGGCATGCCACACTGCACACATGGAGGCCAGAGAACACATTCACATTTGCTTCTCTACTTTCTTAGTGGGACCCTGGAACCGAACTTGGGTTTTCAGGCTTGTGAGCTACCTCCTAGTCCTCCTTTTCTCCCCTGTGATCGATCCCAGTGGTGTACAGACCAGGCAAGTGCTCTGCTGCTGAGCTAATTCCCGAGGCCGTGGGGCTTGTTGTTGTTGTTGTTTGCTGGTATTTTTTGTGTCATTACCTCACTGTTTGGCTCAGTGGATACCCTAAGTTGTCCTCCACTGTGGATCCCCTGTGCCCACATCCTACGTGCTGGAATACAGGCCTGTGACCACCATGGCAGGTGTAATTCCTTCAGGCTGAGCATCCTTTTGAGTCCTATAAGTCAGTTCAGAATTCTTTATACATATATTCCATTAGAATAATATCATATACTATGTAACAGTCTTGTACAAGTTGGTCCTGTTCTTCATGGTTATGTCTTAGCAAAAGCCTGCTGCTTGCCTGACGAGGGCAGTTGTTACGGAAGGAAATGATAATCTCTAGTAGTGATAACCGTATCATCTATGGCAACAGAGCAGTCCACTGAAATGTTGAAAGCGTGTTTACAGAGCTGAGAAGGTAGCTCAGTTGGTAAAAGGCTTGCCACACAGCCACGCAAACACCTGAGTTCAGATCCCCAGCACCTATGTAAAAAGCCAGGTATGGTGCTGAGTAGGCAGAGCCAGGAGGATTTCTGACCAATCAGTGAGCTTCAGGCTTAGTGAGAGATGTCAACTTAAGATGTGGGACAAAGGGAGATTGAGGAAGATGCCCAACACCAACCTCTGGCCTCTGCACACTCCCACTCCCACACACACGGTGGGGGAAAAGGCAGAAAGAAAGAGGGAGGGGGAAGGTGGGAGGGAGGGGGAGGGAGTGGGAGGGAGGGATGTGGGAGGGAGGGAGGAAAAGGGTGGGGAGGGAATGAAAATGTGTTCATCGTAGTCTCTCAGAAACTGTGCCTGGCACAGAGGTGACAGCTGTCATGTTAGCTGAAAGGAAGGTAACTTTTTGGTTTACCAGGCATCCGCTTCCTGAACAACAGCACCACTTTATAGAAAATCATTGCAACCTGATCTGAACAAGGAAACTGTAACATGTACATGCATTTCACATGGATATAGACATTTGAAACTGGTAACTTTCTGCAGTCATTCTCAACATCGGTTTTAAAAAAGCAGCTTATGTGAGGCCTGGTTGACTTTGTTCTATAAGTCGTCAATCTCTACTGTGAATAAATACTGTATTGGCTGATCCCAAGCTTTAACTGCAGCTCTCTCCGTGTGCATAAGATGCACATGTGTGCTTTCCTGCATCTTTTGATTCATGGCTGGGCCAGAGAAATCAGCTATCATTTAGTTTGTAAACAAAAATTTTCAAGTATATTTTCTTCCTTGGCCTTTTGAGGTAAAGTGTTACTATTCCTTAAGAGAGCAAATACGTTTGGTTACTTTCTGAGTAAGTAACTTTCTAGAAGATATGCCAAATGAAAACCTTTGAAAGAAACCCCAGGTTTCCCTCTGCCTGACTCAGGAGTCTTCTCTAGCTTCGAAAGACTTTGGCTATAGCAGAATGAGTTTCTTTGCCACTCATATTTATTTTTAAGAATACAGGGATGACGATCACTCAGTTACGTTTTTGGTGTTTTTCTCTCTTTAGCCTATATTCATTGCCCTGGCAAGTCTGTGGATAAGCTTTCAGGATGAGACAGTGCTGATTAGTGTCCTCAGTAATTTGACCACTAACCTGGAGCTCTTCCTGGGCACTCACGAGCTTCTCTTTCCCGAGAAAGTGATCCAAGGTCTTCTTGGCGATGTCACTGTGAAAACTGACATGGCTAGACTCAAGGAGCACATGGGTAATGCTCACTAACCGTGTTTCTTTCTCCGTTAGCTCAAAGTCACTCTTTTTGTCTTAAAATCTTTACTCTGTAGCTTTCCGATAAACACTAAACATCTTAATTATGAAAGACTGGTATTGATTATAGAAAATACAGAAAAAGAACAGACATGGGGAAACACACATTTAGGTTTTAGCATGTAGCTGGTAGAGGAGGGTCAGGAGTTCAAAGCTAGCCTAGGCTGCACAATAGATTCAAGGCCACTCTGGGCTATAGGAGACCCTGTCTCAAAAATGTGAAAATATACAGAAACTGAATACTTTACTGTCCAGGAATTAATTCTTATTGTAGTCCTTCATGTCTTGGCCTTATGTGCTTGTGCATTTGTATTTCAGTAGTACTGGTTTTGTAATTGATGTACTGAGAAAAATTCTTGCTGTATTTATTGCAGCTAAAGCTCTATTTTATAGACTCTTATTTGCTACATATCTTCTTAGTATCAAGTTGAGATTTATGAACCAATTCATTTTATCCTTATAAAATTAATTGAGCTAATTTTAGGCCCTTTAAAAGATGTATTTATTCTTAAAGAAAGGTTGACATTAAAGTGAACTTTCTATCATTTCATCAACTTTTTGTGTTTTCTATCTTAGCTAAAAACAGTCTAAAGTTCATGAGAAATGTCAAAGAAGGGTTTAGAACTTAATACTCAACCTTTTTTCAGAAAAATGAAATTAGATGAGTCACTAATTTCTTTTTAAAAGTCTATGTTGGTAAAAATAGAAAGTAAGAATATAGCAAAGACTCCATTTCTTAAATTATTTGAGTATATAAGAACTGAAAGCACCGGGCGTTGGTGGCGCATGCCTTTAATTCCAGCACTCGGGAGGCAGAGGCAGGCGGGCTTCTGTGAGTTTAAGACCAGCCTGGTCTACCGAGTTCCAGGACAGGCTCTAAAACAATACAGAGAAACCCTGCCTTGAAAAACCAGAAAAAAAAAAGAACCGAAAGTTAAATAGGATACACTAAAATCCTTTCAGTACAACTTCATTACAACAGCGTGTCTAAGCAGATATGAAAAGACATTGAAAAGTTTTGAAGTAAGTTAAATTGTGGGTGTTCAGTTAAGCTGCAGCTTCTTAGATTTAGAGATGTTATTTCATACCATTTCCCGTCAGAGTATTTGATTGTTATTTTTCTTTCTTTCTTTTGGTTTTTGTAGACAGGGTTTCTCTTTGTAGCTTTGAAGGCTGTCTTGGAACTCACTCTGTAGACCAGGCTGGCTTCAAACTCACAGAGATCTGACTGCCTCTGCCTCCCGAGTGCTGGGACTAAAGGCGTGTGCCATCAATGCCTGGCCTGATTTGGATATTGTTTAGTGAACTGAGAGAGCCAATATTCTTTGAAAAGAATTTAATTTATACCTACTTATCATTCCTAGAGATCTTGGGCATAAACCATTTATTTTCTCCAAGTTAGGATTTACTTTTAGTTGTCGATACAAGGTCAAAACAGGATGTTTGCTGTTTGGGACTAGAATCAGACGTATTAGAAATATGGAAATAGTTTTTCATGAATATATCACTTTTATCTATTTATTCATGCTGGTTATCAATGTAAGCAAAGCAACCGGTGTGAGGAACTATCTTTAAAGTCAAAAGAACAGGCAGGATGATGTTCACTAGCTGCTGTAGCAGAGGACCCAAGTAATGGCCTGCATCTGTGGCACCACGGGACTCCAGCACCCTCTTCGGGCTCTGGAGCACCCGGCATGCATACAGTGCACATACATACATATGTAGCCACTCACATATACATGCAACATAAAAATAACTAAGAAAAAAGTCAAAGGAACCAAAATTGTATACCCTTTAATCAAAGTCAAACTAGCAAAAGATGTCTTCTACAATTTTGAGACACAGTCTAGTTATATAAACGCTGCATTCAAAGAGTGTTGTCTGTCTAGAGTTGTATGAAGCGTATGACATCTTGAATGAAGAAGGTCCTCTTGTTCAACTAACTCTTTCTGCTCATCTCCTTGGGTGACGTCATGTGTGGCAGCAGGGAACCCTGCACACCTGACAGAAGAGCTTTGGTTTGCTTCCCTGCAGCGGCAAAGCAGGTTTTTCTGAAAGGTCTCTGTGTTGTTGATTCTGGAGCAAACTTCTATCCCACATTTGCTCTAGCAAGTTACTGACTCGGACCGTCCCTGAGGTATTCCCACTGCTCCACCCCAGTCAGTCTGGTCACAGGAAATGTTGTCAATCAGAAAAAGTACAGATGGTAAAAAGTTAATGTTTAGAATGACCTCCTGCTGATTTGCTTAGGAAATTGCATCTTCTCAAGGGATGAAAACCATTTCCTGTTCTCTTTCATTTTAGAAGAAAGAGTGCATTTGCCAGATTTCAGAAAACAGGAGTGGCTTTTTCCAGAGACAACAGCAAATTTTGATAAACTGTTAATTCAGTACCGTGGGTTTTGTGGCTACACGTTTGCTGCAGCCGACGGTCTTCTTCTCCCAGGTATGTTGTTGGAGAGAACAGTCTGCCCTCGTGATGTCTGTCCCATACTGACTGCTTATTGTACCAACGTCACTGTCCCATAAAACTTGATGGGCTCAGATGGTGAACCAAGCAGGAGATGTAGAGATGGTCCTCAGTGTCCTCAGCTAAGGTGCTTCCAGTATAACCTGGTAGATTCAACAAGAGCTCATGAGGAGTAAGTGGTAGCAGGTTGACTGTCTCTTATCTAAAATGCTTCAGGCCAAAAGGGTTTCTAATTGTGGATTTGGAAGAATGAGACCTATTGAGGTAGGACCCAAGTTTAAACACAAACCCAGTCATGTCTCATAGGCATTTTATGCAAAGAGTGCTAAAAGAGTACATTACTTTTAGTGCTCCCATATTTTTACTGTGACTTACCACATGAATTTCCTGCTTGGCGCATTATGATTTTGAAGCATTTCACATTTCATAGTAAGGAAGCTCAGTCAGTATTATATAATATGGACTCTATTATGACCTGAAAAGGGGATGACTCATGTGTACAGCAGGAGTCCAGGAACATGGGTTAGCAGTGCTTATAACAGTGTCTTTTTTTTTTTTTTTTTTGGTTTTATGAGACAAGGTCTCTCTGTATTGTTTTGGAGGCTGTCAGTCCAGCCTGGCCTCGAACTCACAGAGATCCGCCTGCCTCTGCCTCCCAAGTGCTGGGATTAAAGGCGTGCGCCACCACCACCCGGCAACAGTGTCTTTTAAAAAATTAACTGACACAGTGGTGGGGCACATCATTATACATGTATATATAATAGTATATATAATAGTAAATTTGGTATTGAGAGACAATACATTATTATTCAGAAAGCGCTGCGTGAAGTGAGGATGACACGAAGCCTATAATTAGGTCTAGTTGTCAATGTGACATGTGGGAAGAGGCCATCAGGCTGGCCTCTGGACAGGTCTGAGAGGCCTTTTCTTTTTGTTTGCTAATGTAGGAGAACCCAGCCAGTTGTAGACAGCGCCATCTGTGGCTTGGTCTGTGTAAGAAAGGCAGCAGAGGAAGCCATGGAGAGCGTGCAGACAAGCAGGGTTCCTCCATGATTCTTTGTTTCAGTTCATGCCTCCAGGTCCCTGCTTGAGTTCCTACCTTGGCTTCCTTCAGTGATGGACTATAAGCTTATAAACTGAAAGAAACCACTTCCTTCCCCAAGTTGGCTCTATCCCATGCTTTATTATAGCAACAGAAAGTAAACTAGGACAGAGTACAGTAAAAGCAGTTTGAAAGAACTACTTAATATTTACTTGGTACCATTAACCTCATCCTTCATCCCTTTTCTTTACCTCTGTGTTAGTCTTCTGTGTTTTATAGTTGGGTATTGTTTTCTGTCAAAGAATTGTGTAATTCTATGCTTGCATGTTAGAGAGAACAAAGTAGCTTATTCTTTATGTTATGAGGAACAAACACACTAGAAACATGGCAGTGAGGTAAAGACAGGCAGTCTGCCTGCTGTGTTACTAATCAAGAGACATGGGAATGTAGAGGCTGTCAGGCTCTGTTTCAGAGTCCTCCCTGGATAAATCAGGGCTGGGCCTTTTGCCTCTGCTTACTGTGTGATATCTTTGCCTATGCATCAGAGACTGTTCACTCAGAGGGACTTTGTAAAATGTTTTCAACTGTTGAGAGTGCAGACTATGTGGCTTATACCCAAAGTGACACTGACTTACCGTACTGTCACATTTGTCCTTTCCAGATGACCTCATGTCTATCAGAAGTGTTTTTCTGGATCACTCTACCCCAACTCATGCTCTATTCTTTCATTTTACTAAGCTTTTCCTAATCGCCAATTTTTATTAAAATACCATTCTCATACTCCTTTTTTTTTTACGCATTTGGATATTTAACATCCCATAGTCTTTTTATTGTTGAATATATGCAAATCTGCACTGAGGAAAAGATGCCATACTTTTGTAGTTCTTACCGAGTTATTTTGCAAACAGTATATTAGGGGCTGTGGATGTGTCTTAGTGGTAAGAAGCGCTGGGGGCTGTGGTGAGAAGCACTGGGGGTGTGGTTGTGGCCATGTGGGTAAGAACTACTGGGAACTATGGATGCAGCTAGTACGTAAGCTGTGCAACTATGAAGGGCCTAAGTTCAGACACCTAGACCCCACATTAAAATGCTGTGTGTGACTGTGCACAGTCCTAAAGCCCCAGCACAGGGCCAGCCTGGGCACAGAAACAGGAATCTGTAGACTGCCAGCCTAACTTCGGATTTAGTGAGAGAACTCGTGTCCAAGGAATAAGGTGGAGAATGATAGCGAAGGGCACCAGATGTCCACCACCTCCTCCTCCTCTTTGGAGACAGGGTCTCTATTCAGTCCTGGCTGTCCTGGAACTTGCTCTGTAGACCAGGGTGGCCCCAGACTCACAGAGATCCTCCTGCCTCGCCTCCTAAGTGCTAGGATTAAAGGTGTGCACCACCACACTCAGCCAAATGTCCTCCTCTTGTCCCCACTAGCCATGTGCACATGCCCATATACATACACACACATACCACACACACCCTCATGTATGTGCACACACCTCTCCTTTAGTGTGGAGGTCTCTGCAAACACCAGGGCCGACAAAGTAACTATCCACATGAGGCAAGAAGGAGATCCAGTTTATCACAGCTCACTGGCCAGTTTTAGTTCAAACTTTTTGTGTCTGACATGGGACAGTTTATTTTAGACATACTTAAGCAAAATACATTTGGGAACAAAGTTTCCTGGTGACAGTTGTCATCAGGAAATTATCACCAGTAAAGCTGAAGCTGTGGCTACATCAAAAGTACTTGTGCCCTCTTCCGTAAAGATAGGTTCTATTGACTGAGAAACAATGCTAGGGATAAGGGTGTAGAGAGGAAGAGCTTGAGATAAACATACCAATCTGGGGATTCAGATGTGGCTAAGCTCTACAGATGGTACAGATCACCATGATATTAACTATATCCACTCCCAGCCTTCTGGGAGGAAACAGGTATGCATGTCCTCTGTTGAAGAGACAGCCCTACTGTATGACATTCCTGGTTTCCCTAGTGCTTGTCTGTAAGCACAATGACCTTGTGCCTTCTACACTTTAGTAAGTAGATTAATTTAAGTACGTTTGTAAATTTTGCCAAATAGACTAAATGGTTTCCCTAAGATGGTTTTACACATATTGTGTCTGTATAGGAGGATTTTTACATAAAACTCAGTTTTTAAAGATTCATTTGTTTTTTTATTCATATATATGTGTTTTGCTGTGTGTGTGAATGCAGCATGACCCTTGGAGGTCAAAAGAGGATGTGGAGTTGCAGGTTTTTTGAGTTATCTGACAGAATGCTGGGAACCAACTCAGGTCCTTTGGAAAAGACAACCCCGATTTATTTTATTTTTTAAATTATGTGTATATGTGTATGTCTGTGTAGAGGTATATACACGTGTTATTGTAGGTGCTTGTAGAGGCCAGAAGAAGGCACAGAATTCCTAAAAACAGGCAGTCATGTGTCACTGGATGAAGGTGCTGGGAAGTGAATTTGGGTTCTGTGCAAGAGTCCTATTTAATTTTTACTGCTATGCCATCTCTTCACCCCTAGGAAATATATTTTAAAGTTAAAAATACATAGTTTAGTATGAGTTTCACATGTTTATCTTTAATATTATTTTAGCAAAACAAAAGTAGAACTGATATGTTAAAATGGAGTATGTGGGGTGGACATGCAGCTCCGTGGTAGAGTAGTGGTTAGCACATGACAGGCTCTGGGTGGACTGCCAACACCACCAGCAAAACAAAAACTAAACCACAGCATCACTGGTCCTATGGCTTATCATAAGTCATTTGTTTGATGCCTAGTTAAATTATTTTTCTTAATTTTCACAGGAAATCCAACCATTGGAATTTTGAAATATAAGGAAAAATATTATACTTTCAATACCAGAGATGCTGCATATTCATTTGCAGAAAATCCTGAACATTATATTAACTTGATTAAAGAAAAAGCCAAAAAGAATGCAGAACTAATTCAGCTACTAGAACTTCATCAACAGTTTGAAACTCTCATACCATATTCTCAGGTAAACGTGGTGAACAGTTGCAGTTACCTGGGTTTGTAATTTCTGACCCGATTAAAATGGTGTCTCAGCATTGTTTATTGTGTATTTCTTCTGACAGGGAAGTTCAGAGACTTGTTGTTTGTTTTGGTGATCTTTGGGTGGGGTACCCACGTGTGTGCTGCATGGGCAAGCAGAAGCAGGAGAAGGACACGGGGTCTTCCTCTCTCGCTCTTGACCTTGCTTTTGACACAGTGGCCCCTTGAATCAGAGCTCACTGTTTCAGCGGGGCCATCTGCCAATCTCCACCCCTGATAAGAGGTTTTAAGTCGTTCTCAGAATTTGAATGCAGGCCTTTAACCCTTGATACCACTTAAGGATGCAAGAATGAGATCATTTCCTCTGCCAATTAAAGAATTAAAAGGTAGGAAAAAGTGTTACCAGAAATCATAGGGAGCCCCAGCAGAGCCGTCACGTGATGTCTAGGAAATCAAGGTCCCCTCGTGGGGCTTTTGATCTCATCAATAAAAGAATTAAAGCTGGTTGTGGTGACACACATCTTTAATCCTGGTACTCACAAGGCAGAGGCAGGCAGACATCCGTGAGTTCGAAATCAGCCTGGTCTGCCTATTGAGTTCCAAGTTAGTCAGACTATGCAGTGAGACACCACCTTAAACAAATAAACATAATATGCATATATATATTATGAATTAAAAAATAAATGCAAGGGACTGAGAAGATGGCTCAGTGGTTAAGAGCCACTGGCTGCTCTTTCAGAGGACTTGGGTTTGGTTCCCAGAATGCATACGATCGTTCACAACCATCTAGAACATCAGTTCCAGGGGATCCAGAACCTTTTCTGGCTTCTGAAGGCACCAAGTATACATGCACAGACATATATGCAGGAAAAACAAATAAATAGAAAATAAATAGAAGTTTTTGGACTGGTGAGATGGCTTCCCAGGTAAAGGTGTCTGCCACCAAGCCTGACAACCTGAGTTCAATTCCTGGGACCCACATACAGGAAGAGAACTGACTCCTTCCTGCAAGTTGTCCTCAGACCTCTACATGTGCACCATGCAATTCACATATATGCACACATACAATAAATAATTGCATATGTTTTTAAAAGGAAAGGAAAACCAAATGGAAACTCAAGGACAACTTATTTGAGCTTAAAATGAAAAAAAAACCAGGGTTGGCAAGCTTTAAATCTTACAGCTGCCTAACGTAATAGAGAAGATAGGCATAGAAGTCAACCTTGTGTGTGTGTGTGTGTGTGTGTTTAAAAAACAAGGATACCAAAGGAAGGACACAAAAAAACAGAGGAGACAGGGAAAGAGAGGGAGAGGGAGGGGGGGAAAAGAGAGGGAGAGGGATAGAGAGAGGGAGAGGGGGAGAGAGAGAGAGAGAGAGAGAGAGAGAGAGAAGGAGAGAGAGAGAAAGGAGAGAGGGAGAAAGGAGAGAGTGAGAGAGAGAAGGAGAGAAGAAAGAAAGGCCTTCCTGAGTAAAGGAGGACAGGCCCAGCTGAACCTCATGGTGGCGCATAGGGACTGCAAGGGGAGCAGGAATTCTGGGAAGGAAATGTACATTATGTTAAGCTGAACACACCTTCCTCAGGGTGGTCCCCTAGCCAGTCCCTGACCAGCCTCATTGGGTTAACCCTTAAGGTGTATGTCTCCACCTAGAAGTAGATGGCATTCTTTAAGGAACTGTTACCCACCATCTATTTGACTCATCTTTAGAAGTGGGGGTCTTTCTGCACATGCAGGCTGACCTCACACTTAGTCTCCCTGCTTCAGGTCTACAGTTGCTGGGATGGCAGGCTTGTGCCGCTGTGCCCAGGTTCAGCCTCTCTTCTCATACCTATGTATCCATTCAAGTATCCCATCTGCACATCAATTTTTGCCACTATTTTCTGTATTATTCTTACTTCAGTTTTTGTTCATGCTCAATATTACTTAAAAGCTATAAAATTTCAAGTCTGTCATCCCTCAGTTAATTCTGTCAGGGTAGTTCTTCATCGAAGGTTCATATCTTTAAGGATTAAAAGAAGATATAAAATTACATGTGTGTTGGGGAATGCTGTGCGTATGTGAGCGCGTCTGCCTGCGGAGCCCAGAAAAGGGTGTCCGATCCCCTGGGGCTGGACTTCCACACTCTTGCTGCCAAGCCATCCTTCCGGCGACTGAAAGCACATTTCCTGAAGGGTGTGTTTTTATGTAGTTAGGAATGCATAGGTAGCAAATGTGATGAATAAGAGGCCATGAATTTGAAAAAGAGCAAGGATGGGGTATATCGGTTAGTTTCAAGGAGGAAAGGTAAAATGATGTAATTATATCTCAAAAATAAGAAAGAATACTTTTTTTTTAAATAGGAAAGCACTACTTTAGTAATCATTTGGCAAAAGTAAAAATTTATTTCTTATAAACTGAGTAGCTTAGCAGTGAGGGGAACTCTGTCTGTCTCTCTCTCTCTCTCTCTCTCTCTCTCTCTCACACACACACACATGTGCATTTTATGTGATAATAGAATTATTTGCATTTATTTTTAACTTAGAGGTGTTTATTAGATATATCTCTGTCACTTCTGATTGATAGTTAACTTTATTGGTTTTGTTTTGTTTTACGAGACAGGGTTTCTCTGTATTGTTTTGAAGGCTGTCGGTCCAGCCCGGCCTCGAACTCACAGAGATCTCCCTGCCTCTGTCTCCTGAGTGCTGGGATTAAAGGCATGCATCCCCACCGCCCGGCTGTCAGATTGTTTAATATATCAACCAGGGCTGGAGAGATGGCTCAGCCGTTAAAGGTTAGGCTCACAACCAAAACTATATCACCCAAATGTATTTACAAGTTCCTACATGTGCATTTTAACAGGGTATGCCAGAAACAAAAATAATTTTAGCACATAATGAAAATGAATGAAAAAATAAAATAACTGAAGTGACCACAGGTGTTATGTATCTCTTGGATACAATACATGAAAGCATTATCTAGACACATATAACAATACATGAAATCTAGGTGTACCTAGTAAGAAAGGTAGAAAGTTGTAAGAGAGCTATAGCAGCACTGAAGGTCAAATGGTGAAGTGTTTCCTGTAGACTTAAAGCTTGTTAAATAGCATAGCAAATGTGTCTTTGCTGATTAAAATCTTTTTTTGCTAGAAACAGTGGTGCACACCATTAATCCCAGCACTTGGGAGGGAAAGGCAGGTAGATCTCTGCAATATTGAGGCCAGCCTGGTCTACAAACATCAAGGAATGAAGAAGAAAGAAAATATCTCCTTTTTCATTCTTTTTTTTTAAAACAGGGTCTCACTATGTAAACCAGGATGGTCTCTACCGATTTCTGGTATTAAAGGTGTGCACTACCATGTCCAGCTGAAGGAAATGTCTTTTTACATATTACTTTAGGTCAAAGCTTTTATGCCTTTAATTTATAGTGAGGCTATTATATTTCTAATGCTTGCTTATTATTAAAAGAAAAGGGGAAGAGTTATAGTTTCTTGAGTCAGGCATCATCTGTCAGTGCTAGCCAGTTTCTTACCTTTGGTTAGGCAACACAGGCCTGTCCCATAAGCCCCTTACCCAGATTTTGTCATTGTGTACACCCAGGTGGCTGTTTTCCCCTCTAGGTATTCCTAGAGACCCATGGATCAGAAAAGCTTCTGTCTAGTGTAGAGTTCAAAGACAGTCATACACAACAGCTGTTTTTTTTTTCTAATCCCTTAAAGTGAGGAATTATAGAGTTTAACTTCCTTATGACCTTTTACATAAGTCAGCCCCTCCCACAGAACATCACAGAGGGTGGAAGGTGGCCAAGTTCTGGTGGCTGAGCTGTTAGCTTTACAGAAGGAAAGCAGAGAAGCACAGAGCGTGTATAAAAAGCTCATCTTAAAACAAAGTATGGGAACAGTTATCCTTCACGCACCGTCTTGGGACACTAAATTCTTGCACCATAGATGTTGACACGGAACAGAACTCCTACCCCAAAAGGAGTAAGAGATAGATAGTTTACCTTGAAGCCAAATATGAGTGACCATGGTCTAGGAATTCAGATTTAGGCTACCCCAAAGTCCGTGTTCCAATATGGAAGCAGTTCCAGGAAGGTTTTATAGTTTTACAGAACAGAGAGAGTGGTAAATGAAGTGCTTTTCAAATACATCAGTAGAAAGCATCTAGTGGACTAAAGCAATGAGGGAGCCTCTGCTGTGGGCCTCCCACGCTGTCTGATGACAGTCAGCCTGTTGGTGGGTGAGAGCTGTCTATTTGTACATCCCAACAACTTTACCTCATTAACTGTCACACGGTTGTTAGCTCACATAGAGATGAGGATAATAAATGGTTCGTAAGAGGGCTAAAGGTGGCCCAAGATAGTTTGGCCGTGAACTAGTAATATTTCAGATTCACCAGAACCTTTTAAGTGCAGCTCAGTTAATCAGAAAAGAAAGTGCACCTTCTTCCCAGGAACTTCATTCACACATGGTAATACTCAGCTCACTTTCCCACTCTTACAAGTTCAGTATCCCTTTCGTAGGGAATGAGGGGGGACTTCCTGATTCAATTAACCTAGTCAACATAATCATACAGACCAACCTGATCTAGAAAAGTCTTCATCAAAACTGCCGTCCCAGGTGATTCTAGACTGTTCTAAGTTCACAATTTTAAAAGCCACCACAGTTATCTGTGTATATTCTCTTTTCTCATTTTCTTTATTTTTCTTAGTCAACCCTATTTCTTGTTCCTTCCTCTGTGAAAGACTGGGGTCACCATGGACACCCCTGAAATGAAGAACACAGATTATTTGGGAATCAGAGTGCAGAGTCTTTATCCTTAGCCATATTATATTGTTACAGCTTTGATTGCAAAATACATAGTGCACGAGATACCAGTCTCCTAATGCCTTTTATTCTACTGGACAAAGAGCAGCTTTCATATGTTGCTTTCCCCAGAAGATAAATGTGAATAATATGACATGTGGTCAAGGAAATACCCGTTGGAATGTGAAGACGCTATTCTGCAAACTTGACAAACATCTTCTTGTTTGTAAGGGAGTCTGGCAAGTGCATTGTCCCGGGCTGACATCAGCTCAGCGAATTTCCTTCACTTAATTTTAAAGCTCAGAATTAACAAAAGGTCCTAGCTTTTTTAGAGGAGGTAAAAACTGGACTGGAAACAAAGAAAACAAAGGCTATTGAAACATTGTAGCACTTCAAATCATTACCCAGCTAGGGAATAGAGCAGGTACTGCCACATTATGGGCCGTGTTGGGTGTGTCTGTATTTATCTTGCTACAATGATAAGCAGCCTTAGTGCAGCACTGAATAGAAGTGTTTAAAGTAGGTGTCATTGTCTTCCTGGAGTTCTTTTCCATTCCGTGATGTGGTTTGTTATAGGAGATCCATTCCCATGGATCTTGTCAGGTTAAAAGTCCCTGTTATAGCATTTGCTGAGATGTTAAAAAAAATTGCTTTTACAGCTGTTGACAGATGATCAGTTTTTACTCCATAATCTTCCCATATCTAAATTACTGTATGTTAATTTACTTATGAGATTAAACAGCTTTACCTAAGACTGAGCTAACCTTGCCCAGTTTTATTACATTAAATATATATTTCTATAACTAATTTAATATTAAGATGTTTTTCATGTACAGTATTCTACTTATTTTTATCAGATTTAATGACTTATTTTTCTAGAAACTTATTAAAACTATTTTCATTAAGGTTTCAAGAGTCTTCCATAACTGGCTTAATCTCAGCATGATCTTTTGCCCACAGCACATTTTGGTTGTTTTTGTTTTTGTTTTTTTTTTTGGTTTTTCGAGGAAGGGTTTCTCTGTGGCTTTGGAGGCTGTCCTGGAACTAGCTATTGTAGACCAGGCTGGCCTCGAACTCACAGAGATCCGCCTGCCTCTGCCTCCCGAGTGCAGGGATTAAAGGCGTGCGCCACCAATGCCCGGCTGGTTTTGGTGTTTGAGACATGGGCTGGGGGCAAGAGATCATGTAGAGATTAAGTCAGTTACGGAAGACTCATGAAACTTGGAGCTTGCTATGTAAAACAGGCTAGCCTTGTACTCACAGAGATCTATCCTGTCGCTGCTCCTTAAGTGCTGGGATTAAAGATGTGTGCCACCATGTCCAGCCTTTTCTGTTGTCCTTTGTGTCTGTCTGTATTGTTTTGGGACAGCATCTCATGTAGCTCCTGCTTCCTCTTGCCGGCCCATTCATTATGCTGCATTCTAATTCCATATATTACTTACATTAGCCTTTCTCTCTCTATTTTGATTCATCTTGCCAGGTCCTGCCTTAATTTATTATACGGATTATTTATTTTACTTGTGTTAGACTGTTTTCTCTTGGAGAACCGTCATCCTGTTGAACACTTGCTTCATTTCTCCCCTCGTGTTGCGTCTTCACCCCCTCCCCCATGTACTTCCTCTGTTTTGTTCTACTTGTCTTCCCGGCTTCCTTCGGTAGCAGCATGCCTCATTAATTTTTGTGCTTTAGGAATGTATGGACTACACTGACTCAGTTATAGACCACCTGCTTTTAGACACAGACATTCTCCACACAACGCTGGTTTCTAATTCCCTGTAGCATCTTTATTTAGCTCAAAGTTGTTTGTTAGCTTGCTCATGTAGGGCAGTTTTCATTTTTAATTCCAATTATTTGTTTTTTACCAGAGCTTTCATGTGACATTTTAAAATGTATTTTTCTTTCTTACAAACATGTACGAGTCTTTAAGATGAAAGCAAAACATAACTGTGTGCGGAGTTAGAGAGACAGCTCAACAGTTAAGAGCACGGACGGCTTGCTCTTGCAGAGACCTTGATACTGGCAGCTCAGTATCACATGTAGCTCAAGTTTCAAGTTTCAAGTGCTTCAACATCCTCTTCTGGCCTCCTCGGGCTCTGTGCTCATGCAATGCTCAATGAGATGTGTTACACACACACACCTAAAAATGTTAAACAATCTTTTTTAAAGTGTGTAAATATATATGTATTTATGTACACACATAATTTATAATGTATCTACATATGTTTAATTTTGAAGTTATGAGAATTATCATACAAAATCTTAAAGCTATTTGTGGCCCTATTGATATATTCATTCTTGAAGTTATCATCAAATTTGTTTTCTCAAGTCAATGGATCTCAAAATTTCGAGTTGTAGATTTCCTGGGTATCAGTTCTTTTTTTATGACTATGATAAAAATTGTTATCTTAAGCTTAACATATTCAGTTCTGTGCTCACTGAAATAATTTAGAAAAATATGGCAGGAACCAATCATTCAAAAACATATGAGAGGAAACTTTTAATAGATACTGCATACAAATTAGAAAAATGTCATTCACCATTTTACTCTGATTTTTTAAAATCTTGGCCTGGCATTCAAGATATACACAGTCGTTTTTGTTATTTGTTTTATTCTTTTACTGCTAATTCGCAGCCATGACTTCTCAATGTCAGAAAACAATGAGTTAATATCCTGGTTCCATACTTGTTCTACCTGCCCAGATCGTCTTCTGTTAGAAGATAACTGGGTAAAATCACCATTCTCATGCATGTATGAAAGTAAGTATGTGTTAAAGAGTATGATCAATTCATCAGTCAGTGAGGGAACCATAGATTTACCCTGGTTTAAAAGAATACACACTCCTAGGATCCCGGAACTCAGGAGGCCAAAGCTGGAGCACTGCAGGCCTGAAGCCAGCCTGGGATGCAGGATGTGGCCTTATGTCAAATCCCTCCCAAAAAGGGGGGGGGGAATCCTAGCAAACACATCTATGCGCCTAAAATATTCAAATAAATGTGCAAATAAAGACAAAGGTATTTGTTTTCCCTCAGAGGGAAAGAACAGATAGATGTAACGTGTGTATAGACAAAAGCTGTTTGTCCTTTCTCTGTTAGATGCAGCTCAGAGATGTAAGACAGCTAAAGACAGTAGAAGGTGTATCCTCCAGAGACGAGGCCTGGTTTGCTGTTGAAACATAATTTTTCTCTGTACACCTGGGTTTTTCCCTTTGTGTCTATTTAATCCACAGCTTTTCTTTGGTGACCTTCAGTTACCTATGCAACTGTCTTACTTAATTACCACTTAATTCTATTATACAATAGGGTTAATTATCTTTTCATTATGCTTTCCCCCACCTTCCTTCCCCACACCATAAGAAATTATATCTGTATTCAGTGGTATTGATCATCTTAGCTATGGGAAGTTACTGCCTCTTCCCTCCTCTTTACTATGATTTTAATTCCCTTCCAACTATCTCTAACAATACCAAACACAACATAATCAATTGTTCTTAACCTGTAATACCTAATACTTAATATTGGGTGTCCTTGGAAAAAAACAGATAAAAAGCAAAAGACTTTGGGTGATCTATTATAGATGAATATTCAAAACTCATCCAGAGGACAGTTAAATAGATGGGATTTATATCTAATATTTAATTACTGGTTATAATTTCTATTTCCTCTTATACTACCAATTTTGAAGAGTAGTAAAAGACATTTGAATATTTAGTAATCTTTGGTGTTTTTCCCTTCTAAAATACCCTCCCACATTAAGTTCACAAAGTCATGAATAAAGACAGACTATGCAGGAACACAACTGCATTTGGCTTGCTAATTACAGGCTTTTCTTTACTGGCGTTACAAGTATATTCCATGTTCCAAAAATATTTTGCTAGTCTCTTGGCAGTTTTAGTTAATTTTTTCAGTTATCCATATATAATGTTTATGTTTATAAGTACTAATTACAAACTTCCATTTTCTTTAGATGAGAGATGTTGACAAGCATTATATAAAACCAATTACGAAAAGTGAAAATAGCACACAGACAGATACACACATATTGCCACCAACTACCGTGAGATCATATGAGTGGAATGAATGGGAATTAAGAAGAAAAGCCATAAAACTGGTTTGTAACAGTAATTTTCAAATTGTTCAAAGGTGGGGAATTTTGATGTTGTTACCCATACAGTTGGTAAGTTAAATAGTTTATATAAATGTAATAAGTTCTACACAGGTCTCTGCTGACATAAAAGTAATGAGCATGATATATAACTTGCTGGCTTCATATATTGTAAGGTTGTCTTCTAATTTTAAAGCTGTATAGATATATGGAAGCATCGCCAGGAGGTGATAGCACACACTTTTAATCCCAGCACTCAGGAGGAAGAGGCACGCAGATTTCTGTGAGTTCCAGTTCAGCCTGATCTACAGAGCAAGTTCCAGGACAGCCAGAGCCACACAGAGAAACCCTGTCTCAACTCTGCTGCCTCCCCCACCCCATGCCACCACCAAAAAAAGAAATATAGAAGCATGAACCACGCTCTAGTAAAACCAGCCAGTTACTAAGCAATGATGGTTACTCTTTACTTCCTATTTGAAAACCATTTTTCCTGGGCTGGAGAAATGGCTAGGTGGTTAAAAACACTTGTCATTTTTTCAGAGGGCCGGGCGACCACTTGGGCAGCTCAGGTTGCCAGCTCCAGGGGATCTGACATTCTCTTCTGGCCATTGCAAGCCCTCAAACACATGAACACAGATGCAGAGACATAAATCAAAACAATAACTCTTAAATATAAAAAGAGTTCCTTTACTCCATTTCCTCCTCCAGCTACCTGGAACTCTGAGACCTGCCTAGGTTAAAGGGTGAGTTCATGGGCAGCCTGAAGAACTTAGAAAGAACCTATAACAAGATTTTGCGTGCGTGTGTGTGTGTGTGTGTGTGTGTTGTATATTAAAGACTGCATACATAGCTTAGTGGTAGAGCACTGACCTAGCTTCCCAGAGTTAAACTACTCTACCAGAAAACAAAACAAAAACCATCAGCAACAGCACACCCTATTCCTCCCACTTTTTTTTTAACCTTTTCTGTGAAATCATAGGTACTGTAGCACCCTACACCCCTTAGGATAGGTTTGTGCTCTGTAGCCCGGGATGACCTGGAATTCAACATCCTCGTGTCTTAACCTAACCCTCCTAAGTGTCGGGATCACAGTTCTGTGCCCCGTGCCTTCCTCATCGGGCTAGACACTGCATCTTGTGGATTCACTGTAGTCGTAGCAGGTGCTGACTCTTAAAGCCTGTCTTCGAAGCTGTCATCCGTGTCCTACTCAGTAGAATTCCTCACTTGCCTATTTTTTATAGTATCTTATCATTTAAGACAGCAGGTGTTTAATGTATTAGTATCATTTACTATGCCAGGGACCTTTGCTGAATAACAAGGTAGGGGGATAAGTAATTTCCCTTATTAATAACTTTTCTCATACCCAACAAAAACAGAGGAGGGAGGATTTATAGCATATATGTGATAAAGATCATTTATGCCTGTAGCCTTCGTGTGTTTTACCTGCCATTGCACTGAAGTCTTGTGGGAAGTCAACAAGGTTACTCGGTGAGAACGGAAAGTTTGCATGGCAATCTTCAAATGCAGGCAAGGGGAGCTGTGGAGCTGGCAGTCCCTGTGTGCCTGCTTGAATGGGAGGCAGAGCCAGGAGACTTACCCGAAGCAGAGCTGACCTGGCTATGCAGCAGCAAAGTTCCTACGAACGCCTCAGCCAGCATTTGACTGTGACTGGGGGCGGGGTGATACATTTACAATTGATTGAGAATGTGAAGTGTGCTGAGGCAGATCTTTTAATGCCCAAGGAGGGGTGAACAGAAAGAAGATGGGGATTTCAATAAGACTGAGCAGAAGAGTGCCAGCATTGGCGGGACAGCACGGAGAAAGATTTTAAGGCTAAGGATACAAAGACTCTCCCGGCCTCACTGTGCATTGGTGCTTACTGCTGAAAAGTTAATATATCTTCCAGAATGTCTTGTAATGGACAGTGTAGGAACTGGCTTGACCTGGGCTGGAGTATAAACCAGTGGTGAAGCCTTTGCCTAGCATGGGGGAGGCCCTGAGTTCTAATCCCAGCACAAAACTACTTGCTTATGTAATAAGTCTCTTGGAATGGTAGAAGTATGCTACCAGAAGTAATGAAAAATATAAGGCTCATTAATGTAGACTATATGCTGGGCCTTTGTAGGGAAGAGATGTGGATTTTTGATGGTCCAAATTCTGAAATAATTAGGTCTGTCCTCCTTTACTCATATGCTCTGGTACCCACTGATGTTTTTTCTTATCCTTTTCCAAAATCTTAGTACTTCTTATCCTCTCCTGTTTCCTTGTGGGGCTGAGGATCAAGTCAGGGCTTTCCATGCGCTATCCAACCCAGCAGTCACTGAGTTCTACCTTCCAGCCTTATCCTCCATGGCCAAAGCCTGTGCAATCAGTTTAAACTCATGTTCACTTGCTATCCATAAAGAGAGTAAGCAAAATTAAAATTGCGTAATCTGAAAACAGACTTTTATATTAACAGCATAGGGTGAAGCTCATTTTAAAAATTCACTATAAATCTTAAGTTTTTCATTTACAAGCCAAAACAAGCATGGTTTAAAAACTGTCAAAGTTCTACAGGTCTTAAAGATTAATATTAAGGCAATCATAAGGTCATTTAGAGTCATAACTGAAATCATTGCAACTCAGTGTTATGCACTTTTCTTTAAGCTCACTTTCAGCATTTCAAGTTTTCCTGCTTTATAAAGAATTCTGTTTCTTATTCTGTTCTTGATTTTTTTTAGTGTTCCAATGTTTTATAGAAAAAAATGAGGTATTTGACCCATCAGAATAATTCAGAAAGCTGCCATGCAAGTTGCTAAATTCAGTCTCCAGAACCTACCACAGAAGAGAGAATTAACACCAGGAGCTTCCTCTGCCTCCCACATGCACGCCATGGCAGGCAGTCACATCACATACATCCTCATGCTCACCATCCTCACCACCGTCATCATCACCACCGTAGAAATGTTTATCTGTAGAATGGGAAAAATAAGACGCAAATATTAACTAAATGCTTATTAATTTGTATACTATTTATTTTTAGAGAAATATTAATCCCGATTTTCTCTTTCTGTATAGGCTAATTTGCGCCAGAAAATTACTCACTCCGTACAAACTGACCTTAGCCACATGAGAAGAGATAACAGCTCACAGGTGTACCCTTTGAAAAATGTTAGCACCCAGTCCATGAGAGAAGGCACCACGCGGGTGCCCAGGCCCCAGATTTTCATAGCTGGTCTTCGTGGGGGACAAACCAAAACAACCTACGGGGTAAAGGTAAACTTAACCAGAGCAGTGGACGAAACCTAGAGATGGAAATTTAAAGGAAACTGCTCCTGAATAGGAAGTATGGAAAGGAGTTCAAAGTACCGTACATATACATAGTTCATTTTGTGGGGGTGACATAGGCATTGGTTATGTGAATATGTATTAGAGCCCCATATCTTGCCTGAATACTGTAAAGACCTAAAAGCAATTTCTGTAACACATTTCTTGTTCTATTAAAAATGACAAAAATAAACCTCTGTCCATTTATTTGTTTTATCTTTAGAAAAAGTTTAGCAGAATTTAGATTGAAATTGTAATGCAAGTTAGATTAACATAAGCGTTAACACTTATTCTGAAAGACCCCCGTAGAGATGCTTTCACGGAAGGGAGACCCGTACCCAAGGAACAGCGAGACCACGAACTTGGATGCAACAGCAAGAGGCTTTTATTGGTAACATGCGGGTACCCGGGCGTCTCAGTCTCGGGGAACTGAGCGCGCCGAGCTGGGGACTCAGGGGTTCTTTTATAGCAAAAAGCGCGGGACAGAAGCGAGAAGCTTAGTAACAGGACCCTGATTGGACAATTTAAATGAGGCTAGGGTTCGGGGCAATTGAGGTTTTTCTTGGAACTCTAGTCTTGGCCCTGTCCGAGGAACAATCGGTTTCTGTGTCTGCTCAACCCTGCTGAGCTGGCCATCTGGCCGCCTGCAGATATCTCTGTGTTTGCCACCAGGCAGCCTGTGTCCTTGGGCTGAGCTTCCTTTTGATAGGCAATGACTATGCAGCTGTGGAGGAACGGAATTTTCCATAAGCCTCAGCTTTCAGCTGCCTGTTAGACTGGGCCAGGGTCTTTCAATTCTAAAACACAGTACTTTCTGCTCATTAGCTACTCAATGTTGACACACATTTCAATATAATGAGTCTTACTGTCTGGAGCACTTAAAGCCAGAATTCACATTACTCCTTTTAAAACCTGGAGATTTGATATTTATACCACCTGTGTTTCAGGTTCCCTGAGGAAAAAAATCAGAATATCTGGTAACACTGGCTGGCATTCCAACTTTATCCTTTCAAGTTGTCTGTTGTTTAACCCAAAGCCTGCAGCATAGAGGCCTCCCACTTCAGACTCCCCAGCCTCAGTGGCTGTGTTTGGGTTTCTGTGAATTACTATACCTTAGGGGAATAGTTGTATTACTCTTACATACTTCTAATACCAACTAATGGACAAGAAAGTTCCCAGGTGAGAGGAACTAGCAGGAGAACTAGGAGAAGGGGGATCATTTATATTTCACATTTTTGTTGTTTTTTGCACAGATGATTTTTCTTTTCCTTTTTGGATGGGAAGGCATATGGCTCAATTAGTAGAATACTTGTCTATCGTGCACAAGGCCTTGGGTTCAGTCCCCAACATTGCATGAACCGTGCATGTTGATACACTGATGTAACCTTAGCATTTGGACAGTGGAGGCAGGAAGATCACAAATTCAAGGTTGCCACTGGACATATAGCAAACATGTAGTCAACATAGAATATGAGACCCTGCCTCAGAAAAACAAACAAACAAACAAACAAGAAGCCTTGGTCTTTTCTGGCCTCTTTGACTTGTATTCCCAGATGTGCTCCTAGCTAGGGGCAGTAGGTGACACTCACCAATCAGGCCCCTTTGGCTTGACTGGGCTCATTGCACTGTTCCCTGACCCAGGTTTCTTGTATGGCCCACAGAGGTGACACTCCTGCCATGTAGCCTCTGAAGGTCAAAAGCCAACACTTCTACTTTTTTAGGACAAAGCTAGACACTTTCTCAACACCCAGTTGGAGAGGTGGCCAAGAATGCAGAATAGGAAAGTAAAAAATAACTCAGACTCAGATTGTAAGTATCTATTTCAACACTAATTTGGTTGTACAAAAGGCACAAATAAACACAGCTACTAAGTTAATAAATATTTCTACCAAGGACAGGATGAAACTGGAAAGTGTAAGAATAACCATGTTTGTGTATCTTCTAGCTTACTAAAAAACTATTTTTTTACAGTTGCTCATTGTTAGAGAATTTGATGAAAAGTTATGTCAGCAGGCATGGGATACTCTGTTCTTTAAATGGAAGCTCTAAGTCACTTTGGTATAGAGGAATAGCATCAATGCCCAGCAGAGGCATAAAGGCTTCATTGAAGGGGTCCCTGAACACAACATTTCACCTCTATGGTAACTAGATAGGACTTGTGTGTCAGATATTTTCTGGAGACATACATAGCATGTGTGTCTACTAACCCCACAAAGAGAATCCATAGCAGACTATAGCAACAATTGCAGCAGTATCCTATTTGGTGAACCTATGAATACTTAAGGGTTGCTAACAAAAATATGAGTGAGGGGTTACTCACAAGGAACAGGAACAACTCAAAAAACGACTGCATCTCATCACTGAATAGCCCACCCCATCATGATTCATGAACATTGCAACCCTGGAGATCTTCGCCCAGCTTGCTGGCAGCTCAACAGTCTGAACATTTCTTTTCCCTGCCATTAGGCTGGTCAGAGTCTCCTACCCAAGCCTGTTGTTTGCTCCTTTCTGTACAGCTGGGGAGTGATCCTGGAGAATATCTCCCTTTTCTGTCATCCCAAGATATGTGATCTTTTGTTTATCTCCCAGTCTCACGAAAGCAAGCTCTCCCTAACCCCAATATTTCAATTCAAAGGAAATTGCTATATAATATTTTTTTACCTACAATCCTGCTCTCAGTCTACTAAAAATATTGTGCATGTCACGAAAGCTTATTCTTCCTTAAAATTCTGTAAATGTGCCCTTTCATTTGCTTCTAAAGATATCCAGTGATTGCTATTATGGTCATATTTGCTGATTAGCATGGGTCAATAAATTAGACTTGTATTGTGTAGTGAGTGAGTCTTTCTGTCCCACCAGCCAGCTCCCAAATGAAGACACAGACTTACTATTAATTATGAAAGCTTGGCCTTTAGCCTAGGCTTGTTTTTAACGAGCTCTTGTAACTTAGCCTGTATTTCTATTGATCTACATTCTACCACATGGCTTTTTCCTCTGTCCTGCCTTGTGTGTCCCGCTTGTTCCACGTCTCTCTCTCTCTCTCTCTCTTGCTCTTTTTTTGGATTTTCGAGACAGGATTCCTCTGTGTAGCTTTGGAGCCTGTCCTGGAACTAGCTCTTGTACGCCAGGCTGGTCCCAAACTCACAGAGATCCGCCTGCATCTGCTACTTGAATGCTGGGATTAAAGGCGTGCACCACCAACGCCTGGCTCCATGTCTCTCTTTGTGCCTCCCCTTTCTTCTCCTTCCCAGATTTCTTTCTGTCCCTGAAAATCCCACCTATACCACTTGTTTAGCTATTAGCCATTCAGCTCTTTATTAAACCAATCAGAAGGTGCCTTGGCAAAGATTGAATACTTAAGGGTACAAAAAGATTATTCCACAACAACATTGTGCTGAGTGAAGACTCCAGTGCTGCTGCTTTGGAGTCATCCACACTCCAGTCAGCAAACCCTCATTCAGTTCTGACTTGACACTATCCGTGGCCCAGGGTTGTTCTTGCTCTGAAAGCTCCAGCTCCACTAGGATCTCTACATGGGGCTTGAGACTCTATCCTCTTAGCCCACAGAGATGTCAGTTGCTTCAGGTGAGAGGACAAGAGTAGTCTCTTTGCCTCTTGTTTGATTTCCCTTCTTGCTCCACCTTTCTGGCCATAAATAGACCTTTCCTAAGATTTCAATAGGTATAGAGAAAAAAACCCTGAGAAATAAGAATCTAAATTATAACTTTGAAATCAGTGAATCTGTTCTGGTTATTCAGACGATTCAGAATGTGTTGTGTTTGCTTTTCACTCTTTATTCTTTAGGCTTTTGGGGGGCCTGCCACTCAGCTACCAAATAAATGACACACAGAGGCTTATTGTTACATATAAATCTCCGGCCTTAGCCTGGCTTGTTTCTTGACAGCTTTTCTTAAATTATCCCCAACTACCTTTTGCCTCAGGGCTTCTTTCTGTATGTCTCACTTTCACTCCGACTCCACGGCTGGCTGGGTAGCTGCCCCCTGATGCCCTCCTTTCTTTCTGATGTCTTGCTCCCCCTCTTCCTTGTTTTTCTATTTATTCTCTCTGCCTGCCAGCCCCGCCTATCCTTTTTCCTACCTCGATACTGGCCATTCAGGTCTTTATCAGACCACCAGGTGTTTTAGACACAGCAAAGAATTACAGCTTCACAGATTTAATCAAATGCAGCACAAACAAAAGTCACACACCTTATAATAATATTCCCCAACAACTAAAGGTGGAAGCTATTGGGTGTCTCAGAATCCCATATTCCTATTACTATAAGGACTGATACTACGTGGCCCAGACTGAACCTGGAACACAGGTTTCTCCTGTCTAGGGCTCTCAAATTCTGGAACTACAGGCATGTGCCACTCCTCCCATCAACACACATATTTTAAACACGAGTCATTTCACCATAGGATTATTTTCTAATAGCATCGTCTAATCACAGTAACCATTATAGTGGTGAGGTGCCTATTCATACATCTTTTTGTTGTCCAAAGATCATGTAGTTACTGTAAGCGTTTCGTCGGGATGGGTCAGGACAGGATGGAACAGGAGTGGGTCAGGTATGGTATTCTGGCACTCGGGAGTCACAGAATACTCAGTGTTACACAGTTCAGGTGGAAAGGTATCTTGGAGCTCGGGAGCCAAGGATACTGAGTGTTACATAGCTCAGGTAGAAAGGTATCCTGGAGCTCGGGAGCCAAGGACCACACCACAGGTTGCAGTAAGCTTGGCAGCTTACAGCCTTGCCTCAGAGAAAGGCTTCTCCGGTGTATCAGCTCCGCTCCGGCAGGACAGGGTCTTCCAGCTGGGGATGTTCACCTAGTGTAGCAGTTTTGCTATGCAGGAGGTTTCTTGGGCGAAGTTGCTACAGTTCAGCTCTGCTCCTGGAGAGCGGAGAGCAGGGAGCCGGGAGCAGAGTGTAACAACTCTGCTCTGCCAAGGAAGGTTTCCCAGGCAAGTGTTACAGCGCTGCTCGCTCTGCTCTGCTCTGCCCAGGGTTGCCTCTGCTTGCTCTGCCCAGGGTCGCCTCTGCTCTGTCGCCGCCGCAAAAGAAGATCTTCACCCGAAGCTCATCCAAAGGTGTTTTTTGGAAGACAGCTGGACCGGCCAAGCTGAACATACACAGGGTTATAGGGATTCCTGAGGTTGGGGAAGTTTTTCCAGAGTAGGGATTGGTCCGATTTCAGTGCTGAGCTCAGATTGGCTAGAGCTCTGCTCCGGGATTGGTTACTTTTTTTTTTTTTTACACAGGATTAGGGTCAGATTTGGCTCCGGTTTCAGGGCCAAAGTGTGTTTCTATCTCTGGTCCTTTTTAGCCTTTTGGCTCCAATTTTAGGGTCAGGGTACACTTCTTTCACTGACTCTGATTCCAGGGACAAAGTGTGTTCCTTTGGCACTGGTTTTAGGGTCAGGGTACATTTCTTTGGTTGTGGTTGCAGGGCAAAGTGTGTTTCTTTTGGCTCTGCTCAGGGTGTGTTTCTTTCACTGGTCCCTTTTCCCTACAGTTACCATGTCAGGCTAGACCGTGACAGTCAGCATGAAGATGCAGACACAAAATTTCCGAGCACTATATAACATATACTAAATTTATCCAAGATGTAACGAATGGGAGGCCGTGATGGAGGTGAAAGTTACAGAAGTTGGAGTTCGCAGACCTTTTCTAACGGCTTGCACACAAACGAATCACCAAGAGCATCCCCAAATCATTTCCAAGGCCTAATTCTCTTTGGAGGGCCAGCAATCCCCAGCCGGAAACGCTCAGCCACCTTGACTCCGCCTCCTCAGCGGGCCGGAAGCTGAGGTTTCCCGAGCGCCCTGCAGGACCGACTTTCCCGGGCTTGTCACTGGGCTTTCCGCGCCGCTGCTTCCGCCGCAGCCAGCGGTCTCCTCGTAGCGCGGCTGGGGCGGCGTGCTCTCTAGGCCGGCGCGTCTCTATGGCTGCAGGGGCGGTAGTTCCGCAGGCTGTCTCGGCACCATGGCTCAGGCGAGAGGTGAGGCCAGGCGGCTGGCACGGGGCAGGGGACGGCGGCCGGGCCGGGGTGGGATGCGCGGGCTGTGGGGGCGAAGCCCTGGCCCCGGGCTGCGCCCGCGCCCTCGCGGCGTGAGCGGCCCCGGGCGCCGGCCAGGCGGGGTCCCGGAGCCGCGCTGTGGTTCCCGACGCTGGGTCAGCCTTAGGGCCGCGCGCTGTCACCTCTCAGTGGCCGCCCGCCGGCTCGCCAGTGCTGTGGGGACTGCCGTTCCAACTGGACCCGGGGCTGAGTTTGTGTTCGGTAGCACCGTGCGGAGGAGAGGGCAAAAGGCGGTGTGGTTTTTTTGTTTTGTTTTGAGCACGGGTCAGCGCTGCAGGGTCTCATCCTGTAGCACGGGTTGGCTTCAGACTCGGGGAGATCTTCCTGCCTCAGCTTCCCCATTGTTGAGGTTGAAGGTCTGAACCACCACACCTGGCATATCGCTGTGTATCTTCGTCACCGTTTTCCCCAAAGAGCACTTGGCTTTTAAGTCTAAGTCTTTAAGTCTAAGTAAATGTTAGACAAGTATTTAAAGAATATCCGTTTGCGTGGACGTGGAATTATTTATCTTGTGGGGGAATTTACATTTAACATCAGGCGCCAGATACGTTTTCTGTGGTGGTTTTGTTTGTCTTGTGGATTGCTTATCCCATTTCAGCTAAGTCCTGTAGCAACACGGGAAGGGAGTAATGGGAAAAAGCTGTTCTGGTAGTATGTAGAAGGGGATGGTATGGCGAATGACGAATGGCCACTTAAACATTACAGAAGGAAATCAATCCCTAGAGGGCTGTTAACAGTTCACAGATTTAGACTTACTGCCAGTACATACTTTGTTACATCTGGTTGTGTTGCACGTCTTATCCCAACGAAATATAGTCTCTATGCCTCCGCAGAGTCGTCCAAGATTATTTAACAGCTACTTCTTGAAATGTCCAAGCTTTCAGGTGGGACAAACAATAGTACCCATAAAATGCAATTGGAAAACAAAAGTTTAAATCCAGACTGACTGTCTTTTGGGGATATTTCCCACCCAGAAACAAATACTATGGAAGCTAATGGGTTTTTGGCAAGAGGGGGTGGTGAGTTGTGAGTCAGGTTTCTAGTTAATGGCTTGTCATGATTTGAATTCTTAGGAAAGTTTAAAAGTTACTTCCATACCATGGATTTTTATATTACCCAGAAAACGTTGAAATTCCTAATAAATTTTCATACTGGAAAATTGGGAATGAAGAAATATTTTGATCTAATGGAACTGAAATGTCAGTGAAAGTCATGGTTAAAAAACAATGGTTTTAAAAGTTGAGATATGTCTAAAGTGGTATTATATGCCAAAGTCCTGTATGTTTTATAGCATCTAAATTTACACTTTTCTACTTTGACTAGTAATTGTTTTCAAGAATTACATTGGCAAATATTTGCATCGTATGGGAGATTATAAAAACCTATAATGGCTCATGGCTATTAATCCCAGCACTTAGGAGTCAAAGGCATGCAGAGTTCCATGAATTCGAGGCCAGCCTGCTCTACATAGCAAGTTCTAATCCAGCCTGAGATACAGAGAGAGCAGGAGGAAAAAAAACGTTTTCTTGTTTTTTGGAACCAGGAACCTATCATACCTATATGTGAGTTTGCACTCCTCATTATGAGAATATTGATACTTCAGGACATGGATGGTCAGTCTTTCTGTAGAGAGCTGTTAGTCCCTGCCATAGCTGCTGAACCCTGCCATTGTAGCACAATGCCGCCAGGATAATTTAGGCAAATGAGCTTAGCTGATATCCAATAACACTTCATTTATGGACACTGAAATCTGAATTTATAATTTCCATGTGTCTTCAGATGGGACTTAGAAGTTTTCTATTCAATTGAAATTAGAAGGCTACTCTGTGTGATCATATAAAAATATGGGGTGATGTAGTTTGCTTTCTCTTGTACTGACTGATGAAATGTTATTGCTGCATATTTTTGGAGTCATAAACTTTCATAAGAAAGTTTTAGAACAATGAAAGTATTATAGTGGCTTCCTTTGCTTATTGCTTATCTGGCTTATTGGACCTTTTAGAAAGGAAAGAAAAATATAAGAGATTTTTCTTTTCATATTACTTCTTTGGTGTAATTTTAAAAATTTGTCTACAGTTTACAAATTATTCTTTAATTCACAAAAAAGGAATATTTATCTGAAGACACTGTTTCCTTAAGTTTTAATAATCATGTTTTAAAGTATCTGTTTGAAACACCTAATTTATTTACCTGTGATTAGGTATAATTACCTATGATTATGATTCCAAAGGAGGGAACAAAAGCATATTTAACACATAAGATAGTTAAACAATAGCATCCTTAAGTCCACTCAATGTTCTTATGATTCTTAAACTGGGATTGGAAAAGTAGGACCCAACTTAATAAGCCTGCTTATTTATGTATGGCCCATGAGCTAAGAACAGTGTTCCCAGTGTGCAATTGATTTGGTGACAAAACATTAACTTTGAATATCAAGTAAATGAAATGTTATCTCCAAATAACTATTCTTATGAGCAGATCTCAATTACAAGGATTAGATTCATTTATAAATAATAAAAATCAATTGTGAGAATTGGTTTTCTTATATAAATCTTACATGATACCCTAAGTTTTGTCATGAAAAGAAAACAGAAATAGTTTGAGCCTTGGGTGATGGCAGTAACAGAGCAGGAAGCGCAGGGGTGGGAGGGTGGGGTGGTGGTGGATTACCCAGTGACTATAAATTTACCAAAGGTGTTGGACTATCTTTGGCACCTGAGTGAGGGCTGCTATATCCTGCATTTCAAGTTTTATAGATGTTTTTCTATGTACTTTTTGTGTTAACCATACTTTCAGGTAATGGAGTGAAACTGAGAGGTTAGATATAATTTGTTCTTGATTTTCAGTTAGTTCTATATAAATCTCTCTGTGTGTGCGTGTGTGTGTGCGTGTGGAGAGAGAGAGAGAGAGAGAGAGAGAGAGAGAGAGAGAGAGAGAGAGAGAGAGAGAGAGAGAGAGAGAGAGTCTTTAGGATATGGCCCAGGCTGGTTATAAAGCCACATCTTTCTGTATTAGATTGTTCTAGAGCAGTACTTTTCTGCTAGGGACATTCTCCACCCCCACCCCCCAGGAGGTACATGAGTGTGATCCTGATTCCTCAACCTCCTGGGAGGTGGGTTTGCACATATACACTACTGTAGTGGTCTTAAATCGCACTTTGGTCACTCAGCTATTCCTTTTGTTTCTTTCTGCTATCTTCAAGAGCGTATTTAGAGGTTCTATCAGGGGAGCTCAGCTATGCTTTATGCCCATGATGAGGAGTGATCTTCTTCACCTGGAAAGATTTTCCTTTTGACTGAGGGTAGTGTTAGAGTGTTAGGGGGAATGCCCTTGCCGTGGGAGGCAGGAAGGCAAAACTACTCCTCTGGCCACACAGCCATATCAACCCTTGTCAGTAGAATGACAGATGTAGACAGAGGCCTCAAGTCTGGTTTCTACTGTCTTGAGATTTAGAATGTATTGTAATTGCTTTGATGCTTTGTTTTCACAGGTTTGCAATCTCAAAAACAATTATATATTTTATAACAAACTAAAACTAAGGTTGGTATGTCACATAACTGTACAGTTGGGGGCACTAAACAATATCTGTGCCTAATTTGTATGGAGTTTTAAAGTCAGCAGTGTTTTGGTTTTGGTAACTGGAAACTATTACTTGGAAACTGAATTTTAGATGTCACCATTTAAAACACTATTTGTACTAGAAATTGGAAGGCATTATGGATTAACTAGTTGATTAGCATCACACACACATATATGTATGCACATACACACTAAATAATATTTTTATTGCACATGTTTTCCAGAAAATGTCAGTTTATTCTTCAAGCTATACTGCTTGGCAGTGATGACTCTGGTGGCTGCAGCTTACACCGTAGCTTTAAGATACACAAGGACAACAGCTAAAGAACTCTACTTTTCCACCACAGCCGTGTGTGTCACAGAAGTTATAAAGTTACTGATAAGTGTTGGACTTTTAGCTAAGTAAGTAAAAATACTTCTAGTGTGTTAAATTATTTTTTCTCTGAGTTAAGTATTGAAAATTCAAGTCACGTCTTTATGTATTAGATTGTTCTAAAGCAGTGCTTTTCTACTAGGGACAGTTTTTATCCGCCCCCTCGCCCCCCAGGAGGTACAGTTTGGATGTGTATCATAATAGGCATGTACTGGTATTTGGTGGATAGAGGCCAGGAATTCTTCTACATATCATGCAGTGCCTACAACAGCCATTTAAAACAAAGGCCTGTCGGGCCCACAATGTTGGTGATGTTGAAACTGAACAAATCGGGGGTTGCCAAATTGTGATTTATGGCCCAAATGCAGATTGTCGTGTTTTTTTTTTTTTTCTGTAACAGAAACTATATTGCTCATGAAACCTAAATTCATGCTGTTTGACCTTTGTAGAAAAATATTTGATCTGTTTTATAGGAATAAAATGATAATCATAAACATTTTTTGGGTGTTTCCTGTGTTACGTGCCAGGCACTGTGCTAGGCACTTTTCAGTAATTTCATTTAATTTTTAAACATTTGACATATTGATGTGTTTTATGAAATGCCTCAAGATTATGCTACTGACGTGACAACACTGTGCTTTGAATCCGTAATACCATAGAAGGATCATTTTAGCTGAAGGTTTAGTAAAACGGAGGGTAACAATAGGATTCCAAGTAAGACAGACACAATTTTATTCCCAGATTTTTGTGGCTGTGGCTTCTTTGAAGTTTTATTTTTATGTTTTTCCAGCTCTTTACTGGAGAAGATAATACAGGGTGCTGAGAATGAAATAAAACTTAAATAAAACTCTGATTGTAAATGACTTGGGGACTCGTGAGGTTAGGATCTACCTATTTAAGTCAATGGTGCAGGTGAGAATTCATGTATGTGTCATGTGTGTTGGAGTGAGTGGGAAACAGTAATAGCAGGTGTAGGCTTTTAGGTAGAAATAGGCAAATTAAATTTAAATATTTCTAACCTCATTTCACAAATCTGTACTCAGCAGTTTCCAGATGCTAGATGTACAGGGATGAAATAAATGTGGTCATTGCCTTGACACATAGATTCAGTAGGAGAGACAGCAAAGCAAGACAAAACAGTAGCAAATTATTTCAAATAGTCATGTGAGGAAGGGTACACTAGCAGTGGTTTTAGGCAGGAGAAAAGAACAGAAAAAAAAACTGGAGGTGGATGTTAGAGGCTTTAAAACGTTTGAGTTTAAAATTTGTCTTATAGGGAAAGGCACTGATACACAACTGTAGTGAAATCCTAAGCCTTCTGTGGAATGTTTATTTTTCTGGAAATTTATCTTCTATTATGTCATTCTTCATCTGGATATCAGCTGAGAATTCCTACTATACCTTTAAAAGGCAGTATTTCATTGACAAAAGTTTAAAAGTTCAGAGCTACTTCCATAGAGCAGCCAGTCTTACAACTGATCTTCTTTTTGGAAAAATGCAGGGTGTACCAACTTAAAGGGACAGAAAACAACTGTAACTCGGAGTTCCAATAGAAAGAACACAACATAGACTATTTTATATTTCTTACGGTTTTTGTCTTTGCTACAGAATCTTATTAGGTAACCAAGGCTGGCTTTGAGCTTTCTATAGCTCATAGCCCTTTTGCCTCAGCCTTCTGAGTGCTGAAATAACAGGCATATGCTATCATGTCTCATAACCTAAATTTTAGTTATTATGTTTTGTAAGTGTTACAAATTTTAGAAACCAATATGTAAAGATTAGTAAGTATTTGGTATAATGTAGCAAGTTGAACTATTTTTCTGCCAGCTTATCAACATAGACCGTATTTTTACTTAAATGTATACAAATATATATTTAAAAACATGTATATACATTTATATTTAAAATGTATATGCATTTATATTACCAAGCAATGTTGTATGTATTAATATTATATATAATATATATAACTATATATATATGTTACTTTAGCAACTCTTTGCTATGTTTATAATTAGTTTTGTACAAACTTGTTTGGAAATTTGTTAAAGCCAAAACTAATTATGTTTAGTGGTACAAGTTCTGAAAAAAAATTAAGATTTTCCAGATACTTTCAATGCTGCTATTTCTTTATATACATATAAAAACCAGTAATAATAGTAGTAAAAACTGGATTGGGTTGGTGAGATGGTTCAGTGGGTTAAGATGTTTGCTGCTAAGCCTGGCAATCTAAGTTTGATCTCTGGGACCCATGGGAGATTAAGAGAACTTATCCTCCCTAAAGTTGTCTTCTGATTTCCACATGTACCATACATGTGTATGCCCCCCCACACTAAATAAATGTAAAATAATTTTCAGAAAAATTGGCCAAAGACTAGAACCACACCAATGACTTTGAGAACACTTGCAAATAAAGATGCATGGACAAAACGGTTTACTGAGTGAATCACTATGTTGCACTACAGCTTCCATGACAAGATTCCCCCCCTTTCTTTTTCTTTTTTTTCCCCTTCTTATATTTTATCTGTGGGGGAGGCTGCAAGAGGAGAGGGTGGACATGCAGGGATGGAAAATGAATGGGATAGAGATGCATGATGGATAAACACAAAGAATAAATACAAAGTTTTAAAAAATTGGCCAAAGGTAAACAGGATGTTACTTCAGTCATTTAAAAAACGTGTGGGCCGGGCATGGTGGCACATTCTATTCGCAGCACTTGGGAGACAGAAGCAAGTGGGTATCTGTGGTGTACAGGATAGCCTGGTCTATATCTAGATTTTCAGGCTAGCTAGGGCTACATAATGAAACTCTGCCTCAACAAACAAACAACAAAAACACAAAACCAAACCATGGGTTGTGGGGGAGTGAGGCGGGAGAGACTCTCAGTGGTCAAGTGTACTTGCAGCTTTTCCCTGGGGACCCAAGTTCAGTTCCCAGCACCTACATTGGTCTGCTCACAACCTCCTGTAACTCCAGCTGATCTGTGTTCGATGCCCTCCTCTGGTATCTGGGCACACACACACAGACGGCATTCATACACATACATGCAGGCAGATGTGAGTAAAAATAATCTTAGGGGCTGGAGAGGTAGCTGATTTTGCAGAGGACGGTGACTGAATTCCTGGCACCCACATGGTGACTGTCAATACAACTCTAGTTTATGGTCTCTGTGGCACCAGGCACATGTAATGCACAGGCAAACACAGATGCACATCAGAAAGAATCTTAAACAGAAACACAGGCTGGTTAATAGTGCTCTACTGTGGTGGATAAAATTCAGAAAACATTTGTTACTTGGAAGCTTTTTGAGATGATTTCTTAAACACAAAGATACCAAAGCTGATTCACATTTTAAATTTTTATTTGTTTGAAAATCTGTTGCCATAATGTTAAAATAATTTCCAGATGTAAAAATGAAATTATTTCTGTTGGTGTTCAAAGTAGAAAGAATATTTTATCATCAGAGAATGACTTTTTTTCTGGATAACTATGAAAATATCTGGAAGAATTCTATTAGAAAGTTAAAGGTTTGGACCTGTTATTTAGAATGAGGAAGCAATGAAGGAAAAGCTGACTCCTTATCTGCTCTTTATGACAAAGTACTGTAGAGTAGATTAGTACAAAGCCTTATTTTATGTGTGTTTCAGTTTAAAAACACTACTTAATGCTATAGCTCAGGTCATAACTGTCCACTAAAAGCCTATTATTTGGCCCATTAAGGCCTTATCCCCAGCTTGGTTCTAGTGCAGTGGCTTGTAGGAGGGCTTTAGTATATTGGGGTGTGCCCTCACAGGTAACTGCGGGGCCCTGGCATCCTTTTCTCTTTCACTTCACCACAAGGTGAACGGTTGTTGGGTACTGTGTTCCCAGGGGAATGAGCTGTCTAGTCCAGAACAATAGGGCCAACTGAAACCTCCAAAACTTTGATCCACAATAAACTCTCACTTTTAACAGGTGATTTTGTTTTGGTTAAAATGGGAGTTAACACATTTACTATATGTTACTGATTAACTGACATTGAACTCAGGGCTGACTATGACTCCTGTGAATGAAGCCTATTTACTGCATCTATTTTCTTCATATGGCATAGCCATCAGACGCTTAGAACAGTAGGTTCTTTTTACTTTAGCACCGCATTTGGGGGCCGTTTTGAACAACAGCATCACCAACAATCAGCATTAAGATATGAAAAATGTAGCACTAACAGATTATAGTCTGCAGGTGGCTTACTTCGTACTTTTTTTGTCCTGACCCTGAATTTACATTTTTTTAAAGAAATATCCCTTGTTCCTTTGTAAGCGGACCCCCCCCATGGTATTTAGACACCAGAATGTAGGCATTAGTTACACATGTTGCTGCTGCGCTAGCCTTTCTTCTAGGTTAGTGGTTCTCATTTTGACACCTCGAGTGTTGACTGACCCTTTCACAGCAGTTGCCTATGACCACTGGAAAACACAGATACTTACATTATGGTTCATAACAGTAGCAAAACTACAGTTATGAAGTAGCACTGAAAGTAATTTTACGGTTGGGGATCACACCTCGAGGAACTGTATTAAAAGGTTGCAGCATTAGGACGGTTGAGAAGCACACCCTAGGCTCTCTGAGCAGACAAAGGAGGGAAGTCTGTGCCAGTGCAGACATACTTGTATAAGTCCATTTCTCTGCAGGATACCTACAGCTGTGTTCAGTACCAACAGGTTTTCACATCTTCCCTTCCTCATTTGTTTCCTTCTTCAGGGCTGATGAGCTTAGTTTCTGTTATCCTGACTACATGAACACTGTGGCATGGAAAAATACTAACTCCATGTTTTTGTACATAAGTGTGTTATTGTCACTTTTCATACATACATTCTTCATGCCAGTACATAGAAATCTCTCTCCAAAGTGCATTGCATTCTACTATTTGGATGTGTGATACATGCCAGTCATTCATAGACATTTGGTTTGTTTCTAGTTTTCACCTACTACACAACTAAAGACATGGTGAGTATTTTGTACATGACTCTTGAGTGCCTGTGTGACTACATCAGATCACTTCTTTGTTTCTGTTGTCTTTGAGGTGCTGGGGTTGAACCCAGAGTTTTACACATGCTATGCAGCTGCTTTACTACTGAAGTCACTTCACCTCAGATCACTTTCAAATTAAAAAGAAATCAGTAAACTGTGTTTTGGGGAAGAAGGACAGACAGTTCGATCGGTAGTGATAGTATAAAAGCTCTCTGTATAGATAAATTTGTTTTGATAATTGAAGTTCCCAGTATTTAACTATAATTTAAAGTACAAAGCATATTTTTAAAGATATTTTTGTTTGCTCATGAAACTGATTTAGTAGTTTCATAGGAAAATCACTTATTAGCTATATGCTCTACTGATCCCTCTGACACCCATTAACACTGATGGTGCAATGTAAATCTGCCATTGGTAAAGGAAAGGAGGTGAAGACATTTCCATATGCCTTAGAAGAGAATTGGTGTAGACCGAACTTTCTGTCCCGCCCAGTCCTACAGCCCTTTAGTCCCAAATAAACACATTGAAGCTTATCTTAATTATAAACTGTTTGGCCTATTGCTCAGGCTCTTTCTAACAAACTCTTACAACTTAAATTAACCCATAATTCTTATCTTTGTGTAGCCACATAGTTTGGTACCTTTTCTCAGGAAGGCATTCTCATCTTGCTTCCTCTGAGTTTGGCTGGTGACTCGCTCTGAGCCTTCCTCTTCCCAGAATCCCCCTAGTCTGGTAGCCCACATACTTCTGCCGACTACTGGCCAATCAGTGTTTTATTAAACCAATACAAGTGACAAATCTTTACAGTACACAAATGCATTCTCCCACATCAAATTGCCTTTCTGTTGCTTTTCCCCACAGCTCACAGATGACATGGCCCTAGCAGGATGTGTAAATGGACTTAGACTTTGGATGTCTTCCAACAGTTCTTTACATGTCTTCCTCACATCTTTAAGGAGTCGTTACTGCTTTATGGTACCGTAAAATCTGGCAAACACTTAAGTCATAGATTTTTCCAGCCTTATTTATTCCTCCTGTTGGGTGGACATTTTCTCTACCTCTTAGTTCCCATGCTGTAATATGTTCAGAGACTTAGGGAGGAAATAAAAATTATCTACCTCACAAAATGGGTATTTCCTTCTATAATGTCTTAATTTTCAGTATACTAAACTTTGCGATAAGAAATTTGTACACAAAGCTGAAATCTCTTAAGATCACAAGTACCTTTTGTGTTCCAGAACTTGGTAATTGAATAAGCCTCTTATCTAAGAGTTGATAGCAAATGGGGATTAGAAAAGGATAATAGCCATTATGCTGTAGCCTGTGCTGGATCAGCATGAAGAACCTTCTACTGGAGCAGCACAGATACAGGAGAAAGTAGGAGGCTGCTGGTGGTGTACACACAATATTGCTCAGGGAGCCATTCTGAAGTGTACAAGTCAGTATTTTAAAAGAACACTAAAAGTAAGTTTATGGTAGACCCTATACATGTAAGAATTATATCTGTACTATCATATGATGCTGATTAGTGGCAATTATGAAAAAGTATTAAACTATTATGTTTCCCAATATATCATCTTTTAAGAGGGTTCCTTAGTGTCTTAGTCTCTTTTCCTGTTGCCTAACAAATACAAGAGACAAGGGTCTATTAAGCTTAATATTACAGGTTACAATCCTCCTGGCAGGGAAGTCACAGTAGCAGTAACTAGAGGCAGCTGATCACATTGTATCTACACTCAGAAGAGTGTCTGCACTCAGGAGAACAGGGAATACATGCTAGTGCTCAGCTCATTTTCTCTACTCTTAATACCGATGAGAACTGCCTTTCTCAGGGAATGGTGATGCCTACAGTAGATAGGCCTTCCCAGCTTAACAAACACAGTCAAGACAATTCTCCACACACCAGCCCACAGTTCAACTTAATCCAGAAAAATCTCTCACTAAGACTCCTTCCTAGTTGATTCTAGGTTATGTCAGATTGACAATGAAAGCTAACCACCATACTTGAATGTGACCTCTTGGTAGTTATTTTAATTTTATAATGGAGGAGAAAGTACTCTGGTTAAGATGTTAGTCAAGCTGGGCAGTGGTGGCACATGCCTTTAATCCCAGCACTTGGGAGGCAGAGGCAGGCGGATCTCTGTGAGTTTGAGACTAGGCTGGACTACCAAGAGCTAGTTCCAGGTCAGGCTCCAAAGCCACAGAGAAACCTTGTCTTAAAACCAAACCAAACCAAACCAAAAAAAAAACCAAACCAAACAAAGATGTTAGCACATCTTAGACATGAATTAGGAAGCAACTAAGAACTTGAGGATGTAGGCCAATGGGGAGCACTTGCCTAGAATGTGCAAAGAAGGCCTGAGTTATCCCACTCCCTCAGCAGGGATGTGTGTACTTAGGTTACTTTTTCCCTCTTAGTGTTTGTAGCCTCCAGCCCAGACTGCACAGAACTTTGCAGCATATGAATATAACATTGTAGTGTGGAGGCTGTTGAAGTTGGTAACAGAGAAGCTTTGTATTTCTATGGTCCTGACCAAATTTCCTGTCTTAAGTGGCACATTTTCTTGAGGGATAGGATGTTCTATAATGAATACATAGGAATAATCAGTTTGATACAGTGGACCAAAATTTTGTTGCCTGCCCCAGAACTTATGAAATTGTTCCTGCAGCATTTAAATATGAAAATATTTGCAAGTGTTGATTTAATGCTAATAAAAAACACAAGCTTGTTGTTATGATTATGGTAAATATGAGTATGGTCTTTTAAGGGTGCTCTCAATTAGGACCATTTTGACAAAGCCTGCTTTTAGGAATATTAATGCTTATTATATAATATTGTTTTATTTTTATATTTAGGAAGCAAATGAGGTTATTTTCTATAGGGGAAGTAGAAGCCATAGTAACCAGTCTTGTGGGGGGGAGTGTTAAGACCATATATGACTAACAGGCTTTTTTTATACAGTAGATAGTTTAATTTTATTGAGGTTAATCAGTTTTTCAGATTTCCTATGGAATTATGTAGATTTGAAATATTTGAGAGTATGTTTATATGAAGATTTATTATCTATTATATTTATTCAGCACTGAGTAAATTCATAAATAATAAGAATCACTTCCTCCCAAATCCAAGTTGTATAACTACTATAGCCTTCTCTTTTTTGCATTTAAATGTATAATTTGACAGACACTTTAAAGATATGGCTATACAGTCTGATCAGTTACAAAGATACTGAGGTATACTTGTTACAAGTGGCTGAGAATTTATTGTGTCTCCTGGTATCTTTGGAACTTTGACCAGAGGATTTTGGTTTTTTTTTCTTAGTAGAAATTTAAGTTTTTAAAAATGGGAATGAATTATAGGTCTATTTTATTAATAAATCTAAAATTAGTGACAGTTGTGTGGCTTGGGCAGTTTATGGGGCCACTGGCAGTGCATGAGCTGGCAGTGCATAGAGAATGGAGCCGATTCTCTATGGAGGGATACCCTGCTCAGCCTAGGTACAGGCCTGGGTCCTGTCTCAAAGTGATGTGACAGACTTGGTTGTGTCCCCATAGGAGGCCTCACCCTCTCTGAAGAGTGGATAGTGGGTGGGATGGGGGAATGGGAAGGAGGGGGAACTGGGATTGGTATGTAAAATAAGACTGTATATAAAAAAAGAATATACTCTAAATTACATCAGAAACGTACTGTGTGTAGAATCTCATTAAAAGAATGCTACAGACATGGTGGTGTATGCATGTAATCCTAGCGTTTGGGAGGTGAAGACAGGAGGATCATAAGTTCAAGGTCAGCCACGGAATAAGACCCTGTCTCAAAAACAAGAGGTTAGAGTGCAGCTCAGTGATGGACCCTTGCTTAGCATGCACAGGACCCTGGCTTCAGTGCCTGCACTGGCTGGGAAAGGGTCTTTAATTTCTGTCTCACCACTCTTTCATCTCCCCCTTTGTTTTCAAAGAGAAACTGGAAGTTTGGGTAGATTTAAGACATCCTTAAGTGAAAACGTCTTGGGGAGCCCCAAGGAACTGATGAAGTTAAGTGTGCCATCACTGGTGTATGCTGTTCAGAATAACATGGCTTTCCTAGCTCTTAGTAATCTGGATGCAGCAGTATACCAGGTAAGTGGAATTAATGATATAAAAAGCTCTAAACTGAAAAAAAAATTTCTGTGGGACATGGTGGTGTACTCTAAATCTCTGTGAGTTCCAGGCCACCCATGGCTATATATTAAAACTTTGTCTTAAGAAAAGACAACTGAGATTTGAGGTTGTTTAATTGTTTTTTTAATGGAGATTACTACATTCATAAGCATTTTCTTAATTCTGATGGTGATACATTTCTGTAAAGACTAACATTAGATGAATTTATTATTTGCTTCTAGGTGACCTATCAACTGAAGATTCCCTGTACTGCTTTATGTACTGTTTTAATGTTAAATCGAACACTCAGCAAATTACAGTGGGTTTCAGTTTTTATGCTGTGTGGTGGGGTCATACTTGTACAGTGGAAACCAGCACAAGCTACAAAAGTCGTGGTAAGTAACAAAATCATATGCCATGGGTAAAAAGAAAACCCCTCTCTTATAGCAACTGTTTTGTTCACTAACTTCGTAGGACGGGCTTGTGAATGTTTGAGGGTAATGTCACATCCCTACTCTTCAGGTGTCCTCTCTTCCCAATTTAAACTTACTTCTGTGGTCTGGTTTCCAGAGACCTTCCTGAGCCCCAGCTCAACACTGCTTAGTATTTTACTTCTAGAGGTACTGTTCTGTCACTGTTCCACAGTATGCCCTAAAACTTGATTCTATTTCCAGAGCAGACATAGCTTGACATTACTCCTTTTGTTTTTAATAGAGATCTGCTAAGTCAGCATATGATTGATTTGGGGGGAGCGTGTCTGTTTTTATTGGATACATACAACTGATGTTATATAAGCACAACTTATTTTGAATTTTTAGCTTAGCTAATTTATACTAAATCAGTATTTGCAGTTAAACTCATTCTGTCAGATGAGAAAGTTGTCTTTTGTGGAATATCTACCGTGTGGACAAGAGTTTTTATTTACATTCATTCCTTACCACCTTGTAACAGTGGGTTACTTTTTGGGGTAAGAATTAGATTAAGTTTATTCCAAGATCTTATACACTTGTGGAGCTGGAACTCTTAGACCTGGCTTTCCAAATTTCAGTTTCGTTTGCATTTTGTTGTTATGCTGGTATATACCAGGTTCCCGTTTACAAAGTACTGAGATTAAAGACTGTAACTTGAGCAGGTGTCCCAGGGGTGAAATGATCTGTTTTCAGTGATGACCAGACATTTTAGGCTATGATTTATGTCTCGGTCTCAGGCACTCCTGACATTAGGCTTTCTGCTTTTGAACAAGGTGTCACACCCTTATTACAGTATTCCTCTAATTCCAGTGATACTATTGAGGTAGTATTCATTTCTCAGAACGACAGGTGAAGCTCCTGAGAGTGAAGGGGAGAAAGGAGAGCTGAAACAGTAGGTTCAGGAACCATGTAGACACATCTATTGGCATTTGTCTCTGTTTTGCTGTTATATATACCTGCCAACCTCCTCTGCCCATGAAGCTGCTAAGAGCCATTCCAAAGTATAATATCATCACTTTCTTATCTGCTCAGTATACCAATGATCCGATGCATAGAACTGTGTAAGTATTTGACAAAAATTCAGGGAGGAAGTTGAACTGTACCATTTTCAGGACTGATACTTTGGTTCAATGTAGAAGCAGAAATTAAAATAAGCAGCTCAACTATGTAAAACTATGTTTAAGTACTCAGAAACTGAGGTGTACATATACCTATGTGTGATTTCAAAGAAATGCTTTCAACTTAAATACTTTGGTTAATTTGAATTTTTTTTCATTTTGTTTGCTCCTTTATCATTCTTATTTACTTTGTCTGATATGAAATGTACTTTTAGTAGAAGCATAATGTAGGCCACCCCACACCCTCATTTTTTTTGTTTTGTTTTGTTTTGTTTTGTTTTTTAAGACAAGGTCTTATTAGAGACACCTGGCTGGCATGAACCTGCCTTTGCCTCCTGTGTGCTGGGATTAAAGGCTTATTTGTAGTCATCTGTGTGGACTGTAGAGTAATGGCTACTAAGAGTAACTTTTAAAAACTTACAATTGCAGGTAGAGCAGAATCCATTATTAGGCTTTGGTGCAATAGCTATTGCTGTATTGTGCTCTGGATTTGCAGGTAAGTTGTGAAAGCACTGCGTTATCACATTGTAACCCTCCCTCCCTCCCTCCCTCCCTCCTTTCTTTCTTTCTAAAAACACTGAACTATAAAAACTGGATCTCATTTCCTTGGTTTATCCTAACAATTTTATTTCCATTAGGGCTTAACACCTTTCTTATTTTGTTTTGTGTCAGCTACTCCCCCCACGAGTAAATATGTGACTTCACTTAACTCACTTCAGACTTCAGAATTGCAGCTATTTAAGAATATACTTCTGCCATTCTTGACCATCTTAGTTTAGCCAAGAACTAAAAGTTAACAGAAAGGCCTCTGATATGGAAATTAACCCTCAGGAAGGTCACAACAAGTACTTCCTATTTCCCCAAAGTATCATTATTTTCAAGCTTGTCTCTGCTGCCACAGGTCACTAGTATAGCAGCTTAGAGTGTCTTGTGCCTGTAATCTCAAGTTCTTCCTTTGCTTCAACAGACTAGGAGCTATGGAATAGAAAGGAGGTGGGTGAAGTGTACCTTAGCAAACATAATATCAAAGAAGAACAACCAGAAACATCAAGAAAACAGGAAAGTATGGAGTCATATAGGGACAATCATTCCTCTAATGACCTAAGAAAAGAAATACATGATCTTAATGTAAGAAATGAAATGTGTTGCAGAAATAGCTCTTAACAGGTATGAGACTCAAGAGCTTATTAGTAAAGAATATATTTAGCGATATTTGTGTATCTACCTATTTCAAGAGTGACTTTTTTTTTGGACTAGGAAAACAGGAAGGACATAGAAATAAAGTAATGCTTATAAATATTTTATAGGAGAAGAGAAAAGGATAAAATTAAGAATATACCTAATTAACCATAATACATGGTAAACTTTTAAGAATCAACAAACTAGGAACAAAATTTTAATCACCAAAAATATTCTTTTAATTTTGGTAATATCTTTGAAAAGTTAAATTCTTATATCTGATATCTTATTTATTCAGCCTCTCAGCTTACACCTGAGGAGACAGAAGGTGTGCTTAAGTAGAAGGTCACTGAATAGCTAAATGCTTTCTCCAGATGAAAGTCTAAGTTAGAAAGTATAACAGCTGTTTTAGGGTTGTTGCCACAGTCTGGCTCTTTCCAACATATCTCATCAAAATCAGTGGTTTTTGCTAGGTATGGTGGCAGGACACTGCTTCAAGGTCAGCCTGGTCTACAAAGAATTCCGGGCTAGCCAGGGCCACATAGTGAGATCCTGTTTCAAAGATAAAGATTAATATACAAAATTTTAATTATAAATGATAAAATAGCTTTAAATAAAATCTCCAATGTTCCTATTGAACATGCATTCATCTAACTTTAAAACTTGAAATAGCTGGGCTTTTATCCCAGCACTTGGGAGGCAGAGGCAGTCGGATCTCTGTGAGTTCTAGGTCAGCCTGGTCTACAGAGCGAGTTCCATGACAGGCTCCAAAGCAATACAGAGAAACCCTGCCTCCAAAGGAAAAAAAAAACAAAAAACAAAAAACAAACAAACAAAAAACCCAGAAAAACAAAGCTTTGAAATAGTGGTATTTGACTTTTTAGGGACAAAAGTGTTTTTTACTCCTTTTTTCTCTGAGGGGGGGAAACATTTTTTGTGCCCTCCCCTTCCCCCAGACTCAGGAAAGTACATGTACACCAAATTTAATACCTAATTAGCAGTTCACAGGGCTTGTAATGCTGTCTTGACCTGCTTCAAAGAATGACTTTACTCAGCAAGTGGTATTTATTTCGGTTATAGCATTGAGAAGACATCAGCTGGGTGATTATATAGTTACTTTGCACAGTAAGGCACATTCATTCCTACTTATATTAATGGGGTATGAGTGGGATAATTCACTTTAATGGTGTAGCTTTACAGATGATCACAGCTAACCTTTGATTGGCACTAAGGAGTAGAGGTTTGGTGATCTAAAGGAAAACTGTTCTTGATGGTTTAACAACTTTTAGTCAAATATAGCTTATGATGTTTCTTCTTAATTATTAATCTATATGCTTTGTAAAAGCAGTTTGATAATGTTTAATATCTCATGTCATAAACTACATAATAATAACTAATATTAAGAATTTTTGTTCCCCAAATTATGCAATTGGTATTTAATAATGGAATATTATTAGTTAATTCATAATATCTTTAATATTCCCGTGCCCCCCCTTTTTTTTCTAGGAGTTTATTTTGAAAAAGTTTTAAAGAGTTCAGATACTTCCCTTTGGGTGAGAAACATTCAAATGTATCTGTCAGGAATCGTGGTGACGTTAGTTGGTACCTACTTGTCAGACGGAGCAGAAATAAAAGAAAAAGGATTTTTCTATGGATACACGTATTATGTCTGGTTTGTCATCTGTAAGTATCCACGAATAAAATGTCTGAGTAGATTCTATTTGCTTCTTATCTTAATTCTTAAGTTAGATGTCTGTCCTAGGCACTTAGAACATTTTGGAATTATCCCTCTGATATAGTGATGAATACAAGTTCAGACCATGTAATGTTGTACTTGTTGACTTGCTATCCCAGAGAAAATTTACCCTCACAATGAAAAGAATCTAATGTTAGTAGTGGCTGTGTGTGATGTAGTAGTGGAGTAGTCTTTTATGGCCTGACAAAGTGCTGCACAGGAACTAGTACTCAGCTTTAGTACAGCCTCTCACCATGACTGCTCTCCTTATCCTAGGTAAATGAGTGTGTCAGCTCTGAGAATGAAGATTAGCTCAGCATTATGGAATGCTTTAAGTATTCAGTATTAAGTTTTATTTTTTTTCTGTGTCCAAAGTCCTTGCTAGTGTTGGCGGCCTCTACACTTCTGTTGTGGTTAAGTACACAGACAACATCATGAAAGGCTTCTCCGCGGCAGCAGCCATTGTTCTTTCTACCATTGCTTCCGTGATGCTGTTTGGATTACAGATAAGTATGTCATAGCTTTACATTGTTAACATGGAATAGCCTATTTCTTCATGATCTGCTTCAATTCTTATTAAAAGTAATTCTACTTTTATTAGTTTACTCTGGTTCGCAGTTGTGTGACAGGGATTAAGCAGCACTTCAGTGTCCTAGAGCTCAAGAGTGTTGGTTCTAGGTGATATTGAGAGGCCACTCTGTTATTAAAAGAAGCTATTCAGCACTCAAGACTGTTTCCTTAAGTTTTAGATACAGGGTGTCTTGGGTGAGTCAGGTTACATATTTGGTCTGCTATAACTGTGGCTTCTGCATCTGTGCATTCAAACATGTTAGAAAATATTATGGAGAAAACTATTTCTCTGAATATGAGTATGCCTATTGTAATTCCTTAAAAATATAAGTAATTGCTGGACATGGTGGTGCACACCTTTAATCCCAGCACTTGGGAGGCAGAGGCAAGCAGAACTCTGTGAGTTCGAGGCCAGCCTGGTCTACAAAGTGAGTTCCAGGGCAGCCAGGGGTGTTATACAAAAAAACCGTGTCCTGAACTCCCCCGCTAAAAAGGAATATAATTATAGTATTTGCATTGCAGTAGATATTTTGAGTACCCTATGAATGACTTGTAGAAGGTATGTATGCATAGGTGATATGTAAATGCTATACTATTTTTATATGTGGGATATGAACATTTTAGTATCTAAGGGAAGTGCTAGAACCAATCCCCCTAGATTCTCAGGGACCACTGTGGTATGATTGGTTCTCAGGGAGATAGAAACACATACTTGAGGAAATGATCCCTTTCAGTAGTGAAGTTAACATATATAGGCCTATTGTGAAGCCTCCTTTCATTTCCTTTTTAGTTTTTTTTTTTTTTTAAATGGTTTTTCAAGACAGGGTTTCTCTGTGGAACATTCCTGGCTCTTGGAACTTACTTTGTAGACCAGGCTGGCCTCGAACTCACAGAGATCCACCTGTCTCTGCCTCCCAAGTGCTGGGATTAAAGGCGTGTGACACCATGACCTGGCTCCTTTTTTATTTTATGTCTTTCTGTTCTGGAATTAGGTGTGTACTAGTTTACAGTGACATTGTGCACCTTTGCTATGCTAATTCCTCTAGTGTTATTTTTTTCCTAGCTGTCATATCTAGCTCTTGGATTACTTATGCAGAAATAATGTCTTAATGTTTGAGGTTTCTTTTAAGCTATGTAGTAATTATTTTCTATATTGACCAATTATTATATCATAAACCACTAAAGGAAAATTTGTTAAATGTCTACATTAAATAAAAGGGGGAAAACTGTCCTGTTTTATATTTAATTTTATAGTTAACTCTTCTTACAAATACAAATAGAAGCACTATCAGTATTGCAGAAAACCATTTTATGGCTCATCTTGCCTATTGTAATTATTGGCAGCAACCTCGGGGAAATTGTATAACTGTGTCTCGTACTTTCTCTGCCAAGTGTAAATAATGTCATTTGTCTCCTGGGTTTGTCAGGTGATTTGCTCAGAACAGTCTCTAGCAAGTAACAGGGAAGTTGTGCAAGTCCTACCACAGCTCTTTAGATGGCCTTGTCACCTGATTTGGGTAAAATACTAATTGGAGTTCTAGTCCATCCATATATTTAACATAATCCTGTGTCTTTGCTACTGAGAAAAACTTGGTAACAGTATAAAATACGTCTGTCTTAGGAGTCTTTCAGCTTAACTATTAAGATATTAAGATATAAACTATCTTAATATTCAAAGCTGGTCTTTACTGTAGGTGAACTAAAACTGAAGCTTGGTGCTATTTCTTTACATTCCCTTTAGGGGGTGGGGGCTACCTCATGTAGCTCAGACTGGCTTTAGACTTACTACAAAGCCAGTAACCTTGAACTCCTGAACCTTGTGTCTTGGAATTCCAGGCATGTACCACCATGCCTAGCTACCTACATGCCAATTTTTAAAGCTATTAATACTGAGCCATCAAGTAGTACAGTTAATATGTATAGATTATGGTTCAGTTTTAAGTATACAGTTTTGACATTAGCATTTATTTACATAATGCCTACATGTGAAATTTATAGAAGGGTTTTATTATTATAGTTTTTGTTTTTTATTTTTCTCTTTGGTCTGTGGGTCCATGTGAGTCAATGCTGGATGTCTTGGTCAGTTGCTGTCCTTATTTTAGAGACAGGTCCACTCTCTTTTGGCTAGACTAACTGAGCAGAGAGCTCCCAGGAGCAATCTGTCTCTGTCCTGTCCCTGTGCCCCCCCTCCCCAATAGCATAAGGCTACAGATGTGCCAGTGTTTGTGTGAGTGCTGGAGATTCAGGTTTTCAGGCTTGTGCATCAGGCACTTAAGTCCTCATACAAGTTTTGTATATCCTAGTTTTCAGGAGTAACTTGAAAAAAGCAAGTGGAACAGGAAGCGTAATAATCACCTTGTCACCTATCCAGAAATTTTCAGTGGTTTGAATCACTGGTTTTTGAAAGCTGAATTTTGTATAACTGTCTTTTATACTAGGCTTTCTGGGATCACAAGTAAGCCATATCACACCACATTTTCTTTTTCTATTCATGTATATATTTATATTACATTTACTTACTTTAGGAAAACTAGTGTGTCCCATTGTTGGAGCAGTCTAAGACAGGCTTATTTACAATTTTGGAAAGTGTTATTACTCCTTTGATATTTATCTTTTCCTCCTGTTTCTTTTTTGCTTAGAATAGACAACCTCTCATAAAATAACACGAATGTGACCTGGTAGTGCAACCTATAGTTAAAAAGATTTTAGGACTGGGGACGTGGCTTACTGACAAAGTGCCTGCAGTTCTAGCACCGGGGAGGTGGAGATGGGAATCCCTGGGATTTGTTAACTATCCAGTCTAACCTAATTGGTGGGCTCCAAGGAAATGAGAGACCCTGCCTAAAAATAGATGGATACATTCCAAAAGTTGATGCCCAGGGTTGTCTTTGGCTCCTGTATGTATACACATGAACTGTACACACATGAACACATACATACATACATAAAAATGCTTTTTAAAATTCATCATTTGTTTTTTTTTCCTCTCTCTTCAGCACTTTCCTTTGCAATGGGAGCTCTTCTTGTATGTGTTTCCATATATCTCTATGGGTTACCCAGGCAAGACACTACATCCATTCAACAAGAAGCAACTTCAAAAGAAAGAATCATTGGTGTGTGATTTGAATCTTAAGATAATCCTATAATGACTAAACTGTCAATAATTATTAGAGCCTTAAGTCAACCCCAGATGGTAGCTTAAACAATATCAACAAATTTACTGTATGGCATAAGAATCAAGAAGAAAACTGTATGAGTCAATTGCTTAAACAGATTTAATTTGAGAGTGTTTGGTGTCAAGCTGTATCATTTCAGAATGAAGGACTTTACTACAGAGTGTGTGCACGTGCATGTGTGTATGTATACTGTGTACACAGAGCATGGAGTTGACATTGTATCAAGACGAGTGTGTGTGGGTCTCCTGTACACAGGGCATTGGGGTGACAACACAGGGTCAGAACATCAGGTGAAACTACAATATTCAGTCAACAAGGTTTAGGACGGTGTCTGAAGGTTAAAGTGCCAAAGCCATTTCTGTACACACTATTCTGTTCAGGTGCCAGGAGGGGAAGGTGAGCCTTCCTTGTCCAGTTCATGGATAGTACTTTGTCCCTGTAGTAGTGAAAAACCTAGCTGCTTTCATCAAAGTGAAGAATGAATAAGATAAGGCAGTTCAGAACAAACTAGTGTGTAACTTGTAAAACAGAACCCATTTCATGGCTCAGACACTGACTTCTGTCTGGGCAATGACGGAGAACTCAGTGCTGTATTTGTGCCATTTACTGTCTGGTTCATATTTCTTTGCTGTTAGCTGATATACTTTTCAGAAAATTTTCTAAGTCGCTTTTATACTTTCTTTTTTATAAGGTATGGTTACCTGTTGGGCTTTCAATTTGTGAACTTTCAGTGGTTTTAAAATATTTCTATAATGTTAATGGGGAAAGCCAGCAATAAACTTATTTATATCACTCGTGTAGTCAATTTGTTCAATGGATATGGCCATTATGATAATGTAAAAACATTAACGTGACTTTTTTCTATGTATGAAATTTTAACAAATAAGGGTTTTGTTTGCAAATAATAGCTATAATCTAATTCTTAATAAGCCTTGAGCAAAAAAAGAATTTCTGGGTAGGATTACAGCATAATTAAGTCTTTTCAAAGAACTGTGATTTTGAAGGCTTAGTTCCCGTATATTTTTACTCAAGTGGTCTGAGGAGAAAGTCTTTCCAAAGAAGTGGAGAGGAAGAGTAGATAGGTAAAACATGTACATGTTCATTCCATCGTTAGTTTGCTATAGGAAGTTGAATGCTACTGTAAGAAGAAAATTAGCAAATAACTTAGAATTGTGATTATATAACATTTAGATTAAATGTAGCAGGCCAAATAGAAGTGCTGGCAGAAGATGGTGATGGTTATCAAACGTAACTGTTTGATACTCAGTTAGGTACTTACTGCTACCTAAATTAAGCTCATATTGAATCAAGTCAGACAAACTACCTTGTCTGTATGTAGATACTTGAAAGCCAAAACTCATCTCAAATTATGCTCTAATACTGGCCCACAAAAAAATCTGAATTCTTGCTGTTTAAATGGATATGTTCCTAACTTCACAGTTTGTTACCAGTACATTTCAGCTAAAGGTAAACCAGAGAGAAGTTCTCACTGAGAGAGGTGCCCCTCTCTGCCAATGAGATGCTTGCTTCACATTTCCCCCGGATTTGTTCCAGGAACTAGCTACAATTTAAGTAAAATGGGGCCACCCTTCACCACTTATTTGATGAAAACAGGAGGGTATTTCAGTTATAAGAATAATTTTGGACTGGAGCGATGACTCAGTGCTTAAAAGCTCTGGCTGCAGAGGTCCTGAGTTCAATTCCCAGAAAGCATACGGTGACTCACAACCATCTGTAATAAGATCTGGGGCCCTCTTCTGGCCTGCAGGCAGACATTCTGGCAGAATACTGTATATTAAATAAGCAAAATCTTAAAAAAAAAAAAAAAAAGAATTCTAAAGCCCCTATGTCCCAGTCAGATGATTCCGTGGGCCATTTTGGAGCCTGTAGGGGTCTGACCTAGGTCCTTTGCACATGTGTTGTGGCTTTGGTGTTCTTGTGGGACTCCTCACAGTGGGAGTGGGCTGTCCTGACTCCGCCTGCTTGTGGAACCCTTTTCCTCCTGCTGGGTTGCCTCATCCAGCCTTGACGTGATGTATGTACCCAGCCCCGTTACACCTTGTTATGTTGGGTTTGGTTGACGCTCCTGAGAGGCCTGCTGTTTTCTGAGGGGGTGGGAGGGGTGTGGATTTGGGGAACAGGGAAGATGGGGGACAGAGAATGGAGGGAGTGGAGGTGAGGGAGGGGAAACTGTGGTTGGGATGTATATGAGAAGAATTAAAAAAACATTTTTTTCTGTTAATCTCAGCACTCACAAGGCATATTTCAGAGTTCAAGTCAGGCTGGTCTACATAGCGAGTTCCAGTCCAGCTGGGGCTACACAGACCTTGCCTAATATTACATTAAAAAAAAATAGAGCCAGCAAGATGGCTCAGGGGATAAAGGTGCTTATGTGTATAAATAAGTCTGAGCCTGACACTGTAAGTTTGAGACCTGGAACCCACAATATAAGGAAAGAACTTCTAAAAGTTGTCGTCTACCTTTGAAGTGAACCCCACCCCCACCCCAAACAACAACAAGTTAAAAAAAAAGTTTTTGTTGGGGCCTAAATGTGCAGGCTTCTAACTCTAGCTGAGCGAAGCCAAATTCAAGGCCTGCTTAGGTTAAGAGTTCAAAGTCAACCTGAGCAATTTACATGAGATTCTACTTCAATATAAAAAGTAAAAAGAAAGATACAGACACAGCTTAGTGATAGACCCCTTCCCTAGTGTACACTAGGTTCCAGCCTCAGTTTCTTGTAACACACACAACTATATCACAAGGTTTGAAATTTAAAAAACAAAGCACTCAACTTAGTCTGTTACACTATTGACCATAAGTGAATACACATTTTTTAAGAGTAAAGATGAAATAAGTTAATGTCACTGTATAAAAATATATGTTCTGGTCAGGTAGTGGTGCATGCCTTTAATCCCAGCACTCAGGAGGCAGAGGCAGGTGGATCTCTTTGAGTTTGAGGCCAGCCTGGTCTACAGAATGAGTTCCAGGACAGCCACTGTAATTACTCAGGGAAACCCTATCTGGAAACAACCTTCCCCCTAAACAATTATATATAATTCTTGAATGGAATAATACTTTAAATTCTATTCTGAACAGCAAGCCTTCTGATAACAACTAGAACTTGTTTGATATTAAAAAACATACTTTAATTAAAAATTACATATTACATTCTACATACAGGTGTAATTCCAAGAAGCTTCATTCCATTGGCTAGGACACAACGGATAGCACTGAAAAGATGAAGTCTAGCCTACAAAATGAAGAATAATTAAATGCTATGTTAGCAAGAAGCAAAAAAAAGGTTTTAGAAATAATTCCAATTTAAAGTAGGAGTTCTGCTTGATAGTCCTTTGCATACTGTAGGCAAGGAGAAATGAATCCTAGCATCCCTGACAAAAAGAACACCATAGAAAGGGTGTACAGTGGAGTGCCAGAATTTGTCACTTGAACACCTGATGAAGATACATTTGATGGTCTATTATTTAAACGGATTGCTACAGCCCAATTATATTTATTACCTAAGTCCAAAGTATACTACTGTAGTTAAAAAAGATATTTCAGAAAAGTTCCTAAGACTAATACTTTCTAATATTTCAGCTGCCAAGGGGGTAATATAGAGGGCATTCAATGTAACATACCGCGGCCACATCAGCAGGACTGTCCTTTACTTGGAGTGTTTTATGTGCCTTAGCTGCAAGGTGACTGGAAAAAAGTAAGAGAAATCATAATGAAGACCAATAATAATTTCCTGTTCCATTTAACTTTAAGGAAAAGCCTAGAATCACTAAAGAAGCTATCTGAAGTTATAAAAGTTGAAATAAATGCATTTTTGCTTGTCTGTAATTAAGTAAAACACTAAACTTTTAGTTTTTGAGATTTTTGATTTCACTGTTTTACAGAAGTAGGGCTTGCCTTCTAACAAGTATTTCCTTATGCAGACAACTTTTAAAAGGATAACAAGGTGTACCCTTGTTCCCTATGTCACTTGAGTGGGATACACACACACACACACACACACACACAGGACACTTTCTGAAGTACTTTTTCTGTTAAGGTATAGCTGCAATGGGTTATGAAATACACATAATAATCATTTAATTATTTTAAATCACATTGCACTAGAGTTTTTGGCTTTGCCTTTATATATAAGTAGGAAAACAGAAACCACAACACACTTATTTAAAACTATGGGAGCTGTAGTACTCAGGGACCAGAAACAGGATGATTAAGAGTACCAGGTTAGCCTGGGCTACCCAGTGAGACCCTTTCTCATACTAGAAAAAGTTGCAGTGTTCTCTTATTTCAGGAAATAGTGAATAACAGCGTTTAAATTACCATACATTTCAACCACTATCATTGATTTGCTTCCTAATTCATTTGTTCCCTTAGTTATAATTGATTTTTTCTGTGTGTTTCTCTGCTTAAAACAATATGGACCCAGCTACCCTGAAAACTCTCTAAGTCAAGGCCCGACTCATCAATTCTTAACCGTTTAGCCATTATAGTTGTACTTGCTCACTTCTGGACCTTTCCCCCTTCCCAGCTACTTCCTGATCACCACCTGCTGCTTCCTCCCGAGAAGCCCACTCCCTCAAAGCTGAGCTGGGTGAACAGCATCTCATATGTCCACTTTGGAAATACACGTTATAACTACCCTTGCCCTTGTCAATTCCTATGATTCTACCTTTTAATCACCAAATAAATACAGTGAAATCTCATTGTCAGAGAAGACGTAACAATTCCTATAACTTAAAGGAAAAAGCAAACTTTAGGACAAGGGATTTACTTGTAAGAAACCTCAGGATCAAAGAGAGAAATACAGGGGGCTGGAGAGATGGTTCAGCAGTTAAGAGTGCATGCTGCTCTTCCAGAGGGCCCGAGTTTCATTTCCAGCACTCATGTCAGGCAGAACACTATTGCCTGTAACTCCAACTTCTTTTGAGGATCTGATGGCCTCTGAAGGCAGCAGACACATGTGGCGATACCATTTTTATGAAACTATCTCTTACATTCAAAGAGACTGAACTTTGGCTAGACTTTATAGCTGGGTTAATATACCTGGAGGTCACTTAGAGCCTAGGTGGATACTAGGCATGGATTTAGCCTGTTTAACCTGTTTAACAATTTGACAACCAACCTTTATTTGTCTTGGATTTCCCATATATATATATATATATATATATATATATATATATATATTTAAATTAGAAACAAGGTTGCTTCACATGTCAATTCCAGGTCCCTCTCCCTCCCCTCCTCCCGCGCCCTCCAACCAACCCCCCCAATATCCCCTCATTTCCTCAGGGAGGGTGAGGTCCTCCATGGGGATGTCCATAGTCTGTCATTTCATCCAGAGCAGGGCCTAGACCCTCCCCCAAGAGTTCAGGGTGAGAGTGCATCTCTCATTGTTGGATGGGAGCCCAACGTCCATTTGTATACCTGGGATAAATACTGATCTACTACCCAAGGCTCAATAGATTACCTAGAGATTACTTTTTACAGCCTAAGCTAATGTAAGTTAAGCAATCTTCCATGTCCCTGACCCAGAGAGCACTGTATGTGTGTTTGAAAACAGTAGAAATGACAAAAGCAGCCTTATAAAATAAATATCCACTCTAAAAGCTGAAACAACATATGGATTTTGCTTGATGGTATGTTCACAGAGTTGTTTGCTTTTCTGAGTGCTTCTGGATCAGCTCGAGTCAATAAAGTTTCCTCCTGTGTAAAACTCTGATAAAGGTTTCTTAGTGTCTCTTACTTCTTCCTCATGGGATGTTGTCTCTTCTGTTCAACAGAGAACAAGGCAGGCACATGGGCAGCCTCATATAACAGGTACAGTGACTCAAGCTCCAGACAGATGACAAGGGACAAAAAGAAGCTCTGCCTCACTCTCAGGGGAAGTGTTATGATTGTTTTCTTCAATGTAGTGTCTACCATATTGGAACTCTTAGTTTATCATTACTTTAAATTAGCATTCATGCCTGTAATTGTGCACACATACACACAGTTGAATAAGAAATTACCTTAGTGTTAAAAGGTAACTGACGATGTGCTTGGGTTGGAGGTCCTGAGAGGACTTATAGAGTACCTCGTCGAACCTAAAAGATGACAGGAACAGGCTGGTCATTTGTTATCTGAAGCTGACACCTTAAAATGTTACATACCTTGGGTATTAAGAAAGCATATGGAGCCGGGCGGTGGTGGTGCACGCCTTTAATCCCAGCACTCATGAGGCAGAGGCAGTTGATCTCTGTGAATTTGAGGCCAGCCTATTCTACAGAGATAGTTCCAGTACAGCCAAGGCGACACGGAAAAACCCTGTGGTGGGCAGGGTGGGTTATTAAAAAAGACCTAAATACATTTGATCACTATTATGCATTTTTTCTTTTATATAAATTCTTGATAGCTTTATATCTCTTAGATCTAGTCCTGAGCAAAAACAGAAACAGAACAAAACAAAGCCAAAAAACCTTGCCTATTAAGGCAGTGAGCTCTGATCTCAAGCCTAAGGGGATCAGGGAAGCTTATTTTCTTTCACACATTAGTTTTCTTAGCTGAAGAAAGAACTGCTGGCCACTGTGGGCAATCAAAGAAAACTGCCTCCATAGACACATACCTACGTCTATGTTCTCTGATCTCCCAGAGACCACGGTGTGGTGGTATTAATCAGACAAACGCATAGGAGACTGAGAACTGACTCCACAGACAAACTGGAGGATTCAGTCTGAAACTGCTCAGAGGCAGGGCTTTCCGCAGCAGCCAGTCCTATCACAGCCTCAGAGGATGTTCTTATTCCGGGACCATGCTCACTGCGCTTGACCTCTGTAGGTCTCTGGCTTAGACCATGCACTGCTCCTTTGTGGCAGGGTTTTTTTTTTTTTTTTTTGAGACAGGATTTCTCTATATTGTTTTGGAGGCTGTCTTGGAACTCTGTAGATCAGGCTGGCCTCGAACTCATAGAGATCCTCCTGTCCCTGACTCCTAAGTGCTGGGATTAAAGGCATGTGCCACCAACACCCAGCTATGGCAGTGAATTTTGTGGTAATATTTTTGTTTGTTTGTTTTTTTGGTTTTTACGAGACAGGGTTTCTCTGTATTGTTTTGGAGGCTGTCGGTCCAGCCCGGCCTCGAACTCACAGAGATCCGCCTGCCTCTGCCTCCCGAGTGCTGGGAATAAAGGCATGCGCCACCACCGCCCGGCCTTGTGGTAATATTTTTAAGGCTAGGATTGACCTTGAATATCGGCTTAACCTGTCTTCCCAGTTTGTTCTTAAAAGACAGGTTCCTTTTGGGCTCACCTATGCCTGTCTAGAGGCTGGAGGCAGCCTCTGAACTAATGACTCAAGGAGTCAGCCAAAAATGCTCTCAATTTTGAGTGTCAGATTTGGTAATAACAGAAAAACTTCATACCCGAGAAGATGCTGGAGAATTGAGACAGACTGTGGCTCTTGTAAACAAGCAACGTTGACGTCATTGAGGTAACCACATCCAAAAGTCTCTTCCAAACTGTCACCACAAGTTTAAACAAACGTGAAAGGGTCAGTTTTTGAGGGTCCATACCTTACATGTGATGAACATTAGCTTTGCATATACATTGTTGATCTCCTTAATACAGCCCTGGACACTGACACTTACATTGATATAAACTCTCATTCTCCTCAAATTACTTTTTCAGTGTTTCTTAAAATGTAGGTGACAGGATATTCTCTACCAGAATTATTCTGAGGATGAAGTAAAGCAATATAGAAAAAATTGCTTATAACAGGTGATTGATAAATGCCAGTGATCTGCTGTACTTTTACCCAGTTTTGAATACAACGTTTTGGAAAAGTCCAGAAAACAGGGCCAGCCACTTGTCTTACAACCACACCAGGCAGGTTCCAGCCTGGGGAAGGATAGCCAAGCTTCCCTGAAGCCTCTTCTCACCTATAGAGGCGGGCATGGGTATACTGTAGGAAGACTCCAGTGTCCCCACGACTCTGGAGAACACGGTCCCAGCTGAACTGATAGTCAGATAAGAGCAAACCTCTGAAGTCCTAAAACGAGAGCAAACTATTAACCCTGGGTTTTGTTACACACCAGACAACAAGGTCTCAGAAGGAGTCATAACACACCTGGATGATGATGGCTGCAAGCCCCACCCTCTCTGCAGTCTCCTGCGGGTTCTCCATTTTTTTTGTTGCTGAAATAGATAAAGGCAGTTATTTTCCAATCTGTACCACACTGTTGAGAATGGAATGGAACAGCATGTTAAAAAAAATGTGAAATGTACAATCAAAAAGTAAGATGATAATGGGTACTTCACCTTCCTAATAGTTCTTCCCATATCAAAGTGAAGAGACTTGAACTTACTTGTATACACACACTCACACACACATTCCTTATAAGGAATTAGATAAAGCCCATACTTACTTTCCTAAGGGTGAAGAATAGTTATATGAACATTAATTACTTGGATCATTTACAATGCAAGGACTTGGGCTGGAAGATAGCTGGCAAAGTGCTAGCTCAATGTGGTACTCTGAATGAGAACCCCATAGACTCATATTTGAATTTTTAGTCCCCAGTTGGTGGAACTGCTTGGAAAGGGTTAGGTGTGGCCTTGTTGGAGGAGGTGTGTCACTGAGAGTGGGCTTGGAAGTTTCAACAGCCCATGTCACCCCAGTTAGCTCGCTCTGCCTTTTGCTTGTAGATCAAGATATACGCTCGCAGTTACTGTTCCTGGTCGTGTCTGTCTGCCTGCCTGCTGCCAGATTCTGTACCATGATGGTCTGAACTCCAACCCTCTGGGTCCACCAGCCCCACATTAAATGCTTCCTTTTATATGTCACTTTGGTTATGGTGTCTTATCACAGCAACAGAAAAGCATGACACCTTGAAAGCACAAGAAGCCAAGTACGAAAACCAGAACTTGTTTAAAAAACAAGTGGTAGTTTGTGCTTGTAATCCCAGTGCTAGAGAGGTTTAATGATGAGACAACCTAGCCAGTACATTTTTTTTTTGTAAAAAGTGGGCAACATCTGAGAACTCTTGCCTCAACATGAATGTATGCATATGTGTACTTGTACACACACAGACATATGTAATAATGCAAGCACATCACAGGATGACTGACAATAGGCTGAGAACATTCAAGCTGTCCATGAAAAGAAGACTAAAGTTATATTAATGGACAACTGAACTACATGTCAAATTAATGAAAGCTACTTTTGATCACGCTCAGTGGAATTCCAAGAAAGCATAAAAGTAGCAAAGAGGATTTACTCTTAATGGAAGCCATGTTCTGTAGCATCCTCGATTGAACCTCATTTAAGACATCTTCCAGAAAAGTGACATCCCCTCTTCGAGTCTTCATTCCCTTTACTATTCCAAAAGCTACATGCTGGCACCTGAAATGATAGGCATTTATTAACCACAAGCTAAAAAGGTGCTAATGATGTGAGTATATCTCAGCACCCTTTCAGAAAACAAACTTTTAACCTTAAGAGTTTTAAAAAATTACTAAATAAATAGGATGTAGCCAGGAACGGCATACATGGTAGCAATTCAAGCGTTCGAAAATGGAAGCAGGAAAATTAGGAGTTCAAGGTCATTCTCAGTTACATATACAGTTCAAGGCTAGCTTCTGCAAGGGACCCTATTTCAAACAAAAATTCTCACATTTTTTTATAGTGGAAAAATCCTATTGTGTACAGGTCCATTTTCATTATTTGGTGGACAACCAGAATGATTTCATTTCCTTGGGTTGTGAAAGAGCATCAGTGAACATGGAAATGAAGGTTTCTGTAGTAGGGTACGGAGCCCTTTGGGTAAATACCCAGCCATGGCTTAGCTGAGTCACGTGGCAGCTCCGTACTGATTTCCACAGTGGTTGGACCAGTTTATACTTCCACCAGCACAGCAGTAGATACTTCTCCTTTCTCCACATCTTATTAGCATTTGTATTCTTGATATCAGCACTCCAACTGCAGTGAGATGGAATCTCAAGCAGTTTTCATTTGCATTTCCTTGGTGGCTTATAATATGAATACTTTAAAATATTTATTCACACACACACTTTTTGTTTGATTTATTATTTGTTTTTTTGAGACAGGGTTTTTCTGTGAAATAGTCCTGGTTGTCCTGGAACTCACAGAGATCCACCTGTCTCTGCTGCCTGAGTGCTGGGACTAAAGGCATGTACCACCACCACCTGGCTGTTTGTTTTTTTAAGACATGGTCTCATTATATAGCTCTGGCTAACAACAAACTCAGTGCCAGTGTGGATGCCACTTATGACTTATTAGTCAGGAAAGCTCCTTGAGCCCCTAAAGCAATACGAGCTATTTGGTTTTCCACCAATAGTATAAGATATAATATGCTTCAGTTACAGGACACTGAGAAATCAAGCTGCATCTGGGCTGCAAGTGTCCTCCCTGCTGGCTAGCTTTCACGGTGCCACAAGATGCTATAGGCTGGGAGGAGAGGTTTAAGCAGTAATTTTACTCAGCTGTGGACCTTGCATGCTATATTCTTGGCCTTCCAGACAAGATGTGCCCATTGGTGTAACACTGGCAAACTGTTAGAGGGCTAACTAACTGCTTTCTGGGTGGATTTCAGTCCTACTCCACAGAAGGGAATTCATACTAGATAATGTATACATAGCTAAGGCTTACAGCTTGAATGCTCTTAAGCCTTAATGAAGAAGGTACTAGTGTTGTTTTGATAAGTGGACATATTAAACTCATGAAAGTATCTTCTAAGTGTTGTCAGCTTTGGTCAGAGAAACTTCTTTATCCAGCGGGCAATAGTTAATGCAAAGTCTAACTACAAAGTGACTGCTGAATGCTGAGCCCTAAATGGGACACCTAAATCCCCGACCCCATCCAAGGTTCAGGAAACATTGTGGAAGAGGTGTTGGAAAGAATGTAAGAGTCGGTGGAAGTTGGAAAGTGTTGTCGAATGATGTCTTCAACGTATGGCAGGGACAGTACATTAACAGACTGTGAACCTGCCCAAGACTGGCACACACAGAGAACATTCTCTCACAGAGTGGGTTGGAGCTCATGAGGTTATACCCCTCCCTGACAACATAAAGGCAGTTAATAGTTGCTAATGAAGGGAGAGACATTTTTGTCCATACTGTTGCCCCAAGAAAGTCATCCATGCTTCTATCAATAACACTACCCACATTCTTTAAGCAACCTTAATAAATCACTGGCCCATAAGCAAATCAATCAATCAATCAATCAATCAATCACTTAGTGGAAAGGGGGACTCAGTAGGAAGGGGATCTATGGGAGTAGAAGAAGAGGGGAACAGTGTGAATATGGTAAAAATGCAACATACATATGTATTAAGATATCATTATGTATAACTAAAATATGGTGAATAAAAAAACAAAAAATAAGATGTATTTTTTTCAATTCACTAAAGTTTCACTTTACTGAGATAACCATTAGCTTGTAATGAAATTACTGGTTGTCTTTCTGAGGAAGAGGAAATGGATATTAATAATTAAAAACCAAAACACTGACAGTAGACATCTTATAAATACATATATCAGGACATAAATCAATCTGTCTTTTCATACTAACACCCTGAAAAGAGAATTGAACATCAATTAATGTAGTTATGTTCTGAGGCTTGGCTGACATAAGGTGTTAGTGATCTTATCAGGCAACAAAGGACAACATGAATCCTACCTTTCTGCCCATTCATATCCCATGATCTTCAGTATTTGGAACACTTGCTGAAAATGCCGTTTTTGCCCTTTGTCTGCCTTGGGGAAATTTTTTGGAATTTAAATAAAACAAAACAAAGACAAGTTAATAAATAAAAATAGGCTGGTCCTAAATAAAATTCATATTAGAGTTTTACTAGACTAAAGTATTGTCAATGTTTTAAATAAACATACTAGGGGCTGGAGAATGGCTCAGTGATTAAGGGTATTTACCAGCTGCTCTTGCAGAGGACCCAAGTTTGGTTCCCGGCATCCACATTGGGCCGTTTACAACCCCAGCTCCAGGGGATCTGATGCCCTCTGCTGGTTTGTGGGTACCTATGCACACATGCACCTCACATACACACATTCATTCCTCTCTCTCACACACATAAATAAAAATTAAGATAAATCTTAAAACCACAGGAGGCTGGAATACCAGTCAGCTTTAATAAACGGATCAAACTACTGAAACAATGGTTGGGATGGATCTCAGAGGCAACCACTAAACTGGGAGAAAAAATGGTCTCAGAAAGTTAGTTACATATGATGCCATTTACCCACCACTCTAAAGTGACAACATCTGTAATGAAGATCAAGGCTCGGGCAGGAGAGAACTGTGATTAAGTGGTGAAGCATCAGGGAGTCTGTTCTGAATGTGGTGGTGGCTACAGATTTCCACATAGGATACAGTTCCACAAAACCGGCCTATACCGGATGCACAGAAAATCTGATGAGATTAGAATGTGCCTACAAATGTCGATCTGATTTTGACAAAGTACTTCATGTGTCTGTAGATGGGAGTGGTTGACAGGTCTGAAATTTCTTGTCTTAAGGTATTACAAGATTTTAAAAGTTCTTTTGCTTTCTTTGCTTTTTGAGACACGGATTCTCTGTGTAGTCCGGCTGTCCTGGAACTCACTCTGTAGACCAGGCTGGCCGGAAACTCAGAGATGCGCCTGCCTCTGCCCCAGAGTGCTGGGGTTAAAAGAGTGTGCCACTACTGTCCTGAAAGGTCTTTTTAAAAATTCCAGCATTTTACTTTTTATACAACTAACACTTACATAATACAATGAGTTGATTTGGTTTAAATTTTATTTAAAAATTTAAAAAGATATATCTACTTTATGTGTACGAATGTTCTGTATGCATGTATGTTTGGGTATCACATGTGGGTGCCTGCTGTTTTTCCATTCCCTTTATGTAATTTTAAACAAAAGGGAAAATTTTCAGGTTACAAACTCTTATCCCAAAACAAATTAAAAAATATTCTTTTGAAATTTATCACTAGGACGAATGCAACTGCCATACAGTAACTTGTATATAGTAATTTCATATAACCAAGCATCTTCTTGATTTTGGTAATTTGTTTTCACTATGAAGCGATGTAAACTTTTGATTTTTGAGTTTTTTTTAAATAAATTTAAAAGAAGTCACCATCTTAATTAACTTAGTATTTAACTATTTTCCATAGTTACAAAATTGTTTTTGCCACATTTCCCACCATGACTTCCCTTTTCTTTTGGCTGGTGTGGCTTGCACAGGCATTCATGTCATGATTCACTGTGGAGTTTGGAGGACAATCATGTAGCGCTGACTCTCTCCTTCCATCATTACGTGGGTCTAGTGCTGACTCTCTCCTTCCATCATTACGTGGGTCTTAGGACTCAACTGATATCAGTCTTACAAGGCAAGCACCTTAGCCACTGAACCATCTTTGCGGCCCTGGTTTCCTATTTCTGTGACTTTCTAGTTTCCATGAGGTAGGGTTCATAACCTTTTGTTTTTATTGTGATTACTTACCACGTAAATCATTGAATCAAAATTGTACTTGTCCATGCGATCTATAGCAGCTGCAAGATCCCTAAAAAAATGGAGGGGTTATAATTAGTTTTACATACTTGGTAACAAGGAGACAATTCTATTTAAAAACTGTATTATTCTATAGCTTAGAGAATATGAATCATTCTTGTAGAGTCCCAATACACTTTGATAAGAAGTAGTAACAAAATTAGGTTTGGAAAAAAACCCCAAAACAACAATGCCCTGGAAAGTATAATTAAAAAAACAACTAAAAATAAATAAAAGCTGTAAAGCAAATAATAATTAAAAGGTATTTTATAGTGTTCTATAATTAACTAAGCCTTTACTGAAAAGAACCATCTAGTTGTTACTTTTCTACAGTATATTTTCTAGAAGAACGGAATTATAATATAGATGACAAAAAGCCAAAGAAGTACTTTCTCCTGCCCTAGTCTGTATCAGCAAAAACTTTCAAGCTCTTGGATCACTCAAAAGCAGTAACTTCTATTGCATTTAAAAAAGCTCTTATATCTTTGGATTGCTCAGTGGCTAAGAGCACACATACTATTCTTACAGAGGACCCAGTGCAGTTCCTGACACATAAAAGTGGATTAAAACTTCCTACAAACTCTTCTACACCCCAGGGACCTGAACTCACATGTACACATTCCCACAAACAGATACACACACACACACACACACACACACACACACACACACTAAAAAGCAACATCAAAGGTTATTAAAATATTGAAGTTAAAATACTGAGAAGACTTACACATTTTTTTTTAACATCCTTTGAAGTGTTATAAATGATCAAAGTATCACTTTTGTCCATCTTATGATCTGGGCACTGCATGGTATATGTATTCACACTTGAGTAAAAAAAATATTTATTCTTTCATTTTAAGCCAGGACCTCACTAAGTAGCAATGGTTGAACTATAACTCTCTGTGTAGGCAAGGTGGTTCTTGAACTCAAGGAGAACTTCCTGCATCTGCCTCCTGAGTGCTGGAATTAAAGGCACTCGCCACCACACCTTCCTAACATGGAACTTCTATTTTAGCAGGAAAACTTTGCACAGTGGTACAGGACTTGGTTTCTTTAATTTGCTTAGCAATAATTAGTTGCCACAATGAAATTTTCTAATATATATGTACACACATACACACACCTCTCTTAAGACACTCCATTTTTTTCTCTCATTACCCTAATTGCAAGGAATTGATGAAGAGAAATACTAAAATAGAAAGAGATGAGTTCTCTAAGGGACTTTAAGAAAATTACTTGGTTGTCTCAAGTCATTTAATGATGGTATTCAATAGCAAAAATGCCATTATGTTATAAATTTACTTTGGGCAAAGCTGTTGGCTCAGCGAGTAGAACAGGGCTTGTCTAACACACGCATACTCTTGGATTTAATTCCTAGTGCCACAGTGGCAACAAACCAATGTATATACTGGTTTATAACCTACTTAAAACTCAGGTCTGGGGACACTGGGACCTTCCGCCGGAAGTGTTTAGTTATGGCTGTTTCATTGTTCTGCCTTGTCTTCCCATTGGCTTTATTCTACAAATCGTGTGTGCTTAGTAAGTGAAACTCTCCTATATAAACAATGAGTGCTCACTTCCACATGGTGAAGAGTGGAGAAGCCCACTTCCTAATGTTCACAATATGAGGTTTGGCATTTACATGTATGTAAAATGGTCTTTAATGTGTAAGGTCACCATTGTCCCTTAACTTGGTCATTTTTTAGAGTATATTTACTGGCAATATGTATTTACAAAAACACTTAATATATGATTATGAAAGACCACAGACAGAATGATATGCTCTGTTGTGAATAGCTTATGATAGTCAATAAATTTTAATATAGAGTCCCGCTCTTCTGATATTAAATCTTTCTAGAAATTGCAACAAAAACCCATCAAATATTCTTAAAATATGCAAATCAATTTGTAGTTTGCAACTAGGATTTTTAAAAAGCAGTTTGGAAGATGAGATGACTACCCGGCATTAACCTTGGGACAAAGAGTATGACCTCTCCCATTGCAGTGTTCACCTTCACAGACACTACAAACCTGGTTGCATAGAGAGAAGTTCCATCACTTCGCTTCACAGTGCAGATAGAGGAGAGGTCACCCGTCTCAGAGAGATCTACTACAACATTTCCTGTTCTAGAAAACACAAAAGAGAAACCCTAGATCAACATAATCATTCTGCTTTGAAGGTAGAATATCTACAGCATTCTTGGCAAACCACAAGTTATTTTTATTGCTCATGGAACAGTAAGTAGTATCAGTTCAAGCTATCTATAAACAACAATCGTCAAAACCAATAAGTTAGCTGATGTGGTGAAAACTAAAACTACAATGATAGCTCCTCATTTGAGTTAGAATGCCTTTTTTTTTTTTTTTTTTTTTTTTTTTGGTTTTTCGAGACAGGGTTTCTCTGTGGCTTTGGAGGCTGTCCTGGAACTTGCTCTTGTAGACCAGGCTGGCCTCGAACTCACAGAGATCCGCCTGCCTCTGCCTCCCAAGTGCTGGGATTAAAGGCGTGAGCCACCAACACCTGGCTAGTTAGAATGCCTTTTAAATAAATAAACAAAAAACAAAACAAAACAAAGGAATAGCAAATATTCACAAAGATGTGGAGAAATGGCATCCTTATGTACCATCAGTAGGAATGTAAGTTAGTATAGTCATTACAGAAAGTAGTAAAGAGGTCCTTGAAAAACACTAAAATAAAGAATTACTCTTTAATCCAGCAATTCTATTTCTGGATATGTATTCAAAGGAATTAAGATATTTGTGTTGAAAAGATATCACACTGCCTTGCCCATTGTAGCATTATCTACAATAGTTAAGACATGAAACCAACCTCAGTGTCCATCTGCTCATAGATATTAAAGACGTGACATACTCATAATGTGAAATACTATTCCTCAGGCCTTAAAAAATGAAATGGCGTTTGTGACAACACATATGAACCGGGAGAACATTTTTCTCAAAGAAGTAAGAAAGGCACAAAAGAAAACTAAAATTTCATGACATCACAAATGGAATTCAGAAGGAGAATGTTACCACAGGTAGGAGGGGGAGATGTTAGTTAACAGGTATAAAGCTGCAGTTGGAAAGAACAAGTATGTTCTAGAAATCTATCGTACCAGATGGCAACAATTAGTTATAATTTAATGTTCATATCACAGTTAACTATATGAGGAGATATGCACATAGTTAATTCTCACCACAGCTAAGTGTACTAATGAGCTTGATTTGGACATTCCATAGTGAGAATATGCATCAAAACATCGAGATACAATAACAAGAAAATGCAAAATTTGCTTTGTCAACTTTCTCAAAATGGAAAGAAACCCACATGTCAATAGGGATGTACTACCACCATCATCTCTGACTTTATACTTATTTTCATATGGTGACTTAAATATTTTTTGGAACTGGTAGCTATTTTTTTTAAACCTAAAAGTTGAAGTTAAGCCACAAAAACATGTTCTGTTTCCTGTTTTCAAATTACGAATTTATGTAACCAGAGGCAGGCCACATTATTTTTATACTTCAGTTCCCTCCTATGAACAGGTGCCATCCTTTCTCCTATGAATATAAGACTTTGGCTATGATAACGATATATGGTATATGAAAAAGCATCTCATTACTTCATGTATAGTTCAGACCAGCCTTGAAGTCAAGAATCTCCTGCCTCAGCCTACTGCATGAAGAAATTACAGGTAAGTTTTCCCACCCACAGTTTGGGAAAGTACTTCTTTTTGAATACATAGTCTCACTATGTGGCCCTGTCTATCACAGAACTCACAGATAACCTCCGACCTCTGCTTCCCAAGTGCTGAGATTAAAGGTTTGTACCACTACACCTGGCAAGAAACCACACATAACCTGACTAATGCGCAGTAACCTGGGCTGGGTGTGGCAGCGCACGCCTTTAATCCCAGCACTTGAGAGGCAGAGGCAGGGGATCTCTGCATTTCAAGCCAGCTTCCTGTACAGGTCTAGGCTAGCCATGACTACACAGGGAGTCACAATCTTCAAGAAAGAAAAGAAAGAATAGTAACTCGATCGTACGCTGTTTCCTGTAGAAGTCCTTTGCTGTCCAGCAACTTTAAGACGTCTCGAGATTTTTCACGATAAAATGATTCTCCTGAATATTCATCAAAGTGTATTCCAAGGCGCTAAGAAGATTCATAAATATGGGGAAAATGCTGGTTACTTTTCACATGAAGTCAAAATTAAAGATGTCTTACCACCCACCACGAAGATGGGAAAATAGAGCTTCCACTTCCTAATGACTCAAAGCACCGCTGGCCACGTCCTCAGTGTGTACCTGCAGTTTGCCATGCAGCCACATGCTGCAGCCATGGCTTTAGAATCTAGAGGGCACTGGACATTTACTGTGACAGTTCCTTGTAAGACCAGCAGTCTGCACCGCCCTGTGCAGCCCTGGGAAAAGGCACCCATCATGCTCCAATCTAGCCCTCTTAGCTCTCCCTTCATAAGCTCTTCGCCTTGCTCACTGACTCCCACTACAGAATCTCCTTTACCACCATCTGATACTATCTCACAAATTATGTTTCTCAAGAGAGTAAGGACTAGAGCAGTGTTAACCTAGCACTGCTTTGAGTTATTCTGTATTTTAGGTCTCTCCGCAAAGAACACCATTTGACTGAATTTTCAACTAAACTAACGCTCTACTCTTAAAGAAGAGCTTAAGCAGCAGGCAGTTCACAGCACAGGGAACACAGAGATTCTGGGTTACCTTGTAAATCTGAATGTACTCTTCAATGCTCAAGTCCCGAAATCTCTGCCACAGCGAAAGGGCCTGCGTGTCACCCAGTTCTAGGCGGCAGAAGAATTCGTGTGCCAATTTTGCAATATTTTTATCATCTGTAGCTTCTTTATTAACTTGTACATAAACCTAAAAGTACATTAAATACGTCATTATACACTGTTACCTCCATACACAATCCTGTGAGTCCCCATGGAAAGTTAACTGAGCAGCCACATAGCAAAGTGACTTCCTTTTCTTCTTTGGTGTCTTTGTTAAAATGGCAATGTAACCTTTTGAAAATTCATTGAGAAAGGCCAATCAAAGTAAAACAGCAAATAAAGGATAAACAGAAGATTTAAGAGATATTTAAAAAGTATGTCTTACTGTTTGTTCTTTGACAGTTTCATATGTCACACACATTCCAGTTACGCTTCCCCTCTCATCCCTCTCCCCATTCTCAACCTCCAATGCTATCTAGTTTATCCCTTTGCTAGAGTCATGCTTTTGTGACGTGTTTAGTTTAAACTCGGCCATCTGTGTGACCACTGGATTGGATTACCAAGCTCCAGTGGTCAACAGCAGGCACACAACAGAGGGCGATGACTCCCTGATCCCTGAATCTATCAGCAAATAGCTAGCAGAGAGGGGCGGGGACTCTGAGCCTTTCCTTCACTACACCTGACCACTCCCCGCCCATCCTTTCCTTCACTACACCTGACCACTCCCCGCCCATCCTTTCCTTCACTACACCTGACCACTCCCCGCCCATCCTTTCCTTCACTACACCTGACCACTCCCCGCCCATCCTTTCCTTCACTACACCTGACCACTCCCCGCCCATCCTTTCCACTACACCTGACCACTCCCCAGCCCATCCTTTTCACTACACCTGACCACTCCCCAGCCCATCCTTTTCAGCTACACCTGACCACTCCCTGCCCATCCTTTTCACTACACCTGACTACTCCCAGCCCATCCTTTTCACTACACCTGACCACTCCCCAGCCCATCCTTTTCAGCTACACCTGACCACTCCCCAGCCCATCCTTTTCAGCTACACCTGACTACTCCCCAGCCCATCCTTTCCAGGAGCCATTTATAATGAAAAAATGAAAGACTATTCTCTTAATCTATCACAGACTAGCAAAACAGGTGACTACTGCAAACAGAGTAAGTTTAGAAAGCTTAACCACACTCCACCTTGGTGCTTAAGCATGATTCGGGACAGGCATTTCACTGTCCAATTTGGCTGGTTTAGGTCTGTATTAAACTGGAAAGGTATGGGGTTAGTGATTTACTAAGGGCTCACTTTTTTTTCTTTTTTCTTTTTGGTTTTTCGAGACAGGGTTTCTCTGTATTGTTTTGGAGGCTGTCCTGGAACTCACTCTGTAGAGCAGGCTGGCCTCCAACTCACAGAGATCCGCCTGCCTCTGCCTCCGAGTGCCTGCCCCTGCCTTCCCTAGTGCTGGGATTAAAGGCATTCGCCACCAATGTCCAGCGAAGGGCTCACTTCTAATGCAGTCTTTAATCAGTTTTCAATATCCACAATATACTATTAATACATGATAATAAAATATTAAGAGTATAGTTCAATTAGGATTGAAGTTATATATATAGACTAGACAGACTTTACCTAGAAACTGTAACTCACTTCCAGATTGAAATATGAATGACACCGGAAGATTATTAAACTGAAGTAATATAAAGGCTATAAAAATTAGTAAAAAACCTACAAAACAATGAGGCTTCATAACTTTTACAGTATTAAAACATCATGGCAAACGGTGGGGGGTTACAATGTTAGTCCCAAAACTCAAAAGTAGGCAGATATATATGAAGAAATACTGCTAAATAGAGGTTTAAATGATCTACTTTTCCCTCCAGATCACAGGAATAGACAAATATATCCATAATGGTCTGAAATTCTCACTTTGAGTCACACACATCTTGTGTATACACATTATGTGGTTCAAAGCATCTCTGCTCCACCAGAGGCCCTGTGTTCAGTTCCTAGCACCCACATGAGTAACAACTCTAGCTTACAAGGAGTCTGATGCCTCTGAGGGCACCTGCACTCCTGTGGACATATCCACACACATATACACAGAACTAAAAATAATACACATAAAAAGAAGAAAGTAAGTGTGGTGCAGGCATAAGCTCTACAAAAAATAGAGAATGCAACTTTACTCCATAGCTACTTTCAAGGGAAAAACCAAGAGGAAAAGGGAAATGACGAACGCCCGCTCTGACTTCTTTGATTAGGCATGTAGAACATTATTTTGGTGAGTATTCTTCTTTACAGAGACAGGCCATCTGTAGTATGGTCCCCTGTATGTCACTAGCATGTCTGACAGAGAAAACTAATCAGACAATGAAAATGAAAGTCATCTCTGGAGATTACTTGGGGAGGAAAAGAAAGCTGGGAGATAGAGAATAAAACTATCCAAATGACAAAATGAAGAAAACAGGGCATTCACATTGGGCAAACCTCAGGGAGAAGAAATGAATGACCTAATGAAAAAAATGAAATTCAGAGTAAAATTTATACAGTGGGTTTCTTGTCTGACAAGAACATAAAGGACAAAAAAAAAGCATACTCTAAAAATTGACAAGTCTTACTGAACCATAATGCTATGTAAATAACAGGAAGTGAGATGAAATATATAAACTGTCAGATCATAGAGAAAGTTCTGTCAGTGTCTTTCTTAGTCACTACCCTGTGTGAGACTGTCGCACAGGCTGGCCCCCTGAAGGCTAGGATTATCAATATATGCTGCCTGTCCAGATCCTATATGTGCTGCCTCTAAGATGATTCTCTACATCTGGGGAAATATTGCCTAAAATCCAGTAAAACAGAATTAAAAAACAAAACAAAACAAAAAACACTTGGACTTGGAACTGAAATCAATCAGTTCTTGGACCATTGCTAATTCAAAAGATAGCCTTTAAACACATTTGTAGAGCATGCTGGAAAACATGTTAAAGCATTTTCTTATGTTGTCTTACCACCTTACCTCAAAGAGATGCTGTAAAGGATTGGACTGGAGTTTTTCTTCATAGCCAAACAACTGGAAACCAGTTCCCAGCAGACCTGTCAAGGTAATGAGCAGAGAAAAAATTATACAATAAAATAATAGAACAGTCATGGTGAGAAACAGGTATAATTCTATAAAAAGATGAACTTCTCAATTATAAACCCTGAGGATTACTGTTATATATAAGGCGTATCTTATAAAATGACACATTTGAGAAAACACTCTGAATCACATATTCCAAAGTATAATGGAGTTTAAGGGAGTGTGAATTCATCTAACAAAAGGTCTAGGACCATTTTATCTTTGCACCCAGTAACTTTTTGGCAGACAATAAGAAAACAAACATTTATCGAGCAGTTACTTTGTGAGGCAGTAGATATTCAAAATTATATTGATACACTCAAAAAACACTGACAAGAGATGATTTTAAACTTTGTTTTTGAACGTGTAAGTATTGGTAAGAATATGTCATGCTATACTTGTTTTGAAATAACTGAAAAACAACAAACAGATAGATAAAACCGAAGCATCTACAATTACTCTCCCATTCGAGGGTTAAGCGTGGAATGTTTCCTATAAGCTCCTGTAGACCGTGTGGTCCCCAGCTGTGGTGCCCTTTCCCAAGCTGGTGGAATCTTTAGGAGGTAGAGCCTTGCTAAAGGAAGTTGAGGGTAGTCCTTGCAGTTTTATAGTCTGCTCTACTTCCTCTCTGTACCCTGCCCCTGACTGCACAAACAAGACCAGCAATGTCATGTCCTTGCTGCACACCGCCCGCCCCTAACATGAGTTTTAGATCCTAGAGAGCACTGAGAAAGATGATTAAGGTTCTGTTTATCTTAAAAGAAAAAGAAAGGTGATTATGATTCAGGGTATTGGGGGCAGAATGTGGAGAGATGCCCAGTGTATACTAAAAAGAAGATGGGAAAAGTAAAAACTATTCTATTTAACATTTAGTCTGATACATACTGAAAACTAATTCTATACACAGAAGCCACATGCTAACTTTCAAAAGAGATAGCTGAAAGAAAAAACTTAATTATTCTACAGTGATGGTTATAATGGAATGTTGACACACATTGAGGATACAAAAATATTTACGGCATAGTCTACACCTTTGAGGAATTAGCATCTTATGGGAGAAAGAACACACACACAAAAGAGTATTACGACAAAACAGTGAGCCGCCTTCTAGGAAATTGCTGATATGCAAAGCCTGCATCTTTCTGTCAGAGGATGTAGCAGTACAGTCAGATCTTAAAAACATTACAAGATTGTATTCAGTGTGCAATCATCCCTCACAAGTAGGGACATCCTTCACCTGTCTTGCCTTCCACATACCTAGGTTACTGGGTTATATGAACCACAATGTTTCTAAATGACCTTAGACAAGATTTACAGCATGTAACTGTTTGGGTTTCACCCTTTTCCACCGAAGAGTTCAAGAGAAAGCCAAAGTATCCTGCTTTGTTTTACCTCTGGCTGGGCTACTTGGTCATATAATAATAGTTCCATTTCTCATAGATTTAAAAATGGCAGGTTTTGGCCAAAATAGGAATACATAGCTAGACAGACTTATTTCTCTGTATATGTATGTCTACATTTAACCAATAAAGTTACTCTCTATTACTAAAGGCTTAATGTGTGTGTGAAGTGTACTAATTTAGTAGATATTGCTCTGAATACGTCCATTTATATGGTGAGAATTATATAGAATATGTATCTTTATAGGCAGATATAGCTCAGTGGTAGTTCATGTACCAGGTATACAGGAGACCCCAGGTTCAATTCCTAGCATCACAGATACATTATATTATTTTATCTGACATAGAGCTTGTCTGCATTCCACAGATGATCAAGTGATATAGTACTTAAAACAATTGAGCCATATAGTAAAATGGAAAGCATGTCAGACATACTTACCAAACTGCATGCCCCAATCTCCAATGTAATTTATTCTTGTTACTTGATGTCCTAAAGCTTCTTTTAGGTTTGCTATAAAATTTCCTAGTTGTAAATAAATATCATCTTATAAATCCTTTTGGCTTTAAAACTTGGTACGTCTTTATTATCAAGTTATAATATAGAAAACCCTTTTAACAAAACATACCAACTCAATCTTTTGTACTAAAGCATTCGTGATGTGTTTGCTTGTATGAGAAGTAAGGAATTGCTTAGTGAGATATTGTTCCAAGGATTCCCATAATTTTCATGAAGAGACTTGCCATAAGCATCATTACTGGCAATTAGAAACACGTGTTTGAATAACCACTACTCTTAGCTAATTCCAAGGAATATAGCATTTAGGGGGCTAGAGAAATGGCCCAGTGCTGCCTTCCAGAGGACCAAAGTTGGGTCCAAGTACCTATATCAGGCAATTCACTACTACCTGCAACTCCAGCTCCACAGGCACCTGCACTCACATACTCATGTACACACACACACACACACACACACACACACACACACACACACACACACACACACACACCTCAGCCTCTGTAGGCATGTACACATTTTTTGTTTTTGTTTTTTGAGATAGGGGTTCTCTGTGCAGCTTTGGAGCCTACTCTGGCACTTGCTCTGTAGACCAAGCTCGCCTCGAACTCAGAGCTCCACCTGCCACTGCCTCCCAAGTGCTAGGATTAAAGGCGTGTGCCACTAACACCCAGCCTGGCAGTGTACTCTTATGTGTATATTACACCCTAAAGAAAAATACATAATTTGGTTGTGTCTTAATGAGCCATGCACTGTTCTATTTTCCTAACTAGCTCACATAAGCTCCTGTCAAGCACTGAAGCGCAACCTCCACAAGCCTGTTTCCCAAGAGCACACTCTGCTCCACAGCCCTTCCTTTCATGTTCTGCCAGCGCAAGTCCGATGCTCAGCACCTGCTTTACTCACCCTTCCAACTGCCTCATATGGAAACCTGAATTATCTACTTCCCCATTTCCCAGTGTCTAGTAGTTGGAGGTTCCAGAAATTTTCTAGGTTTTGACAGTTTGCATGAGATCTGGCAAAGGAGTTACTTCTGGTTTGTTCCCCCATTTCCCACAACAAGCAGTCACAAAACTTTGGGCCATTTGTTTTCTCCTCCCTCTCTTTGGTGACACCTGTTAATACAGATTCTATACCATGTCACAACTTCCAAAACAAACTGAAAGACAGGCTAGTGTGCGACCTCTTTGCCTACAGTGGACTGCAGAAGACATGACATAAATAGTGGCAGGTTGTAGATTATGGCAGTGGTACTACAGCAATGGTGGAGGAGGCAGAGCCTCCCTTGGATCTGGGAGTCCCAAACGCCACGGGAATCTTTTGGGACTTGTTCATGTCAGCTTAATTAAAAATGCCTCTAGTTCTTCCAGTAACTCTGCAAACCATTCTATATTCTATAAGAAATCATTTCCTGATTTAAATGTAGTGACTTTCTGGCAAACAGCTGTAATCCTAGCACATGGGAGTCTGAGGCAAGAGGACTGCTAAAGTTCAAGTGTAGTCTGGGCTATAACAGAGGACCGCTAAAAGTTCAAGTGTAGTCTGGGCTATAACAGAGGACCGCTAAAAGTCCAAGTGTAGTCTGGGCTATAACAGAGGACCGCTAAAAGTTCAAGTGTAGTCTGGGCTATAACAGAGGACCGCTAAAAGTTCAAGTGTAGTACGGGATATAACAGAGGACCCCTAAAAGTTCAAGTGTAGTATGGGATATAACAGAGGACTGCTAAAAGTTCAAGTGTAGTCTGGGCTATAATACTAGTTCTAGGTCAACTTGGGCTACAAATAAGATCCTGTAACAAGTCAGTAAGATTTTCAAAAAGCCTAACTTGAATTATAGCATATTCCTTCTTTGCAAGCATTTCTATTTCCACACTTTCCAAATCTATATAGTCCCAGCAGGAACAGTTACTTTTTTCAGCTGTTACTAACATTGTGTATCTGTTTTTCTTAGTACACTGTCAGCTCACAAGTACACCTGAACATATGTGGATGGCTCGGAATTGGACTACTTCAGGTCCCAGCCACAAATACTTTATCCGGGTGATCTTGGGAAAGTTACTTCTATGTCTGAATTTCTTCCTCATAAATCTTAGTTAAGCCAGGCGTTGGTGGCGCATGCATTTAATCCCAGCACTCAGGAGGCAGAGCAGGTGGATCTCTGTGAGTTTGAGACCAGCCTGGTCTATAAAAGCTAGTTCTAGGACAGCCTGTCTCAGAAAAAACCAAACCAAACAAACAAAAAAATCTTAGTTAATAGCAGGGCTGTTGTGACACTGAATGGAAAAATAAACACTATATTAGTAAATTGTCCCATGCTATTCAAACTCACTGAGCTGTCTCCATCCCCACTTCAGACCCAAGCATGTTGGCCTTTTGATTGAGAATGGGTTGGTCCGCCTAACTCTGTAACATGGAGGAAAGAGTGGCAAAGATCCTTGCAAAGATCAGGAAGATAAATCATTTCCAGCAGAGAGTTATCCTGTGACACAAAGGCACTTAGAATCGGGAGGAGAAGCTGGAGGTTCAGCTATAGGAAACTCAGCTGACTGCTTCAATCTCCCACACTGGTTCAGCTGAAGTCGGCTTCGATGTGACCTCTGGCTGGCGCTGTTTGCTGCTACACTTGGAACTCTCACTTGAGGAGACTCTCTCAGGTGGGAACTCTACTAGTCAGCTGTCTCAAAAGGGTTTCCTGGTTGGTTTCTGCTGAATGCGTTTAGCACCTGATTTGACCATATTTTGATTTTATGCTTTCTCTCTCCATCTCTGTACTCACTTTGTCTTTTCTCTGCCTTACTGCTTATTCTTTTACTTGCTATATACTTAATAAACAAACACACTCATTCAAAACCAAAACTATGGCTATTGAATATTTTCTGGACTCTGGACTGCACAGACCAATGAGATAACACATATAAACACTTAGTTCACTAAATTTCAATAAATATTCTCTCTTCCTCATCAAAATCACTTTCTGGATAGAGTGATTACTTTATTATGTCCTACTTATCCATTTCTCTTACATTTTTGACTCAACTCAATGTAGACTTCATTATATGATGTATTTATTTCTTAGACACTTTTGGTTAAGCCCTGTCATTTCTTCCTATGAAATACTGCTCAAGGGGCTGGAGAGATGGCTCAGAGGTTAAGAGCGCTGGCTGCTCCTCCAGAGGTTCTGAGTTCAATTCCCAGCAACCAAATGGTGGCTCACAACCATCCGTAATGAGATCTGGTGCCCTCTTCTGGTTACAAACATACATGCAGGCAAAAAAAGCTACATAATAAATAAATCTTAAAAAAAAAAAAGAAATACTGCTCAAGGACTTTGTTTTTGTTTTTTGTTTTTTGTTTTTTTTTTGGTTTTTTGAGACAGGGTTTTTCTGTATTGTTTTGGAGGCTCTCCTGGAACCTGCTCTGTAGACCAGGTTGGCCTCGAACTCACAGAGATCCACCTGCCTCTGCCTCCCAAGTGCTGGGATTAAAGGGTTCAAGGACTTTGTAACAATCAAAGCTTTCTTTCTTATTTCAATAATAATTTGTCACTCGTACTAATTTGTCCAATTTTTAAGTTGAGTTTGGAATTGAAGAACTGCCAACTATTTTAAATAAATGCAGGGCAGAACTTGAAATGGCTCAGTGGTTAAGAATATTTGCTATGCTGGCTGCTCTTGAGAGCACTAGAGTTCAGTTCTCCACACCCATGTTGGGTAGTTATGACCTATAACTCCTACTCCAGGGGATCTGATACCAGTGTCTGGACCCTGTAGGCAGCTTACACACACACACACACACACACACACACTTAAAAAAACTTATTATACACTGAAGCTTTACAACTATGAAAAGTTTTAGTATTCCTAAAGTAAATAATTCCTATTAGAAATTTTAGTTTCCAGGTTTGAAAATTATAGTTAACTACTGAGAACAAATGTATCTAAAACAAAGAAATATAGGAACAAAAAAATCTGAAAGATTTCTGTCAATAATTTGACTATTTTTTATTTGCCTCTTTCAGTTTTCTGTATGCATAACAGTTAAAATTAAAACATACATACTAATGAAAACTGATTTCAGAGTCTTTACCTTTTGAAATAAATTTTGTTTTTAAACCTGTACAATTATTCAATAACATTTACTTAGCATTATGCTCATGTAAATGTACATTTTGGGGAGCTTTCTTTTCTTTCCTTTTCATTTAAACTCTGAGCCATTACACTGCATTATCATATACATGCCCTTAGATATATTTAGTATTTTCTGTTAAAGGGAATACTTACCTATGATGGTGGAGCGCAAATGTCCAACATGAAATTTTTTTGCAACATTAGGTGAACTGCAAGAAGTGCAAGAATATTTTATTCCAATAATAAAATTTTTGAACATGGGCTAGATAATGACTTTCTCAGTTGACATAATTAGGGAGCAGGGTTTTGACAAGTCAGGAAAAATGTAAATTAGACATCAAAGTAACTGCAAGGATAAGTTAGAATTTGGACTCACTTATCATTGACCAATAATGATTGATCCTGTGATCCATAAGCTAGTGTGATACTCAGAAATGGCACACTTATGAAACAAATTATTTTAAGAGCAGGAAGATGCCGGGCGTTGGTGGCACACGCCTTTAATCCCAGCACTTGAGAGGCAGAGGCAGGCGGATCTCTGTGAGTTCGAGGCCAGCCTGGTCTACAGAGCGAGTACCAGGACAGCCTCCAAAGCCACAGAGAAACCCTGTCTCGAAAAAACCAAAAAAAAAAAAAAAGAGCAGGAAGATAAAAGTTCAGGGGAGATGGCCCAGCAGGAAACGGTGTTTACTGACAGAACTGACAATCTGACAAAATGTTCCTTGAAATCATTAATCTGACATTTTCCTGAACCATGCTCCTACTAAGAAGGGAATCCGATGAAACAGAAAAGACAAACTCAAATCCTTTAGTAACCAAAGTAGCTACGATGAGATTACAATTGGATACCTTACTTCCATTGTGTAATATAATGAAAATCCAGTCACTGGTGTGGTCCTCTCTGTCTTGGCAGCTGGATTAATCAGCACATAAGAGGAATAGTCACTCACCTGAATTCTACCACAATCCTCTTCTGGGGAAGACCCGAGAAAAGCTCACTTTTTAACCCATATTTTGAGCCGTCTTCAGTTACTTGCTGAAGCACTGCCTAAAAACAGAAGGGGTGGGGGCTTGGTGATATCAAAAAAAAAAAAGTCAATGTTCTTAACTACTGCATTTTACAGCATTGTCAGCAATAACACCTCTAGAATCAACATCACTTGTTGCCAATTCCTCTGAGAGCACTTAAAACATGAGATAATAATAATGTAAATATTCAATATTACAGTAACAATTGATGATGCTTAGAGATCAGGAAGTTTGTGATGTGAGGTTACATTAACTGCCAAAAGTTCCACGAAAATAGTAATACCACAGCCAGAACAGTATCTGGTCAGTTATTGAGTGCAGACTACGTTACAAAGAGTGGGACAAGGATTTTATGCATATTAACTCAATTCATCTTCACAACAGCTTCAGAGACATGCTCACAAACAAGTAAGGAAAAGCATGGAGGTTAATTTTCCTAAGGTCAAAATAGCTCAGTTGCTAACAGTGCTTTCTTTTCCTGGACAAATCTTATTTTTTCAGTATTTTTTTAAAATTTAATTTAAATTAAAAACAATCTTATTTTACATATCGATCCCAGTTCCCTCTCCCTCCTGTCCTCCCATGCCCCCCACCAATCCTCCATGCCAACCCCCATCCACTCTCCAAGGAGGGTGAGGCCTGTCACATCATTTGGGGCAGGACCTAGACCCTCCCCCATGTGTCTAGGCTGAGATAGTAACCCTCCATAGGAAATGGCTTCCCAAAGTCCATTCCTGCACTAGGGATAAATACTGGTTCCACTGCCAGAGGTCCCATAGACTGCCCTGGTCTCCCAACGTTCAGGGGGCCTGGTTTGGACCTATGCTGGTTCCCAGCTCTCAGACTGGGGTCTATGCACTCCCACTAGCTCAGCTCAGCTGTTTCTGTGGTTTCCCCAGCATGGTCTTGACCCCTTTGCTCATCACTCCTCCCTCTCTACAACTGGATTCCAGGAGTGCAGCTCAGTGCTTAGCTGTGAATCTCTGCTTCTGCTTTCATCAGCTACTGGGTGAAGGCTCTAGGATGGCATTTAAGGTAGTCATCAACCTCATTACAGAGGAAGGACATTTAAGGCAGCCTCTTATAGTTAGGGTAGTTATGTTTTCTAGATATATAGAGATATATTTCAATTAGATAGACATTGTCGAAAACTCTCAAAGATCCACAGAATATGGAATTTAAAACGATTTAGGGTTTTTCTTGACAGTGAGACACAACTGCTCCTGGCAACACCAACTGTGTCAAAGGGGAATATAGACATCAAAGAAACTCATTATGGAGTTTGCTTCCAATATGGCAAGACTAGTCATTTGGGCAAGAAACTGCTCTTGTCTGAACTGTTAGACTGTTGATGTATGAACTGGACATGCAGGACTCATAGGAAAGAGACTATTAAAGCTAGATGGACATTGCTACAGGGTTCCTGCTTCATGGAAGAATCTGCCAGAAGTCCTACAGGACACAGAGAAAAGTGACTGACAAACTGCCAGTAAGGGTGGACAGTTTAAAGTTTCCTGCTTTACTGAGGAGTCTGCCAGACACACTATGGCCTATGGGCTGAAGATGGAACATTACGGAAGAACTTCAGGTGACTGAAGAGGCAGCAAGTTGTCGCTGTCATTTCTAGAGTTTATATTTTATCCTTCTGTGGTCTTTGATGGAGTTGAAGACAGATAATCATGGTTATAGTTTTCCTTAGTTATGACAAAAGATAAGTTACATATAAGACTTTAAACTCACAAAGATAGGATAGATAAAATATTTTTTTAAAATCTTGCTAAATGTTATTGGATTAAATACTGTAATTTTAATTCTTGCTTAATAACTGTTTTGTTACATATAATTTGACTATGTTAAAGTTAAGACCTTTCTTTTTATTTAGACAGAAAAGAGGAGATGATGGGGAAGTCTTCTGTGCATGTTTCTCTTACTGGTTGATGAATAAAACACTGTTGGCCAATAGAGAAGCAAGACAGGTGGGACTAGGAGGCAAGGAGGACTCTGGGAAGTGTAGTAAGAGAGAAGTTGCCATATGATCCCAGGAGGAGAGGACACATGAGTCTGGTGTTCTCGGTAAGATAAGACCAAGTAGAAATATTAGTAGTTATAGATTAATATTTAAGACAGAGTTAGCTAATAAGAAATCCTAGTCACCGACAAACAGATTTATAATTAATAAAGTGTCTTGTGTGTTATTTGGGGGCTGAAGTGGTGAAGGGACCCAGGTAGATGGCGAAAAAGAGGACATAACAATTTAAGGTAGTCATCAATCTCATTACCGAGGAAGGGCATTCAAGTTAACCTCAACACTGTTGCTTAGATTCTTTGCTGGGGTCATCCTTGTAGATCCCTGGACATTTCCCTAGTGCCAGATATCTCTTTAAACCTATAATGGCTCCCTCTATTCAGGTATCTCTTTTTTTACACTCTTTCTCTATTTTTCGCTAGGACAAATCTTTGTGTTCCAACCCTAGCATAGCATAAATTTGGTGTGGTGGTATATGCCTATAAACTAGGCACTCAGGAGGTGGAAATAAGAAGATCAGATGTTCAATTTCATCACTGGCTACTTCTCCAGTTCAAGTCCAGCCTGAGATACAGGAGATATGAAGTCAAATAGCAGAAATTCTCCCAGTCAAGCGAGTGTATTAATTAGTTACTGCATGCATGTTGTTGCTGCTTCTGTACTAACTAAAGACCCCAAGGAGAGCTAGTGAACAAATAACGTAATTAAATGCCTGTTGGCTGTACAGGTAGAAGATAAAAACTGACAGAAACTTCTATAGTGTACTCTAGGTCAATTTCTACTTATTAACACAGAACTACAGTGTAGTTCACAAAATTCATAAATTATTTTTGTGCAGGTTACAATGCACTCAATTTGTTTTTAAAAGATTCTCTTATTTATGTGTATTTTTAATTTTTTTATTTGTATGGGGGTTTGAAGCATATACAAGAACCACATGGTGCCTGCAAAGGTTAGAAGAGGAGGGAGGACCCCTGGGAACGACCACCACTGATGGCCATGAGTCACAGTGTGGGTGCTAGGAAGTGAACCTGGGTTCTTTGCAAGAACAACAAGGCTTTTACTCTAAAGTTGGATATGCATTGCCAACCTCATCTAGGACTTTAAAAATGCAGTATAGGGTTAGAGTTTTATTATCAAGAATTAGTTAATATAGTCAAGGAATGAGCTAAGGCAGACGGTGCATGATTGTAACCCCAGCAATTCAGAAGGAAGAATTCAATTCAGAAAAGGAAGAAAGATCCCGGGTTACTGGATAGCCTAGGCTACACAGTGAGACCTGACTCACTGCTTAGCCTCTTTAAGCCCGAGTCTCACTAATGCTGCCTGCATTCTCGGTGGTGTGTGGCCATCCAGCGCAGCATGTTCAACCTACCAGGGTTTACATCTTTAAAGGACTCGAAGTTTCCCTTTGCTAGCAGCTATCCATTACAAATGTAGATTTTAACTACAAAATGTAAAGGCGGTACTATTGTTCTATCATACTCTAATAGATAAAGTCATAAAGTCTAATATATTTACCAATGTGCATGTTTAAATGTAAGCTAAACTCATACAAATACTGCTGCATACAGGGTTTTAACCAGAAATGAAGTCTTCTACATTCCCAGTTTTGACGGTTGGGGAAAGCAACAGATGCTCTGATTGGGTGGCACTTTTGGCTGGTCTGTCATCATTCTTCTCTGTGGATGACTATGGCCTTTCTTTTTTTTAGCTCTACTGGTGACTGTTTCCTTATGCCTGTCAGCAGAGTCATAAGGGATTTACTACTTGCCAACTCTTCAGTATTAAAATCATTCATGATTTCTATGGTTAGCTAAAACCTAAACATGGCTTGGAAGTATTCACTACCTACGTACAAAACTTATTTAGTGAAATCACAAAACAGCTCCTCCTCCTCCTCTTGGGAAAGCATGCGAAGTAGGATTTGCAAATAAAAAACGTGATTTTATTCACCACGGATTTTCAGATATACCAAAGAAAATAAGGTTTTTGTCTGTATTTTTAGGAAACACAAAAGTTGATGTAAACCATCTTTTCTCCCTCTTAAATGAATTAAGTATCACTAAGGGTTACAGTATGGATTATCCTACAAATGGTTTCAAGCTTCTGACAAGTGTAACTATGGTAAGAAAGTAAGAGTTCCGTGTGCTGTTACAGATAGGCCACCTCACTAGGCCATGGAATATTTGTAGTAACTAATCCATCTGGACATCTCTAAGCTATTTTACTACAGTTTCTTAATTGAAAAAAAAAGTATACAATTCAGGGCCACAGAAATTTTAAGTTATTATATAAACATATATTTTCCCTGTAGGTGTAAACATTCTTTCTTTCACTAAAGTAGCATTAAAGGTGATTTAATTCTACTTCTTTCCCCCAGTAGAAGGAAAAACCAAAGGAGGAAAACACTGCTATTGAGGGTTCGAGGTATGAAAGGCACATTTGGCGAGATCCATTTCCACTTCCAAATGACTGGGAAAATACTACAAAGGGTAAACAAGTAACTCAGTGGCTTCTAAATTGCCACGTGATGACATCAAGAGAACGCTGACCTTGAGGCTGGCTTTGGCATGGGGTCCGGGAGATGAGGACACCAACAGGTTGTAGGCACTATTTTAACAAGCTCAAAATAAAGTCCTGTCTGCCGGTAGACTTTGGTTAGTTGGTTTACTTCAGAATGAAGATGGCTAAAGAAAATAAAATCCCTACGATCTAAAAAAAGCACTAACGGTTGAGAAGAATCCCAGGACTAGTGAGGAAATGCCTGACACTAAACAATCCATAGGCAGATTTGTATTCAGAGAACTTCTGACCTTGTAATTATTTTCAATTCAAGACTGCCATATTTACTAAGCCTCAGCACCCCAATTGTAGGCTACATTTCTTTTTAAAAGATAGGCCAAAGCATGCATTCTAAATGAAAAGTTTGGTCAAGATGAGTTTGACTTAGGGGTTCCATACAGTCACTTATCTAGGGTCACCTGTACTCTGACGTGCAAGGTAATTTCTGCAAGGAAGAGATTCAGTGCTGTGACAGCCCGTAGTGAAAAGATCAGTAAACGACTATCAAGGGCTAGGGAAGTAATTCAGTGGTAGAGCCCTTGCTTAAGCATATTGAAAGGCCTGGATTTGAACACTGCAAGTATCAAAATAAGAAAAAGATTAATTAATACCGCACTCCAGACTGAGGAATCAATCATGGGCACAAATTTGGAGGTAGCAGGTCAAGTTCAAGAGCTGGGAGATGAGTGTGGCTAGCCCAGCAGGAAAGCACAAAGACCAGACATAACCCACTGTTACCTTTGTCAACACTTCTCTGTTTATTTTGAAGTTCAGGGTCCCCGGGCCAGCACTGATGGCAGTCACCACTGTATCACATTTAAGCTGAAAAATAACAAATCACGTAAAGCAAGCTATATTATAGAATAGACCTAATGAGACAGACAGTTCTGACATCATGAAACTGGCTTACAAGACAGCAGGTGAATCAGTTCTCAGGCTTTTTAGCTGGACCAGGGTCTTAGCCAGTGTCTTCTGTTCTAAATCCTATTTACACAAACACAATTTCTTTCCTTTTTTCTCACTAGAGTGCTATCCAGTCTCTCATTTTTCTCCTTCCTTCACTTCAAATTTCCTCATCTATCATACAGTGAGCACTTTATCTTATTCATCTTTCATGATAGCTACAAATAGGTCACTGAGTCAGGACTACTGCTAAAGCCCTTGCACAAACACAGATTGGCCTCTTAAAGTATCTATTTTCTCTTCAGGTATCCATTCAAACCCTCTGATAGATTTATGAAACTAAAGATGCCTGCTGTCGAAGGGTGGTGTTGGTGTTCACCTTTAATCCCAGCACTTGGGAGGCAGAGACAGGCGGATCTCTGTGAGTTTGAGGCCAGCCTGGTCTACTGAACAAGTTCCAGGACAGTCTCAAGAAACTCTGTCTGGAAATAAACAAACAAACAAACAAACAGACTGCAGTCACTGCAAAGCAACCAGTCTTTATTTCTGAGAACTTAAAAGACATGGAGAGGTTAAATATTTTAATTAGGTTAATTCTACTCCTGGCGTCAGAATTTTACATCAGGTATGTACTTACTAATAAAAAAAAATAGAGGTGATCTTGTTATCAAATAACTACTACTCTGTTACCAAAGCTCCTTTAGCAGTCATTTTTTAGTTAGACATTTTTTCCAGTAATAATTTTCACTGTTTCAATTTTTTCAGTTCCTTGAGATCATCTTTGAGCAACATATAACCCTATTAATAAAAATTTAAAAACATATAAACAACTAACATACTTTGTGTGAGGGTTTGAAGCTAACAATAATCTTTCCAATTCCTCTGTTTTACTAGACCGTTAAGAAAGAGCTTAGAAATACAAAGAGTTTATTAAATCATCTAACTACGACTTCTTTGTGATCATTCCATATACATTATTTCTGCTCATATTTTAATGCTCTTCTCAGAAGCTCATTTCAAAAAATTGCAACCTACTGCTCTAATACAACAGTTTGTTTCCTGGATTCAAATGTTTACCCAGGGGCCGGGGAGACTGTCAGATGTTAGAGCACTCACTGGCTGCCCTGGAAGGAGCCCCGGGAGACTGTCAGATGTTAGAGCACTCTCTGGCTGCCCTGGAAGGAGCCCCAGGAGACTGTCAGATGTTAGAGCACTCTCTGGCTGCTCTGGAAGGAGCCCCGGGAGACTGTCAGATGTTAGAGCACTCTCTGGCTGCCCTTTCAGAGGACCTGGGCTCTGTTCCTTCCCTAGCATTCATCTTAACTCCACTTGCAGGGGAATAAATAAATCTGTCTTTAAAGTTTATACAGTTTCGCTGTGCGTTGGTGGCACACGCCTTTAATCCCAGCACTCGGGAGGCAGAGGCAGGCGGATCTCTGTGAGTTCAAGGCCAGCCTGGTCTACCGAGTGCGTTCCAGGACAGCCTCCAAAGCCACATAGAAACTCTGTCTCCGAACAAAAATTTTTTATACAGTTTTGCTTCTTTTCTCTTTGCTCTGAGAAGGCAGCTCTGTCTGTCTCTCCCTTTCTTTTCAGTCTATCTCTTTCTGTCTCCCCTTCTCTTGTGCCCTTACCTTCCCCCCAATAAACCTTCCACATAAAAAAAGTTTATACAGTTTCACCTATAACTTAACACTTCAGTCCTGTGGCCAATAAAAAAAACAAAAGACCAACTAAACAATGTTAGCTCAGGATATGTGCTAATCAGTTTTCATTATCAACCTGACATAACCCAGTCACCTGGGAGAAAGGACCCTCACTGAAGAATCCTCAATCAGATTGCCCTGGTTGTCCCATGGCGTTTGTGACAAATTCGCTTGATTGACGGCTGCTGTGGGAGGGCCCAGCCCACTGCAGACAGTGCCCTTCCTGGGTAAATGGGCCTGATAGGCAAGCCAAGCAAGAGAGAAAACCCCACAAGCAGGGCAGCACGTGTTCAAGGTTTGAGCCTCAGTTCATAAGGCCCGAGCTTGACATCCCTCCTGACTGACTGTTGCCCAGGCAAATAAACCCTTTCCTCCCCAAGTCACTTTTGGTGATGTTTACCACAGCAACAGAAAGTAAAGTACAAAAGGAATTCTTCACGGCTCATCTGAAGAATCAGCAAAACCTCACAGCACACAGCTGAAGGGAACGGCGACGTTCTCTAAGTCGCCTTGAACAAAGAAGCACTATTGAGTCCATGAAGCTGAGCTCTGCTCTCCTTTAACGCTACTGTAAGGCCGAGATAAAATACCTTCTCTGCCAGTCTCCTGGCTTGATCTTGAGTATCTAGCTGTGACTTGTGATTGCTGTCTTCTAGCAGGGAATCCACCGAAAGCTGGAAATCTGCCACTTCTCTAAAGGTGAACATTGAGACGGAAAAGTTGTCATAAAAAACGTTACGTGTCTAACAAAGACTAATCACCATGGATTATGAGCATCAAACTTCCAAAATGCTTATTTTAGAATTTTTTTGTATCTTACCTTGTTTATAACTATTCAAATAGCAAGAACAAAAACATTTTAAAGGGTTCTGGTTTAAGTTTCAACACGACAAGAGTATGCTTTTTTATAACATTCACTTGTTCACTAGACACAGACACAGCTATCTGTACTTTTACTAAACCATGGTTAAACTATTAAAAACCTCAGTGTAACCAGCTGAAGGAACAATCATTTACATGATGACAGAAGCTATTTGCAAATAAGGAGATTAATGGATCAAAGACATATATCCAGTCACTACAACAGTATTTACAGTCTCATTGAGAAAAACAAAACAAGACTAAATCAAATTACCTCTACCTTACAAGTTAAAAAATAAACAATAAGACAAAAAAGCCCTTGGATTTGGAAGAAAGGCTTGACAGTTTAGAACTGAGAGTGGCTCATCATGTGGTCTCTACAGATTTTTCTGTAGCTGTGATAATTCAAGTTACACACTACTTTTAATTAATGTACAAGTAACCACATAACTACATATACTGACATCGTCTGATGTTCAATGGAAGACCACAAAAGAGAGTTAAGTGAGGTATATCATTGTTTGTCTAGCCATGTGTCATTCACTTAAAAGAATATACACTGTAGGCCGGGCGGTGGTGGCGCATGCCTTTATTCCCAGCACTCGGGAGGCAGAGGCAGGCGGATCTCTGTGAGTTCGAGGCCGGGCTGGACCGACAGCCTCCAAAACAATACAGAGATACCCTGTCTCGTAAAAACAAAAAAAACCCAAAAACCAAAAACAAAACAAAAAAAAAGAATATACGCTGTAAATGCACAAGTAACTTCCTTCAAGTCACGTATCACATTCAGAGAAATGCCTAAAAATTCCTGTATGGCTTCTATTAACATCACATTATAAAAACTCTAATGACCATTGAGAAGCTTTCTGGGAGGTGGGCACAAAATAACCAACCCTAGGCAAGGAGTTATGTGCAACCGATGCCTGCTGGGAAAGGGAAATGCAGTTTCGCCAATGGAGTGTCCCTGGAGACATCAACCACATACAGAGTAGTCCCGTGCCCAGGAGTAGTTGGCCAACACAAAACAAACTCCTAGGATTTTTTTTTGTGGGTCTTCAATTTCCATTTGGCACCTTTAGTCTTACTGGGATTTTGTTTGTTTTGCTTTTTGTTTAATTTTTAATTTTTATTTTTTAGAGAGATGAGGAAAGAACAGGAAGCTGGGCTGGTAGGGAAATGGGGGCAGTTGGGTAGTGAAAGACCTTGGCATCAAAGCGCCGGGCACTGAACCGAACCCTCTGCCCAAGAACCGTGGCCAGACCACTGGCTGCAAATGCAAGAGGTGATTTATTGAGTACACAGGCGCCTGCGGATGCTGCTGCAACTCGGGTGCAGAGCATCCCGGGCTTGCAGGGAGTACAATATTTATAGAGTTTTAATGGTTACATAAGTAACAGGCATTTCATTGGCTCATCTTGGGGGCAGGGGTAGTTCCCACGGACTAAGTTTCCTGGTATTACTTTATGAAAGACCCCGGCATGCTTCAGCAATTATTATCCGGGTCCCATGACTACTATGGTGATCATAGACACAACTGGGGGCAAGGGTAGTTGCCAAGGACTAGGTGTCCTGGTATTGTCATATGAAAGTTCCCAGCACGCTTCAGCAATTATTATCCGGGTCCCATGACTGCTATAGTGATCACAGACATCCTGTTTTGAGGGTGAGACACCTGGTCTGGGTTTCTTTCATTAGGCAATGGCCTGGCCTTGCTTTTCTTTTCCTAGGGGGTCCTGGGTAGGGGTCTTTCAGTAGGAGAAAGAATCTGATTAAAATACATGCAGTCAACCGGAGACCTGCTTTGGCAGGGGTGCAGGTCCAAAGAGGATGCGTGGAATAGGGGGGCTGGGTGTGATGACACAGGATGTACAGTATGGGGGACAGAACAGACACAATGAATGAATTAGGTGAATTAGGGTGACTGATGGTGTGCTCACTGAAAAAAAAAGACTTACTATAACCTATAGTTGCACGTAGTATTAAATGGGAGAAAAGGCGCAGGAGAGGTGGGGTGTGGCTTGAGGTCAGGGGTTGAGGAATTTGCATTGACCTTGGCAATAGGCACCAGTCATATGTTAATGAAAGAGCCACAAATTCCTCTAGCCAGAGATAAGAAAAACTGCTTTAGCAAGCAGGAACTTCCCTTAAGCCCCATCCACACCCCCCAGGGAATGTAGGTATTTATCCAAATGCCTGAACTAGGGGAAAGGACTTCTGGGGACCAGACACTACACAACAATTTAAGAGCAATTTTCATTTCTTAAAGGGGATAAGCACTGAGCTGTTCCCTAAATGTGTCCCTTTGTGTCTTAGTCTTACTATATGGGTATGTTCCCTTCATACACTCCCCAAAGGGAACCAAACCATTCCAATTTCTCAGTATTAACTGAACTCCAAGCCGGGTGTTAGTGGCACACGCCTTTAATCCCAGCACTCGGAAGGCAGAGGCAGGCGGATCTCTGTGAGTTCGAGGCCAGCCTGGTCTACAAAGTGAGTTCCAGGACAGCCTCCAAAGCCACAGAGAAACCCTGTCTCGGAAAAAAAAAAAAAAACCAAAACAAACAAACAAAAAAACAAAAACCAAAAACAAAAAAACAAAAAACTGAACTCCTGCCCTTAGTGGCCTCAGGCTCCGGGTCTGAATTGTAGGCATTTCATCCTTGGGATCAGGTGTGGCTAGTAAATCTCTAACGTTCCTGTTCTTGGTGCAATCAGGAAGGCACAATGAGATTCCTGATTCTACAGCAGTGGGGATTTTTTTTTCCAAACAATTATTTTGTTTAGAGAGACTACCATTGTACACATTTAAACCCTTTACCAGAGCCTGCACAAAATTTCCCTAATGGAAACAGAATCAGTAAAAATGAAAGTGAAAAGGTATGGAGCCGGGCGTTGGTGGCGCACGCCTTTAATCCCAGCACTCGGGAGGCAGAGGCAGGTGGATCTCTGTGAGTTCGAAGCCAGCCTGGTCTACAGAGCAAGTTCCAGGCCAGCCTCCAAAGCCACAGAGAAACCCTGTCTCGAAAAAACCAAAAAAAAAAAAAAAAAAAAAAAAAAAAGTGAAAAGGTATGGGAGCGAGACCTTTCTCTGCATCTAGGAAAACAATATAGCGTTTATATAGCCTTAAACAACAGTTCTCTATCACTTGGGAATCTTCAAATAAAAACTCAAACAAAAACAACACAACCAAAGTGGCAGAAAAGTATGGTATAATAGTATTCAAGCATCAGATGATTATACAGTCCTCAATAATTCTATAAAACCACTGTCATTCTTCTATTATTAAATAATTAAATTAGAATCTGCTTCCTAAAGACTGACATTATTGCTAGCAAAAACAAACATGAAAGTAATTAACAAAGGAATACCACATTCACACAGAACACCTAGAGCTGCAATTTTATGCCAGTCATAATAAGTTGAATATAATGAATCGTAACTTAAGGACTATTCTATAAATTGAAGAGTTAAGTAAAATTGGATTGCCAACAAGTTCACCATTTCAGATCATTGCAGGTATACTTAACTCTTTTTTTTGAAACTGGAACTGCAGATATTGACTTGATCAAGCTTTCTGGTGGGAGAGCCAATACTCTGGAAAGCTAAAAGTAAAAACAGAACAGGACAAAATGGTTGATCTATCTATTCCAGAGTAAATGGAATGTTACAAGCACTTAGCATAAGTGAATCTCAAATACGTGATACTAAGTAAAACCCATATTAAAAAAGGTAGACAGTAATTCAAATTTTCTGATATCCCAGAAAACACAAAACTATCAGACCACTTCCCTAACTGAGCACTTAGTAGGTAACAGCCTGGGTCACCCTCCTGGTGGGCCAGAGAGACACGCATAGGCACTAGAGAAGCCTTGAAACACCCCCCCCCCCCCAACACCACTCTCACAAATAGCCACAGACTCCCCAACTCTGGATTTCTCTTCCATTCTATTCTGGAGGCTGAAGCCTGCCTCAATAAAAACCAAAATAACCCACTGTTTCATTCTCTCTCTCAGTTGTCTGGTTTTTGTTTTGTTTTTGCATTTTGGTCTGTTGTCTTTCCTAGACAGTCTTTGACTGTGACTGTCCTGTGCAGTGAATTGAGCTAACACCAGAATCACTATTACACCTCAGACTCCCTGGCTAGCCAGCCTAGCTGACTGTTTGGTCAACTCCAAGTTCCATAAGAAAATCTGCCTCAGAAAACGAGGTGGACAGTGACTAAGAGAAACACACCCAACCTCTGGCCTCTCCATATGAAGGAACACACACACACACACACACAATCACACACACACCACACTAAAGTCATCGCTATAAACTAGAGTTTAATTACTAAAGCAGTGCCTACGAAGCACATGCAGCATCTTCCAGAATTGTCTAAAACAACTCAGTCACACTGGGCCTAAGTCTGTGCTAGCACTAGCAAAACCCAGGCAGCCGGGCCCCTCTGTTCGTCCCCACCTCCCAGAACTGTGGTTTCAGCCTTCCTTAGCCACACAGGTTTTTCTACATAGGCTCTGGAAATTCGAACTCAGGCACTTTTACCCAAGGAGCCATCTTCACGGCCCTCAGCATGACTTTTTGTCTGTTCTTCGAGACAGGGTTTCTCTGTGCAACAGCCCCTAGCTGTCATGGAACTGCCTCTGTAGACCAGGCTGGATCCACCTGCCTCTGCCTCCCGAGTGCTAGCTAGGATTAAAGGTGCGCGCCACCACCGCCAGACCTTAGCATGACTCATGATCATCGACTTTATTCAACGCTCCGAAGTATTTCATTTAGAAAGGCAGACTACGAGGTTGCTGTGTGAAAGCAAATAGTGACCACAAATGAACCAGGGACATCCATTTCTCCAGGGTCCAATCATGGCCCGTAGTAGACATTCCTCCCAGGTAAAAAGCATGACGAACGGGAAGGTCAAGACAGGGAAGCACGCAGTGCTTTCGCGGCTGGGGGAGAAGGCAGAGCCCGCAGAGGCTGCACCCTGCAGCCCGGGCTCCCGCGGGCTCGCCACAGTACCTGACAGGCGATCGACCTACGAAAGCAGCACGCCATGCCGACCAGACGCCCGCCTCCTCACGCCCCGCCTCCGCGCCGGAAGTCTCCTCTGCTTCCGCAAGGGCGCGCGGAAGTGTTCAGTGCGCAGGCACAAGGAGCCGTGGATTATGGCCACTTCCTCGGTGTCCAAGGTACGTGGGGGTGGCGCCTGCCCGTGCCCCGCGATGTTTCTTTGGCAGGCGCGGCGAGGCGGAGGTTTGATGGGCATTGGCTCTGGCTCCGGGAAGAGCAGAACTCGGGCGGCTCTGCCCAGGTCCGGGTTCGAGGCCACCTTTGCTTTGGCCCACTGGCCGGGGCACCTAGGCAAGCGGGCCGGCTTCCGAGAGTGCCGCGGCCGCCTCCGCTCCCCGCTTTCTTATTCCCCCGCAGGAGTTCTTACCGTGCGTGTAATTACCGAAATACAAACGTAAACAAAGTAATCTCTCTGCACTCAGAAATATGGATAAGCAGCTGATCTTGAATTGGCGTATTAGCAAGGGGAAAAGTTCTAAGAGAAGAGGGACGGACCAGGAGTGCTAGGAGGCCAGCCCGCGAAGCTTTTGGGGAAACTGACAGTTTGGCTAAGACCTGAAAACTGAGAGTCGTGGCGGGCATATAAAGCATGAGGGTGGGAGAGCAGAATGACAAGTTCTTTCCCTTAGGATGTAGAGATAGAGTAGCACAGTAAATAGGAAAATCAGGATAACACGAACGTGGAGAAAGGAGCTTTAGGAAAAAGCGAGAACAAAAAGGCAATTCAGATGAGTGTTTGTGTCGGGGAATCATGGACCGCCTGGATGGCAAGGGAGTGCAAATCAAAATGTAGCTTATAAGAGGAGAAACTCTAGGATTGTATCGCCCCCTAGCGGCCCGTGGCTATTTACGTTTGAATTAAGATGAATTAAGTTTGCCAACTATGTTTCAGTAGAACAACAAAGCTGCTGTTTGACATTTAAGTTAAATAAAGTTCTACTGGACTGTGCTACTATGGCCTGTCTGATAGAACTGAAAATAGAAGTTCTGAAAGATTTTGTGTTTGGAGTTCGAGGGGGACACCTAGCTGGATTGTCTTTTTTTTTTTTCTTTAAGAGATTTATTAGAAGTGATATTAACATCACAGACAGCACAGCAGAGGTTGTGAGGAGGATTTTGGCCCACATGGCAGAGAGGGTCCCTTCACAATTCACAGGGTGAAGCTTCTGGGGGAGATTGAAATGCTGTCTGTCTGTTTTGACTTACAATTCATGGTTGCTGCCGGGCGTTGGTGGCGCACGCCTTTAATCCCAGCACTCGGGAGGCAGAGACAGGTGGATCTCTGTGAGTTCGAGGCCAGCCTGGTCTACAGAGCGAGTTCCAGGACAGCCTCCAAAACAATACAGAGAAACCCTGTCTCGAAAAACCAAAAAAATAAAATAAAATAAAATAAAAATAAAAAAAATTCATGGTTGCTTGAGGTGGTCAGTGAGTGCTCAGTTCATGAATTTCAGGTGATGGATTAACACTTTTCCTATGGGGCATTTCTGAGGGTATGGAGCAGGGATGATAAGAATATAGAAACAAGTTACCGTACTTCAAGAAGCCAAATTACAGTTACAGAAATTGCCACATTCCAACCAAAATGGAGACACTTTCCAAAGCGGCTGTCCCTTCCTCCCCTTGCTGGGATTAAAGGACTGTCTGACTGATGGCAGAAAAACAGATATTACTGCACTAGTATTTTTATTTGTCCTTGGCACAAAGTTCCAGATGTTTTAGATACCCTGTCTTCTAGTCCCATTCACATACAACTTCGTTTCCTTGTCTGCTTGTAGATATAACTCTGTAGTTTGTGCACCCTGAGCGCGCGCCCTACCGCCCAGCTGTATCCGCAGCTGCACTCGGAGCAAGTGCCCTACCGCCCAGCTGTATCCGCAGCTCTAGACCTCTCTTTTTGTAACACTTGTAGAAAATGGGAATTTTTATTAGAAAAACCTTTTTTTTTTGCCATCTAACAGAAATAGCTGTGTTGATGATTATGAAGTAGACCTTAAATAAATAAGACCTTTTAAGCAACTCATTGAACTGCCAACGTTTTACATTTGTTTTTCTTCTCCTTAAACCTATGAGGTATTGTTATTTTTCTTTTCATTCATATATATATTCAATATATACATATATATTGTTTTTTTTTGTTTTTTGTTTTTTGTTTTTGATTTTACGAGACAGGGTTTCTCTGTATTGTTTTGGAGGATGTCGGTCCAGCCCGGCCTCGAACTCACAGAAGATCCACCTGCCTCTGCCTCCCGAGTGCTGGGATTAATGGCGTGCACCACCAACGCCCGGCACTAGTTGCAGTTATAAGACTACAACTCAATTTGGAACATGTAATCCACATAGCCACTTTATGTTTTACACAGCTAACACTAGTCCTAAAATGCCATTTTTTTGGTCATATTTCGCTTCTTTTATTCTTTCATTTTCCTTATAAATGGAAATCTTGTTATAGTATGCATGAAATTAACATTCATTTTGGTGGAATACACCACAACTAGAAACTTAGGAGCCAAGTATAGTAGTCAAATGTAATAGTAGGAAACTTAATGTGGCTACAGAGTTACCAGGAAAATTACCTAGAAGTGTTTAATCATTCTGTGTACTGATTGCTTAATGTGTTTGTTGGTACTATCATAAACATTGAGGAGATGGTTATAAATAACATATCTGTGCTGTAAATGTACTCACAATCTATCAGGGAGACACAGCAAAGATGTTTGAATCCTGAGATCTCGGGAGAATATCTGTGCTGTAAATGTACTCACAATCTATCAGGGAGACACAGCAAAGATGTTTGAATCCTGAGATCTCGGGAGAAACATTTCTCTCAAGAGAATCCAGGAAGGTTCCCTGTAAAAGATGCAAATTTGATTTGGTTTGGTTACATAGTTAGACTTGCCACAAACTCATGTAAGGGAAGATGATTTGAACTCTTGGTTCTTCTGTCTCCATAAGCACTAAGATTACAAGTGTGTAAACCTGCCCTGGTTTTCTTCTTTCCTTCTTTTTTTTTGAAAGTTGGTTTATTGTATAGCCAGGGGCCTGGAGTTCACTATATAAATTAGGCTAGCATCAATCACAGTGATTCTCTTGCCTCAACTTTCTAAGTGCTGGGATTGCAGAGATGAACAATGAGTTTTGAGCAAAACTAATGGATAAGTAGAAAGTTTATTAATTGAAAAAGAGATGTTGAGTGAAACAAGAGCCAAAATTATCTACTTACATCCTGGTTGTAGATACTTATAGTTAATTAGAGAAGAAATCATTTTGGAATGGGAGAGTATCAGTGTTTTTAACTTAACCTTCCTTTCCTATTACCTTCCTTCCTTCCTTCCTTCCTTCCTTCCTTCCTTCCTTCCTTCCTTCCTTCCTTCCTTCCTTCCTTCATTTGAGGCAGAGTTTCTCTGTGTAGCCCTGGCTGTCCTGGAACTCACTCTGTAGACCAGGCAGACCTTGAATTCAGAGATCTGCCTGCCTCTGCCTTCCAAATGCTGGGATTAAAGGTGTATGCCACCACTGCCTGGCATTTAATCTTAATTTAAATTTCCCTTCTAAATTTTATGAAATTTGAGCTAGCTCTTACAGCCGGTCCTAAAGAGTGTGAGAGCAACCAATGGGACTAAGGAGAAAGAAATGTATAATTGTTGAAGACTTTCTCCCCCTCTGTATTTCAAAGAGAAGTCTTCTGATTTCTTAGAAAGTGATAGAAATCTGTTCCACCCCAATTCCCTTTTAAAGACTTTGCTTAGTTACAAAGTTTCTGGGTAATTAGACTTGTCTGCTTTTTGTCTGCTTTGCCTAATCTGACTTTGTGCTTCTTCTTTTTTCTTTCTTAAATAGGGCTGTTTTGTTTTTAAACCAGACTTCAAGAAAAGAAAGATCTCTGTGCCAATAGGTAAGGTATCTTAACATCCAGTTTGTTGATTTTTGTTCCCTTAGGTCTTTTTAAACCTTAAGTGTGATTATGAGCAAAACTTCTTAATGTTAGAGGTGATTCAGCTTACCAGAAATAGTTTAAAGGAAATTAAGGATTAATTCCTTCATTATATATGCGAGACACATACCATACAGTGACATCTGAAACCACCAACAACGTAATTATAATAAATTCAGTAGTATTTTAAAGTATTTATTGTGTGCTGGGCTGTTCTGAGCATTTTTGTTCCTTTAATCCCCTCAGCAAAGTTTGGGGAATGTAGTATTATTTCCACTGCTGTATACAAGAATACATAGAAAATAGAAAACTTTCTCAGTATTCTGCTGTATCATAGAGCTAGGATCTGAACCCATCCTCTGATTTTAGACCCTGTGGTGTAACCATTGCTTTATGATACCATTTCATAATGTGAAGCAAGTGTTTACATACAATTTTTTATGTTGGATTTCAGTTATAACTTAAGATTTATTTAGTTTTGATACCTCTCCACCATGCTGTGTATCCACACATATTTTCTTAATTTTATTATGTTAAAAACAAACTGACTGACTTTCTGGTTTTTGTAGAGGATTATTTTAATAATGAGAAACTTGAGTCTGAGGACAGTAAACTGCGATTTGAAACGTATCGCTTGCTATGGCAACGGATGAAATCTGAAACAGAGGTGAATAATTTCCTTTTTACGTTTCTTGAGGAAAATACTGTAAATCTTGTATTTGTTACTCCCATATTTCTAACGATTTTTGCGAGTATGCATAGAAAAACGAGAAATAACCAATGCAATTGTTGTACCTCAAAGAAAATAATGTGTTATGTTCTAAATTTTAAACATAACCTCAGTTACTGGGACATGCTATTTTCTAAGATAAAGAACTTGAGTATGGTGACAGTCACTCTTAAATTCAGTGAAGAAGTTATACAAGTCTGAAAGGAAGCGATTTCTAAACTTGTTCTTATATCCAGTTTTCACTGTGTTTTGTTTGTTTTGGGTTATTGAGACATGGTGTTAATGCTAGCTCAGGCTGGCCTAGAACTTTCTACATGCTCTGGCTATGGATATCTCCAGTACAGCAAGTCAGTAGCTCCAGTGCCAACAGCTTATTCCTCTTAACCAATACATTTTGTTTTAATGAGAGGTACACACAGCTTTTAAGTGGATACTGGAAATTCTAACTAAGGACCTATGCTTACACAGCATGCACTCTTACCCACTGAGCCATCTTTCTAGCCCACCTACTTTCTAGTCTCTTACTGTTTCGCATCTATCGTTATTACTTTACACTTCACTTTGTTCATTGATATAGCATGAATAATAGAGACCCAGAGACAGATATTGAGGTTCAAGCTGAAGAACAGGGAAGCCAAGTGGCCATGATCCAGAGAGCTCTTTTTGGGTTTTCCAGACAGGGTTTCTCTGTATTGTTTTGGAGACTATCCTGGAACTTGCTCTGTAGACCAGGCTGGCCTCAAACTCACAGAGATCCACCTGCCTCTGCCTCCCGAGTGCTGGGATTAAAGGCATGCTCCACCAATGCCTGGTTTACCAGAGAGCTCTCAATCTCTACCAGGGTTGGGGCGATCCTGACCTCAAAATGGCTGGAGTATATTTCCAATGGTTCTTCTGAGAAGTTGCAGACACAGGGTGGCTCTGAGAAACCATCTTTGTTAGTGTGTTTTACTCTCACATTTCTGTTACTTGCCATTCTTGTCTCTCCTAAACTTCCTCCTGTCCCTCTCAACCCTAGGAGCACCACTGACAATTTTTTTTTTCTGTATATCAGAATGCATTGGGTAGTGGTGGTTCACACCCTTAATCCCAGCACTCAGGTGGATCTCTGTGACTCCAGGCCAGTCTGGTTTACAAAGCGAGTTCCAGGACAGCCAGAACTGTTACACAGAGAAACCGTGTTTCACAAAACCAAACCACCAGAATGCAGTTTAAGCTTCACTTCTTGCTCTTCTATCCTTCCCTCTTGATACATTGTGTGCTGCTCATTGTGTGTTAATAGACTTGTGTGCTTTTCCACTTCTATTCTCTGGAAATACATTTGATACATTGTGTGCTGCTCATTGTGTGTTAATGGACTTGTGTGCTTTTTCCACTTCTATTCTCTGGAAATACATTGTGTCTGAATACATTTGTGGGGTTTCTACACCTTCCATTCCTTTTCAGTACATTGTATGTTGATACATTTGTGGGGTTCTTTTACCCTGTTAACATGTTGCCACTCAACTAAAATTACTGAACATTCAAAGGGAAGAGCCAGAAGTGGTGGTTTGAAAGAAAATGGTCCCCCAAAGGAGTGGCACTCTTGGGAGGTGTGGCTTTGTTGGAGTAGGTATGGCCTTGTTGGAGGAAATTTGTCACCATGGAAGCAGACTTTGAGGTTTTATATATGCTCAAGCCATGCTCAGTATCTCGGACCACTTCCTGTTGCATCCAAGTAAAGATGCAGGACACTAGGCTACTTCTCCAGCACCATGTTGAACCATGATAATTGTGGGCTAAACCTCTGAAACTATAAGCCAGCCCCAATTAAGTATTTTCCTTTATAAGAGTTGCCATGGTCTTGGTATCTCTTGACAGCAATAGAAACCCTAACTAAGACACCAAGAAACAAATACCAGATTACTGCTATTAATAATTCATGAAATTTTGTTTTCATTGCAGCAACTACAGGAAGAATTAAATAAAAATCTATTTGGTAACCTAATTGACTTTCTGCAAAAGTCCCATTCTGATTTCCAGAAAAATTCAAGAAACTGGGGCTGTCAAATAAAACTGAGAGAAATCCCAACTGCTGCTCTTATTCTTGGTATGTATGTATCGGTTTATTCATGCATGCCTGTGCATATTTTTAAAGTTGGTTTTGTTATGAGAATAGTGGAAAATATTTTGTTCTTATAAAACTTACAAATTAAAACAACTATGATTTGACTTTATACATTGTAAATCAATGAGTTTAGTATATATTCAGATACATTTAGATTAAAAGAACTGTATTTTATTTTTTTCTTATTTATGTGTGGTTTTAGAATAATGAAATTTTAATTCAGTAATGAAACACCAGTGTGTTAGTAGGTCTTATATTTTTGTACCTTTTTAAAAACATATCTTCATTGAAATTTATCTAATTATTTTATTTCTTGCACTTGATATCTCAATTTCAGACTGTCTTATATTAATATTGATTACTTAGAGAAGGGTTTGGATAATTTTTCTATAAATTCTTTCCAGCTTATAGTTTATAATTTTTAAAACTATTCATCAACATCTAATTTTTAGTAAATACTTATGTTTCTCGATAATACAAAAATATCTGGTTTATTAACAGCATTTTTCAGTTTTGTATACTTTTAATTGAGAATATTTTTAATGTAATATATTCTGTTCACAGTATCCCTTCTCATCAACTCCTCCCACATCCTCTCTACCCAACTAACTCCTCGCCTTTTCTTTCTCTTTAGAAAACAGACAAAAAAAAAAAACCAATAAGCCAAAATAAATAAACAAAGCAAAAGCACAACACACAGCATACACACACAAAAGCAAAACCCATAAAACCACAAACTCAAAATACAACATATACACAAAAGACCAGTAAGACAAAAAATGCCAAACACAAGCACTATGAGATAAGTTTGCAGAAATACCATTGAATTCATTTAGTAGTCGCCATCTACTGCTAGGCTTGGGACCTGTCCTTAAGTGTGGTTAGTATCCCCAGTGAGACTCTATTGGAGAAAACTTAATTTCCCTTTGCAAGTGGGTACTGCTTGCACATAGTTTCTTGGTCAGAGATGGCAGCCCATGGCTCATGTTCACATCCATCTTTCAGCACTGGAACCCGTCTGGCTTGAACCTGTACAGGCCTTGTATATACCATAGCAGTCTCTGAGTTCATATGTGTGTCAGTCTTGTGTCATGAAGACGTTGTTTTCTTGGTGTCATCCATCCCCTCTGGCTCTTAAAATCTTTCTGCCTCTTCTGCCTAGTTCCCCGAGCCCTGAGGGAACTATTTTGATGAAGACGTCCCATTTAGTACTGGGTGTTCTGAAATCGCTTGTTCTCTGCACGTTGTCCAGTTGTGGTCTGGGTCTCTAATAGTTCTGCTGCCAGAGGAAACTTCTCTCATGATGAGTGAGCAAGGCACTGATCCATGGGTGTAGCAAAATCTCATTAGGAGTCATTTTATTGTTGTGTTTCCTTAGCAGAACACTAATATTTTGGTTTTCCCTAGGCCCATGGCCTATCTAGTTTCAGGTTCTTGGCCACTGAAGCAGTGTCAGGCACAGGCTCCATCTTGTAAAGTGGGCCTTAAATGCAATCAGATGGTGGCTGATTACTCTTGCATTTGTGCTCCTGTTGCAGCCAGGGTTTGTAGCTTGTCCTTTCTCCTCTGGTGGTATGCAGAATACCTTCAGTACCACGAACACTAGTCAGGAGGGGTAAACGGTCTAGTTTGGCAACAGCTTGACTTCTCCATGTTCATTGAGAACATGTAGTGCCTCAGTGTTGTATTCAGCAATAGGGCCTTACTGAAAGTTTGTGTAGAGCAACTAATGGCATTGGCAATAGCCTGAGTTGTTTGGGAGTTTCTGTCTTAGTTACTGTTCTACTGCTGTGAAAAAGCAGCACAACCAAGCAGCTTATAAAGAAAGCATTTAATTAGGGGCTTGCTTACAGTTTTCTAGGGTTAATACATGACCATCATGGCAGAGGGCATAGCCGCCAGCAGGCAAGGTGATGATGGAGCAGAAACTGAGAGCTCATATTCTGATGCAAGGAGGAGTCAGAGCAAGAGAGACTAGATCTGGTGTGGGATTTTTAAGTATCAAACCATGACCCCAGTAACACACCCCTCCAATAAGGCCACACCTCCAAATCCTTCCTTAACAGTCCACCTGGGAATCAAACATTGAAACACAGTTTCCATGGTGTCTCTTTGGGCAGTGACTCACATAGATTTAACTTACTCCTGGCACTAGAGGTTTCATTTGGTGGCAAAAGATTAGTTAGGACTTTGTCTCCCCCACTGTTTGGTGATTCACTTAGATTTCTTTCATATATGTATATATTTTAAGAAGGTTCTACAGTAGTGGGTTTCCATATGACATCTCAATTGGCACGTAATGTTAGTTGTCCTTCCCCTGTTCTCCTTTACTCTTCTTCCTTTTCCCTCCCCATTTTTACCTTCTCTCTCCAGTCATTCCCATGTTTCTCCATAAAACTACTTATTCTATCGCCCCTTCCTTGAAGACCCTCCCCACCCCCAATCCCTTCTCTATGCCTAACCTAGCATGCCTATTGAAGACTTAAAAGCTTAAGATACACATATAGGAGGATACATGCAATATTATCTTTTTTTATGTTTCGCTCAAGATGATTTTTTATAGGTTTACTCATTTTCCTTTTAAGTTCATAATTTTTTTAAACAGCTGAATAATGTTCCATTGTATAATTGTACCACATTTTCTTTATTCCTCTATGCACTGATGGGTGTCTAGATGGGAATAGATAGGCCCGAGAGTGGAGTGGCCGCATCTTGAGGTAGATGTATTTCTAGTTTTCAGAGGAAACACCACACTGATTCCATAGTGGCTGTAAGGGTTTGAACTACCAGCAATGGATCTCTGTTTCCCATACCCCATATCCTCATCAGCATGAGCTGCCATTGTTTTATTGATCTTGTCCATCCTTGCAGGCTTAAAATAAAACCTGCATTTTCTTTTTCTTTTTTTTCTCACCTGCTCTCCCCCCAAACAGAGTTTCTCTGTGTAGCTTTGTAGAACCAGGCTGGCCTCGAACTCAGAGATCCACCTCTGCCTCCTAAGCCTGGGATTAATGCGCCACCACCACCCAGCTAAGGTGAAATCTCCAACGGATTTTGATTTTGATTTCCCTGATGGCTAAGGATAATGAACATAAGTGTTTCTCAGCCTCTTGATTTTCATGTTTTGAAAATTGTATATTGTTACATGCTCCGTTTTTAAATTTGTTTTCTTGATGTCCAGTTACTTGAATTCTTTATATATTTTAGCTACTAACTATTAGATGTGTAAATTGTTAAATATCTATTTGTTGAGTTTTTGGAATCTGTTTGCAAGTATTTTATTGAGAAGTTTTGCATCTTGTTCAAAGGGAATATTTGTCTGTAGTTTTCATTCTTGAGTCTTTGGTTTAGATATCAGGTTAATTATGGCCTCATAAAAAGAATTAGACAGTGTCCCATCAAATTCTATTCTGTGGGATAATTTGAGAAGTATTGGCATTAGTTCTTCTTGGAAGGTCTGGTAGAATTCTGTATTGAATCAATCTGTCCCTAGGCTCTTTTGGTTGGGATACTTGTAATTACTACTTCTATTTCAGTAGAAGTTATACATCTGTTTCTGTTGCTTATCTCATATTGATTTAACCTTGGTAAGTTATATTTATAAAGAAATTTATTCATTTGTGTTAGGTTTTCCAGTTTGGTTGGGTACCGACTATTACAGTATGACATTATGATTCTCTGGATTTTCTTGTTGTCTATTATGATGTCCCCTTTTTTGTCTATAATTTTATCAGCTTGGATCTTCTCTCTCCATCTTTTTATTCATTTTGATGTTTATAAGTCTTACTCATTTTCTTAATGAACCAACTCTTGATTCCATTGATTCTTCGTATTTTTTGTTTCAATTTTATTAATTTCAGCCCTGAGTTTGACTGTTTCTTGTCATCCACTCTTTTTTGGGTGTTATTTGTTCTTTTCATTCTAGAGCTTTGTGGTATGCTATTGGGTGCGAATATGAGGTCTCTCCAACTTTTTTATGTGGGCATTTAGTACTGTGAACTTGTCTCTTAGTACTGCCTTTATTTTGTCCCATAAGTTTGGGTATGTTAGTCTATTAATCTGTGTATTTTTATTGAGGAATTAAGACCATTAACATTAATGTTAAGAATTATCCACGAGCAGTGCTTATTAATTCCTGTTAATGCTGTGAGTTTCCCCCCTTTTGATTTACTGGTCTGAGATTATTATTTATTATTCCTTGTGTCTTCATGGATGTGTTTAAACTGTGCGGATTGGTAGATAGAGACTACTTGGATTTTGTTTTATCATGGAATGTTTTTGTTCCTCTATCAGTTGTGATAGTTTGGCAGGTATTATAGTCTAGACTGATATCTGTGGTCTCTCAGAGTCTGGAGAATTTACAGCTACACTTTCCTGGCTTTTAGAATCTGAATTGAGCATTAGATATTATTCTAATGGGACTGCCTCTATGTGTTACTTGATTCTTTTTCTCTTGTAGCTTTTAATATTCTTTCCTTGTTCTGTACAGTAAGTGTCTTGATTATTACATGTTATGGGGAGTTTCTTTTTGATCTTGTCTATTTAGTGTTCTATATGCTTCTTGTACATTGATAGGCACTCCTTTTTTAATTTATTAAGTTTTTATTTTATATGTGTTAGTGCTTTGCCATGGGTGTCAGGTCCTCTGGAACTGGAATTACAGAAGCTGCCTGGGTGCTGGGAATTGAACCCAGGTCTTCTGAAAGAGCAGGCAGCGCTCTTAACCACTGAGCCATCTCTCCAGTTCCCAGGCACTCCTTCTTTAGGTTGGGGAAATTCTCTTTTATGATTTTGTTGAAAGTATTTTCCATGCTTTTGACCTTAATTTCTTTTCCTTTCTTTTTTCTCTGTTATTGGTAATTTGTTCATTTCATAATGTCTCAAATTTCCTGGATGTTTTTTTGCCTAGATTTTAAAAAAATTAACATTTTCTTTTCTTTTTTCTTTTTTTGGTTTTTCGAGACAGGGTTTCTCTGTATTGTTTGGAGGCTCTCCTGGAACTCACTCTGTAGACCAGGCTGGCCTCGAACTCACAGAGATCTGCCTGCCTCTGCCTCCTGAGTGCTAACATTTTCTTTGACTGAGGCATCAATTTCTTTTTCCTTCTTCAATGCCTGAGATTCACTCTTCCATGTCTTCTAGTGTGTGTGGCTTATCTCTGAGGTCTTTGTTTGACTTCCAAAATTTTTCATTTCTAGTTTTACTTCAGGTTCAGTTTTGTTTGGTGATCCTAATTCTAAATTCATGATGTAAGTTGTTTTTATTATTTCATGGTACTGCTGTGTTTTCACAGACTTTGTGAAAACACACAGGGTTTTATTCACATCCTCTTTAAGGTCCTTGAACATACTCCTAAGTGCTGGTTTGAGATCCTTCTCATGCTTCAACTATATTATCCTTCTTATTGCCTACTACAGTAGAGGTTTACTGGGTTCTCTTGCCTGCTAATGCTGGTGGGTAGGCATCTGGAGTTAGGATGATTGAAGTGATTCTAGGTGTTGATATTTGATCTTTTCTTTGTTGGTGAATGTTCTCTTCCTTGATTTCTCTTGCCCTCTCTGGATCTTAGAGTTGTCTAGTAGACAGTGCTTCTTAAGGTCTGTGAGAGGAACAGAGATGGACTAGGAGAAAAGGCTGAGTCACTTTAAGAAAGAGCTATAAGGGATCCTGTCCACACCAAGAGGGAAGGTTCTTAGGGAGTTGGAGGTGTGTGAGAAAAGGGGGCCCTGCATGAAGGTGGCAAGAAGACAAAGAATAATCTGAAAAGAGTGCTGGAGTGACCCTGGGTCTCTACAGAGTTGGAGCTTTCAACAAATGGGTTTGAGGTAGATGGAAGGGCACTACAAACTTGTGAGAATTTACTCTGTCCTACTTGTTGTCAGCAGGAAAATAGAAATTACATTTTGTTAATTTAAAATCTGAAATACTTTTCTGGTTAAACTGTTGAAGGTCTAGAAGCATGGCTTAGTAGTTGAGAGAACTTGCTGCTCTTTTAAAAGACAGGAATTAACATTAAAACTAGAGAAATGTGCACAACAGTTATTTCTATGAAATAATCATTTCTTCAACATTGTTGATTATCTTGTTTGAAGTAAGATATTTTGTTTTAGAGAACATAATGTGAAATAGATTTTATAGAGTCAGAGAAAGATAAGCCATTGTTTAGCTGAATTCTCCAGTTTGTTTAGAAATGCATTATTTGTATCATAGACTTCAGTGCTTTTTAGGAATAATATAACAGTGAAGGCTCCAAGCACACACACACACAGTCTCTCTCTCTCTCTCTCTCTCTCTCTCTCTCTCTCTCTCTCTCTCTCTCTCTCTCTCTCTCTCTCTCTCTGTTGTGTGTGTGTATGCATGCATGAGCGTGTGTGTATATGCATGCGCGCTTGTGTATGTCTGTGTGTGTGTGTGTGAGTGTATGCACGTGTGTGTATGTCTGTCTCTTCTAAACTACATATAGCCTATTAGAGATAGCAGATGTGGTAACACACCTTTAATTCTAGTACTCAGGAGGCAGAGGCAGGTGGATCTCTGAGTTCTTGGCCAGTTTGGTCTACAGAATGAGTTGTAGGATAACTAGGGCTATACAGAGAAACCCTGTCTTGAAAGAAACAAAGAGAGTGCCGGCAATCTTTTCTGTTTATTGCCATGAATATAACCAAGGCAACTTATAAGGTAAAGCATTTAATGGTGTGTCTATGACCGTCATGGTGGGTAGCATAGTGGCAGATGGTCATGGTGCTGCATCAGTATCTGAGAGCATACATCTTCTCCTCAAGTTGAAGAAGGAGAAGGAGAGAGACTGGGCCCTTAACCCTCAAAGCCCATCCCCTTTGACACCTCCTCTAATAAGGCCACACCTCCTCATCCTTCTCAAAACAGTTCGACCAACTGGAACTAAGAATTTGAATATATGAACCTATAGGGCCATTCTCATTCAAACCGCAATACCTGCAAAGTAGTCAGGTGAAAGAAAGAGAAAAAAAGGAGAAAAGCGGCTTTTGCTGGCATGAAAGATTCTGAATTTTTTTTTCTAAGTCCTCTGACTTATATGACAAGTCTAAAGCTAAAAAAAAATTATTTTTCCTCTGGTTTTTGAGACAGTGTCCCTCTGTCTCCCACATTATCTTAGTCATAGATTGTTAACTTAGGAAGCTAACAGAATGAATTCCAAAGTTTTCAAGAAATTTCCAACCCGTCCTGATGTGCCATATAGAGAGCACCAAAAACTGATTTTCCAAAATGAAAAGGTGCTTTGTTAAATATTGAAGTCCCAAAGTTTTAATTTTGTTTCAGTTCTCTCAGAAAATAGTGTGTACTTTTTAATTATCTACTGTGATTTAATAATAGTGTCATCTTTTTATCCTCAGTTTTTAAGTGAGGTCCCAAAGGGGTTGGATTCCTTAGTTCCTTGTACTTAAATGACTAATGGTTCCTGTCTGGATTTGATAAAGTAATGAAATTGCTCCTAAGCTATTTTACCAGGTCATTTATATATGCTTAGTAACCTTTTCAGAGGAAGACTTGAACTACAGGCCTTTCTGGACAAGTTAGTTGTGTTAACTTTTCGATACTGACGAAATAATCTAAATAATCTATATAATCAACTTGAAGAAAGAAAATGTTTGTTTGTCTCGTGGTTTCAAGGGTTTTGGGGTATAGTGAGTTGGCCTGGCTTTGGGGCGTGTTCCGACATAGTATATTGTGGAATAGTGTCTGGGTAGGCAGAGATAGAAAGGACTGAACTTCTTCCAGTAGGTCTCACCATCGCCCAGTAAGAATCTAGGTTGAGAATCATGCCTTTACCACCTGGGCCTTGGGCTGTTCAGGACTAAACGGTACCACATTTCCTTTAGATCATGTTCTGTGAGTAGAGTCAATTCTGTTGCAATCTTCTGGATTTCTATTGCAAATGGTGTTTATAAATTGTTTTTATTTGGTGCTTTACTTGCTTTTAAAAATACCCATTGTTAAATTATTAATAAAGCTATTGATATGATGTTTATTTTCTCATAGGTGTGAATGTCACAGATCATGATTTAATATTCAGAAGTCTTACAGAGACCCTTCAGAATAATGTCACACCATATGTAGTCTCATTGCAAGCTAAGGATTGTCCAGGTAAAATATAACTGGCATGGTTTCTTGGTGAGCAATTACAAAATTGTGGTCACCTCTGCTCTGCCCGCCCCCACCCTGCATGTGGTCACCTCTGCTCTGCCCGCCCCCACTCTGTGTGTGATCACCTCTGCTCTGCCCAGCCCCACTCTCCATGTGATCACCTCTGCTCTGCCCGCCCCACTCTCCATGTGGTCACCTCTGCTCTGCCCGCCCCCACCCTGCATGTGGTCACCTCTGCTCTGCCCGCCCCCACTCTGTGTGTGATCACCTCTGCTCTGCCCGCCCCCACCCTGCATGTGGTCACCTCTGCTCTGCCTGCCCCCATTCTGCGTGTCTCACTCAGTTTTAGTCACTGCCATAAACCAATTTACTTTCCCAATTGAAAAGGCCACCAGTGGTTAAAAAATAGTCTGTATGCAGAGCCAGACTTGAGTATGTAAAGCCATTAAATCATGAAGGGTGCACACTGTCACACTCAGGTTTGTTTGCATCTGGACTGATAACAGATTTACTTTTATTGTGATAAATTAGAATTAAAGTCTTAAGGATGTCTTTTTTAAATGAGTGTAAAGAAATATTTATAATCAACAAAATAATTCTTGTAACTCTTGGTTTTAAAGACTGACATTCTTTTGTTGTTCAGAAAGTACATAATATTTGAAAATTTATAATTTCTTGCTTACACACTTGCTTAGATAACACTTGTAGATAATACACCTAAATTTTGGTCTGATCTTAGTCAGAATTAATGAAATTTATTTATTTATTTATTTAGTCTTATTTAGGAAGGGTTTCATGTAACCCAGGCAGTCATTGAATTTACTATGTAGCAGAAGATGACCCTGGACTTCTGGTCCTTCTGCCTTTCCCAAGGCCAGGGATTTCAGTCATGCTTGACCACATTCATTTCTATTTAGTATTGGCAGGCAACTCCAGAGTTTTATGCATGCTAGACAAGTATAGTACCAACTGAATGTGTCCAGCCCCTAAGGAAATTTAAATATTAAGGGAATGGTACTGATGAGTAGTAATAATATATTTAGCATATTTAACTATATTGATTAAATATAGAAAAAATATACTCTGCTCAAATTATACAATCTGCTTTTTTATATTGTGCAGATGTGAAGCACTTTTTACAAAAGTTGACCTCACAGTTGATGGACTGCTGTGGGGATGGAAAATCCAAAGAGGTGAAAAGTGTTAACATCCCTAAAAAGACAAATTATTCAATGGAATCACTTTCCAGATGGTACATGACTGTCACACAGGTATAACTGAATATTCAGAAGGTTGGCTCAGGGTTATTTAACAAGTTTGTAAACTAGTAATAGGAATTTTATGGTAGTTTTTTTTTCTGAAACTTCTAGAATTTGAAAGTATTCTGTTAGTATGTAGATTAATTACTGGTACATGCTTGGGTTCTTGGAGGATGTTGTATTTGTGGGAGAAGTCCATGAAAATGACAAGAAGAACACATCCAGAGTTGGTTCTGTCACACATTCTATTTCCATAACAATGCCTGTAGCTTCCTTGTATTACCGTCTAAGTTCTTTGTGCTTGCTTTTCTTTAATAGACCCATATAGCCTATTCCTGCTGTCAGTTTAGTCCTTGATGAGTAATTCTGTAATTTTAAAATTTTAGTTTGTCCCATGCTCAGAATTTTTGGGAAACATTGCTATATAAATAAGGTATATTGAACAAAGCAATACAGGAAATAATGTACATTCATCAAAATATAAATGTCATTCTACCATGAGCATCTTTATTGGAAGGATTCCTGGTTTTCTGCAGTACAATAGCACCAGCTTATACTGCTATGTTACCAGACAATTTCAGTAAAAGAACTGGGGTGATGTTTTCTAATGTGTTTTGCTGAAGTCATACATGAAGTTTCACTGTGTTTTATATGAGGATGCTTATGATAATACCTTATTTTGATCTAAATTCTTGGACATTTTTAGGAATCAGTCATGGCAATCTAAGTCCAGTATCTTTAAATTCAGTTTGGCCAAATATTTAGTATCCATTTCAAGGTTGAAAGTTAGTAATACTGCATTCATTTTGCCTTTACATTGATAGTAAAACTCACGTTAGAGCATACCCATGTATCAACTGAAAAAAAAATCAATTGTATAGAAAGTTTCTTTTTCCTATGTTTTTCAGAAGAAAATTTATTTCATACGTGTTATGAGTCTTACAGAACCTTTTTCTTACTGTTACCATCTCTATACAAACAGAATTTGCTAGTAACTGTTAGAATGAGATAGATACTGTTTATTATGTGGTAAACTAAAAACAGTCATCGTGAAATATAGATAGAAATACATTAGCAAGCAGCAGTATGGTATTGTTTGGCTGACAAGGCTTGCTTTTAACATCTCCATTCCATAATGGTGTAGGCGACAGGCCCAAAAATGACAGTCAAAAAGAGAACTTCTTCTAGCCATTGGCAGTCTCCGCCTGTTGTGCTTCTCTTAAAGAACATGGAGAGCTTCGGCACAAAAGTACTCCAAGACTTCATAATCATCAGCAGGTAGGTGATGTGTATTTTCATTTCTTATTACTGTGTATATCTAAATACAGTGTGTATATGTGGAGGTTAGATGACAGCAGTAACTGGGTTCTCATATGATCAAACTCAGGTCACCAGGTGTGCCTTTACCCACTGAGCAATCCCACTGGCCTGTTCTAGTTTTCTGTGTATGCAAAGTAGCAGATTTCCATGAGGCGTTTCATCTGTTTGGTTTTACTTTCCTTTACCTTTCTCTCCTCATCTCCCTGTCCCCATCCCTGTTTAAACTCTTCACCTCCAGTTACTTGGCTTTTTGTTAACATTTTCTTTTTGTTAAGAGACTATTACTTTTAACTTTAAAATATAGCATTCATTTTAAGACCAACTTAATGAAATTTATAATTATTTTAGATTATATTTTCAAAACTGAATGTTCAAAGACCTGTTACAAATTATTTTCTGTGCAGATGTGCAGGGTGATATGTGACTGTGTTATTTAACTTGGATTTGGTAGTCCTGTGAACCTCAGAAGTAAAGAACTTAGAATAACCATGAGAGAATAGCGTTTTATTCCTGTGAATATACAAGAACTTCATACAGCCAATATTGGAAAGCAATAGGAAATGGGAGTGAGCAGTTACAGTATAGAGAAGTGTGACTTGCAGAATTCCTTATAAATAATACCATTCCACTCCATAGATGCTATTTGTTTTTGTCTTAGTTGTGCTGATATGAAATCATGTTCAATATGTTTTGGATAAAAATGTTAGGAAGGGATATGACTCTCTTGAATGATGTCCATTAAAAAGATGACTTACATGTATGTAAAGATATGTATGTGTGAAAAAGAGAGACTGTTGGAAGAGTAGGTGAGACTCAAAGCTGGTAAGGGTATATTAAGTGATAGTTGACACATTGTTATTATACCTTTGGTGGCCTAATCTTATGGAACTCTGTATTCTTATTTATAAAAGAAAGGATCCATAAAAGATTGATTTCAGAGTTAGAATCTGGGAGGTGGCTACTATTTTATTATTAGTATTTTTACCTTAAAAAGAAAATGACCTAGAAAACTTAATAACAGTATCTTTTTTTTTTTTTTTTTCGAGACAGGGTTTCTCTGTGGCTTTGGAGGCTATCCTGGAACTCGCTTGGTAGTCCAGGCTGGTCTCGAACTCATAGAGATCCACCTGCCTCTGCCTCCCGAGTGCTGGGATTAAAGGCGTGTGCCACCAACGCCTGGCTTAATAACAGTATCTTAAAATGATCATTTTCTAGTGTAATATATTGAACTGCATTTGCTGAAGAAGCTTTTGTGTCTTTCTTTAAAAACTAGTCAGCATCTGCATGAATTTCCACTGATTCTCATTTTTGGAATCGCCACATCTCCTGTTATTATCCATCGGCTGCTTCCTCATGCAGTGTCGTCTCTTCTGTGTATAGAACTCTTCCAGTCTTTGTCTTGCAAGGAGCACCTGACGGTAATTCTTGATAAGGTAAGAAGAAAAAACGTTTACCAATGCCATAGGATGAAGCAAACACTGCCAGACATATATTATACATAGAAAGGATACTGGTAAATCCCTCTCTGTCAGACTTTATTCAACCTCTTTGCATATTTTAATGCTTTTATTAAATTATGTTTATAGTTGTATAGTGTCTTTGCATAAAATTACCTTCTCAAAAATATGCTTTATGAAAATAATCATATCTATATATTGATTCTTGTTTTCATTACTTAGTTGAAAAAGTTAGGTTTTTTTTTTTTTTTTTGTTTTGTATTTTGGTTTTACGAGACAGGGTTTCTCTGTATTGTTTTGGAGGCTGTTGGTCCAGCCTGGCCTCGAACTCACAGAGATCCGCCTGCCTCTGCCTCCCGAGTGCTGGGATTAAGGCGTGCGCCACCACCACCCAGCTTAGGCTTTTAAAATTAATTTAGAGGTCTAGAGATACAGTTCACCATAGAACATTTGTCTGGCAATGTGGAAATGGAAGGCAAGCCTGGATTTGAGTTATCTTGGTACTAAAACTAATAAGTAAAGTATTACAGAATTTATAGGCTTCATACCATTACCAGTATACTTTGACCTTGTATTTTATATAAAATATTTTAAAGTTTTTTATTTTATTTGTATGAGTGTTTTTTCCACATAGATGTAAGTGTACCACACACATGCAGTGCCTTCTGAGGTCAGAAGAGTGTGTTGGATCCCTAGACTGGGAGTTAAAAATGATTGTGTGCCACCGTATGGGTTCTCTGCAAGAGCAGACATCTCTCCTCCAGGTTGTTTTGTGGACTTCGACAACTGTCATGTTGCTTTTAACAGCAGCTGCTAAACTTAAGACTTTAACTGTGATAATGTTTCTGTGTAAACAGCAGTATATAGTTTTTTATTATTGACTGCCACAGATTCATTCTAGATTCCATTAAGATATGTTTCATGATTGTTGTGTAGGTTAATGATGACAATCGGTGTGATCATCTAACCACTTCTACACATGTGTACACAAAAAATAGCATTCTGATTTATTGATTCATTAGGAAAAATTTTTTCAGTTTGAAATTGATTAATTGTAGCCAAATGCAACTGTTCTTGTGTAGCTGTATAAAGTTGCTCTATAATTTCAAAAAGAAAATTAACTTTTGTTCTTCATATGTTCTCATTTAGTAAGTACATAGCTTGCTACTCTTTACTAATTTAGATCAGTAGGGAGAGAGATATAAGTTTTATTTGGTTACAAAAAAGTTAGTTTTTTTTATCTTCTGGTGTGAGGAAAAGGGTTATATTGTTAATATGCATTATTTGAAGATTAGGAATTTAAAGGAAGTTGGTAGACATCTTTGGTTCTCAATGTAGTTTGAGGGTGAGAGACAGAGAGAGAGAGAGACAGGCAGATCTCTGTGTGGGATTCTTTTTGTTTGTTTTTGTTTTTGTCAACCTGGTGTATATAACAAATTCAGGACAACCAGGGCTACCTGGTAAGACCCTCTTCCAAACACACTGGGATTGTAATATGAATTGCTTTTTGGTGTTTTTACTAGTTTGCTATTTGTTTTATATTTGACCTAGAAAAAAAAGCTACTATTTATTTCTTTCCTATTTGTTCTGTCACAGTATCATTATTAAAAAAAGCCTATATATATGCATATATATAGTGTATTTTTGTTTGTATGTACTATGTATGTATGTATGCATGTATATTGGTATGAGTGCTCTGTCTGCATGAATGCCAGAGAGAGCTTCAGATCCCACTATAGGTGGTTGTAAGCCACTGTGTGGTTGCTGGGAATTGAACTCAGGACCTTTGGAAGAGCAGGCAGTGCTCTTAGTCACTGAGCTATCTGTCCCGCCCCTCACAGTATCATTCTTTGTCAGGTTTTATACTTCGTGTTCATGGTAAGTGAAGGCTAAGGAGTATGTTTTCCACCCTCCGTCTCTTTCAGCTGCTGCTTACAGCTCAGTTTCCTTTTAAAATAAGTAAGAAGGCGTTACAGGTTCTGACCAACATCTTCTTATACCATGATTTCTCAATTCAAAACTTCATCAAAGGCCTTAAGGTAAGAAAATACTAATGATTTTGAAAGTTCATTTCTGATTCTACATAGCTTACGTTATTTCAGATTGACTAGTGTGTGGTGATTAAGGCATTTTAATAGTAAGATCAAGAAAGATAAAATCTAGTTATTTTTTTCTAGGATCTTCCTTTCCTTTCTTACCTTGCAGCCACCTATAGAAATAAAATTAGGGTATCAGTAATGGAAAAGAGCTGTTTCCAGTGAACAGTCTTAACCATTGAGAGTTGGGCTGGAGGGGAAGTACTTGTTACCTAAGGAATGCAGTCTACTGGGGATTGCCAGAGAAAGAATGCTTGCAGCTGTGTTCTCTGTGTGTTTGTGACCTTTGATACTGACCTTGTCCACAGAATTGTAGCCTTGAAAATATGAAAGGGCATAAATACTGTTGCAATGTTATTATGACATAATTTTTAAAAATATTTTATTTTTGGATAATTTTCCTGCAAGTATGTTTGTGTCCCACATGTGCCATGCCCTGTAGGCCAGAAGAGAGTTTCCAGGTTGTCTGGAACTGAAGTTATAAATGGTCACTGCTTTCTGGTTGCTGGGAACCTGATCTCAGTTATCTTCAAGAACAGCAAGGGTTCTATTTACTGAGCCATCTCTCCAGCCCAACCATAAATACTTGTGCTCTTAAAAAGAGTTAAAATTAAGCAGATAAAGGGCAAAACAAAACAAAACAAAACAAAAACAAAAGAAAAAAACTTCATTTTTCTTTCAGCTTTCTCTACTGGAACATTTTTATTTGCAACCCCTAAGTGTCCTGTGCTGTGATCTCCCAGAAGCCAAGAAAAGAATAAAATGTTTCTCAGTTAATCAATGTGAAAACATCCGGCGCCTTCCATCATTTAGGAGGTAAAAAGATGAATATGTATTTAATGTATTTTATACTAGAGACTAGGATGAAATGAAGGATGCTAGCTAGCTTTAGTTGCTTTTGGAATGAAAATTTATTTCGTAGTGTAGAACCATTCTGCTTTTAAAGATGGAGTTTCTTTGTTGGACTTAAAATTTTAACATAAAAATATTTTTCTAATATCTTACATAATTTGTTAGTTCTCCAGAGTTATCTTTTAAAAACAACATTTCTTATTTCTGGGACATATGGCCTTTATGACTTCATTAATTATGATTGAAGTAATTATGAACTGTTATCTTGAATTTATTTTTGAAAAAGAATGAATAAATAAGGAAATCAGCCTAGGTAGTTATTTTTCCTACCATGCCTTTCAAATATGCAAATTGCTTAATATTCCCTTTTTCTATATGGGATGATAAAAATTTTAGGTACGTGGAAAAGCAAGCTTCAGGAAAGCAAGTTGCACTGTTGACCAATGAGACAGTTTTAAAGGTAGGAGTGTGTGTCTTACTGCCTTGTTCTTCATGCAAAAGAATATTCATTCAAACGTTGATTAATTTTATATGTCTTAATATTTGGAGAATGAGGTACTGAGTCTTAATAGTCAGCTAGGAATGAATACTACACATAACAAAATCAAGTTTTAAAAAAGCCACTAAGAATTTTTTTCTGATGTTCTATTTTGGGAGCACCTTTATCTCAGTAGAGATTTCTTGTATTGATTTTTGTTTGTTTGCTTGTGTGTTTGTTTTTGTAAATAAAAGCATGTAGAAGCCAGGCAGCTTAACTATCTACTGCTAAGTGGTTGGAATTGATTTCATTTTTTCATATAATGATAATATATCAGGAAATAAATAATTTTCTTGCAAATTTATTAGTTGTGAAACAATAAATACTACATGTTTTCTCTCATATGTGGAATCTAGATTAAAAACAAACAAACAAACAGAAACCATGCATGTAGAAGATGATGCATTTGGAGAGGAAGGGACAAGCAGGGAGATGAATATGATAATAAGTATTAAAATGACATTCTAAAGCAAATAAGTTATATTGTTTACATAACATATCAGTTAATGTATGCTAGTGCTGTAGTTTGGGCTTCTATTGTTTTGATGAGACACCATTACTAAAAGAACTTGGGAAAGGAAGGGCTTAATTTGCTTAGCATCCAATCACAGTTTATGATGGGAAAAGGGCAGGCAGGAATGTGGAGGAGTAGCTGATACACAGGTCTGGAGGAGTGCTGCTTACTGGCTTGCTCTGCCTGCCTTTTTATAGAACCCAGAACTACCTGCTCAGGTACGGCACCACCCACAGTGAGCTATGCCCTCCCACGCCAATGACTACTTAAGAAAATGCACTGTTAGGCTTGTCCATTCGTCAGTGTGATAGGGCATTTTCTCAAATGTGGGTCCCTCTTTTAAAATGACTCTACCCTGGGTCAAGTTGACATAAAAATTAGCCAGAACAACTAAAAAGATAAAAATTTTGAGGTAGCCATATAATACAGAATTAGTCAAAGGAAATTTTTTATGTCTGAGATAAGTAATATGGTATGTAATTTAGAAGGCAGCTGTAATTTCAGCTACTCTTTTCTCTCCCCTAGATACAGCTACTGTTACTAGTTTCTTATCTGTCATTCTAGAATTAGAGTCCACATATAACAGCAGTTATATATACTTAGAGAGCTCTTCTTTCTTGAAGATGAAATGGCATTCCTCAGCATGGTATAAATCTTATAAATCATTCTGTGTTGGTACTAAAGAATGCCATAGTATTCTGTTGAATAAATGACCCTCCATTTTACTTAGTAAGTTTCTTGCTGATAAGTGTTTAGAAACCTATAATGTCTCATTTATTTTCACATTACGCATGTTTGTCTGGGAAAAAAAGCTATTAGAAAATCAGCAATAAACTAAAAATGAGCTTAATGAAGCCCTTCTTCTGAGTTTTACTGATATATATATCAGTATATATATATTTTTTCTTTTTCAATTTGAACAAAAGATGTTAGATCCTACAGGGCATATGTTCTGTGGAATCATAAACACTAATTTGTCTGTATGGTAAAATCTTCTTTGGACTTTGGATCTGTTTAATTTTACTTCATGGTGTTTTGTATTTCTAATTCCTTTAAGATCATGCATGCATGCATGCATACATGCATACATACATACATACAGTGTTCTTCCTGCACACTGTAAGAGAGTATCAGATCCCACTATAGATGTCTATGAGTCACCATGGGGTTGCTGCAGATTGAACTCAGGACCTCTGGAAGAACAGCTAGTGCTCTTCACTGCTTAGCCATCTCTCCAGCCCCATGAAGTCTTAACCTAAAAAAAAAATCTTCAAAATATGTTGAGGATGGCTTCTATTAAATATTATTTCTCTTTGTCTTTACAGTGTTTTTTATTTTTAAAATAGGCTGGCCTCAAATTATGTGTGTAATCAAATAACCCTTTTAGTACAGTATAGGAAATTCTTGGAACCCATGTAAGTGCTTTCACTAGAGGAAGAAATGTCAGAACAAGTGAGACTAAGTGTTGTGATCAACTCTCTGCTGAGTTAACTCTTGCTAAGTACATTTCTTGCTGGAACTTTCATAGTGTATTGTCAAAGTCAGGAATATTTGTTACAGTACTCTTTTTTTAATTTTTAATTTAAATCAGAAACATACTTGCTTCACATGTCAATCCTAGCTCCCTCTCCCTCTCCTCCTCCCCTGTCCCCATTCAACCCACCCAACCCCCACCCAATCTCTACTCCACTCTACAGGGAGGTTGAATCTCCAAAGTCTGTCATGTCATCCAGGGCAACGCCTAGCCCCCCCCATGTGTCCAGGCTAAGACAGCTTCCCTCCATAGAATGGGTTCCCAAAGTTCATCTGGATGCCAGGGATAAATGCTGAACTGTTGCTCGAGGCCCCAAAGAATGCCAAGGCCTCCTCACTGACACCCAAGTTCAGGGGGTCTGGATCAGTCCCATGCTGGCCTCTTAGCTATCAGTCTGGGGTCCATGAGCTCCCCCTTGTTCAGGTCAGTTGTATCTGTGGGTTTCTCCCACCCAGTCTTGACCCCTTTGCTCCTCACTCCTTCCTGTCTGCAACTGGTTTCCAGGAGATCAGTTTAGTGTTTAGCTGTGGGTGTCTGCCTCTGCTTCCTTCAACCACTGGATGAAGGTGCTAGGATGGCATATAAGGAAGTTGTTAACCACATTATTTGGAAGGGGCATTTAAGGTAGCCTCTCCAATAATGGTTAGATTGCCAGTTGGTGTCATCCTTGTAGATCTCTGGAAATCTCACTTAGTGCCACAGCTCTCTTCAAACCTATAATGACTCCTTCTATTATGGTATCTCTCACCCTGCTCTCTATTCTTCCTGCATATCCTCCTCTTGGCTCCTCCACCCCCTCTCTTTCTCCCAGGTGTCCCGTCGCCCCCCCCCCCCACGCTGTGCTCCCAGTCCCCTCAGGAGGTTCTGTCCCTTTCCCCTTCTCTGGGGTACCATGCACATCTCTCTTAGGGCTTCCCTGTTTCCAAGACTCGCTGACTGTGGGATTGTAGGCTGGTACTCCCCTGCTTCATGCCTAAAATCCACATATAACTGAGTACATACCATGTCATACCATGTTTGTCTTTTTTGTGACTGGGTTACCTCGCTCAAGATGGTTTCTTCTAGTGCCATCCATTTGCTTGCAAATTTCAAGATTCCATTGTTTTTTTTCCTGCTAAGTAGTACGCTATTGTGTAAATGTACCACATTTTCTCTATCCACTCTTCAGTTGAGGGGCATCTAGATTGCTTCCAGGTTCTGTCTATTACAAGTAATGTTGCTATGAACATAGTGGAGCAGATGTCCTTGTTGCATGAATGAGCATCTTTTGGGTATATGCCTAAGAGTGGAATTGCTGGGTCTTGTGGTAGACTGATTCCCATTTTACAGAGGAATCTCCATACTGATTTCCAAAGTGGGTGTACGAGTTGGCACTCCCACCAGCAGTGGAGGAGAGTTCCCCTCTCTCCATATCCTCTCCAGCAAAACTGTCATTGGTGTTTTTGATTTTAGCCATTCTGACAGGAGTAAGATGGTATCTCAGAGTTGTTTTGATTTGCATTTCCCTGATGGCTAACGATGTTGAGCACTTTCTCAAGTGTCTCTCAGACTCCTCTATTGAGAATTCTCTATTTAGTTCTGTAGCCCATTTTTTAATTGGATCCTTTGGTGTTTAGGAGACTTGCTGCTTGAGTTCTTTGTAAATTTTGGAGATTAGCCCTCTGTCAGATGTAGGGTTAGTGAATTTCTTTTCCCATTCTGTGGGCTGCCTTTTTGTCTTTTTGACTCTGTAATTGCCTTACGAAAACTTCTCAGTTTCAGGAGGTACTATTTGTTAATTGTTGATCTCAGTGTATGTGCTACTGGTGTTATGTTTAGGAAGAGGTCTCCTGTACCAAGTCGTTCAAGAGTACCTCCCACTTTCTCTTCTAAGAGATTCAGTGTGGCTGGATTGATGTTGAGGTCTTTGATCCATTTGGACTTCAGTTTTGTGCATGGTGATAGACATGGATCTATCTGCAGTCTTCTACTTATGCAGCACTATTTGGTGAAGATGCTTTCTTTTTTCCATTGTATAATTTTTGCTTCTTTGTCAAAAATCATGTGTTCGTAGGTATGTGGGTTAATATCAGGGTTTCAATTCGATTCCATTGGTCTACCTGTCTATTTTTGTGCCACTACCAAGATGTTTTCTGGACTATAGCTCTTTAATAGAGCTTGAAGTCAAGGATGGTGATGCCTCCAGAAGTTTCTTTATTGTTTTGGCTATCCTGGGTCTTTTGTTTTTCCATATAAAGTTGATTATTGTTCTTTCAAGGTCTGTGAAGAATTGTGCCGATATTTTGATGGTGATTGCATTGAATCTGTAGATTGCATTTGATAACATTGCCATTTTTACTATGTTGCTCTTACCAATCCAAGAGCATGGGAGATCTTTCCATTTTCTGGTATCTTCTTTGATTTCTTTCTTTAAAGACTCAAAGTTCTTGCTATACAGGTCTTTCACTTGTTTGGGCTATTGTAAAGGGTGATGTTTCTCTGATTTCTTTCTCAGCACCTTTTTTGTCTGTATATAATAGGGCTACTCAGTTTTTTTAGTTAATCTTGTATCCTGCTGCTTTGCTGAAGGTGTTTATCAGCTGTAGGAGTTCCTTGGTAGAGTTTTTGGGTCACTTATGTAAATTATCATATCATCTGCAAATAATGAAAGTTTGACTTCTTCCTTTCCAATTTGTATCCCCATCATCTCCTTTTCTTGTCTTATTGCTCTAGCCAGAACTTCAAGTACAATATTGAAGAGATATGGAGAGAGTAGACAGCCTTGTCTTTTCCTGATTTTAGAGGACTTGCATTGAGTTTCTTTCCATTTAGTTTGATGTGGGCTGTTGGTTTGCTGTATATAGCTTTTATTATGACTAGGTATGTTCCTGTTATCCCTGATATCTCCAGGACCTTTATTATGAAGGGATGTTGGATTTTGTCAACTGCTTTTTCAGCATCAAGTGAGATGATCATGTGGTTTTTCTTTTGCAGTCTTTTTATATGGTGAATTACACTGATAGATTTTCATATGTTGAACCATCCCTGCATCCTTGGGATGGAGCCTACTTGATCATGGTGGATGATTTTTCTGATGTGTTCTTGGATTTGATATGCTAATATTTTATTGAGTATTTTTGCATCATCGTACATAAGGGAGCTTTCTTAGTTGTGTCTTTATGTGACTTGGTTAACAAGGTAATTGTAACCTCATAAGAAGAGTTTGGCTACAAACCTCCTGCTTCTATTGTATAGAACACTTTGAGGAGTATTGGAATTAGCTCTTCCTTAAATTTCTTGTAGAATTCTGCACTGAAGTCATCTGGACCTCGGCTATTTTGGGTTAGGAGACTTTTTGATGACAGCTTCTATTTCATTAGGGGCTATAGGTCTGTTTAGATTGCTTATCTGATTTAATTTTGGCAAGTGATATCTATCCAGAAAATTGCCCATTTCCTTTAAAATTTTTGAATTTTGTGGATACAGGTTTTCAAAATATGACCTGAAAATTGTCTGGATTTCCTCAGTGTCCGTTATTATGTCCCCTTTTCATTCCTGATTTTGTTAATTTGCATGTTCTCTTTCTTTCTTTGGTTAGTTTAGAAAGAGGTTTGTCTATCTTGTTGATTTTTCTCAAATAACCAACTCTTTTTTACATTGATTCTTTGTATTGTTTTCTTTGTTTCGACTTTATTGATTTTAGCCCTCAATTTGATTATTTCCTGCCGTCCTCTCCTCCTGGGTAAGTTTGCTTCTTATTGTTCTAGAGCTTTCAGTTGTGCTGCTAATTTTCTAGTGTGACTATTCTCCAGTTTCTTTATATGATCACTTAGTGCTATGAACGTCAGTACTGCTTTCAAAGTTTGGGTTTGTTGTGTCATTTTCATTGAATTTTAGGAAGTCTTTAATTTCTTTCTTTAATTCTTCCTTGATCCAGGAATGGTGCAATTGCACGTTGTTCAATTTCCATGAGTTTTTAGGGTTTATGCAATTTGTGTTGTTGTTGAATTCTAACTTTAATGCATGGTGGTCTGATGAGATACAGGGGGTTATTACATTTTTTTTTTTGTACCTGTTGAGGTATGATATGTTGCCAAGTATATGGTCCATTTTAGAGAAGGTCCCATGTGGTGCTGAGAAGAAGGTATATTCTTTTGTGTTTGGATGGAATGTTCTATAGATGTCTGTTAAACCCAATTGGGTCATAACTTCTCTTAGTTCCTTTGTTTCTTTGTTAAGTTTCTGTCTTTCGGTCCTGTCTAGTGGTGAGAGTGGGGTGTTGAAGCTCCCACTAAAACTATGTGAGGTCTTAAGTGTGATTTGAGTTTTAGAAATGTTTCTTTTACAAACGTGGATGCCTTTGTATTTGGGGCATAGATGTTCAGAATTGAAACTTCATCCTGATGGATTTTTCCTGTGATGAATATGAGATGACCTTCTTTATCTCTTTTGATTGATTTTAGTTTGAAGTCTAATTTGTTTGATACTAGGGTACCTACATTAGCTTGTTTCTTGGATACATTTGATTGGAAAATCTTATCCCAACCCTTTATGCTGAGGTAATATCTGTCTTTGAAGTTGAGGTGTGTTTCTTGTATGCAGCATAAGGGTGGATTCTGTCTTCGTATCCATTTTGTTAGCCTGTATCTTTTTATAGGCAAATTAAGACCATTAATATTTAGGGAGATTAAGGACCATTGAGTGTTAATTCTTGTTTGTTTTTGATTTGCTATTGGTGGTGTTATTGTTTGTGGGATTACACTGCTTTTTCTTTTGGCCTTTGGTGAAGTTGCATTATCTATTGCCTATGTTTTTGTGAGTGTGGTTACCTTCCTTAGGTTGAAGCTTTCCTTTCAGTACTTTCTGTAGGGCTGGATTTGTGGACATGTATTGTTTAAATCTGGTTTTGCCATAGAATATCTTGTTTTCTCCATTTATAGTGATTGAAAGCTTTGCTGACAATAGTAGTCTGGGCTGGCATCTGTGGTCTCTTATTGTTTGTTGAATATCTATCCAGGACCTTCTGGCTTTCAGAGTTTCCATGGAGAAATCAGGTGTAATTCTGATAGGTTTGCCTTTGTTTGTTACTTGACCTTTTTCCTTAGCTGCTCTTAATATTCTTTCTTTATTCTGTATGTTTGAGGTCTTGAATATTATGTGGCGAGGGGATATTTTTTTTTTTTTGTGGTCCACTCTATTTGATGTCCTGTAAGCTTCTTGTACCTTCATTGGCATGTCTTTCTTTAGGTTGGGAAAGTTTTCTTCTGTGATTTTGTTGAATATGTTTTCTGCCCCTTTGAGGTGGTTTTCTTCACCTTCTTCTATACCTATTATTCTTATGTTTGGTCTTTTTATGATGTCCCATATTTCATGGATATTTTGTGTTAGGCATTTCTTGGACTTAAGATTTTCTTTGGTCGATGAATCTATTTCTCCTAGTGAATCTTCAGCACCTGAGATTCTCTCTTCTAACTCCTGTATTCTGTTGGTTATGCTTGCATCTGTAGTTTCTGATCATTTACTCCCCTTTTCTAATTCCAGCATTCCTTCAGACTGTGTTTTTTTTTTTTTTTTGTCTCTATTTCAGCTATCAAACCGTGCACTGTTTGAATTATTTCTTGTATCTTTTGGTTTGCCTTTTCTTCCATTTCTTTAAAGGATTTTCTCATTTCTTCTTTTAGGGTCTGTATCATCTTCATAAAGTTGTTTTTAAAGTCATTCTATTCTGCTTGATCTGTGTTGTGATGTTCATATCTTGCTGGAATACAGTCCCTAGACTCTGCTGGTGTCAAATTGGTTTTTCTGTGGTTGAATTTGTTCTTGTATCCTATCTCTTCTTTCTTTGGGTACAGGTGGGGTCTCTTCCTTTCCTGGTGGGTAGAGGTCCTAGGTTCTCTTCCGGTGGGTACATGCAGTTCCAATATCCTGATGGGTCTCACAGTGGGTACAGACGGGTCTGAGGCGCTCCCTCTCCCGGTCGGTGGCAGCTCTGCCCTCTGCCCTCTGCCGTGAGTGGAATGGGTGCAGGCTCCTGGTCACTCGGCCCTCAGGAGGCCAGTCAAACTTGCTGCAGTTCCAAGTCCAGGAGATCCCAGAGAGGGCGAGCAGAAGGAAGTTGGGACCAAGATGCGGGCTTGGAGCTCACCTCTGGCCTTTGCCCTCAGCCCTGAGTGGGGGCAGGAGAAGGATGACTCTCTCAGCTTGCTCCTGGTTGCTAGTCCCCTGGGGATGATTGGAGCTTGCTGCAGTAGCCAGTCTAGGAGATCCTGGAGAGGGCGAGCAGAAGGAAGTCAGGACCAACATGGGGGCCTGGAACTCACCTCTGGCCTCTGCCCTTTGCCCTCTGCCCTGAGGGAGTAGCTCGTTACAATACTCTTGAGTCACTGACATGACAGCAGAAGAGCCTGTCTAATCTAGTACAGAAATAGCATGATACTTATCTGTTTCCAGGACTCTTTGCACATTTCCTACGCATTTATGTTGGTTTTATTTTTCTCTCCCTGCCTTCTATTTGTTGTTTTGTTTGCTGTGTTCATTTTAGCGATGCATATTTTTTCTTTTAAGGACTCATTTTCCCAAGACTTCATACACTTAGAAATATGAAGAGTACTTATAGGCTACTTACTAAAGAAGAAGTTGTAGACTGCTTATTAAAGTCATACAAAAGATGTCTATAAAATAATTCTTAATTTAGAGTAAAAATGGCTGTGAATATTTTAATCTTTTTCTAAAAACAGTTTTTCAGCCTTATATGACAGTAGGCAAAATTCTGCTGTTGTAATTTTGCATTCCATCTTGAACTCCAGCTACTCCTTAGCCACACTTCCTTAAGAAAATGACTTGCTAATTTAAGCTTCAGTTTCCTTATCCATGAAATGGAATAATAATTCAAGCCGTCCTTAGCCACATAGGGAATTTAAGACCAGCCTGGGTTACATGAGGCCCCGTCTCAAAAATAATCACTCAGTCAGTATTCACAATTAGTAAATGATGGATCTGCCAATAAAAAATGGAATATTAATGCTCTCAATATCCTAGTCAAACAACAATAGCTAGATAAAGGTATTATCTGGGCCACTGAGGTGGCTCAGTGGTAAAAGGCACATGTGACATAGATTGACAACCTAGATTCGATCATGGAAGCCACATGGTGGAAAGAATTGGCTGCTGTAATTGTTCTCTGGGCCTCCAACCACATGCAGACACACACACACACACACACACACACACACACACACCCAGACACACACACACACTCACCATAAATATACAAATCTAACAGTGTCTTATTATTGTGGCCAATTAGTATTGCCCATATATACATGTATTTACAGCTGGGCAACATGGTGGGGCCTTGATCCTGAGGAAAACTGATTCTCTCTCCCTCAGCCCTTGAACTGTCTGGAAGCCTTATGTAGTTTTCCCATCCATTTTGTCATATTGACTTGTATGGCCTCAGGCAGCTCATGTGCAGACAATCATATTTTTGAAAGTTCATGCATGCAACCTTATCCATGGCGATTTAATGGTTGTGTTACAGATTATCTGTTTGAGGGTGGACCATCTATAGTCTGTGTTTCAGTCGGGTAGAGCTCTGTAGTAATCTCCACCTAGGGCAGAAAGAAACTTCTTTGATGAGGGCTAAGAGCTTCACTTATATGTAAATATATGGATTAGTATTTCGAGGAAATTGGAAACTGCAAATGGAAGTGGTAGGTTCTCTTCTAGGATCTATGAACCAATTACACCACTCTACTTATACCAGAGCTCTGACAGATCCTTGACTAGGTTAACAGTACCAGGCATGAGTTCCCTTCAATTGAGTGGGCTTAAGTTCAGTTAGCTTGTTACCCACAAGATATAAGTGCCAATATTGCAGCATTGGGGATTTCTCTCTAGGCCAATGGTTTGCAGGCTCTCCAGCTAGGTAGAACTTTTAATAACTTTTCTCTCTTGGCAAATTGCAACACTAAGAGCTAAACCTCAGAGAGGTCAGTTACAGCTCAGTACCAGCTTGATTTCTGTTCATCCTGTGATTGAAATATATGTTATCTTCAGTAATAGTCTTCACTTTGACTTTTTTTTTTTTTCCGCAAGACAGGGTTTGTTTGTATAACATCCCTGACTGCTAGATCTAGCTCTGCAAACCAGGCTGGCCTTGAACTTACAGAGATCCTCCTGCCTCTGCCTCCCAAGTGCTGAGATCAAAAGTGTGCACCACCACCACCTACTTCAGCTTCTTAATGTGGTGTTACCTGCAGAAGCAGCCATCCTACAGCTGAATTGTGGGGAGTTGTTGAATGAATATGCGTGGCCTTTTTTCTTCTGGACCTTTCCTTTGACCTTGATGCAAGATTTCAAAGAAGCAGGCTTATTTATTACACTTCTCTTTCCCTTAGTCTTCTAGAATAAGGACCTATTAAGGTTAGATTATAAGCTGTGAATGGTCTGTTCTGTGTTTGCTTATGGACCATGAGAATGTTACAGATGAAAATCACAAAGGAGGCCTTCAATTGAATTGGTGGCCAGAACTACAACTGTTTGCTCTTTCAGTGAGGAAAATTATGTCACTCCCTTGTAGTACACACCAGTTGATTAATAGTGGCAGACAGAGGATAAAAATGCTCAATTACAAGTGTGTAATTTGTGGGGTAGATGGCAGGATAGATACTAAATTGCAGTGTCAGTTCTGATGTGTGTAAAATAAATCCAGATTTGATGCTAAAAAATTGCCTGGACTGTGTCCTGAATTTGATGTATATGTCAAGTTGTCATGATTTAAGAAAAGTAATTTGTAGTTCTAAATACTCATCTGTTTCCTAGAAATTATGTATCTATAAATTGATGTTTAAACTTTATTTTACTGCCTTGCGTATTATTAATGTATCTTGTGATTTTTTTTTAGGAGGAAACTCAATTATTACTGGAAAACTTGCATGTTTACCATATGAATTACTTCCTTGTTTTGAGATGTCTTCATAGTTTTACATCTTGTCTTCCCAAGTATCCACTGGGTCGACAGGTACTTAAGATTTTCTCATTTGGAATCAACAATGTAGGGAAATTAGTACTTTCTTGTTTTGATTTTTCTATCACTAGGGCATTGGAATTTGCAATGGAGCCAATTCTTACAATAAGAACACAGTTTATTCCAGCTGGTCACATTACTAATAATAGAAATTGAGGGTTTTTTTGTTTTATTTTGTTTTTTATCATAGCTAGAAATAGCCATGTGGATGCCAATAGTTTGTTTTCTCTATATTTGTGCTGTAATATATTCCAACTTTCATGACATGTAAAGTGACTTTTGTCAATCACTCCCAACACAGTTTCAATTAAGTTTCATATTTCTGTAGTCTGATCCATGTAATATATGCCAAGAAGTCTCTTGTAATTTAGTGAAATTTTTTATTAATAACATCAATTACTTTGTAACCTATCTGTATTTTGCCTAACTAGTAGGCTATAAGCTTGGTGACTTTTATTTCTCATAAATCATATCTCTCATTTATAGATCAGGGAGCTGTATTGCACATGTTTAGAAAAGAATATATGGGATTCCGAGGAATATGCATCAGCCTTGCAGCTGCTGAGGTAATTTTTTTGGTTTTGTTCCTTTTTTGTCTGCTTTAAGCCTGCCAGTAAGTAGTACCTTCCTCCAGAATTCTGTCTGCCCAAAAGTTTCCTACATGGCCTTTTGTATCTAAGTATATTTGAATATCTTTTGCATTTATATGTGCGGTTTTTGGTGGTAATAATGTAACTAGTGTAGCAACCTTCCATTCTTTCTTACTTCCTTGTATGTGTGATCTCAAGTCTGTGCTTCCAGAGCAGCTTCTGAGCCCAAACAGCATTTAACACTTGACTAGCATAATATGCCTTACAATGCTCTCATTAGACAATGTTTAAATATATTGTTTTGGAGCCAAATGTAATCAAAATTAGTTAACAGTAAAGATTTCATTTTTTAGGGCCCTGCTTTTTTTTTTTCTTTTTAATTTGGCTAATTAGTGCATAACCAGCTGTGAGATCTTTTGTTTACCTTTTTTTGAACATATTTAATTTTGCATATTTTCTTCTCAGAGATCTGGGACCCAGTTTTTTCTGATATATGATAACAGCTTATCTTAGCTGCTTTGGAACCAAATAGAGACAATGGAAGGACTTTAGGGTTCATACTAAGTTTGGAAAGTGGGGACACATAGCTCATTACTTTAAATAAACTAACTGCCCTGATAGAAGAATACCATGGTGGTCTTGGGTCAAGGGTTGGCATCCCTTAGTTAGCATTATGAAAGGTTGGCATCATTTAGTTAGCAGTATGAAGTCTTAGGGATTAGAATCTGGAAGACAAGGACAAAAGACACAGTCACATCAGTGTAGAGTATGATGCCTCAGGAAGAATTTGTTGAATTTTGAAAGAGTCACTTCTGAATTCTGAATAGCAATATAAGGAGATTGGGGAGTGTTCAAGAAAGGCTATGCTTGGTTGGCGTAGGTACCTATCTGAAGTTCACCCATAGGGCATCCTTTGAAGAGAAAGGGTAAGTATTCAGTTGCTTTACTCTTTCAGTAGGTCTCTCTTGGTTCTCATTTTGAGTATTTCCTGGAAAATAGGGTCTAGTCTTGGACAAGTGAAGTCAGTAACATTCTTAAATTTGACAAACATGAAAAAACTGGCAAAATTTTAAATATTTTTGGCTATACTTTCCTGTTGTATTTTAAGACCATATAGGCTTCCACATATGCATCATCTATCTATCTATCTATCTATCTATCTATCTATCTATCTATCTATCTATCTATCTATCTGTTTTAAGGGTTTCCTCTGTATAGCTTTGGAGTCTCTCCTGGATCTCTCTGTAGACCAGGCTGGCATGCAACTCAGAGATCCGCCTGCCTTTGCTTCCCAAGTGCTAGCATGAAAGGTGTGCTACCACCACCCAGCTATTGTTTTTTATTTTTAAAGTTATTACTCTCCTTTAGTTTTCCCTGTAGGGGTGGATCATGGTCATGTAGCACCATACTGACCATGTAGCTCCCTCTGGAACCATATGGGAGGGACATGCCTACTTGTCCTGACTATCCTCCCTATGGGAGATACACTGGCAGAGATTTGGAAATGACAGACGACTTACCAAAGGAGTCCCATCACCCTTGAAGTACTAGCTGACCTCTAAGAACAACGACTACAATACTGGTTGTTCCCTTTTACTCTCTTAGCCATGTTGGTATAGACCTCCAAGGTTTGGCTGTGAACAAGAAGGAAGGTCTTTCCATTCTTGTAATTTTCACTTTCCAAACAATTTTAAGAAAATCTTGTTTTTCTTATGTTTTAGTTTCCCCAAGTGATTAAAACCTAACAAAGTTAGGGAATGGAGAGGTGGCTTATTGCTTACTGCTCTTCAAGAGAACCTGGATTCAGATCCCATTGTTCCTGGAAGCCCACTGGTGAGCTGGTCTAGCCCAAACCTTGGGTTTCTGGTTCAGTGAGAGACCTTGTTTCCAAAAATAATATGGGGGGCTGGTGAGTTGGCCCCACAAAGCATCATAGCCTGAGCCAGTCACTAGTGCCACATAGTGGGAGGTGTAGACTAACATCAGTCACTAGTGTCACATAGTAGGAACAGTGGACTGACGCCAGTCACTAGTGCCACATAGTGGGAGGAGTGGACTAACACTCATTACTTGTTGTGTGGCCTCCACACATGTGTTGTAACATGCACATGTGCACAAACACAAATAGAGAAATGTAAATTTTGAAAAAAAGTAGAAAGCAATAGGAGAGGACACCTGATGTCACCCTGCATGTACACATGTGAGTGTGCATACCCATGCACTTGTGTTCACTGTCTTAGTCACTGTTCTGTTGCTCTGAAGAGACACCATGACTATGACAACTCTTATGAAAGAATTTAATTGGGGGCATTATCGTCGTGGCAGAGAGCATGGCAGCGTGCAGACAGGTGCTCTAGCAATAGCTGAAAGTGACATTCTAGACAGAGACATTGCCTGGGCCTGGGAAGGGGTTTGGAAACCTCAGAACCCATCCCAGTGACACACTTTCTCCAACAAGGCCACGCCTCCTAATTGTTACAGTCCTTTCCAAAAGTCACTCCCTGGTGACTAAGCATTCAAACACATGAGCATTTGGGGGCCATGGTCATTGAGGCTACCGCATGCATGTACCACACATATATACAAATAATGACCATCTGAATTCTGAGAAAGGGAACTCAAATAAACTTAAAATGCTTATGCCTCTGCCAATGTGCACGCCATACCTAGTAACATGAACATGTTTTAACGAAGTCTGCTAACTAGATTTAGTTTTAGTTCCCATTCCCTCCAGGCCCCAAAGAAAAGAACAGGTGGGCACAGTAGGAAGTTAATACCTTTTAAGTTAATACTTTTTTTGTTACTGTGATAAAACACCATGACCAAGGCAGCTTATGGGTTGATTTGGGCTTGTGGTTCCGAGGTTTGGTTTGTGGTGGCAGCAGGCCAGCAGGTAGTAGGCTTTTTGAACCACATTCCAGAGAGAGCACTCAGAAAGGCAGTTGGCTTTGAAACCCCAGTCAGCTTCTAGTGCTGCATTTTCTCCAACAAGGTTGAACCTCCTGGACTTCCTTAAACAGCCCCACCAAATAGTAACCGAGTATTCAAACAAAGACACTTCTGGGGGATAGTCTGATTCAAACCACCACAAAGTTCAAAAACAGTAATATAATTATTAGTTTTATATGGGTACCATGGAACTATGAAACTGACATTTCTTGCTGTCTAGAAAAATAAATCCTCAAGGAAATTTTATTTTATTTTGTTGTTGTTTGTTTATTTTTGAGACAGGCTCTCACTTTGTAGCCCTGGCTTGTCTAGAACTTGCTAGATAGACCAGGCTAGCCATGAACCACTATGATCAGCCAGCCTGTCTCCCAAGTGCTAGATTAAAGGTGTGTGACACTATGCCCAAGAATACTTTTTTTTTTCATTTTTTCAGTAAACTGTTTCTGTGTATTTATGAACTTTAAAATAGAATATTTCTGGGGCTTCGCTTTCTGTCCCAGTAATCATATCATAAATAATCAGCTGATTTTCTCTCCCATCATGTGTGCACATGTGAAAGCTGATAGATGTATGCATATAGTTCTGCTTTTACATGGAGTCCAGGCATGGCGCTGAAGTAAGCTTGCATTGTCAGGTGGCAAGCACCTTTGCCTTCCCAGCCATCGCTCCAGCTCCCTGGCTAATTGATTCTTTGTGTTATAATCTTATGACTAGTACCTGTCTTCCTTCTCTTGTTAGGTATTCCAAAATTCATTTATCTGGGAGGAACTTACTCACTTTTTTTAAGTATCCTGGGTCTGCTAAACTTGGAATCCAGTCAGGGATCATAAATATCAATCTAGTAGTGTATAGTATCTAGATTTCAAAGTAATGGTGACAATTGTAACCACCATTAACTGGAGGCTTTCTGTGTGCCAGATACTGTCTTAGGCACCTTGAGTACATTTTAAGGTCTAGTACAGTATACCTTTCTGGTATGTCAATTAGCCATGCTTTCCCTGAGGAATCTGAAGCAGAGCTCAGGATTAAGTGACATGGGTGAGGTCACTTTACTGTTAATAGGGCCATAATTCAGATCTGATTTAAGAGCTGTCAGTGCTTTGAACTTCTATTTGCCAGGTTCTGAAGTGCAAGTTTTGGGCTATAAATAAAGCAAAAACCGTAAGTACCAAGTATAGTTTCTATCCTTTTATTAAGTTGGGGTCAAAAGCACTGCGGATCAGACACAGTAGTTACAGCAAAGACGGGTGCAGGTGTGGCTGCCGTAACAGGAAAGTGATGTGGCAGCCTGCAGCCTTGGAGTACATGGCTTTCCTCCTGTTGACACAGTGGGTATGTGCAAAACATCAGAGACTTTTGAGTTAGTGCTTTGCTGTTTGTTGTTTGAGGAGAGTCTGAAAACCATTTTTTCCTAGTTTACAGAACAACGACTTTGATGTAAATCTTCAAATCTAGCACATTTTTACTGGGCATTCCAGACAGAGTACAGTAAAAAGAAGTGTATCGTGTTGAGGTGTGTCTTCTGTGTTCAGAGCTTATAAACAGTTTCAGAGGGAGCCAGGAGTAAGAGCTTCTGTGGACTCCACCACCTCACCCTGACAGACCATCTCAGCACATGGCACATACAGAGGAATGTCCCAAGTGCTTCCGGGTGAAGTCCTGCAGAACAGACTTCCACACTTATGAAGCTGGTTGACAGCTCATGGATTCTAATCTGGGTGGAAGTCTGGTGATGAATTGGGTGCTCTTTTGCTTGCATTTATTTATTCAGAGAGTGAGCACTTCCTCGGTACTGGGGGGCGTGCATGTGTAAGTCAGAGGACAACTTTGGGGATTATGTTTTCTCCTTCCACTGTATACATTTAAGAGATCAAACTTAGATTATAACCTGGGCAGCAAGTGCCTTAACTGCTGAGATATTTCAATGGCTCTGATTGGGGATTTTGATCTAAATAGTATCTTAGATAAGGTTACTATTGCTTACCTTGGGGAAGGAAGAGTTTGGCTTACGTATTCCAAGTCATGGTCCATTGAGGAAAGGCCAGGCAAAAACCTGGAGGCAGAAGCTGATGCCGTGGCCAAAAAAGAGTGCTGCTTCCTGGCTTACTCCTCATGAGTTGCTCAATCTGCTTTCTTGTAGAACCAAAGACCACCGCCCAGGGTGGTACCACCTACAGTGGGCTGGATCCTCCTCTAGTAATCACTTATTAAGGAAGTACCCTACAGGCTTGCCTACTGTCAGATCTTAATGTGCATTTTCTTTGTCTCAGATAGCTTGTTCAAGTTGACATAAAAACTGCCCTGTAGCCGGGCGGTGGTGGTGCACGCCTTTAATCCCAGCACTCGGGAGGCAGAGGCAGGCGGATCTCTGTGAGTTCGAGGCCGGGCTGGACCGATAGCCTCCAAAACAATACAGAGAAACCCTGTCTCGAAAAACCAAAAAAAAAAAAAAAAAAAAAAAAAACTGCCCAGTAAAAATAACAACATTTGAGCACATACACTCAGCTTTCATTTTTAATCACTTCAGCTTCGTTCCTAGAGACTAGAAATCTGACATGTAAACGTAGTTTAACTCTACATTTCCACTTTAGATGATAATGGAATACTTCCTAAAGAGTAAACTAACGTACAGTATGTTAGATTTATCAACGAAAGAGATGTCTGAGATGATAAGCATTGAAATAACATTTTTTTTTAGTATAGAGATTGCTGGCCCTGAATTTCTCTACAGATATTTATAGACTTAGCATGAAATCAGATAAAAGGTTGTATTTAAAGGGTTTGAGAGTCACTACTTCTTCAGTGTTTTCAAGCTTTATTGTGCTTAAGAATCAATCATCTGAGGTGTATTAACATAGATTTCTGTTATCTCCTCAAAGATTTTGCATAACACTCTTGAGCACACAGATGCTCTAAAGCTTTGTCTTAGATTTAGTTCAGCCTTCACTGTGGGTCAAACTGTCAAGATGTAAGTTAATTAAGATGTGCCAGGTAATTAAATTGGTAGGGTACTGTTCTCAGAATTACTCTTGATGTCATGGGGTAAACTGGTTGTGAAAATGAGTTCTTTACCCAATTCACTTGGCCCTGCCCCAATCTCTTGCTTCCTCTCTTGGCTATGTGATTTCTCCCTCCCAATGCTCTCTTTTCTGATACCACATCCAAGGGTGCCTTCATCAGATACCTAACCAATGGTACTATCAGTCCAATTTAGTACTTTTATCCCCCAAGACTATGAGTTAAAAAAAAAAAAAAACTACTTCTTTAAAGAAAAAACAAAACAAAACCTTGTTTTGGGTATTTTGTTATAGCAATAGTAAAAGAATATACCTAGTCACAAGAATAGCATACTAATCAGAAGACAAGGAGCCATATTAACTGTTCTAAAAAATAAAGGGAATAAAAAAAACTTCCTTGAGGATGTGGGGGAAGCAGTAAAAGAAGAAATATTTTTATTCATGGAGAAACTGAATGGCTTTAGGTATTGATCTCAAATTAATTATTTACAAAACTGGACTGAAATCCTCCATTTAACTAATGGTGAGCAATGACATTTATCACTAGAAACAGATAAAAAGATGAGTTTGTATTTCAAGTTTATTTAAAATGCCTCTTTTGTTGTTGTTGTTGTTGTTGTTAGTGAAAGAAATATGTAAGAAAGGAGTTCTGTCTCAAACTCATTTACAATGAGGCTTTTGTTTCCAAACATCTAAACTGGTTTTATCCAAGTTATCCATGACCTGCACGTTCCCTGAACTTCACTATAATTCTGTCTTTATTTCTATGGTACCAGAATTTGACATGGTCATTACTGCTTCAGTAACTTCTAAGATGTCTGGTTTTCCCCTTCCTCAGTGCATGCTCCTTCCAATTTTCCCTGATGCTTTTTCTGCCTGTGGTAGACACAGAACATATCTCAAAGTTGACATATATGAAACTGAAATCCTCGTCCAGCCTTGTGAAACCACCATCTTCTGTAGTTTCCGTATCCTCCTGATTTTATACATGTGACTCTACAAAGCAGCTGTCAGAAGATCTTTTGAAAATATGACTAGCAATTTTTTATTTTTATTTTGTTTTTGCTTAAAACCATTTAGTTCCCTTCATTTCACCCAGAGTAAAAGCCTTAGTTTTTATAGTGATCTGTTCCAGTTCTATGGCTTCTTTATGGCTTCGATCTCCTATTGCCCATTGTCTCCATGCCAGTGACCGTGGCCTTACCTTGGTCAAACATGCCATCTGTCCCACGTTTGCAGCTTAGTGATGTTTCTACCATAAAAGTACCTTTTCTAAATATTCATATAGCTAACTCCCCACCTTCCTTTTTATGTTTTATCACTTGCCATTGACACTTTAAAGTTGAAAGCCAGTTGTCCGCTGTGGTTGACACTTTATTGTACTTTTTTATTTTCTGTAACAAGTTTTTGCATGTAGCTCAGAGTGGGTGCATATGTGTTCTTGCATGGACACTGTTCTGAGCTAGTGTGTATGGTCAGTCAGAACACGCATGATGCTGGCTCTGGTAATGCAAACTTGAAATCTCAGCCTGGAACAGGTAAGGAGGAGACCTCCAATCTACTCTTCCTCCTCAAGAGAACTAGATGCCATGTCACACTAAGTTCAAAGTTCAGCTTAGTCAGTGACCAGTTTCAGAGCATTAAACAAGTTGCTTAAATTTTCTGTGCCTCCATTTGCTCATCTCTAATATGGGAATAATTGTATCTCACAGTATTTTTTATGACATGATGTGCGTGCGTGTGTACGTGTGTGTGTGTAAAAGTTGTCATTAACACCGTATGTTGTCCTGCTTCATTATTTAGCATCATTGTTGTTCCTTTTTTTAATTTAAATTAGAAACAAGCTTGTTTTACATGTCAATCCCAGTTCTCTCTCCCTCACCTCCTCCCCTGCCCCCTAACAGCCCCCCATCCCATCCCCTTTCTGCTCCCCAGGGAGGGTGAGGCTTTCCATGGGGGATCTTAAAGTCTGTCATATCATTTGGAGCAGGGCCTAAGCCCTCCCCTGTTTGTCTAGGCTGAGAGAGTAACCCTCTGTGTGGAGTGGGCTCCCAAAGCCCATTCATACACTAGGGATAAATACCAGAGGCCCCATAGATTGTCCAGGCCTCCTAACTGACACCCATGATCAAGGGGTCTGGATCATTCCTATGTTGGTTTCCCAGCCATCAGTCTGGGGTCCATGATCAGTTGTTTCTGTGAGTTTCTCCAGCCTGGTCTAGATCATTTAGCATCATTTCAAATATCCTGCATTTGGGAATGTGTTTTATTTAATCAGACTCTTTCTTGATATATATTTAGGTTGTTCCTAATTCTTCATTATTACAAGCATTAATCACAGGCATGTTTGTTTATACATTTGTGTAATTATTTCCACAAAATGAATACATGGATGTAGACTTCCTGAAACTTACTATAAAGTTGATTTTATCAGTGTACACTGGTGCTAACAGTGTATCTGCTTCTTCACAAATGTTATTATTAGGCTTTAGCTTCTTTGCTTCTTCTGGGATGAGCTGTTTCCTTCCTGATCCCAAACCATACAGTTTTCATCTGTCAGAATAAATTTGTGTAAATAATAGTGCTCTACTCTTCTGAAAATAGCTTTCTGGCACCTAGCATATTTTCCCCAGCGATCTGAGATGTCACCTCTAGTATATACTTAACTTTCGTGTATACCATGCTCTTTCTTAATTTTTCTCCTTTCCTGTTGCCTGTTGCTATGTAAAGCAGTGCTACCATCTGATTTTAGCCATTGTAGCTTAGATGTTTTGATATACTAATTGGTTTACTATGTATATTCAAGTTCATACATACAGTTTGTTTTATAAGTTTCTGGGACCTGTAAGTTCTGTTTTCTGTTCGAGCATTGTAGGCTTCATTTATTTCCTGAGTCAGTCCAGAAGCCTCCACACAGAAGGGAATGTTTCAGTTTTGAGGTTTCCACCTAACACAATGAAATGTTGTTCCCATTTACGGCTAAGGATTAGAAATGAGTAATGAACTTGTCCTGTTCTACAGTATCAGAACCAGGTTATGAACACAAACTAAGAATATTGTTGAGAACTCTATACTTCTAAATGTAGCATATGTTAAATAAAACCTTTTTCAAAAGGAAAGTACTAATGAAGGTTTTTATTTCATCTTCTGAATAAAAATGTTTCATATGTAGAAAAAGCTTTGGGTTTGCTAATTTTCTAGTTATACTAGATCTGTCACTGATTCTTTACTAGAATGCTGGCAAAGGATGAACTGACGAACATACTTCAGAAATGTTTTGAGGTTTTGAATTCCTCCACCAAAAAGCAGCTTGGAAGCACAACCCAGAAAGTAAAGGATTTCCTGACCCAGTTTCAGAACCTTGATGGTAAGTAAGTATAAAATCCTGCCCATTCTTACTGACAGGATCCTTTAGCCAGAATGGCAAGGAAACTCTTGAAGGTAAATCAGCAGGCAAGGCTCAGAATGTCACATCTCAACAACTGTCAATAGGCAAAGTGCTTCTCCTCTAGATTTATTTTAAACAATGCAGAAATCAAATGGAAGAACATTTTCATTCTCCACATGAAATTGGGTGATATTAAATTCCGGCTGACTTGCCTGTAGACGGTTTTCATTCTTCAGATAGACTGTCTTGTACTCTTTCCTAATCTTGGGGGTGTTGGGATAGGCTGAGGAAAGAGGCTTGATTCATAAACAATAGAATTAGACATGGCATCATGAAAATACTTTCTGTGGAATTTGAATCCCTTCTCTATTTGATAGATGTTCATTTGTCTTTAAAATCCTTTAGTTGTAGTAAATTATTTTTGTGGTAATCTTTCCTTGTATTTCTGTGATTTCTATGCAACGTAGTCTCTGGTGAGTCCTCAATTATAAAGATCAACGTGGGATGGTACAAACAGGCAGGGTGAGAAATTCTACACAGGTACAAAGAAAGCTTCCCTCCAAAATATGTGTGGTGGTGACCTTTTAACACCACAATAATGACCTGAATCACTTTACAAAGGTAATAATGTTAAAAGACTGGAACTTGAGATCATTTCAGATAAAAGAAACTGAAATCCAGAAAAAAAAGCAAGCTGTTTGATATTTCACAGCTATCTAATATGCACCGAGGCTAAAAACCACCTCTCTTTGCCTCTAACTGGGTATGCATGTGTGTTGTCAGTTATCAGTTGTAGTTTGATCAATGAAAAGCCACTCTTAATATAATTATGGCCCAAAGTATCAAAGAATATAAAATAAATTGGACTCAGGAATTTTTTAAGAAACTGCTTGTAACCATAATAATTGTAATTAGAATTCATGTGAGATGAGCTAGTGAACAAATTCTGTGTTACACCAGCACTAAACGATTGCAGCTTCTCAAAGGTAAGGTTGAAGATTAAAATGATTGACAACTGAAAAGTGTTTCATGAATTAAAGCAAAGCCACCATCCAGGTGATTTGTCTTTATTTCTCAGTTTTAATGAGTCAGTTGTTATTAAAACAAAATATACTTAACATTTCTCACAGGAAGAAATATTTGGTTTCTGTACACTACTGGCATATTATAATTTGGATTTAAATGGGAGGGCATCAATTCAGGCTGAGTATTGCAATCAATTTTAAGGTTCTGCTACAAGTTAATGAAATTGAAAAAAGAATTTAGCTACTAGATATCCTAACCTTAGGATTTCTAAAATCAGGAATTATCTTCTGATTCTTTTTTTTTTTTTTTTTTTTTTTTTGGTTTTTTGAGACAGGGTTTCTCTGTGGCTTTGGAGGCTGTCCTGGAACTCACTTTGTAGACCAGGCTGGCCTCGAACTCACAGAGATCCGGATGCCTGCCTCTGCCTCCCGAGTGCTGGGATTAAAGGCATGCGCCACCAATACCCGGCATAATCTGTATTCTTTAGCTAAATTCTTCTGCCATACTTGAACCAAACCATTGCCAAGTGTCAGGTTACCAAGTCAGAGCGTCATCCCCTCCAGAAACATAGCTATACATTTTATCAGTTAGGATTACTCTTCCTCAGATTGCTTTTACAGCTTTTACACATCATCTTCCTCATACTTAATAGTAATGAGTCAGGAACAGTAAACTGGAAGGCTGAGACTGGTATGTCACAATGTGGTTTATCATATTTATAGTCTTAGCAAGGTCAAAGGGACATAGTTTCAAGCCTGTATGATTTTTTTAAAAACACTCAGAATTCAGTAGATAGTTGTTGAAGGCCTTCCTACCTTATAAACTATGTACTATGTATTGTCATTAGCTTCTGGGATGAGTGTCATTTGTCGGATTGAATCCTGCTACTTCCATTGGATTAGTGCAGGTATCTGTTCCCTCTATTGTATTTTGATTTTGTGTTTTAAGCAGATAGCAAAGAGGAAGAGGATGCTTGTGGATCACAGTCAAAGGGGCTGCAGAAAACAGATCTCTATCACCTTCAGAAGGTGGGTATCTTTCTTCCCTTCCAATTGCATTAGGAGTGGTCCCTTGTTTTAACCAGTCTAGACTAGCTCTGCGGGAACGTCTTCACTTTCATTTTTTACATCACAACCAGTAACAATACAGACTTGGCAACTAATAAATGAGGTATACTGGTGCCATATAAAACCACAAGAAGGGATTAGTTTTCTGTGCCTATTGAAGAATTTGAAGGTAGAAAAGAAGTGTTACAGGAAATCTTAGGGAACCCATCATATAATTAATACCAAGGAAATTGAGGTCCTGTTTTGGGATCCTTAGTCTTATTAATGAAGAAAAAATTTTTTCAACAGGTGCTCAAACAAGCTTATGGACAATTTATTAGTACTTAAATAAAAAACAAACAAAAAGAACCCCCATACACATACATAGGGCAAGCAAGCTGTAATTCTTGCAGCTGCCCAGAGGAGAAAAATAGGAAAAATAAACAGGCAGCCACAGGACAGGGAGGATGACTTTAGAGGGTTAGGATGCCCCAAGTTTATTCCTCAACATTCTTAAGTACCCCAACCAAAAGGGAGACCTGGCAAAAGACTTCTTATCACGTGTAAGGAACAGACAGACTTTTTTTCCTTAATCCTCCAAACATTTGGTAACCACACCTTAGACTCAATTTCCCATTGTCCTGCCTTAAGTAACCACACCTCAGACCAAGTCTGTTGTTATTTAGATAAGACATCCTCTACCAAGATCAAACATTCTACAGTAGCCATGCCTTAGACCATTAAAGTCTTTTGACTTTAACCTTGGAAGACTAAGGACAGTTTTGAGCTCTCTGATTTTGAGCCAAGATGAAAGAGGCACCGTAGGCTGGGCGTTGGTGGTGCATGCCTTTAATCCCAGCACTCGAAGCAGAGGCAGGAGGATCTCTGTGAGTTTGAGGCCAGCCTGTTCTACAGAGTGAGTTCCAGGACATCCTCCAAAACAATACAGAGAACCCCTGTCTCGAAAAAACAAAAAACAAAACAAAAAAAAATGTAGCACAGAATTTCAGTCTGGGTGAAACTGGACTCAGAATCTGTCTGTTAATGTGACCCAAAGCTGTGGTGGTAATGGTTGGTGTTTTATTCCTTGTTCTTCTGGCACTCTTCCTCATGCCCGTAAATGAACTAATGGTCTCTAAATAGTGAGCACTCTTACATCCCTGAGCAGTGAAATGAACTACTCTCTTCTCTCCTTCAACAGTCACTTGGTATACGTTTAAAGCAAAACATGTAGCGGGGCAATCTTCCCAGATTCTTCCCAGAAAATAAAACACATTTTGATCTGGTTCTTTGCACTCTGCATGAGGACATTTTTACTTGAGTGACAGCTCATGCTTCTCTACATATGTAACAGTTCTCTCTGAAAGTGTTTCTGTCCTAAAGTCACCAGAAATAGCATGTTCTTTTACCTACCCCCCCTTATGCCTTGTAGTCCTTATTGGAAATGAAAGAGTTAAGGAGAACAACTAAGAAGCAAACCAAGTTTGAAATGCTCAGAGAAAATGTTGTGAACTTCATGGACAACCTAGTGAGGTAAGTCTAAAGCTCTCAAGAGCTAAAAGTAATCCTGTTTTTCCAAATGACACTAGTAAAGTAGCTGCCTATAGCCAGGGTGTTTCTTCCATCTAACTAAAGTTAGCATTTTTATTGAACTTCTGTTCTTGTTGTCTAATCAAATGACTTGTTAATTTTTTACTGTCAGTTCAGGAAGGCAGGTTTGCACTTCATTTAGCTTATTAAACTGGTTGAGGATATATTTCTCCTGGTTTATATTGTGCTTTATGTTATTTTATTTTATTTTGCCTGTATATGTAGTAAATGACAGATCTGGGTCCAGCCCAGAAATAGACATTGTATACTAGCTATGTTACTGGTTTTTTCTGAATATTTTACCAGGACAGGTAAATATCAGCACGAATATATATTGAACTCATCTGCTCAGGAACTATCAGAGTCTCCCATTTTAGTGTTTTATGGTTCTTTCTGGGGAGGATCATTTTGTTCATCTCCTAAAAGCCAGTGTTACGAGTGTACAGGAAATTAACTAAGTGACCTTTTGGAAACTTGGACCTTGTTACAAATTTTAAAATGGGACATGCACCAAAGAAAATGACTTCAGCATTTAAAAGCCGAGCAGAATGTGGTGGTTCGTGCCTGTCCCCCAGCCTTTGAGAGGCTTGCCAGCCACCCAGCCACTCTTCTGACCAACCGTTGTCTGCTACGTCTGACTCCAGCCTTTCCCCAGCTCCGAAATGATGTTGAGAATGATTGAGATTTGTTGTGAAATCACAGGCTTGGTGTTGTTACCGAGATTGTCTCTCCCAGGAGAAAGTGATCAAGATTGTCGTTTGTTAAAGCTAAAAGGGAAGGGGGAAGGAAGAAAGGAAGGAAACAGAAGGGAAAGGAGGGCAGATAAAGGGAAGAGAGACAGGAGACGCAACAGCCAAAGCTGCCTGTGTCACACAAGCCCTTCCATATTTTCCACAAGACCTAGAGTACAGGTGTTTGGCAGAGCTTCACGGTCTGGAGAAGCGACATTTAAAATGAAATATAGGTAGTACACCATTCATCTGTGCTGCTTTACAAGGGCCTGTGCAGGGCCAGCATCTGAGAGCAGAGTGCGGAGGCTCAGGAGCTCTCGAGGAGGGAGGAGGAGGTGGGAGGCCTATGTGCATGGCCAGGGCTCTCTCTGCCCCCGCTGCTCTGTCTTTGCACTGAGTGTGCCGAAGCTCCTGCCTTGCAGGCTTCACTGCAGGCCCTCTGCAGACTGTCAGTCATGCACTGACACTGACTCAGTGTAGATTCAAAGTAAACATTTCATTAAAATTGGTCTGCCATCTAGCTCAGGCAAAAATAAAGTTCTCAGTTATGCTCAGTTTTATAATAATTGGAAAATTTAGCCTTTGGGGGTTTCTTTTCCTTTTTGTGTGTGCTTGTGTATATGTGAGTGTGCTATTCATGGAGGCCAGAGGGCATCAGGTGTCTCTTTTGATGATGTCCCTTAGTCCTTTGAGACAGGATCTCTCACTAAATCTGAATTTTAGGTGTCTGTCAGCCCTACAGCATTGGGGTTACAGGTTGGTAGGGGGTGAGGTACAGAGTCAACCAACACAGACTCAGGTGGGCTAGCAAAAGGCAGCTCCTTTATTGTGGAAATCAGGCTTGCCTATACACCCCCTCCCAAGGCCCCATTGGCTCAGGCTGCCAACTCTGTTGTGTGGTCCTTCCCTCACTTACTAGAGTGGCTTACAGGCTATGGTCCAGCTAGCCCAAAAGTAGCTGTCTCCTGATAGAAGGTCCCAAGAATCCAATCCAATGGTGGTTAATCCACAAGGTTGGATGTCTCAGTCAGTATGTCAGAGTCCTGAAGAGTAGACTCTAATAACCACTGAAGGAATGATTCATCAAAAGGGTATATGAACTTGACAGTGAGAGTATGGGCAAGCAGGCAGAATAAGCCAGGGTTTTCTTTCATGCCCTTTGCATGGGCTGACTTAAGAAGGTGTGGCCCAAATTTAGGGTGAGTTTTCCTACCTCAAATGATCTAATTAAAAAAAATGCCTCACTGGAGAGTGTACAGCTGCTTGCATTTTAAGTTAATTCCAGGTTTAGTCTAGTAGACCACCAAGGACAGCCATCACAAATACAAGAGGAAGTGTTTAAAGTAGGTTGAAGTATAATTCTGATCTTTGGATTGGTTGAGGATTCAGCCATAGAGGATTGACAGAACTGTTGAACTGAGAATAGCCCTGTACCTATCGGAAAGCTGATACCTGATCTCACTGTTTCAGAAGTTACCTTCTGCCTCCAGAGAGCCAGCCTTTACATGAGGCGGTGTACTTCAGCGCTGCCCATACGCTTCGTGAGCACCTAAATGCTGCGCCACGAGTCGCCCTGCACACGGCACTCAACAACCCTTATTATTATCTAAAGGTAAGAAGGAAGCTGGTTCTCTCAGTTACGCTCAGCATCACAAAAATATCCAAAGTTTGCAGTTCCGTTCCAGTGAGCAGAAAATTAGCAGTTCTGGGTGCTGCCATGAATATTTTTCTAAGGAACCAGTGATAGTGTCAGTCATCAACTGAGGTTGCATCCATTTGCCCACATGGCTCTGTCTGTCTTTCATGTGATTAAACCAGTGAAGTGGCTCCAAGTCTGATGACCCGAGTTTGGTGTAAGGAGAGAACTGACTCCCACAAGCGCCACACACGACTCCATACAAACATCCCATACTGCTGTGAAGTATGGGAAGAGAATACAGAGGAGGAAGTCACATGTCAGTGGTCCTCAGTGACAGCAGTAATCAGAAGCTTGATGGTTTTGTAGTTAAAGACTTGTTTTAATATGGGTGTGGGCTATGAGCTCACGTGAGCCTAGTGCCCACAAGGGTCCCTGGAGCTGAAATTGTGGGGGTTGTGAGCTGCCCAAAGTAGGAGCCAGCAACCAGGCTAAGGTCCTCTGCTACAGCAGCAGGTGCTCTTACCCCCTAAGCCATCTCTTCATCCTTGATAATTTCATATTTAAATCATAGCCGTGGCTGGTTAAATGGCTTAGTGAGTAGGTAAAGGCATTTGCCATTAACCCTGATTAAACGTCTCTGAGACTCAAACTGTGGAGGGAAGGAAACTTGATACCTACAAATTAGTCTCCAACCCCTCATATGCACCCTCCACCCCCACGTACAATAAATGACATAATTTTTTAAAAATAACAATATTGTTTTAATGTGAAAATTACAAATGAAAATGCTTACTGATAAGAATTACAGAAAACAAACTTGTGATTTTTAGATGCGTTTTGTGAATGGATTTCAAATAGGTTAAATCAATACTGAGTTTATATAGAGCTTATGGTATTATATAGGACTCAGTGGTGGATTGCTTACAGATCTTTTCTGGTGCCCTCTCCTGGTCTCTGCAGATGCTTGTACTTAAGAGGCCTCCATTCACAGAGACACACATGCACATAAACAAAAGTAAACCTGTACTTAGGTTATAATGGTTAGCTCAGGCTATAATGGTTTGTTTTTGTTTTTAAGTACAGTATTGACAGCAAAGTCTTTTTCTTTAAGAGATAACTTTTATTCTCCCATTAATGAGATATTAACTAATGCCACATGGTAGCTGCTGGAATTGAGTTTAACAAGTGGAGGAAGAAGCACTTCATTGGGTAATCATTCCCTGAGGATTCTAAACTCATTGCAGCAAATGAAATGTGTTATGGTAGTCTCAACAAATAATAATGGATAACTAAGATCTGGAAAACAAGTCTCGTTGTGAGGAGGGCTTAGAACTAGACAGATACAGCCAAAATTTAAACCCAAGTAAGAATACTATTGAAGTATGAAGGAAAGAACTAAGAGGTTCTACTTTCTGATTTGTTAAATATAGGAGTATCTTAGTTTGTGTTTCCATTGCTGTGAAGAGACACCTTGACCACGGCAACTCTTATAAGGAAAACATTTGTGGTGGCTCATAGGGTAGAGGTTCAGTCCATTATCATCACGGCGGGGAGCGTGGTGGCATGCAGGCAGACGGGCAGGTGCTGGAGCTGAGAGTCCTTACATCTTCACAGGCAGGCAACAGGAAGTGGAGTGACTGTCACACTGAGGGAAGCTTGAGCAAGAGACCTTCAAGAGACATACTTCCTCCAACAAGGCCACACCTCCTAGTAGTGCCACACTCCCTTTGGGGACGTTCTTCCAAACCACCACAAGAAGTTCAGCAAATCTTTGCTTTTAATTCTTTCTAAAAGACTCACATTTAATCTGCTGTTTTTAGAATGAAGCCCTGAAAACTGAGGAAGGCTGTATTCCAAATATTGCCCCTGACATCTGTATAGCATATAAACTGCACCTGGAGTGTAGCCGGCTAATTAACCTTGTCGACTGGTCAGAGGTAGGTTACAAAGAAAAGAACATGCTAGTTGTTTAACCGCTTGAGGCAAGTTTCCTACAAGTTTTTGTTTTGATTTCCTGCATTCTTTAAAAGCAAAAGTCAAAACTCAGATCAGTCTGTGCACCCCACAGAATTCAGGGTGTAGTGAATACCCCCTCATACAACAGAAGAAATTCCAATCAGGAAGAACAAGAAATGCATGGCAAGGAAGATGGATGGTGGTGGTGCATGCCTTTAATCCCAGCACTTGGGAGGAAGAGGCAGGCTGATCTCTGTGAGTTCAAGACCAGCCTGGTCTACAAGAATGAGTTCTAGGACAACCTCCAAAGCCACAGAGAAACCCTATCTGTCTCAACAAAAAAAAAGGGGGGAGTAGGTGGGTGGGGTGCATGGCAAGGTAATGGACAAGTGCTGCTGGAGGAGGGAGAGTATTACAGAGATCTTAGCTGGCAAAGCCTATGCTGAAATAGCATGTTCCAAGAAAGTTATGCAGAAGCATGGCTTTCTTTGTTTTTAAACTTTTGACTTTTTTTTTTTTGCTGTTCTGCTTTAGTTCTCTAAAACAAGCTTAATAAAAAGTCAATGTTACTTTTAATGATAACTGACAAACTTACTAGTGTGGTTTTGAGAATTTGAAATCTGATATGAAAGTGTGCCAGTTAGCAGTATTGAAGTCTGATTAGTTACAGAACCATCTCAAGGGTACACAAAAGATGCCTAGCAATAAGTTTTCATATGTCTTGTGTACTCAACAGGCTTTTGCAACAGTTGTGACAGCTGCTGAAAAAACGGATGCAAAGTCTACAACCTCAGAAGAAATGAATGAAATTGTCCAGTATCCTTTTAAAACCAAGTATTTTATGTTGTTTCTTGAGCTGGAGAGTCTAGGTCAGTGATGCAGCATGTGCTTGAATTCAGGCCCCAGCACAAAAAGTAAGTAAACAAAAAATTCACATCTAGAAATTCAACTCAACCATTCTACAACCACCTAAATTTCTAAGTGTCCTGAATTTAATCTGAGATCAAACCTAGAATTCGATTTTTATCCAGTTTTTACTATGAAGGAAATTGTCATTATTAAATTATCAATTTTTAAATATAGGCAATTCTTACATAATGCTGGGATTACTATAGATATATGTACCATCACACATAGCTCCATTTGAAACTTTAACAGTGTGTTCTAATTGCATTTAATGTATTCTAATACGATTATTTATAATTTAGGAATATTTTTCATCCACCTATTTCAATTTACCAGTTACTGTTTTAAGTTTGAAATTTTAGCCTTTTTGTCAAAAAAAAAAAAGAAAACTAATTTTCCTTAGCTAGAGTCTCCAGTGCTCGATTTATTAGAGCTGTTTCTGAACTAGAGCTTTTAGGCTTTATAAAACCTACGAAACAGAAGACTGACCATGTGGCAAGGCTGACATGGGGAGGCTGCTGAAGCGCATATAAGACAGGGCTCCACATCTAACAAAATAAAAGAAACCTGGCACATGCTACTAGAAGTGACTGCTGCTGAGTTGTTTATCCAAAAAGTGCACTGCTAACCTGAAACTTGTATCAAAACATCTTTGGAGTACTTCAAGTCTAACTAACAAATGCATGAGTAACCAAAAGCCTTTACACACAATGTAGCTATACTTTCTACAGTTGTTGCTAAACTCTAACAAAGCATTGAGTGGATAGTGTGTAAAGGATGTCATTTCTTCTTCAGGTTAAGTTACTGGCACTTGGTCAGCAATACTCATTCCTCTCTCCAGATACTTGCGCTTCTCACACCTGTACAAGTAATGACCTATAGGTGGTTTTCATGATAGAAAGATTGAAAAACCACCATTGCCTCCACACTTCTTGTGATCCCAACAGCTCAATGGCAGAGAAATATTCACATGAACAGTCATGGAGACCTTACAGCCAAGCATACAAAACTCAGAAATGTAAAGGCCTGAATGAAATAATATCTAGATCTTTTTCATGCTGAGAACTTAAATCAGACACCTAAAGCTTATTAATGTTGAACCCCCGACATAATTCAGAGACGAATGTAAAATGTTCATGTTCAGAAAAAAAAACAACCCTCTTTAAACCTTCACTTTTAACTTATATTGCAGGACTACTTTAAGAGCAATTTGCTTTAAAAAAAATTGTATGTATGTAGGGGTGCAGTGCCCAAGAAAACCAGGGATATTGATCACCTTAGAACTGGAGTTATTTGTTGAACCCCAGTTGTGGGTGCTGGGAATTGAACTCAGGCCTGCTCTGAGAGCAGAATTCATCTTAACTCCTGAACACAGATGTATGTATCCCAGATAAAACTGAGAAACCTTTGTCTCCCCAGGCTGGCTTTGCACTATTGGGTAACCCTGCCCCCCACTCAGTGCTGAGATTATAAAGTTACTTAAACAATATATCTTATGCATGTAAAATACAGAGGAACTGTTCTTAACATTGGCAGATTTTTTTCTTTTCTACCAAGGCACACGTTTCTTTTCCTAGGCATTTACCTACATTTGTACGTATCATATGCATACTCATTTTCTCTATTACCTAAGATTAGGAGCAGTACAACATGAACTGTTTTCATAGTACCAGAGTTGTCACACTAAAGTGATTTTTAATAATTACGTGGTATCCTATAGTTTAGCCCCTAGTTGAGCACAACTGAAACCTCAACTAGAATGACTTTAGTATTTCACTAAAACAAAAGAAAAACAATATCCTAATTCTAATCTAAAATCTTGAGGTGCTTTAAGTTTGTTTAAAAGATATTAAGGATGTACTGTGTACCTGCTACTCCTAAGATACTTCATAAAACAAAGATCTGTCTTCCTTGCACTGTAGCATAGCAGAACACACTATTTGTGGTAGAAAACAAGGAACAGTGGGGTAAGAAGTAGGCTTGTCATTAACAGTGGTCAGAATAAAAGTGAAGAGTGGAAAAAAACTCCATGAGCATTGATGGGTGAACCCACTAGGCAGACAGCAGCAATAATAAAGGAGCAGACAGCAAGAGCTAGAATGGGAACTGAATGAGAAGGGCAAGAGTAGGTAATAGCTCCACAGATCATTATATGAACTGCTCACTTTATCTAGGAAGCAACCTAAACAACAGACATAACTCTAAATGATCAATACCTGCTATGAGAATACAGTAAGAGCAATGATGAAGCAAAGCAGTAACCTGTTAGTTGACCACTGAGACAGTGACATTGTAGATGTACTACAATTAGATGCACACGAAGAGCCTAACAATTAGAAGGCTTGCTATCAGGGGGCTTACTATGGTTTGGTTAAGGTGTGTATATACCCAGAAGACCATGTGTGTGAGGCTTAGTCCCATACTACTGAATGGTGGTGGAATGTCTAGGAAGAAAGTTCTCAAGCCCAAGGATCCAAAAGTCCTCTTTACTCTTTGAAACAATTTAGCTCTACACTGCTGCTGCGTCACTACACACCAAAGTAACACAGACAACTCATTTCTGAAACCTTCAATGCTGAATTACAATTAACTTCTGACTTTATAAACAAATCATCTCGAGGATTTATTTTATTGTAGTTATTGAAGGCTTAGTTGGTTGAAAGAAACATTAGCAGCAAAAATGAGTTTGGCTTTGGATATGTCCTGTTAAGACATTTAAGTAAAATGTCACACAGGGCAAGGAGCTCAAACTCAAGCTTTGAGGTTTATGCTTATTTATAGTTAAAAATTCAGGGAAACAGTAAAAGTTAATAGTCAAAGCAGTTGATGGAGAAGCCAAATGAAGAGTTTCAAGCTCAAATGTTATTAACTATCAAGATAGAAATCTCAGGTAACTTTGTTAATAACGGATTAAGATAAATTTACCAGATGACCTAATCAGGTATTCAAACTCAACAGCAACTGTGGAAAGGCTATATGCTATTACTTTATAGCATGGAAACCACAGCACCACCTTACTTTTTTTGGTTTTTTGAGACAGGGTTTCTCTGTATTGTTTTGGAGGCTGTCCTGAACTGGCTCTGTAGACCAGGCTGACCTCAAACTCACAGAGATCTGCCTGCATCTGCCTCCGAGTGCTGGGATTAAAGGTGTGCACCACCACCACCACCACTACCACCTAACATTCTTATACAAGATTTACCCTAAAAACACTTGCTGTTTCTCATCAGCCTGCTCAAAACTACCTGTAACTCCAGATCTAAGAGATCCACCCCCTAAAATTTTAGACCTGCCTTCCTAGTTTGTAACTTCAAAAGCACAGGTCATATTAATGGTAGCACGAAGAAATGCTCAAAATAACAGGCTTCGTCTTTCCTTAAAGGCTGGTATCTTGAGTGAATCAATCCTAGGGTGAAGCGGGTAGGAGGAGGCTTAGAGTAATAGACAGACATTGTGCTCCAGATGAATAACACTGAGGTTAGAAAGAAGCATAAACAATTTGGCATTAATGAGTACAACTTTTTGAAAACAATTTAGAGCAGTTTATACTTGAAGGAAAAATTCAAGTAGATGACGATTATTCTTTCAACTTCTATGAATATTTTCCTAGCAAGTTGTTGCAGTGTTGAGGTAAAATGTCTGACACCTAATGAGAGGTCAACACTCTAGAATGCAGATTTATCCCAAAGAAACTCAAAGTCTCTACTAGTAGGAGATTAGCAGCATGCTATAATTTGTGTTTCTCATATGCTAATAGATTTGTGAACTGCCTGGGATACTTGTGAAAGCCCTACAACACTTTGACTGTTTACTTAAGTTAAAAACACAAAAATCCTGTTTTCAGTGATTACAAATCAGATAGTATGCTTAAGATTAGTTTAATGACTAGAAGTATGCTATTAAAATTGAGAAGGGGCCAGAGAGATAGACAGCTCAGTAGTTAATAATACTTGGTGTGCTGGGTTTTGGTGGCACACACCTTTAATCCCAGCACTCGGGAGGCAGAGACAGGAGGATCTCTGAGTTCAAGGCCAGCCTGACCTACAAGAACTAGTTCCAGGATAGTCTTGAAAAACCAAAAATAAATAAATTACTTGGTGCTACAGGAGTTTGGTTTCCAGCCTCCACACGGGCAGTTTAACAATTGTCTGTCTTCTGGCCTTAGACACTTAAATATTTTTAAAATTAAAAATAGAATTCACTGAGCAGTATTTTTGGGGGGGGGGTGTAGGTGTTCTGTCATTGAGCAGGCTGGCCTTGAACTCCTAATCCTCCTGCCTCTACCTTGACACCACCAAGTTTACAAATGTATTGTTCATTACTTTGTAAGAATGCTTCATTTGGAAACCATTTGTGGAAAGTGTGTTACACTTATTCATGTGAGGTTAGTGTTTTGATAGTACTTAATGTATGTGCTCCTGAGTGTATATGTATGTACCATGTGTATCCTGAGACCTTTGAGTTCACAAGAGGAATCAGTTAGTGAGCTGCTATGTGGGTGCTATGAACCGAACTTGGGTCTTATACAAGAGCAACAAGTGTTCTTAACTGCTGAGCCTCTCTTTAGCCCCTATCATGCTGATTTTGTCAAGACCACATAGTCTCAACAAGGCCTGTGGGCATCTGTGGGTGGCTGATAACTGATTAGGAAGCACCAACCTGAAAGTGAATGGCACTGTGTAAGAGAAGTCTAACCGACTACTATGCGTGCATTCATTGCTGTCTGCTCTTACCAGTGGATGCATTGTCCTGTTGTTTGACTTTCCCACTCTGGTGGACTGGGACTGCGGATTGAGCTAAAAGATATTTTCTACCCTAAACTGCTTTTGGCTGGGGTATTTTATATCCACTAGAGCAACCATGCTTTCATTATCAAATCATTCAACAACATTAAAACTGGAATCAAAAGGTAAAACTTCTATACCCGTTTGAGAGCTTGTTACGTAACATGTTGTCATACAATTTTGAATCAGAACTTAATTTTGGGAAACAGCATTTAGTAAAAGGTGAACCTTACCAGAAATCTAACTTTATTGAAAATACTTATGTTCAAAACTTTATTCAAATACTACCCATGTGTACAATTCGAGAACAAGCAGAATAGAAGTAAATGTTTTATTTTTCCAACTAAACTCCAGTGCTACAAGGGCAGTAAAACAATGATACACTGGGGGAGGGGGGTGGGATGCAGCAATAAACATTTGTTAAAAAGACTGATAGAATAAATAAAACTACCAAAAAAATAATAATAAAGGAAATCATATAAACCCATTCTGAAACCCCAAGAAAAGTCCTGAAATACAGAAATGCCCTCCTCCTCCACTATTTCACAGAAGTACTGTCGACTAACTGCTTAATTGTCCTGGGATTACATTCTAAATTATTAATAACTGGTTACAGCTTGGTTGTAGTGCACAATTAAAATCACACTAACTTCATCTGACGTGTCATTCTACAGTTTTATTTACATAACCAGTGAAGGGCATGTTCTAGAATGCCAACTTTAATCCCTTTCAAACATTAATATAAAGAAGCCAAATTGTAATGATACAGCAAAACGAGGCCACTGATATTAACACAAGTAGCAAAGGTCCAGGTGGTAATGACATCACGGAAATTTCCAAAACCAATTGCTGCTGCCTAAGAGTGGTTGCCACTGACGAAAGCTTGAAATAACCTGTATTCACAGATGGGTACTGGCATTGCTGCGTGTCATAGTTGGGACCTTCTGCAACAACTCAACAAGGAACAAGGCAGCTCACAAACGCAAAGGGGTGATTCATGAAACATCTGGAGGAAAAAAGGAGTATTAGTGCAAAGAACGGGGCAAAATTAGATAATGCATTCCTAGCATTACCCCTAGATATTTAAAGGAATCAAAACCTTTTATCAACTTTTAAAATATGAAAACACGGTCACTTCAGTTTGTAGGTCAAAGGTCAAATACTTACAACTAGCAGGCTGTTCTCCATATCGCCGCATTATCTGATCATGCGTAAACTTCACAAATGCATCATATTGTTCTACAAATAAAGGTATGCATCAATTACATGACTTGCAAGATATATAATGTACCTGAAAATATACAGCCACATAAAAGCACCCCAACACCTTCATCCTTTCCATAACCTCGGTAGTAATTGTCAACCGCTCAGATGATTGTTTTCACAGAATACAACATAAAAATTTGAATTTACTAATATTGTAGCTGATCTATATGACTATTTCTTTTCTGGGACCAATAAGGTGAGGTATGGTTTTTTTGTTTGTTTGTTTTTTGTTTTTTTGCTGAAATGTTCTGGTTCATGGGCAACACTGTATCAATGTATAGAAAAAATAATTTCACCAATGTAAAAATAAGGTGGGAATAATTCACGAGTTTCTTGATGTGGCCATTTGAATAAGAATGGACCTCATAGGTTCATATATTTCAATGCTGAGTCGCCAAGGAGTGCAACTCTGAAAGAATTAGGATTAGGAGGTGTAGACTTGTTGGTGTGCATCACTGGGGGTGGGTGTTGACATAGACTATTTGTTTAACTAGGGAAAGATGTGTTACATTTGTTTATGCTGCATTTTTTTTTAATTACGTAAAGACATGTTTTCCCTTGCCTACCCAAGGCACCAGACTGGTCAAATAAAAAGCTGAATGGCCAATAGCTAAGCAGTAGAGAGATGAGAGGGGCTGGAGAATAATAAGAGGAGGCATCTAGGCTCAGGAGGAGGGAGAGGAGGATGAAGGAGAGAGTCCCAGTTAGGCAGCTGCCAGTCAGCCATGGAATGGAACAAACAGAATGAAAGGTGAAAAGCCCAAGACATAACAAAGAGGGAGAGAAACAGGTTAATTTAAGTTATATCAATGAGCTAGCGGGACAACCATAGGATAAAGCTGATCATTCATAACTAATAAGTCTCTGTGTCATGACTTAGGAGCTGATCCAAAACAAAGCCTGCTATGGGCCTTGAAGTTTCATAACTTGGACTTTCTCTTCCCAGGAATCAGGCTGTAGTTCTCAGTTGTTGCTCAAGACCTCTCTGCATGCTGCCACAATGAACTAATCTCTAAAACTGAGCAATCCCCCAATTAAATACTTTCATAAGAGTTGCCCTGGGCATTATGTCTCTTCCCGGCAATAGAGTAAAACACTGGGGTATTCTAAAATAAAGTCATTTATTACCTGCAAGACTATTTTTTTTACCTGCAAGTTTTGTGTTCAGTATTTCTTCATATTCTTCTCGAACTTTCTCTTCTCGTTCTTTCAACAAACGTTCACAGATCATCCCAACCTGCCTTAGAGTAAATAAGGGCTGTTCTTTTTTTAATGGTGAGGATGTTGCAGATGAAGTACCTATGTACAACATGAATAAAACAGCATCCGATTTAGAACCATAACAGAATACCTCCTCAATGAAGATTTCATTTAGACTGACCCATGTCACTTAGACTCTATCAGTTAATGACTCTAGAAAAAGATATGTCATTCAAAGGAAAAGCCTAAGGATGAATGGAGAAAACCTCAAAACATCATTGCAACGATGGAGCCCAATACAAAACTTTCACTCTCCATCCCACTGCTTAGAACATTCAGTGGCTAATTTACAAAATTTGCTATAAAAGAAATATAACTGGCTTAAAGCTTTACTTTAATACTAGAATAACACTATAAAGACACTTATTTTATTGTTAATTGCTTATATTTTAAGGCCATACGGTCTCACAATCAGATTATACCACCACTTCACTATTACTCGTTTTCCAAACTCTTTAAGTTTCCTATTTAAAAAGAATCATGTCTTAAAAAGAAAAATAGAGAATTACTGCTCTTAAAAAAATACCTTTATACACACATACAAGCCTATATGTGTATAAACATATATTGGTGATATTGGTGTGTTTGTGTAGTGATAGGCATCAAACCAGCCTACCACTGTACAGAATTACAGCCCGGATCCTCCTCGCGCCCCCACCCCGTTTTGAGTTGCTGTAGCTGGGCGTTGGTGGCGCACACCTTTAATCCCAGCACTCGGGAGGCAGATACATCTCTGTGAGTTCGAGGCCAGTTCCAGGATAGCCTCCAAAACAATACAAAGAAACACTGTGGGGGGAGTTGCTGTAGGGAAAATTCTGGAGTATAGATGCTTAAAAAAATACATTTGACACTAAGTTTTGAATGGTGACCATAATCCCCTTCATTAATTTAATTCACATAAAATCAGTCAAAACAGAACCAGAGTTATTAAAACTAAAGCAATTTTATCCAAATGTAACTGCAACAGCAGTGTTTGTCAACATCAAATTAGCAAAAATATTCCTTCCGTGTTTTTGTAATGAGAAAATTCTTTTATACTAATTGCTGAACTTTACAAATAGTATACCAATATATCTGTACAAGTTGACTCATGAACAAAGATTCAGAAATGTTCGTTTCTGTGACTTCTCAAAGGAGGGAGCTCTGATCATGATTATTTTTTGAATTGTGTACTTTTTTCATTACAGTTTTTCATTATAGTAACATCTGCTAGGATAGTCTGTAGAGGGAGAAAACCATGTATATTTTATGGCTCCAAGTTCTGAAAGATTATTAATGTAACAACCACTGATAATATCTAATAATGAGATATGGCATAGAAAAAGATTTCCTTAGACACTCATCCTCTTTAAGAATCATTTAAAGTACTTTGATCTCCTAAAACTGCTCTTGGCCTAAAGATCATTTGTGATAATCTGGCTGGTAACTCACAATTATGACAGCTACCCACTACATCTCTGCTGAAGTGCTGCATACACAGGCAAGCTCTCACCTATATTACCAGCTGTTTCCTCATCTTGCTGAGGTGCCTTTATCTGCCTACACTGACTCATCCTAGTTAGACTTCTTAGATCTGTCTCATCAGAATAAAGTATACTAGATTTAGACCACAAATACCAAGGCTAGTTTACCTTACATTGAAATCCCAAAACTTAATTCTAAGAATTAAAACTGACAGTAGAAAAACTTGAAGAGAACCCTATTGGCAACTCTCCAATATTTACTGCTGAAGAATCTCCCTATCAAATTTTGTTTGATTACATCTTTTTTGTGTTTGTGTTTTGCTCTGAATTCTGCCAGGTTTTCTTACCTCTACTAAGGAGAAGAAAGTGCTACCTGGCAGGGCATTTACTAAGATGGCTCTTTTTCAGCTATGTAACTTCAGTATCCTGTTCACTCCAGTCAGCCCTTTCCTATAGTAAAAAAGGTTAACACACACACACACCAACCCCCCCCCCATTTCTTCCAAAGGGCAAATATGGGTTTAAAAAAAAAAAACTGATGCCCAATGTAACAACGACTACATGGACGGACATTTGTATAAAGCTATCAGAAGAATTTTTAAGTCATGTTTTAAATTTATTTTTACATTCCAATCCCAGTTCCTCTCCTCCTGCTCTCCCCACTCACCCCACCTCCCATCTGCTCCATGGAGAGAGTAAGGCCTCCCCTAGGAAGTCTACTAAGTCTGTCCCATCATCTTGTTGAGTCACGGCCAAGGCATCTCCCCAACCCTACACCCCTGTGTCTAGGCTGAGCAAGATATCTCTCCATACAGAAGAATTTTTTAATATAACTGACAGATCAATAATCTAAAATGGCAGTGTTCAGACACCATTATCTAACAAAGCATATAGTGGGACTGGAAAGAGCTCCATAGTTACAGGTTCTGTTTTTCTGCAGAGGACCTGGGTTTGGGTCCCAGGCCCTACATGACAGAGGGCTCATTTCATTATCTTTCAGAGTTCTGACCCCCTTCTGGCCTCTGTGAGCACCAGTCATACAAGTGGTAGAAGTACATACATGCAGACAAAAGTATAAAAATAAATAAAACTGGGTGTTTTTAAAGCATACAGTAACAAACACACTGGTGACTTTTTAATGGAAGTACAAGTTATACTTATGCAGTGCCCGCTTTAGGGTTGCTATATAAAAGTGGCTGTTGGTTGATGGAAATCCAGGTGCTGATTATTTCTTATACTATAAATAGCATAATTTTGTTAATCAAAATAGTATATATATTACATCATTATACTTCCCCATCATTTCTCACATAACATCTTTCACTGAAAGTTTTTTATTACCTGGTGACGCTGGTCCACTGATGAGAAATGCATGTGACTGTGACTCAGAACTACAACCTGGGTCTGTCTGCTGAAAACCAGCTTCTAAATGTCTTCTCTTCTGCATACGCTTATACTCCTGTTTTATGTTGTACAGAATTTGTTCTGAAAGCAAAAGAAGTAAATACTTGGAAAGATTGAAATTTTCACACACATATACAATTTGAAACATCCTGCCCCCGCCCCCAGGAATTTCTTTAAGCTCAATTAACCAGCCCTTTTTCAGAAGCAGTATAGTATAGTATATCCAACCCTCTTCTGGCCTCTTCAGGCACATATTTGTGGCAAATGCCCCCAGACACATATATACACATAAAATGAATTTTTTTAATGATCTATTATTTTTACTTTTATGTACATTGGTATTTTGCCTGCATGTATGTCTGTGTGAAAGTGTCAGATCTCCTGGAACTGGCGTTATAAGCAATTAATTGTGAGCTGCCATATGGGTGCTAGGAACTGAACCCAGGCTCTCTGGAAGAACAGCCAGTGTTCTTCTTAACCACTGAGCCATCTCTCCGGCCCCCATAAAATGAAATCTTAAAAAAAAAATAGCAAAAAGCATATACATACCACCTGCAATCTAGCAATTCAACAACATCAAATCCTGTTGAGCACTAACTAGTAAAAGCTAAACTTAAGCTTTTTACTCAAGACAGTGGTCAGGTAGTCTGACTAAAACACATTTTACTCAGAGCGCATATGTGTGTGTGTGTGTGTGTGTGTGTGTGTGTGTGTGTGTGTGTGTGTGTGTATAACAGGCATTTCCAATAATTAGAAGGGAGACTCTGTAATTCAAGCTTATGCCAGTGAAAAGTGACCACAGATCTAAAATGGCAAAGTATAAGGCAATTAAAATTTCACTATGCATAAAACTGTCCCTGTCATTAATATGAAGTACAATGAAACCTGAAACTATTCCAGCATTAACAAAGAATTATGAATCATGGGGAGAAAAGCCCATGAGAAATAATTATGGTACAACATGGAATCTTTTCAATACATAAGAACCACTGTACTATAATGCAATTATCTTGAACACAGCCACTGAAACAGTTAAAATTATATCCAGCTTATCATTTTTGAGCCAATACGATTCACTATACCAAGATTTCTAATTACAAATAGGGACCATTTGATCTAATCGAAAATGTCTACCTGAGGTTTCTACTTCCCATCACCCACCTCCACACTTTCTCACTAACCCCTTTAGTTCTGTGTGAAACTAAATCCCAAGAAGTTTATTCATCCTAACTGAAAGCAAAAGTAAGCAAAATGAAAGGTAGAAACAAACAGGCAATAAAAAGATGCAGGAAGTGATGCATTAACTTCTATATTCAAGACTTATACACAGTAACAATCCTGTTCAATATTTAATACTGGTGCCTTCCATTTTAATCTTCAGTACTCTTTTCTTTGCCTAAGAAAATACTGAGAATTTAAAACAAAGGATCATTGAGTCTTTTGCCTGCATGTGCTTAACATATGCATGCAGTGCCAGTGGAGGCCAGAAGAGGGCATTTGATCTCTCAGAACTGGTGTTAAGAACAGCTGTGCTTGCTGGGAATAGAATCCAGGTCCCCTGCAAGAGTAGCAGGTACTCTTAACACTGAGTCATTTCTCCAGCCCTTCCCTCTAACTTTAAACATTTTATTTTTTAAAAAAGATTTAATTATTATGTACAGTGTTCTGCCTGCATGTATGTCTGCAGGTCAGAAGAGAGCACCAGATTTCATTACAAATGGTTGTCCTGGAACTCCAAATTTTCCCGCATTAGTCTACCATGTATGTACATTACTTCTATCCAGATATCTGACTCAAGCTCCTACTGCACCTATAAAGTAATAAAGTTGTACTAAAGTCCTCCTATATATCAGTAAAATACTTACCTACTCATTCTGAAGACACTTCTATCCAGTCATTTCTTTATTAAACAAACATAGTTACATATTTTCTCTAAGAACATGTAATATCAACATTGTATTAACACAAAATACATAAAAATAAAAGGTCAAAGCTTCATTTGTGGGGGGGTTCCTTTAGTGCATGCAAAACATGATTATATTCCTAACTAGTTGTATCCCAGTGAGTTATGCCCCTCTGTGTAAACTTTAAACCCTGTATTACTCTTTTACCTTTAAAAACAAAAGTGAAAGCCCCAGCAAAATCTAACTCTAGGCATTTACATTCTAAAATTTAGTAGATATCACTAAGCGATAATAAATGTTGCTTCCTTATAGCTAAGTTTATCGGTAAACCAGCAATATCCTCTTGGGTTTTTCTGTGTAGTCTTGGCTTACCTGGAACTCACTCTGTAGACCAGGCTGGCCTTGAACTCAGAGATCTGCCTACCTCTCTACCTCCCAAGTACTGGGATTAAAGGTGTGTGCCACTACCACTCGGCCCTTTTGGAAAAGTAAGCAAGCTAAGTAAAGGTAAACAGAAACCTTTTTACTGATTATTCAAATCCTAGGCACAACGAACAAGATCACAAATAAAGAGAACAAGGCACAGGAGTTTACAAAAAGAACTAAGGGGCTGGGTGGATCAGTGCTAAGAGCACTTGCCCTGATGTATGAAATGAGTTAGTTCCTAGCATCCAGCTAAAAAAGCATGTGCCTGGAAACCCAGCCCTGGGGACGGAGGCAGGAAGACCCAGTTTCACTGGCCATCCAGCCTAGCTGGGATGAGCTTTCAGTTCAGTGAGAGATCCTGACTCAAGATGACATATTAGAGGGGAGGGACAAGTGGATAGCAAGTAAAAATAACAATAGGGAGAATCCCAAATTGAGAGCCAGGAATGTCAATGTATTTCCAGGGTCTGTAAGCTCTAAAAGTCTAAGATGTACCCAATCCATTAAAGTTTCAAATTTCCTTAACGCATTACTAGATCAAAAGCTAAGGTTCCATGAATAGTTTTCAAAAGTTTTGTGTATGAGACTCTTTAATATGGTGTATACTATTTCTTTCTTTAAAAAGAAAATATTGTGTGAATTTATATACATCTGTGTAAACCACCATACACATATTGGGGTCTGAGGACAATTTGGGAAGACACTCTCCTTCCACTACAGGATCATCAAATTCAGTTCCCCAGACTTGACAGCAAGTGCGCTCACACATTTAGCCATTTGCCAGCCACTATGTCATTTAATTCTCTATGGAGTATCTGAAAAATTAAAGCGAACGTACAACTAGACAAAGAATGAGTAAACAAAGGAATCTTGAAAAGTTTATGATTTATAGAAAGGAACACAAATGACAAAATCTGTTCACAAGTACAGAAAATCTGTAGTAACCATTAAGACTGAACATTAAGAAACTTACAAATAAAATAACATACAATTTTGAATTTTATAGACAGTGTCATGTTTCTATAATTTCAAATATACACAAATGGGTACTGATATAGAGACCCATCTTTGTATAGCAGTTATTTTTCCAGGATCATCAATTTAAAAATTAAAACATTTCTTAATTTCGCCATTAAGAAGAACATGTAAGGCCAGCCTGGCTGATCTACATAGCGAGTCCTCACCATTCAGTGTTATGTAATGAAACCCTGTCTGAAAAATAACTAACTGGGATTCATAACCCCCCAAAACCTCAATTAGCAGGTGGATTCTCTTGCTACTAAATTCTCATTCATATGACATCAACAGGGATGCGTTAATCTGATTGCTTTTTGTTGTGTGCCTCTATTGTAAGTATCTTCTCAAATAGCTAGAAAACTGTGGGGAACTCTTAAACTTTAAAACAAAGCAAAAACAGCAACAGCATTAAGTAGGAGAGACAAAGGGGAAACTGAACCAATCAAAACCCAAGGTGTGCACTACAGAACACATCGTTCCCTCTAGTCTAGAAGCAAGGGGTCCAGCTCACATTCCAACTCACCACAGCCATAAAGGTAAAATAATTTAAGTTACTAAAAGGGTTTTTATAATAAGCTGCTGAAGTATCGTTATCATTGGCCTACCAGTAAAATAACAGAATTTGACCTTGCAGTGGTTACAGCTTTTCTTCCTCGCATAGATGATAGAAATGTTATCTAATGTAAACTTAGAATCTAATTTGGCTTGCAAAGACAGAGGGGACAAGATTTTTTAGAGGGCAGCATAATTAAAGTTGAAATACAAATCCATTTCCTATTCATGTGCTCAAGCACTCTTCCTCGCAAATAAGCTACACAGAAAAATGGTGTCAACATTTGCTCAGTGATGTTTCACACACTAAACATCCTATTTGACTCTAGTACCTTCTTTATTATTTTTTTTTAAATGTTTATATGTGTCTGTCTGTGCATACATGTGTGGGTACCCAGAGATGCCCCTGGAGCTGGAATTACAGGCAGTTGTAAGCTGAATACAATGGTTGCTGGGAACAGAACTCAAGTTCTCTGCAAGAGCAATAAAAACTCTTAACTGATGATCTCTCCAGCCCTGTGTCTTCTTTTTAAAAAACAAATGAGTGTGTGTTCAACATCTGAAAAACTGTCTCTCTGATCTCTAAGGTAATCATCATGTGACTGATGGTAAACAAATACATTTTTCTATAGTGGCTACTATAAAAGAAGAATTAAGACTAACTCTCCACAAGAAAATATTGATTGAAATCTACGGAGTAATCCATGAGATTTAAAAGCCAACAGATTTTGAGCTGGGGGAAAGGGGGACGAAGACAATGGAGTGGCCCTCTTGGAATTCCACCTCATAAGGTGAAGACAACACAGGAGCAAGATGGCTAGATCTGGATTCAACTGAGAGATCCTGTATCAATAACTAAGATTAACAGTGATTGAGGCAAATTCCAGAAGTCAATCTTGAACCTCAGCTAAGACATATGCAAACGTGTATACATATGTACACTTACCATACCCACAGGAAAAAAATAAGGAGATTTCACAAAAATCCTGGCTCCTATTAGTGGGGTAACCATGGGGAAGATCTAACAATAAAAGGCCCAAGTCCCCGTCAAGAGAAATGGTCAGATTAAAGATACAAATTAGTGAGTCATCTGTAAATAGAAATTGAGGTCATGGAACTACTTGGGGAGCTATTAAGTGAGGTGGCCATGACTGAAACCCTATATTTGCCAGGCAATGCTGGCACACACCTTTATTCCCAGCACTTGGGAGGCAGAGGCAGGTGGTTCTCAAGTTCTAGACCAGCCTGGTCTACAGAGTGAGATCCAGGGCAGTCAGGACTGTTTCAAAGAGAAACCCTGTCTCGAGAAAAAAAAAGAAAGAAGAAAATCCTATATATAATGCTAGATGAATACAGAAAGAGCCAAAAGTAGAGAAAACTTAATTAAGCATGGAAATGGGTATCTAAAAGCTCTTCCAAGCTACTTTTGGAGCAGAACCTAGAAGAAAACAAGATTTCAACCGAACCTGAAAACAGCAAAGTCAAAGCAAAGATGCAGTTGAAAGGTCTGTGCGTGGGGGTAGTTAGGAGGACAAGGTCCTTTTGGAAGAGAATTCTTCCTTGACTTTTATTAACTCATTTAATCCACAGGGATATTTATTAAAAAAAAAATGAGACTGGGACAAAGTTGGTAATGTTAGTACTAGGAAACTAAAGAAACTGCCAGTTCTGACCTCGTTTTTTTTCTGTAGAAAGGCAAGATTATTTATTGAAAGGCACAATTGCTAGACAAATTTTAAAAGTCCCATTCAATTCTGTTCTGTACCCAACACTAAAGTGGAAATGCTTTTAGTCCACACAACCCTAGAGGCAGGAACTATCAAGTACACATTTATATAAATGACTTAATGTTCCAGTGTCTTCCTTCTGAAATGTCACAGTCAACACAGATCTGAGCCTGAGGCCCACAGAGTTAATTAAAATCTACCACTCTTCTGTGCTGTATTGCTATATCAAGCCAATATTCCACAAGTACCACAAACACCTAAATAAATCACAATAAAGAAAGCTAATGCTTAAAATCAGAATGCTGATATTTAAAATGAAGAATAATTCCATCTACCTTGAAACAACAACCACTGACTATATGCAAAACAACAAATTGTAAGAAATCTCATGCTGTGATCAGAAATTCACATAAGAGATGGCTCCTGAGTCTCTAAACCACCTCCTGGTAAGATAGGCTTCTATATTCAAGGGAGTATTGATTGCTGTTTAAATAAGGGATTACTATATAAACCACACCACAATGCTAGTCTCCAATAATGCACTATTTCAATACTAAGTCACTGAAGACTGGTACAGTCAACATCAGGTTATCCTGTCTTGGAATAGCAACTATTATCTATACTTCCAATTATATCATTTAGAAAAGTTCTTCCAGGTAATTACATTTCAGCACTGGGTAGTCTCTTAGGGACAGGGACAATAACAGTTGGAAAATTCTATATTTTATTCAATTGCTAAGGCAGTTTACCAATGCTCACAATACTCTTAATTTTTGAAGCAAAGTCTCAATATGCATCTTATGCTGGCCTCAAACTATTCAAGTTATCCTCCTGCCTCAGCTTCCTAAGTGCCACCACACTCAGCACTATCTCATTAAAAAAAAAAAAAAAGCACTGTGGTGTGGCTTTAATAAACCAGCACTCTGGAGACAAAGGCAGTGGCAGTCAGGTCTACATAATGAGTCCCAGGGCAGTCAGAGCTATGTAAAGAGACCCTGCATCGATGGATGGATGGATGAACATAAATGTTTCAGTGAATGATGAATGACAAAAAAAGAAAACAGCTCTCCTAAGCTCATCCCTAATCTATCTTCATTCTTATTTTCTTTAGATGTTAAAGTAGCAACAAAAATGAATACTAAAAAGTCAGTGAACATATAATTTCCGTAGAGTAAGCAAATCTCCGATAATGGTGAATAAGACTTTTTTTTAAAATATGTGGGCTGGAGAGATGGCTCAGTGGTTAAGAGCACTGTCTGCTCTTCCAGGGTTTGAGTTCAATTCCTATTAACCACACGGTGGCTCACAACCATCTGTAATGAGATCTGGTGCCCTCTTCTGACCTGCAGACAGAACAAATAAATCTTAAAAAAAATTGTAATGCTGCCGGTGCATATTTATCATCCAGGAGGAATATGAGGAAACATTAAGAAGTAACACCTTGAGGCCTAGCGGTGGTGGTGCAAACCTTTAATCCCAGCACTAGGGAGGCAGAGGCAGGCAGATTTCTGTGAGTTCAAGGCCAGCCTGGTTCACAAGAGCTAGTTCCAGGACAGCCTCCAGAGCCACAGAGAAACCATCTCCAAAAACAAAAACAAAAACAAACAAAAAAACCTTGGTGCTGGAGAAATGGCTCTTGCAGGACTAAGGTTCCATTCCTAGCACCTACATGATGGCTCACAACCATCCCTAACTCCAGTTCTAGGTGATCTGTCACTCTCTCTCTTCTAACTTGGGGGCATTGCCATGCCTGTGATGCACATTAATAAACACTCATACATATAAATTTTTTAAAAAGGAAGTTACTCAGCCAGAGCTGGTGGCACACGCCTTTAATCCCAGCACTTGGGAGGCAGAGGCAGGCGGATCTCTGTGAGTTCGAGGCCAGCCTGGTCTACAGAATGAGTTCCAGGACAGCCTCCAAAGCCACAGAGAAACCCTGTCTCGAAAAACAAAAAACAAAACAAAACAAAACAAAAACTTTCACTGAATTAGTTACTACAAATCAACTGAATTACACTTTAACTATAGGGTCACACAACAGTTTAAAAAGAACTGATAAAGAATTATGGAGAAAACTGCAATTCTATTGTTTCCCCAACTGTAGCATTTCTAAGAAACCTGGGAAATGGCAACTGAATAACTCAACAAATAAAATTTAATATTTTAAAGCTTTGTAGTAAGACGTTAATTAAGAGGGTACCAATAACTTTGAAGCTATTTTCAAAGTTGGTATCAGTCTCGTGTGACCCACGCTAGACTTAAAACATTCAGGGACCTGTCTTTGGTCATTGATACACGACTATTAATCTCTCAGATAGGGTTGAGGGTTGAGGTATGCTGAGATAAATTGAGTTCTAGGATCAACATACAGAGCAGTCATCTGCAGATAGGCTGAAGTGTTTCCCTTCTCTTTACCTTCTTAAAATTAATAATCTTGTCCAAGGCAAGTAATTCATCAAATTTTCACATATGCACAGAGAAAATTCTGGGGGTTAACAGTACTGAACAGTATTAAGGTCAATAGTACGGGGGGGGGGCACTCTGTTGAACACTAGGGCTTTAAGAATCACAAAATCCTGACTAATTCAGTTACAGGTACTTGAAAATACCCATCTCCAGTGTCCCTATATATCTAGTTTAATGAACCAACTCTCCAACCAAACTACTCTTACTATCATTTCGTACTTTTTGTTTCTTTTCAGATAGTAAAATATAGCTAAAATGGGGCTGGAGAGGTGGCTCAGAGGTTAAGAGCACTGACTGCTCTTCCAGAGGTCCTGAGTTCAATTCCCAGCAACCACATGGTGGCTCACAGCCATCTATAATGAGATCTGGTGCCCTCTTCTGGCTTGCAGACACACATGGAGACAGGATGTTGTATTCATAAATAAATAAATCTAAAAATATAGCTAAACCTAGACACTTCCACTTTATCTATCTTCTCTGCACTTTGATTTATCATGTAAATGCACACTTCCCACAGCACACAAATAAAGGTCAAAGGACAGCTTTTAGGAGTTGTTTTCTTTCCACCGTGTAGACCCCAGTGATCAAATCCAAGGGGCCCCAGGCTTCCAAAAACACTTTCACTGGCTGAACCATCTTGCTAGCGCTGAATGTCTTTATTTTTAACCTTTCAAGCATGATGCTACCTACCCGTTTTCCTGGTCTATCTTAACAGTAAGGAAAACATACCTAAGTAACAAAAGAACAAAGTAATTCAAAGCTGAAGACTGTCTCCGTGGCAACGTTGGCTAGTAGCATCCCTACATGGTTATCTTTTATGTTTCTATACTCAAGAGTTAGGCTTCATTTTTTTCTTCTACCTTAAAGGGGGGGCATCTAAAATGAATACAAATGCCTTGTGCTGTTCTTTAATGGCCCTAAGAGATTTTTCCTTTCTTTTTTACAGTATTGGTGTCAAACTTGGGGAGATTCTTGCTAGACAAGCACTCTATCACTGGGCCAACATGCCAATTCCAACTTAATAGGATTTTTAAATGCATAATTTTTAGGGATATGAAATAACTGGTGATACACACTCCTAAATATTAGGTTTATAATCCATAGTACAAACACCACTATTAAAAGCATAGTGGGAAACTAGAAGTAATTTAGCAGCTGTCTAAATAACCACAAATATTAAAAGACACTTCTGGCTCAATAAAATGACATCTGAAGTGAGACACTGCCTTCTCCAAAAGACATTTGTTTGCCTAGAACCATTTATATTTCCTTTAAGCCAGCTGGTATCTCCATTTGGAGGCATGTATCAATGTCTAGTGAACAATCTATTTCCCATTCACAAGCTGAAGTTTCCATTTTTTAATGGCAAGTTTCCAACAAATACAATGAGTTCTTACAATGGAATTTAACTATTTGTCCAACTCAGTTCCTAAAACAAAACTACAGCAATGGAACCAAGCTACAAACAATGTACACATTAATGCTAACTGGCCAACTCACAAAGAAGTTAATATCTACAGAAGGCCATTCACCAGACCATTGATTCATAGTACAATTACAAAAACACTGTGTCACTTACAATGTTGCATAATATTTTGGTTTTACTGAAACAATTCCTTTAGTGGTGCACACTTTCAATCCCAGCACTAGGGAGGCAGAGGCAAACAAATCTCTGTGAGTTCAAAGCCAGACTGATGTCTACAAAGGGAGTTCCAGGACAGTCTGAGCTGCTACACAGAGAAACCCTGTCTCAAAAAACAAAAACAGACAAACAATCAAAAAACAAGCAAAAACTCCTTTCTTAGGAATGCCAAGACGGATCTTTTGGTTACACAATAATATAGACATTAAAAAAGAATTCAGGTTGCCAAATAAAGACAGCCCCTTAAATGCTGTTGGTCAGGGGGGTGTCCTAGATACAGGCTACTGCCAATGCTATCAGTTGCCCTCTAGAACTTGATGATTAAGACTCTATTGCTGAGGACACCATATACTCTGGTAACAGGACATGGAGCAAGCTAGTACTGACCCAGAAGCTCTTTCCTGTTAGCTAGCTTCCAGTCACAGAAGGTGTTTTGCAGGCTACTATGAAAGAAGTCATCCAACAGCATTACCCAGCTGTCAACTCTGAGCTACAAAAATGATCTATTTGGCATGATGAGCCCATGAATGCAATAATGGCATGAATTGTCACGGGGTAAATGTCCTGCTTTCTGATTGGGCTCATGATTTCAGGTGCTCCAAGCCAGAAACACATGCTTGACACTGTAAATCTGGTCAGCAACCCATGGCTGGAGTGTTCATAGGCTCCAGGGGTGAGTGAGCCTACTATTATTTTGTTAAATGGACATGGTATCAAACTGCCCTATAAATTTGTATCTTTGTACCTATAGATAAATGTAGCTCTCAGACCTCAGAGAAGTTTCTTTGTATACTATACAGTTTACACAGAAATTTACAGCTGCTCAAAGTGAAGAGCTCAGCTACAAAGGATTCCTATTACATCTCCTCCCACCAACACTCGGGGATCATCTTGGAAAGGCAGCAAAAACAAAGGGCCAGATGTCAGGGAAGACCAAAATGAAACTGTGTCTTTTTGACATGACAGAACTGAATTACAGCAACAGTTGTCACAGGTCCAAGACCTGCATAAGATCAAGCCAGTCAACATTTATACCCAAGACTCCTCCCTTAGCTGGGGACCTATTAACTGTTGATGGACAGTCAATTTTCTTTAAGCTCTCAGTAAATCAGCCATGCTCCAATGGATGACCCCAAATCCATGAGTATAGATAGGCAACACAAAGTGGGACTTGACAAGTTATTGGGGGGGGGCATGAAATGGGAAGCAGGGAAGAAAGTAGGGGTGGATCTGGGAAGTTATGTGTTTGATCAAAATACACTTAATATATGTATGCATTAAATTCTCAAAGTACTTGGAAAAAATACATCCTTAAAATCTTTAAGGCAGGGCAGCACCCACCCTTTAATCCCAGCACTTGGGAGGCTGAAGCAGGCAGAACACTGAATTCCAGTCAAGCCAGGGCTATGTGATGAGTCCATTTCAAACACAAACACACATACACACTCCCTCTAATTTAAAAAAAAATTAAGTCACTTTTCCACCAACTTCCCAGGATAAGTATTTGATGCTCTCATTTTCCCAAATTCATTTAGATACTTCCCTCTCCCTACCTCCCCCCACTCCCCAACCCACCCATCCTCACTATTCTTTTACACACTATGAAGTATTCTAAGCATCACTCAATTATAATAATAGACCAGAGGGCACAAACTTTGGGGGGAGGGGTCATGTAAAAGACCAGACAATAATTATGAATCAAAATATTCTCTTCACAACCTTACCAAGATAACCTGTAGTGAACATTAAACTTTAAAGGAGGGCAGACACAACTGTAACAACTGTTTTTCAGGGCACTGACATTTAAATTCCTTTGATTTCTCAATATCATGAAATAATCATTTTTATTCTTTTTCAGCCATTTTAAAATGTTAAAAAAAAAAATCTTTATCTCCCAGACAGTACAAACACACTTGGCCATAGTTTGTCAAACCTACCTAAAGCACAGTTCTGAATCAGTAAGTACACAAAAAAAACCATGTTTGAGATATGTATAAAAAGAGGCCAGATTAAGGCTGAAGAGATGGTTCAGTTGGTAAGAACACTGGCTGGTCTTCCAGAGGTCCTGAGTTCAATTCCCAGCAACCACATGGTGGCTCAAAACCATCCGTAATGAGATCTGATGCCCTCTTCTGGTCTGCAGGGATACATACAGACAGAAGACTGTATATATAATAAAAAAATAAATTTAAAGGGGGGGGCAAGAAAGGAAGCCACTGTTAATTAACATAGTAACAGTTTCAAGTTTTGAGGCTAAGAAAATAAACAAGAACCCTTCAACTTGCCCTTTTCTCTAGTATTAAGTTGCAAGTTTGAAAAACATTGACTTAAATAAGTGTAGTCATCAAATCAGTTTGAAAAACATTGACTTAAATAAGTGTAGTCATCAAATCAAAGTTTGGAATCACCTTCTTGGAAGGCCTAAAATAGCAGTCAGGTTTAAAACAGGGCCCAAGTTCCTGAAGCTACTAGTGAGCCATGGTGGAGCTTCAACAGCACTGTCAGAGGTAACATGAGGCGTCCTTCTAAGAGAACAAGATAACGACACACTGCTTCACTAAAGAGACTCAACCACACCTTTTCAGTGCCATTAAAAATAGTGAATGTGTACATTTTAGCAAATGGAAACTCCAGCAATCTTCCCTCATTGTTCAAGTAAATCTTCTACACTAATATTCAAGCTAATTGACATACCCATTTACTATTTAGCAAACTCTATAAACATCAATTAGGATGTCATTTTAGGTTTCAGGATGTGATCAAATTCTTTTTTTTTTTTTTTTTTTTTTTTGGTTTTTTTCGAGACAGGGTTTCTCTGTGGCTTTGGAGGCTGTCCTGGAACTCGCTTGGTAGTCCAGGCTGGTCTCGAACTCACAGAGATCCGCCTGCCTCTGCCTCCCGAGTGCTGGGATTAAAGGCGTGCGCCACCAACGCCCGGCTGATCAAATTCTATCAGCTGGCTTAAAGACTAGTAATAATTCTCATCATTTTACCATTGTACTCCACCTAACTGAAAGTTGAGATAACAAGGAGGCAGGTTTATTAACCACTGCTCCAAATACAGCAATGACATCACAAATTTGAGGGATCATTACTGTTTCTGAACAAGTTCCCTTTAAGTAAAGGAAGGTGTGATAGCTCCCTGCTGTTTTATGTCTTCCAAGATTTTTTTAATTGCATAGGGATATACTGTAACTCACAAACCTAGCACTACCTCCAATGAAATTTACTGCTGGTTACAGCTATTTTGAAATGGCCTCATTAGTAGTTAGGGCACCATTTCAATGCTCAGAGACAGATAACATTTCATTAAAGACAACTAAAATGTCTGCCCCAAAGAATTCATTCCTCACTTTTTTCAGTAATGTCTGAGCCAGTGATTCTCAACCTTCCCAATGCTGCAACCTTTTAATGCAGCTCCTCAAGCTGTGATGACCCAACCATCAAATTATTTCGCTGACACTTCACAACTGTAATTTTGCTACTGTTGGTAATCATTATGTAAACACCTGACATACCAACCCCATTGGGGTCTCAACCAACATGTTGAGTACCTGAACTAAACAAATTAACCATGAATGCCTTAATACATACAGAAGGGGAGAGGACAGTTTAGGTACCATTAAATATAATTCTTGGCATTTCTATGAAAACTGACTGCAACTCCTAAAACAACGCTTAAAAGTCCTAAGTTATATCAAATATTTAATAGCAAGAATAGGTAACTGAGGTCTCACCATGGATTTGGGTATGGATATTTAAAATGTGACATTAAGAAAAAAACCCCACTTTATACAGTCAATTGCCTATGGAAGTTACCAAATACAGAAATATATAGTTTCTGTCTTTTTAAACGAGTTACTGAGAAAAAAATTTAATTAAGCTAATCAAAGCTTTAAGGATGATCGCACCAAGGGGGGCACACACTCATCTCTGTCTCACTCTCTGGCACTAACTCACAAATCTTTGTGTTCACACACAAAAGAAATAGATTTACACTTCGAGTCCACAAAAGTCTGCCCTAAGACTGTGCCGGGGGCACACAAAGATTTCAAAGTGCAGAGCGGAGGTGGTGGGGGAATCCCTGGGTACACAAGTAATGTACGAAAGCACCCAAAGGTACATCCGGCAGTCGCTTTCAGAATGTTTCAAGTCTGAAGTCCACTGGAATCTCGATTTATTCGTTACTCTCGAGGCTAGGGTGTTTTTTCGTTGGGCTATCTGAAGCATTTACAAATAAATTAGTCAGTCCCAATTTGAAGCACAAGTTCCTTTTCATTAAAAGTTCAAGATTTCTTAAGGACTAGACGCATAGCAAGATCGCATTACAGTACTCGGGAAGAACATTTGCTTTGTTGTTGACCCTGCTAGGGAAACAGGTCTTGACTCAGCCAAAGTGGCGTTCTTGTGGGTGATTAATGACAGGCCTACAACTCGCCCCAGTGACATCCATCCCCCTCCAAGCCCCACCCCTTCTATACCAAAACCAGCCAAGTCTAAAATGGAGGAGGGGCTGCCTTCTCGCCTCAAACCACTCAGTCAGTGAGTTAATAGCTGCAACCAATCGATTCAGCCCAGGAGACCGGGAGATTCGGGTGAAATGTGACCCTCCTCTCGCCAGACTTATCCATATCATCCTGTCTGATCACTTCCGCTGGCTCGCTACATAAGGAAACCATTCCAGCGATCCTGCACCCCCTCCCTCCAATGATCCTCCTCACAATGAGCCACCCCACAATGCCGGCCAACACCGCCCGCACCCACCCAACCCGCCGCCAGCGCCCCCGCCGCCCCCAGGGCCCTTCCCTTTGTGTCCGCACCCCAGCGCCCCGCCGCAGCCCAGCCGGGCAGCCCCGGGGCCGAGGCCCACCTGTGGTGAGGCGAGAGGAGACGTCGCCGAAGGGGGACGGCTCCATCCGGAGATACTTCTGCGGGGAGGCGGCCGCGGCCGAGGCGGCGGCGGCGGCGGTGGCGGCCGCAGGGGAGGCGGTGGCCGACGCCGGCGCCGACAAAGGCGCGCACCGCCTCCGCTTCGGGGACGCGGGGCTCAGCAGAGGGTCGAAATCCAGAGTCCTTTTCAGAGTGGCTCCGCACGCCATGGCGGCGGGCAGCCGAGGCCCGGCTCGGGCGGGCGGGGCCGGCGAGGACCGGGGCAAGCGGGCCTCCGAGGTGCCCGGCGGGTGTGGGGCCGGGGAGAGCCGAGCCGCCGCAGGAGGTCAGGTGGGCGAGGCGCGAGGGTCGCGCCGCCGGCGCGGGGCCGCTCCCGAGAAGCCGGGCCGCCCCCGCCGTGCGCTCGGGCGGAGCGCGCCGAGGCTGCCGAGCGGAGACCGGCTCCCTTCGGAAGTGGACCCGGCCAGGGGCGCGACCCAAACGCGATCTCCGACGGGCCGGTGAGGGCAGGAGCGCGCGGGCGGCGGCGGCGGCGGGGGCGGCGCGAGGAAGCTGGGAGGCGGCCGCGGCCGCAGAGCGCTGGGCAGTGCACTCGACCCGCTCCCTCTCCACACAGCAACTCGGCCACCCGCCGCCGGCCCCAATATGGCGTCAATAACAACGCCGCCGATTCAAATCCTGCGGCTCCAGGGCGCCTGCGCGCGGGGGGCGGGGCCCGCCCGAGTGCATTCTGGGATTTGTGGGCTTTCGCGCACGGCCGGGGTCGGCCTGGAAGGCGGTTACCCGGCGGTCAGAGAAACTACGACACCCGTCATTCAAGGCGCGCGGTCCCCAGTTCCGGGTTGAAATTTAAATACCCCCTCACAAGTGAGAGCGTGAAAAAGATGTAAGGAAGAGAGAGGCAGAGAGAAAGGAGAACCTCTGAGACGGTGGGAAAGAGGAAGCGGACCCGTAGGAAAAGCTAGCTAAGCAACTTAGAGACTAACTTAAACGGGAAATAGCAAAGAGCCAACCTAATAGCGCGAAGAGAGATTACTTTAGATATCAAAAGCGCCCCGAACCAAATCTGTCACATGGAGGAGATAGGAAATAATGAAAAACACCAATTTGGGACCGTGAGACAGAACAACAGTAATGTCAGAGTGCAGGATCTTTGAAGTCTGTGCTTTGCGCTTCCCAGCTAGCTGCTTGTTTCTGCAAAGCTGGAAATAGCAGCGTTTGAACGAAGCACAGAGCAAACTTATTCAGAGCAGGAAGCATTGACACCAGGAATTATTTGTTGCTTTAGGAAGGTGGGACGGAGTCTGGGGAAAGGCAAGCAAATGCCTAGGGTGCAGAACCCATTTTGTAAGCAAAGGGAGGAAATGTTTCTAAAATGTATATGTTTAATCAATTATCCAAAATAAGGATCAAATGCAGCATTCATGAAGTAATTTATATCGATACTTTATATCTTCTGCCTATGGATGCTAGCTCTACAATGTAACTTGACTACCTTATCAAGTGATTATAAATGTTAACTATGTCTAATGTCCACTTATTTCTGCTGTTTACTCAGAAATCAACATGTAGTCACTATACTTTTTTTGGACAGTAATCCAATATATCCATTTGTTCCAAATTGTTCAGCACCACCAACGCCCAGCAAAAGATAAGTTTTTGAGGAATATTTTTATTTATTGTGTGTGTGTGTGTGTGTGTGTGTGTGTGTGTGTGATAAGGTCTGCTGTATCAGGCTGTCCTCAAATTCACTCTGTTGCCAAAGATGACCTTGAACTTCTAAACTTCCTGACTCTACCTCCTGAGAACGAAGATGAAGATTCCAGGCATGTGCCATCATACTCCGTTTAGGAACTGTCACTAAGCTATATGCTCTGCTTGACAGAATGTTTTTTCCAATAAGATTTGACCATAGGTAACATGGAAGTAACAAGGGATGAGGGGGCAGATTGAGGTTGTGTGGAAGAGGGTAAGGGAATAAAATTTTGTGACATGAAAGGGAAACTGCCAGGGGTATAAATAATGCCTGGAGGGAATAACAAACACAAAAAGTTAAATCAGGTCACATGAATCTAAATATATGGTACAATTAAAGATTCCTGTGACCTACACTGCCAGGCTTGCTCTGGTTGTGAGCACAGGAAAGTTTTAAAGGCTTGTCATATGTAGGACAGTTTTGTCACTGTATAGCAATTATCCTCTGAGATGCATAATCTCCCAAGTCTGAGCAGAAATCACACTGCCTTTATCAAGATCCTGATCCTTGCTTGGTATTGGACTTTTTCATTCATTCATTCATTCATTCTTCCTTCCTTCCTTCCTCCCTCCCTTTCTTGTTTGTTTGTTTTCTTCTTTGCTTATGTTACACACAAGGGTGTCAGATCCCAGGGAATGGACAGACAGTTTGAGCTACCATGTGGGTGTTGGGAATTGAACCTGGATCCCCTGTAACAGCAGGTGGTGCTCTTAGCCATTAAGCCATATCTCCAACCCCAGTATTAGACTTTCTAACAACTCCAGATATAGTCTTTGGAATCTGATTCTGACAAGGCATTCTTTAATTAAAGTCAGTAAAGTAGACATGGATGATAATACAAAAATCTAATCATTTGGAGCCTCAAGATCCTCTTCTTACCATAAATCATTTTCAAACAATTTTCTAACGTCAAATAAAAATAGTAAAAATATATGCAAATAAAGAAGGAGTAGAGAAATGTTTGCTAACTTTTCATGCTGTTTGCTTAATTATAAGTGTAGCATCAGGAACAGCAATTCTAATTCAGAAGCCACTTGAAATCTGTATTCAGAGCAAGCATTGCCTAGGATAGAAAAAACTAATCGTTGTGAAAATGAGTGCAGTTAGGGAAGAACAGGCATTGTAACTCCTTCATCAAGGGTTTTCTGGTTGTGGGGGCCTCTTCTGAGCTCTGCATTTGGAATATAGAGTATTCTGTGTCACAGATATGATGACTAATTTTCATTTTCATTGTTGGAATGTGGTAATTATTTTAGTTGATTGAATAGATTATAAAATAATTAGAAATAAGGTGCTAGGACAGTTCCAATACATCTGTAAGTTGAAAATGTAAGTCAAAACTCTATTAATAATTACTACCCTAATCCAGAAGCTAGTCAACAGTGTAGAATGGGAATCATTTGTTTTCTCTCCTGATCATATGGCTGACTAAAAAGATTGTATCAGAGAAAATATTTTTTTTCTTTTCGAGACAGAGTTTCGCTGTGGCTTTGGAGGCTGTCCTGGAACTAGCTCTTGTAGAACAGGCTGGTCCTCAAACTCACAGAAATCCGCCTGCCTCTGCCTCCCAAGTGCTGGTATTAAAGGAGTGGGCCACCAACGCCCAGCTCAGAGAAAAGATTTAAAAAATAAAATTTCTACAGAATGTGTAACACTTTTCCCCTACCACCCCAAAATCAAAACTGCATATGTTGAACCATCTGCTTCTGCCAATAATTTCCAAAAGTCACCTAGTGCACTCCCCACCTGGAGGCAAAATTTTCTGTCGAGCCAGATCAGTGTCTGCCTGACCCCTAAAAATGTTCAAGAACACACACACACACACACACACACACACACACACAGAAATAAGCTGTGATTTACTTAGCCAAAGGGACTCTTAAGCCACCAGATAGTCTCTGGGAAGTCAAACTAAGATTTTTTTAAAAAATTTGTTTTGGTTTTTCAAGACAGAGTTTCTCTGTGTTGCCTTGGCTGTCCTGGAACTCGCTCTGTAGGTCAGGCTGGCCTTGAACTCAGAGATCTCTGCCTGACTCTGCCTCCCAAGTGCTGGGATTAAAGGCGTGCCCCACCACCCAACTCCAACTAAGATTTTTATGAAGAACTTATCTAAAACTTTGCGTTCTTTTGTCCAACATGTATCTGCAAACATCTTTCCCCTTATTCGGAAACTATTTACTCTTTACTTTAGAAGTCCAGAAATATTTTGTATTTGCCACCTGAAACAGGTAACAGAATCAAATATAACACACATGCTACAACAAGAATACAAGTCCTGGGTACCAAAAAAAAAAAAAAAAGAGAGAGAGACTGCAAAAGTAGTTGCAGTTTCAAGAAGCACAGTGGCCTTGAACCATCTGCCTGTTAGGACACTTAGTCCTGCCACAACTCAATTGCACTGGAAACCTTGCAAGAGTATAACAGCACCACCCTACAATGGCAGAGTGGCCAGGTTTCAGAAATAATAAGGTACCCAGTTAGATTTGAACCTCAAACAAGGAATGATTTGTTTACACTACAAATGTGACAAAATACTGTGTCTAGCTGAAAGTCATATTTTACTGAATGTCTTGTCATTTATCTGTCAGCCCTAGATAAAGATCAAAGATGGTAAACCCCCTAAGTCACCAAGTAACGCATAAACTAGGTTTCTTGCTCAATTGAAGAGGTATATAAAAATATACTAGAAAGCATCCCATCCATACTATTTAATTCAAAAATAAAATTTCAGTTGTTTGGAAATTTGCACAAAATAGTGTGGGCCATGAACATTCTGTTAACAGCCAAGGACCAGGCATAAAAATCAGTAAAAGACTTGTTTGACAAAGCTCCATAAACCACTTCACTCCCGTCCCCTGAAAATTATTCCTAGCCCCACTGGAACTTGCGGTTTTAGAACACATTCACACCTGCTGCCGATGTCACTTCCATTTGCTCACTGAAATCCAAACCTGAGTTAGCACTGGACTTACTGTCTGCAGCCAGTTCTCTTGACCTCTTGTGCCTTTGGTCCTGTAATTCCATGATGCCCCTTGAGACTTGTCAAGACTGTGAGATGAACCTTTCACTGTAATGTTCCAGGCTTCCTTCCTCGAGCATGAGCCTAAGGGCTGCCCAGGCGTGTGCTGTGTTTACCCTTTTCCCCAGGGGCAGCTGTTCAACATAGTCACTGAAAAGATTGGTCACTTCTTACCTGGGTGTTGGTGGTGCACGCCTTTAATCCCAGCACTTGGGAGGCAGAGGCAGGCGGATCTCTGTGAGTTAGAGATCAGCCTGGTCTACCAGAGCTAGTTTCAGGACAGCCTCCAAAGCCACAGAGAAACCATCTTGAAAAACCAAAAACAAGAAGAAAGGTCACTTCTGGCCTTTAGAGTCTGTGTTAAGGCTAAGGCTTTATGGTTTACCCAAGAAATAATAGATTGCCTCTGAAACTTGGGTCCCAGATTTTTCTTTTTCTCTAGCAAGCAAATATTTACCAGCTACCATACTCCAATTATGAAAGCTTCCTTTTTTATTTTTTGAGATAGGGTTTCTGTGGCTTTGGAGGTTGTCCTGGAACTAGCTCTTGTAGACCAGGTTGGTCTCGAACTCACAGAGATCCTCCTGCCTCTGCCTCTTGAGTGCTGGGATTAAAGGAGTGCACCACTACCACCCGGCACTTCCTGTTTTTTTGTTTGTTTGTTTTTTGTTTTGATAATTCACAGTTGTCAATCTCAAACTTAAAATACTTTTTGAAAAAAAGCCACATTAATTGAAGAGTATCAGCCGGTTCAACTTGATGATTCTCTGGAATGATGACTGTCAGGAATATGGTCTGACTTCTAGCCCCTAAAATCCACCCTGCCTTTGGAGCTCAAAAGATTTTCCCAATCAGATTAATTAAATACTGTCTTAGTAGCTTATTTGGGGACATTAAATGTGACTTGAAAGTTGAGATGAGGGCACACCCAAACATTTTTTTTTAATGGAGAATAATCTTTGTTTAAACTGTACACCCAGTGTCCACTGTTTATAAAACATGTTTTGCAACCACTAAGGCTAGTGAGATGAACGTGTCACTGTTACCCATTCAAGGAAGTTTTCAGCTCCAAATCAGTGAGTCTGGGTCAGAGTATGATTCTCTGCCCCCGGAACTAGATGACTTAGAGCATTTCTCGGCAACATCTGAGAGAAGTAAACATTACTCATAAAGATCCCACCATGACTCAGGAGTGTCCCCAGGCCATCCCAATAAAACTCTACAAGGCAGAGTCTTTGAATCACACCTTACTACTGAGCTTGTGGCTCATGCTACTCAAATAGTCTAAAAATGAGTTAGAGTTAAAGCTACTACCCACACTCATAAAGCCGTAAAGGTGCGGTCAACACTCTGGACTTGGGCCTCAAACAAAACTTTAAGAGAAGGGTTGCCATCATTTAAACTTCGAAAACTTCTGAAGAGAGTTTCTGTAGTCTCCAGCACACACAAGAATATTAACTATGATTGCTTCACTATGCCATGTTTCTCAGTGAAACCTGGGTTTTGAGTGTCAAGCTTTAAAAGATGACTGATTACGGATTCTTTTTATTTCTTTTGATTTCTTGACACTCAAAATGTGGCCGGTAAACCTAAAGCATTGGTCTCACCTGTGTGTATGCCTGGAGCTACTTCACCAAAGCCTGTCTTCTAACAAAAGTGTCTGGTGCCCACCCTCTGATTTGTAGCATTGAAATCTGAGTACTTCCATTGAGACTAACTTAACCATCCTCTCCAGAATAAGCTGTCATTGGTGTTTTTGATCTTAGCCATTCTGATTGGTGTGATATAGAGTGGTTTTTGATTTGCATTTCCCTGGTGACTAAGGATATTGAGCATTTCTTTAAGTGTCTGCCATTTGATATTGTTCTGTTGAGAATTCTCCGTTTAGATTGGTACCCTATGTTTTAGTTGGTTTATTTGGTAGTTTCATATTGAGTTTCCTGAGTTCTTTGTATATTTTGGAGATTAGCCCTCTGTCAGATGTGGGGTTAGTGAACATCTTTTCTCATTCTGTAGGGAACCATTTTGTCTTGTTGACACTGTCCTTTGCTTTACAGAAGCGTCTCAGTTTCAGGAAGTCCCATTTATTAATTGTTGCTCTCAGAGTCATGCTACTGGTGTTCTCTTTAGGAAGTGGTCTCCTGTACCTATGCATTCAAGTGTGTTTCCCACTTTCTCTTATATGAGGTTCAGTGTGGATAGATTTATATTGAGGTCTTTGATCCATTTGGATTTGAGTTTTGTGCATGGCAATAGATATGGATCTATCTGCAATCTTCTACATGTTGACAACCAGTTATACCATCACCATTTGTTGAATATGTTTTCTCTTTTCCATTTTATATTTTTAGCTCCTTTGTCAAAAATTAGGGGTTGATAGGATCCACCTATCTTTTTTATGCCAATATCCACCTGTTTTCTACTATAGCTCTATAGTAGAACTTGAAGTCAGGGATAGTGATTATCTTTTATTGAACAGGATTGTTTTGGCTATCCTGGGTTTTTTATTTTTCCATATAAAGTTGAGTATTTTTCTTTCAAGGTCCATGAAGAATTGTGCTGGGATTTTGATGGGGATTTCATTGAATCTGTAGATTACTTTTGATAGGGTTGCCATTTTTACTATGTTGATCCTACTTATCCAAGACCATGGGGGAATCTTCTTTAATTTCTTTCTTTAAATTCTTGAAGTTCTTATCATACAGGTCTTTCACTTGTTTGGTTAGAGTTACCCCAAGATATTTTATGTTATTTGCTGCTATTGTAAAGGTTGTTGTTTCTCCGATTTCCTTCTCAGCCTGTTTATCATCTGTCTATAGGATGTCTATTGATTTTTTTTTTTTTTTGGTTTTTCGAGACAGGGTTTCTCTGTGGCTTTGGAGGCTGTCCTGGAACTAGCTCTTGTAGACCAGGCTGGCCTCGAACTCACAGAGATCCGCCTGCCTCTGCCTCCCAAGTGCTGGGATTAAAGGCGTGCACCACCAACACCCGGCCTCCTGTGTCTTTTTATAGGTGAATTTTATATTAATAAATATTAATGACTAGTGATGGCTAGTTCCTGTTATTTTTGTTTTTGTTGTTGGTGATTGCATTGTGTGTTGGATTCCCTTCTTTGGGATTTGCTGCTGAAAGCTCGTCTATTTCCTGTGTTCTTGTGGATATAGGTGATTTCCTTGGGTTGGCATTTTCCTTCTAGTCCTTTCTGTAGGACTGGGTTTGTGGATATGTTTTGTTTAAATTTGGTTTATCATGGAATATCTTGTTTTCTCAATCTATGGTTATTGAAAGCTTTGCTGGACAAAGTAGTCTGGGCTGGCATCTGTGGTCCCTTAGTGTCTGCATAATATCTGACCAGGATCTTCTAGCTCTCATTGTTTCTGTTGAGAAGTCAGGTATAATTCTGATAAGTCTGCCTTTATATGTTACCTGCTCTTTCTCCTTTGCAGCTCATAATATTCTTTCTTTATTTTGTATCTTTATTATTTTGATAATTATGTGGCGAGAGGATTTTTTTTTTTTTGGTTCACTCTATTTGGTGTTCTGTAAGCTTCTTTGTACTTTCATAGGCATGTCTTTCTTCAGGTTGGGAAAGTTTTCTTCTATGGTTTTGTTGGATATAATTTTTCTTCTATGGTTTTGTTGAATATAAATTTTGTGCCTTTGATTTGGATTTCTTTTCCTTCCTCTATCCCTATTATTCTTAGGTTCAGTCTTTTCATGGTGTCCCACATTTCCTGCATGTTTTGTGTTAAGGATTTGTTAGATTTAAATTTTCTTTGACCAATGAATCTATTTCCTCTAAATTACCTTTAATGCTTGAAATTCTCTCTTCCACCTCTTGTATTGTTTTTTATGCTTGAATTTGTGGTTCCTGATTATTTACCCAGATTTTCCATTTCCAGATTCCCTCAGTTTGTGTTTTCTTTATTGCCTCTATTTCATATTTCATGTCTTGAATGGTTTCTTTCACCTGTTTGATTGCTTTTTCTTGGTTTTCTTTAAGAGATTTGTTGATATCTTCCAATTTTTTGTTTGTCTTTTCCTCCATTTCTTTAAGGGAATTTTTCTTTTCCTCCTTAATGGCCCCAATCATCCTCATAAAATTACTTTTTAGGTCATTTTCTTCTACTTTACCTGTGTTGGGATGTTCTGGTCTTGCTGTTGTAGCACCACTAGTTGACTGTGTTTTTACCTTGTTGTCTATGAATCTCTTCCTCTAATTGGTATAGGTGAAGTTTGTGTTTCAGGGGGGACCTCTCTTTCTCCAATTGGTATAGTTGGGGGCTGTGGCTTTGTTTACCACTCCTTCAGGCACAAGCAGAGCAGAACTTTTGCTGAACGCTCCTAATGGTGGAAGTGGGCCTAATGCTCAGGTGGTCACTCTTTGAGGTGCAGGTGGGGTTACAGCTCTGGCGGATGTTCCTCCTGTTGGAGATGTAGGTGGGGGTGAGGGTCTAGTGGTCAGTGTAATATCGGGGTATCCCCAACCAAGAAATGGCAGTGGATGCTGACTGGCTGCGTGTTGTAGACATCTGTAGTAGCCCCACATTGCAGGGCCAATCTGTTGTAATCTGCCTTTGTGGCACTTCAGTTAGATCCAGCCAACTTGCCCAGTTAGTACCTGTGAGGGGGAGTGGAGATTGAGAAACAGCAGGTTAAGAAGCTAAGAAAAAGACAGAGACACAGGATAGAATTGGGAGGGCAATCCAGTGAATACAGGATGCCCCAAGTTTATTCTTCAACATTCTTAAGTACCCCCAACAAAAAGGGGAGCCTGGCAAAAGTCTTCTTATCATGTGAAAGGAACAAACAGACTTTCTTCCCTTAATCCTCCAAACATTTGGTAACCACACCTTAGACTCAATTTCCCATTTTCCAACCTTGAGGATCAAGAGTAACCACACCTCAGACCAAGCCTGTTGTTATTTAGATAAGACATCCTCTACCAAGATCAAAACATCCAACAGTGGCCATGCTTGGACCTTTAGGTCTTATGACTAAGGATAGTTTTGAACTCTCTGACTTTGAGTCAAGTGAAAAGGAGCAATCTTTATGGGCCCCAACAATTCCCACTTCTAAATTTAATTATTACCTGTGCTTCTGCCACAGGACAGATGACTGTGTCTGTCTTAGATTGTCTTCTTTCACCTTCCAGCCTTACTTGTCATTAGAACACACATCTGTTATGCATGAACTGTCTTAGGTTTCCTGGAGTCAAAAAGATCATTGACTACCAGCCTCTGTAATTAACAAAAAAAAGTTTAGAAGAGATTGTGTAGCTTGATGCCATGCACATATGAGCCAACTTTTCATCTAAAGTTTACAAGCAAGCCTGATAATGCTAAGCAATGCATATGTTTTATGGCTACAACATCTCCTATTAAAGGAATAAAGGATGATCAAAATGAAATGACCTTTTAAAATTGGTCTAGGATGTCTCCGGTAGCTTTAGCTGTCTCAAAATCTAAATCTGCCTTCTTAATTACATTGTAACTAATGGCTCATTATCATTATGTCAAATTCCTGTTAGAATGAGCTCTGACTTTTTTCCGTCCATTAACACTTACATAGCATACCAAAGGTCGAAAGCATTAATAATTCAGTATGATTATTAACAATAGACACAAAATTGGCTAGATTATAATTCTCATAGTTTGAACTCAATCAAAGGACAATAAAATGTTCTCATGGTGGATGAAGTATGAGTAGCTCCACAATGCTGGACCTTGTCTTTTCCCTCTCTTAAAGTCCAATGCATTGCTACTTCTATTTTCAAAGGTAAGTTTCAGATACTACAGTCCTTGAGTACTGAATACTAGCTGCAAAACTTTTGTCCATCTCCTCCTCACATACTGCACAGAGGGTTTAGCTACACACGTCCTCTATAATAGTGTTCAATTGTTCTAATGAGCCCTTTTCCCCCAAAGGGAAGACTGGCAAAAATGAGTTCTATGCTACAAGATGTAGTGAGGATAAACTGCTAGACATTCAGTCCTTGGCTGGATCCAGGATAAAAACTCACAGAGGTCTGGGAAGTTGGGAAACTGGAAATCTCAATCCGTAGTCTCCGTCCCGTCTCAGATTTCAGCACGATGACACCAGAAGGCCAGGAACACAGCTTCAGCAGATCTCATGGGAATTCATTTGCTGTGTGTGTGTGCGGGGGAGACTCCAGCAGTCACAGTATCACCAGATCTGGCATTCCTCTGCTCCATATACCTCACCAGACATTCTGGCAGCCATCAAGTCTCATTTTCTTCCTTTGGGATAACACAGGCATGCCATCTATCCCATATTAAAACAGGATTGGGTCCTTTCCATGATCCAGTGCAAGGATCTTTCCATTTTGGCTTGAGCAAAAGTCACCATCATACCAGAACCTATGAGGCAAACTGGTCACAAGCATCCACATTCAGAAAATTTAAAATGAAGAGTGCATGATTTAATGCATTATGTGGAGACTGGGGATACAAATCCTCTTTACTTATTTTTTGAAGTTGTGTTTTCAAGGAGCTATAAGCATGCTCCATAATTCCTTGTCCTTGAGGATTATAAGGAATGCTTGCTTTGTGTTCAGTTTTCCATTGGGAACAAAATTGCTGAAATGCTTTACTAATATATCCAGATCCATTGTCTGTTTTTATAATTTTAGGAATTCCCATGTAAGCAAAACGTTTTAAGCAGTGAGTTATCATATGCTTAGTGGCTTCTCCAGTGTGTGCAGTGGCCACTAAGAAGCCTGAATATGTATGGACTGCCATGTGCGTGTATTTTCATTTGCTGAATTCTGCAAATAATGTCCATTTGCCATAAATGATTAGAAAGCAGGTCTCAAGGATTTACTCCTAAATTAGTCACAGGTAAATATTGTGGGCACACAGCACATTGTTTGACAATTTGATGAGCAGTTTCTCTTGTTAAACCAAATTGTTTTCTTAGACTTCAATTTTGCTGATGAAAGGTGTGTGACTACTGAGCCAGTTCTACCTGGGATAAAGCGACCATCTTTATTAATCTATCAGCTGCCTCATTACCTTCAGCCAGGGTCAGGAAGGTTTGAATGAGCCCTTATATGACCCACAAAGCATGGTGATTTTCTTTGATGAATGGCATTCTGAATTTGGTGAAACAGTATTCTAACCTGACCATTACCGGTTCCAATGCATGGAACTGTCTCTATTACTTGAGGAGCTTTAAAAACATAATGACTGTCAGTATAAAAATTAAATGAATTATTCACAAGAAGCTGAAAAACTATTACAACAGCTCATAACCACTATTTGAGCTGAAGCTGCAGTTGTTTGTAGTACATATCCTTTACCATCAATAACATAAGCTGCTTTTCCATTAGAAGAACCATCAGTCAAAAAATAACACAGCATTTTTTGTGTTTTTTTCTGGGCAGGGTTTCTCTGTGTAGCTTTGGAGTCTGTCCTGGAACTAGCTCTTGTAAACCAGGCTGGCCTTGAACTCACAGAGATCCGCCTGCCTCTGCCTCCCAAGTGCTGGGATTCAAGGCGTGTGCCACCACCGCGCAGCCATCATTTTTAATAGGATTTTTCCTTACAATTTTAGGGAATATAAGAGAATACATTTGTGCATATTGCAACAACATATCAGCTGGAAACTGATTATCAATTTTGCCCAAAAATTAAGCAAAAGAAATTGCCCAAGAGTCATTGTTTTGAAATAACCAATCAACTTGTTGTTTGGTATAGGGAACATGTATTACACTTTGTTCTCTGCCAAAATATCTCCTAGATTAAATAAGGCATTTCTGTACAATATGAGCTACTACTTTATAATAAGGATTTAACACTTTGGCTGGGGAAACAGGTAGGTGCAGCCATGCTAATGGTCCCTCTTGTTATAAGACAGAAGTTGAACTATGCTGTGTAGGAAGTATAAGTTTCCCATGGTTTTGCATAGTCAACATAGCATATTTGTTGATGCTGGATAGCATTGTCAACCTGTAGGAGAACTTGCCTACCTTCTTTAGTTAGCTGTCTAGGTGAATTGGGATCACTATCTCCTTTTAGAATGTTGCTTAAAGGTTTCAAACCCCAGTATATGCTTTTAAATAAGGTCGCAACCATTGAATATTTCTCAGTAACTTCTGAATTGCATGTTATCTTTCCTAATTTCCAATTTTTGAGGCTTAATTTCTTTTTTTTTTTGATTTATGGAGACAGGGTTTCTCTGTGGCTTTAGAGGCTGTCCTGGAACTAGCTCTTGTAGACCAGGCTGGTCTTGAACTCACAGAGATCCGCCTGCCTCTGCCTCCGGAGTGCTGGGATTAAAGGCATAAGCTACCAACGCCCGGCCCCAAAATAATTTTATAGGTATCTTTGGGTATGGCTGTGGCTGCTTGCAAAGTTAATGGCTGCCGTATGGCCACCGTTGTAGTAACTCTGAGTTCTTGGCACCTGCGTGTCCTGCTAACCTAGGGCATATGCAGGGCTGCACCTTCCCTCCCCCAAGCCCAGGTGCAGAATTTACAAATTCTAAAAGTTTCTGTATTTGCTTCTGCTTAATTCATTTCTCCTGGCTATTAAAATGTTCCCAAGTAAATATACAATCATCTGACTAATAAGTTCTGTTTCATAGCTACAGTTATATATGTTCTTACTCCCGAGGTTAATACATTCCACTTCTTGATCCAAGAGCTGTCTTCACACTTGTACACCAGTGGTGTGTACTCCTCTGCAGGATCCATCACATCTGTCCACCGTGCTCAGGCCCACGCTGCAACGACATCTGTTATAACCTGTGTTTGTGGTGCCCGTCTGTATTAACCTGTGTTCGTGCCGGAGAGGGGGAGTGTGGATTGAGAAATGGCAGGTAAAGACACTTAGAAAAAGATAGAGACACAGGATAAGAGTCAGGAGGGCAATCCAGTGAATACTGGATGCCCCAAGTTTATCCTTCAACATTCTTAAGTACCCCCAACAAAAAGGGGACCTGGCAAAAGACTTCTTATCACGTGTAAGGAACAGACAGACTTTTTTTCCTTAATCCTCCAAACATTTTGTAACCACACCTTAGACTCAATTTCCCATTATCCTGCCTTGAGTAACAACACCTCAGACCAAGTCTGTTGTTATTTAGATAAGACATCCTCTACCAAGATCAAACATTCTACAGTAGCCATGCCTTAGACCACTAGGTCTTTTGACTTTAACCTTGGAAGACTAAGGACAGTTTTGAACTCTCTGATTTTGAGCCCAGATGAAAGAGGCTCCATCAGCCAGGCGTTGGTGGTGCACGCCTGTAATCCTAGCACTCGGGAGGCAGAGGCAGACGGATCTCTGTGAGTTTGAGGCCAGCCTGGTCTACAGAGTGGGTTCCAGGACAGCCTCCAAAACAATACAGAGAAACCCTGTCTCAAAAAACCAAAAAATAAATAAATAAAAAGGAAAGAGGCGCCATCTTTATGAGCTCTGACAGCTGGAACACAGGTTCTCTTTCCCAGAGGGACTTCTTGCAGTAGTTTCTGGAAGCTACAGCTGGAAACTGCTGATGTCGTCTCACCCAGAGATCACTCTTCACCCTGGATCTGAGGCTGGGGTGTCCCTCTGACACTGCACCCAGGTTAACGCTTGTGGCTCCTTTGATGTTGCTCCTGGCCTTGGGCCTCTCTCTGATGCTGCTTCTGGGCTGGGATTTGGGCCTCCCCCAGAATTTTTTTTTTTTTTTTTTAGTTTTTTGAGACAAGGTTTCTCTGTGGCTTTGGAGGCTGTCCTGGAACTCGCTTGGTAGTCCAGACTGGTCTCGAACTCACAGAGATCCGCCTGCCTCTGCCTCCCGAGTGCTGGGATTAAAGGCCAGTATAGATTTAAGAGAGGTCTGGCACTAGGGAAATATTCAGGGATCCAAGGGGATAACCCCAACTAAGAATTTAGGCAGTAGTGGAGAGACTGCCTTTGATGCCCTTCCCCTATAATGAGATTGATGACTACCTTGGTAGCCATCCTAGAGCCTTCATCCAGTAGTTGGGTGTAATTTTGATAGGTCTGCCTTTATATGTTTCTTGGCCTTTTTCCTTTGCTGCTTTTAATATTTGTCTTTTATTCTGTAAGTTTGGTTATTATGTGGGACTTCTTTTTGTGGTCCAGTCTGTTTGGTGTTCTGTAAACCTCTTGTACTTTCATAGACATATCCTTCTTTGGGTTGGGGATGATTTCTTCTGTGGTTTTGTTGAATATGTTTTCTGTATCCTTGAACTGTATTTCTTCACCTTCTATACCTGTTATTCTTAGGTTTGGCCTTTTCATGGTGTCCCATATTTCCTGGATATTTTGTGTTAGGAGTTTGCTGGACTTGAGATTTTCTTTGGTTGATGACTGTATTTCCTCTAGTGAGTCCTCAACACCTCAGATTCTCTCTTCCATCTCTTGTATTCTGTTTGTTATACTTACATCTGTAGTTCCTGATCATTTACCCAGCTTTTCTATTTCCAGCATCCCCTCAGTCTGTTTTCTTTATTGTTTCTGTTTCAGTTTTCTTTCAAGCCTTGATATAGATGTGGGAGGGCACAGTCTACTGTGGACAATGCCATCCCTGGGCATAAGGTCCTGGCTTATATAAGAAAGCACGCTGAGAAAGTCATAGAGTAAGCAGTAAGCAGCATTCCTCCATATCTCTGCTTCAGTTCCTGCTGCTAGATGCCTTCCATGCTTGAGTTCTGGCGTTGGCTATTGGCTCTAGGTTTCTGCTCTGTTTGAGTCCCTGTCATGGCTTCCTTCAATAATGTACTATAATATGGAAGTGCTCCTTTATACAAGTGTGTCTCTTGTTTTGTTACAAGTATTTAAACCAAATAAACCCTTTCCTCCTCAACTTGCTTTTTGTTCATGGTGTTCAATCTCAGCAATAGAAACCCTAAGACAACACAGTTAGCCCACTGTGCAATTTTTGCTTTCCCTTCCTATATTAGTTACTTTTCTATTACTGTGATGAAACTCCATGACCAAGGCAACTTATAAAGGAAGGAGTTTAATTTGGCTTATGATTTCAGAGGGGTAGAATCCATGATGTCAGCAACAACCGAGAGCATAGATCTGAGCCATAAGCACAAGGCAGAGAAAGAAAGCACAGGGGGAATGGTGCAGTCTTTTGAAACATCAAAGCATACACACAGTGTCACATTTCCTCTAACCAGGCCACACCTTCCAATCCTTCCCAAACAATTCTACTAAGTGGAGGGCAAGTATTCAAACATAAGCACCTATAGTGACCATTTTCATTCAAACCACCATATTTCTAGTCAAGATTTACAATTACAGATTTGTTAGGGCTCTATTGGTCTTCTTAGGAGCCTGGAGAGGTGGAAACTAAGATCAGAATTGTCTTCTTAAGCTGTCTCTACCCCCAATTTCTGTGTGATTGCTTATCTTAATAGAAATCTAATTGAACTGAAAGACAGAGTTCTCACAAGCCCACAGGGTTAGAATGGATGAATGCCACAGTGCCTCAGCTCTTCTACTTCCAAGATTCACTACTATTTTTCTTTCCACAGACCTACTTTCTCTTGTTTATGATGTATGGGATGACAAGTAGCTGATTCAGTGAGTTTTACATTATTTTTTGTTTTGTGTTGTTTCCAGTTTTTAAATATAGCAGACCATACCAAAGATATAGCTCAGTGGTAGACTGGGTGCCTAGTACACTCAGGGTCTTATGTTCAATCTTGAATTTTGGAAAAAAACAAAAACAAAAAAGAAGAAGAAATCTCATGTAAGTACACGTGACCATTGGGATATGGTGGTACATGCCTGAAATGTAAGGACTTAAGATGCTGAGGCAGGAGGATCTCAAGATCAATCTGGGCTATGGATAAGAACCTGTGTCAACAAGTAACATCAAGGACAAATACAATAATAACACCACCAACAACGATAGCCAACCATCCATAACAGGTTCCATATTCTTAAATCCAAAGTCTCAGGAGAGGTAATTTCCTGCCCTGGCTCCTGCCTCATCCCTGGGCCTAGTGTTCTTAATTAAAGTTGTGTTCGTATGTGTTCAAAACAGAAAACACAGAAGGAAAATAGAGAAATAAGGGCAGACAATTAAAGAAGAGTATGAAATGCGCAGTTAACACCGAAAAGACACCAGTCTTCATTAATATGCAAACAAATGCAAATTAGTATAACAACGCAAGTCTAATAGTTTTTGGACTATCAGATTGGCAATAATAAAAAAATCTAGGTAGGGAAGACAAGATGGCTGAGCAGGGGAAAGGCATTTTCCACCAAACCTGTTACCCCAAGTTAGATCCCAAGAAAACACATGATGAAATCAACTCTGTAAGTTGATTGCCGTCTGTCCTCCACAGAGTACCACAGCACATATAGACACACACACACACACACACACACACACACACACACACACACACACACACACACACACACACAAATCCATGCCTATAAATAAAAGTGATTGCAAAGTTTAAGAGTAGAAAGTGATATTTTGTTTGTGTGCTATTGAGCATTATATTTTGAGACTTAAAATGTGTATACCATCAACTCAGGAAATTTACTAACAAGAATGTATTGTAGGGAAACAGCCAGAGTATGCATAAGCTTGTTAAAACTTCCCAAATGTCTTTCAGTAGAAGGGAGAGATTGTGGTACAAAGGAGCACTCAGGAGTCATTATAAAGGATGAGATAAGTCCTTATGTAAGACCCGCCTCCCAGCCTCATAGCCTATCAGGGGATGGTCCTCAGGAGGTAAAGAATCAAACTTTGGACAGTGCCATCTTTGCAGGTCCTGAGTAAAAATCTTACACATTGAAACATAGTAGAACTTATGACCAGTGACCCTTACGATAAGAATGAATTCTATTGGCTGATAAACAGAGCTCAGGGCTAGGGCCTGGAGGAAGGATCTGGATAAGTATAGGGATAGATTCTGTTGGTGGAGGATGCCAAGTACATGGGGCCTCTTTCATGGGGATTTGTCCTATTCAGTGCAGGATTAGGGCCTGAGCAAGGCTCAAGACATTGCGGGGATTCAGGAGGAGGCTGGCTCCTAATAGAACAGAAAGGATCACCAGGCTGTTTGACATGTTTGCCACTCCAGCATTCCAGGTGATCAGGCATCATTCATTTCACTCAGCTGAAGAAAATAGGCCAATGTGATTGACAGTCCTGGTTTCTCCAATGTTTATTCTAAGATGTGCTTCCTACATAAAATCCCCAGAGCCAAAAATAAAAACAAACAGAAAGAATGGACAAGAATGATCTTATTTTTTAAACACATAAAGTATGTGATATATGCTATTCATAGTATATGTACTATATCCCAGTATTAAAAACAAACAAAGCCACCATCAACAAGAAAAATATATTTTCCCATCAGCATTCATGCCCAACAAGAATAGCTGTCCTACCTGGAGCCAGGGCTATTAGAAAAGTTGTAGGGTGGACACCAGAAAAGGGTCCTAACATTCTCCGTAAGTACGTTAGTGTTCCTGTACTCGAACATTTGCTATAACCAAGGTGCCTTCTCTTCTTTTATAGATGAATTTATATACTTGAACTGAGCTCTGTGCCCAAGCCTAGAAATAATACACTTTAATATTTACATATGAAAAGAGGAGGAGGCAGGTGAATGAGGAGAGCTAAGCGACAAAACTGAATGAAGGGTTGGATAGAGAAAGAATCAGAGGTGAAGCTTGGAGAATTGGAGGTAGGCTAGGTTACTTCTAGAAAACGCTTGCTATAAATCATAGGTTTGTGTGGGTGCTTAAGGCTTATTTTTGAAGAACTTGAATGGCTTGGGAAACAAACTCTCACCAGGATAGTTTTTTCGAGAATGTTTCATTTTGAATGCTTCCTTTCTTAATAGGCGCATGTTGAATGTTCAACAGCACAGTGGATTGATTTCAAGGGGAAGTTCGTCCTGCTGTGCAGGTAACTTTACAGGAGTATTTCTTTCACACACTGTCATTAGCTCATGTTAATGAGGCATGGATAGAAAGCAATTTCAATAAAGAGCTTTTGTCTTCATTTGCAGCAGGCAGCTTATCAATGCTGATTTTGGAGCAGTGTGAGAATCAAGTGAATTTTCTGCTAGAAATGAAGCATTTATTCATTCTTTTGCTTTTTCAAGCCTGTAACTCCTGGACAGGCAAACTCTGTGGGGGCAATGTCAGATTTCTTCTCCTTTTAATATGCCTTCCCTTGCACCAAGCAACTCCCTTGGGACTTCGCCATTGCTAGCTCAGGTAACTGCCTTCCAAAAATATTTGTAGTAATGGTAAGGTTGGGGATAATACACTCCTCATATTATTGCAAAGACAGGTTTTCAAATGATTTTTTATAGGAAACTTGCCAAATCACTGATGTTAAAATTGGTCATTCCTTATAGCATTATTAAGATGCGAACAGTAGCTGGAGACTGCTAGCTAGGAGATTATTTTGTTTAGCTTAGCTTCATGTGGTTATATGTGAGGAATCTGAAAGACTGGGAATATTGTCTGCAGTTTTGTGACTGAAAAATAGCAGGGCTCTTTTGTTTTTTCTAAACCCATGGTTTATTTATTCATTTATTTATTTTTAATCATAGCGAGGCAAGTCTCTTTTAGCCTTCAGCCCCACATCTTCCTCAGAGATTCTAGTCACTCCTTCCTTTCTTCTCACAGTCTGCCTTGGAGAATCCGCTCTGCTTATATCTTTGGGAGGGATGTTATTTCATGTGATGTGATTGTGCTCCACCAGTCTCCGCATCTCGAGCTCAAGGGTGAACATGTGATCTAAGCTGAGTTGATCAGATTTTCTCCCAGGAATTTGGAATAGAGACAAAGAGGCTGAGTCATTTTGCCTGTGGGGAGCCAAACTGCAAGGTCATGCCCAGCTGGCTTGCCACAGCAGGTCAGAGCTTCATGATCAACAGAGCCAGAGGAAGCTGAGAAACCACGAGTCAGCGAAATCTTCAAAGACAGTGGCACAAAGAAGTATCAGACACATCCCTGTGACAATCAGGAAAGCAATAACCCTAAGTAAAGCCAGGGAGGAAGATCAGGAGAAAGCTGTGTTACATTTATTCTGCTCCCACAACATTCAACAGCTGTGTCTTCTACCCTGGATTATTGTAACCACATCATAACCTCTGGATCTAACTAATAATCTTAATTATTCAAGCTAGGAGGAATTCTTTAACACTCACCTACTTCCTGAGACACTTCACAATTCATATGAAAATTTTGTATGGCATTTTATGTCTGAAATCTCTGCCCTTAGGAGGCAAAGGCAGAACTGGTCATAGACCAAGGACAGTCTGATCTATATAGTGAGTTGTAGGACAACCAAGGATGCAAAATGAGACCCTTGTGCAAAAAGCAAAGCAAAACAAATGACCTCAAAAACTTAAATATATGAACATGTACATATTAAAATGCACTTTTTGGCCGGGCGTCGGTGGCGCACACCTGTAATCCCAGCACTTGGGAGGCAGAGGCAGGCGGATCTCTGTGAGTTCTAGAGGCCAGCCTGGTCTACAGAGCGAGTTCCAGGACAGTCTCTAAAACAATATAGAGAAACCCTGTCTCGAAAAACAAACAAACAAACAAAAACCAAAAACCTGTTACAATAAAGAAAACCAAGGAAGTAAAATATACACAGGTTCCTACGTTCTTCCTACACATGCCGGCTCAGCACACCGAGGTTTCAGGACCACTTCAGCTGTGGGGTAGCCTTGCTGGGGTCTTCCTTCAGGGACAGAGACCACACTGTGGTGTGCAGCTGTCACACGGAAACGTATTTCAAGACTTCTGAAATCTTTCTATGTGAAATTTCTAAGAAAGGATTGAGCCTGGTTTGTTTTTTCATACATTATGTCTTATTCTGCTTATCTTTGAAGTGTTTGAGATTCTGGGGATCAACCCAGGGCATCATTGATGGTAGGCAAACTCTGCCAGTGTCATGGACCCCTAGCCAATTTTTCCTTTATATGTAGTAGAACCACTAGGAACGTGACCATATCCATGAAAAGCTCTCTAGAATACACAGTTCCTTTTCTGCTTGATATTCAAAAGTATAAAATAATGGCAAAATGATTGAACTAATTAGGCTTTATCCACATATGGAACACAAAATAGATATTAGAAAGGAAGGGCAAATGCTAATATCAAACAGCCTAAAAGATGTTTGTGTTTCAAAGAATACGAAAATAAAACAGAACACAAAATTTTAAGTATCAACTATGTAGAAATATGTTTATATATGAACTTTTTGGCAGTTCTTAAGAAGGTGACTAAGGTAGCCATAACCAGCCCATATGTCTAAATATGGAAGAAAAATCTATTTCTGCCTTGAATGATTTTGGCTAAGGAAAAGTTGCTGTCTTGGTTCCAGTCCATACTTTGTCTGATATTTGCCTGGTTCTGTGCCTCGATCAAGAGCACTCCCAGTTCCCAGGCTCTCTGCCTGCATTTCCTCAGAATCTGGAGATGTTTGTTTGTACTACATGATTTCAACAAAAATATTTGGTTTGTTATCTTTTTTTATCACTATCTGCTATTTCTAAAATTTGTGACAAGGTGAAGTTGTATTCTTCTCCAGTGTGCTAATTATTGGAGAATAGCCTTCAAGACTGAGTTGAGAGGGAAAGGCATCACATCTCTGGCACTTAGAAGGGAAACCTGAACAATCTATGAATTGATCGTCACTGGAAAGACTTTGTTTGGTAACGGAAAAGACCCAATCACGACAAGTCTTGACTAGCAGAGTTAAATGCTAGACTTTAATGACTTTCTAATTATTCATGTCTCTCCAGTTCACGTGTGGTATGTTTGTGGCCACACATTATCACTTGAAAGTTCTTTTGTCAAGGAAACTGATTGTAAGTTCTGTCTTCCAGCATGTAACTGGAGCTTCTTTTTCAGCCTTGTCTGCAACCAAGACTCTAGTGTGTGACTTGGTTTTTACCATTACATGCAGCCCTGCAAGATTGTAATGCAGAAGAAAAAAGCAGGTGCCATGCAGAAGCAGAGACACAAATGCTAGGTTGGCTGTTGGCTGTCTGACAGGGGGCCATTGTCCATTTATTGGTGAGTGCTGGTGGTGCTTTTTGCTGCAATGTCCCAAGAGTGTAGTTTGGATATGACATCTTGCTTGTAGCACTGAAGCATGATTTTCTGTCTCTTAGAGATAATCTGACACCCTTTAATACAGTCATTTTATTTTTAAATTATCAAGAATGGATTATGTTGTCTGCAACAACAGCAAAAACTTGAATGACAGGCTTCCTTTATGTTAGGCTAAAGGATTCAGATGATCTATTTTGTTTTTAATTCAGCTTTCTTTCTCAGCCTGTTGGTAAAAACACTAGACCCAAAAAACCTGGTAACTTGATGCCCAGAATACACAGCAGTAGACCAGAGCCAACTCCTGAAAGTTGTCCTTTGACCTCCAGAGTCATGTGGTGGCACCTAATTAAGTAAAAAGAAATGTATATAATGACAAATCCTAAATTTTACTGACTCTTGCTCCTATCCACACAATGTCAAAGTCTCTCAGGATCACCAGGCTTGTCTCATGTACTCTCATCTGAAGCTTCCTCTTTTATTGGCTGTGGCCTAAGAAGACATTCGTAGGTGTTGGCTAAGCACCTAGGGCCATGCCAAGCATGACAAACTTGTGCTGCCCCTCCACGCCTTCACTCGGTGTCACCCCTGGAACCCCAGTACCATAGGCAAGCTCAACGGATCTTATAGGTTTCCCTTATAAAATGCCAGCATTAAGCCCTCTCTCCTTAGGGTCAGCTACAGAGCTGAGCTGAAGGATCATGTATGGTGCTGTCTATGTTTTCCATTTCTTGATTTGTTCTCAGTACTCTTTCCACTCTATTCTCCTCATGCAAATAGGCTCATGTTATACCAGTTCCTGCCTGCTACCCCGGAATTCATTCTACTTCTTGTTCTAGTGCTACCTATCAACAATGAGGAAGATGGTGTATCACTACCCAGATAGTAGGAAAGAGGTTGGTGGGCTTACTAATGACATCATTCCTTGGAACAGAGTAGGAAGAATCTGACTATACCACAAGAGCTGGGCAACAACCAGGATACCTGGAGCTTGAGGCAGTCAGATAGAGGGGAGGTAGTGATGAGTTCTTCCACCTGGCAGAAGTCCTTCTTGTAAGGGTGAGGTTCTTTGTGTTAAGTTTCCTGGCAAGTGTAGAAAAGTGAAGAAAAGCAGTCAGGATTGGCTGGTATAGAGTCTCAGAGATTATCCAAGCCACTGTGCAGGTAACTTTCAGGAGCCATGCAAATCAGAGTCATGCAAATAAGGTCAGTCCTGGGTGCTTGAGTTTAGATCTAGTCAAAGGGCAGGGTCACCACACACTGGGCTGTAGAACTGTAGTGTCAGATTACAATATATGTCTAGAGTTTGAGATTCCCAGGCCACACTTTGGAAGACTCCCTGACAGAGGACAGGCAACCTATTAATAGGCTTCCCTCTACAGGATGGCCTGAAGCAGTCACTTTTTGTCCTATGAAATTTGTGCCAACACAGCCGTCTTTGCTAGAAAACCTCCTTCTGGGTGACTTCGATGCCTCCACCCCAGGATATTTGTCTATGAACAGAATCCAGGCGCCTTTGGCAAGTAGACTCGGAAAGTGATCACAGCACTGAGCTTTAGGAAAATGAAACAATTAGGAAGTTTCTCAGCAGAGCTGCCAGTTTTCCCTGGGCACCAGGAGTGGAATTTGTTTTAACGACTTTAATCAGGACGTTTTACTCACTCACACTCAGAAGCTCAGGGTTTTAGAGATCAACAGAGGATTCTGTATTGTAACAGGCTTGCTCTGCAGAAATTGTGGGCTGGGTTTTCTCTGAGAGTAAACGGAGTACTAAACAGCGCTTCTTACCACCGCTTTGCTGTTTGGCATCTATCCACCTGTGATTATTTTAACAATTCCAGTTTATGGTTCATCACAAATCATAAAGCAATATTATGGCCACAGATTGAATTCTGCAAACAACATTCAACATCTTTTCCATAGAAAATGATACAAAAATGCCTCGGCACTCCACGGGAACAAGATTTCTACTGCTCTTTGGATCTGTGTCCTGATCCCACTGGGAAGCACAGTTTGCTTCATTGTATTGAACTCATGCAACTTCTTTAAGTTCACCAAAAGCCAAAGAAAGGAATCACCCGCGGAGGTGATGGAGACCTACAAGGATGTTCTGAGGAAGAGATTTCATACGCTGTCAGACAGTCGCAAAAGGGTTTACGGGAAAAGACATTCCGAGAAATGTATCGTCTCTGTAAGTGTGACTTCAGGCCAAAGATTCATTCTGAAGATATTTAGGGGAGAAAGTATCTCAGAATCTTAGCTACTTCTTTCACTGTTTGCTGAATCCTGGAGCAGAAAGGAAAGCCATTCTGAGGATGTGGTGGGAAGACAAGCTGTAAAAGAAAGAAAGAAAGGCAGAGGAGACCTTGTGGCCCGGACATAGGGAGAGACAGGCTGGGAAAGAAGCCGCCCCGCCCCTCTACCCGGGCCTGCTTCCAGCCCTATGACGCAGTGCTCGCCCATCTTACAGTTTCGACAGCTAGGTCTACAAATCATCCAGACTGATATACAGACATCGATTTGGAATTCATAATTGAGTATGAACTAAGCAATGTGCTTTTATGTATTTGAAATAGACCATCAGATTATTCTAACAGTGGTTATACTTCAAATGCAATGGTAAGAGAGCTAGGGGATGAAGGAAAAAGACTGATCCCATCTGGTTCTTGCTGTGGGATGTGAATAGTTTCATGCAGCATGTACTACACGTGCTTTACTTACAAAACTGAGGTAGTTCTAAGATAATGTATTATTTTGAGTAAAGTGCATAAAATAATATTTGAGTCTAGGTGCACTGGTAGATTTCTGTATGTCTTATGCTTCCTATTCATTTGAGACTAGGCACACTGATGGATTCCCCTAAGTCTTGTGTTTTCTATTAATTTTTCATATTTTTGTCAGCAGTGTGGATTACCGGAATGCAAAATGTGTGAGAAAGCTAACTGTTTCTTGAGTTCTTCTGACTATAAAAGTTGAGTATTTCTCCCAAATACCAGGCTAGCTCTGGTATTTCCTCTGAGTCCTTAAAGGAGAAGCTGGGCCTCCACATCATGGAAGTGGGAGGGCAGGCCCTCTGGCTCTCTGAGGTCCCTCCCAGCTTTCTGCACAGACATGAGTCTGCTGTCAGCTTTCCAGTACTGTCCCCGTTGGTCCATGACTGCTGGGATCACAGCCCTGAGTCCCAGTGGAGATACATGCCTTTGAGAACAGCCAGGTCTAGCTCAGGGTCTTTATGTGATGGGAAAGACCCCCAGGGAATGGTGCTTACAGTTGTCTGGAAGGCTGAGACCAAGGTCATCTGCATGACTTCTGGAAAAATATGCGGAGTGGGTGTATTGGGTAGTTTTGCGGGCCAACAGGACACAAACTAGAGTCATCAGAGAGGAAGGAGCTTCGGTTGAGCAAATGCCTCCATGAAGTCCAGCTGTAAGGCATTTTCTTTATTAGTGATCAGTGAGGGAGGACCCAGCCATGGTAGGTGGTGCTATCCCTGAGCTGGTGGTCCCGGACTCTAAGAAAGCAGGCTGAGCAAGCCATGGAAACCAAGCTAGTAAGCAGCTCCCCTCCATGGCCTCTGCATCAGCTCCTGCTTCCAGGAGTTTTTCCTACAGGGGTGCAGCAGTGACACACACCTCCTGGAGAAAACCCACAGAGGTGTTTGCCCTTAGGGCGGGGCTCAATTTGGCCACCAGGACAAAAGAAGCTCTGCAGCTCTGGTAGTAGTAATCAGAAGAGCAGCAAGCCATGCCAGGCTAAGTTCCTCTGTGGAGCTCTTGAAGCCCCAGACAGCAGTTGAGGATGTGGGTCAGCTGGTGCTTGCCTAGTGTGCATGAAGCCCTTGTTCAACTCCCAGCAGGGCATAAGCCAGCATGACAGTGAATGCCTATTCAGGAGGTGCGCTCAGGAGAAACCATTCAGGCCAGCCTGGGCTTCATGAAATGCTCTTGAAAAGAAATGACAAAAGACATGAAAAGTTCTCGTTACTTTCTCCCACAGTGGAAAAAGGAAGTCCTTGTTCCTTCAGTTCTCTACCATAATAATTATGAAATTATAAAGGAACTGAGATAATGTAACCTTTGCTGCTTCCTTGGAGAAGTGAGAGCCAACACCAGAGAAGGAGCTATGCTTGTAACCACTTCCTGTATCATCGCACAATTGTCTTCCGACGTACAGGAAGTCTGAAGGAGCATTACAGTGAAGTGAATGAGCTAACTGCCTTGATCCAGTGTTCAAGGGATTCTGTACTTGGAGGATGAAAGTGCATCTGTGTGGCCATGGTTCAGGCAAGGGAACCTCATAGAGAATGCTTGGAATTCAACAAGGAGAACAAGATCTAGGCATTAAAAACACTTATTTTACTTCATGTGTATAAATGTTTTGCCTGCATATATGTGCGTGTACCTGTCTAGTGTCTATTGTTGTGGAATAATCTTTTTCATACATTGACAATGTGTCACTCCAGTTGGTTTAATAAAAAGCTGAATCGCCAATAGCTAGGCAGAATTTCGGGGGCAGGCAGGACAGAGAAAGACTCCTTACACCTATGGATGCCAGAAGAGGGCATCAGATCCTGTGCAACAGCTGTGATCTGTCATTTCGGTGCTGGGAATTGAACCCAGATTCTCTGAAAGAAAAACACGAGTTTTTAACTGCTGAGCTATCTCTTTAGCCCGAGACCCGAGTATTTTATGATGACATCTAACCTTGACCTTTCGCTTTGGCATGTGCTTGCTTGTTTTGGCTCTGCTGATGAGATGAGGGGGTAGATGACCTACTCTCATGTTCTGAACAGCATCTGTTTAGATGGCACAGAGCTCCAGCATCCAGGTAAATAGCATTTGGAACTTGCTGCCTTCTACTTCCGTTTTGAGTAGATGAAAGTCAAGAACTATTCTGAAAAGTAATTTGTGTCTAGTTGTTGGGGCAGAGAAATATTTACATGATGACAAAGTCAAATTTTAAATTTTACCCAGCACTGTCTCCTGATATTGTTTATACAGAAATTCCCACGACTTTTAGTAACTTTAGCTTCTTCAGAACAGAGCAATAAGCAAGGGCAGCTGTCATGAAGTAGAATTACACATCATTGCCTATTTTGGAGGAAAGCAAAGGCAGGTCAAGGGTTGTTTATTTCATCAGCTTCATAGTCACAGAAATTACTTGGGCTAAAAATGATCTATCGTCACTCTGCCATTTATACTTTCCTCTTTGCTTTCAAATTGTCATGCTTAAATGTGTGTATGTGTGCATTTGTAAACTGCTTTTAACTAAAATATTCTTCCTCTGCTTGTATGAGGAGAAGTCGAAGATCCTCCACCCCAATAACCAAGAAGACCAATATTTGGGGCTCAGTGGTAGAATACTTACTAGCATGTAAAAGGCTTGGGGCTCCATTCCTAGACTACAAAACTGAAGAAGGAAAGAAAGAAGCAAACTCTCAACCAAACTCAACCAGATTAAACAACAAGAGCTGTAGATTGCAGCCACAATGAAGTAAAGATGAACTCCAGTTTAACGTCTCAAGATCAAGAGTTTCAGGATGTGTCGGTTGACAGCAGAAGGTGCGACACTTGACCTGGTGCAATAGCTAATAGGAGCTTGCTCAATGTTCACAGCTCTAATCATTTTACATACACCAACCCATTTAACTCGAAAAGCACCACTACTAGACATAATCGTATGATCCTCAACTTCCAGAGAAGGAACAAGATGGTACTTGTAGTAAACTCAGAGGTGGACTGCCAGTCCTCCTTCAAAGGGCTTCATGGTTAGCCACCTCACACCTTCTATCTGTCAGTTTCTTCAGGCTTTGTCCCAACTGCTTAGCCCAAGGTCATAGTTTTCGCATGCATAGTAGGGACAGAGACAAAGCATAAATGTCCAGTCACCTTAGCCTAATATGGGACAGTTCTGTGGGTGACAGTCACACAGACCTCCCTGCCTGTTAGTAGACTCTTTGAAGAACTAGCCTGGCATTTCGCCCAGGCCTCAGCTAGAGTTTACTCAAGGCTCTTGATTTTAGTGGAGAGTGATTCCCTCCTTCCTTCGGAAACCTTTACATGTGAACAGGATCACTACCTTCTTCAGCTTTATCTTGTTCCCTTCTCTCTTTCAAAGGCATTGATCATTAATAATTATTGGCGACCTGAATTAGTCTGGGTTTCTATTGCTGTGAAGAGACACCATGACCAAGGCAACTCTTATATGGAAAAACATTTAATTGGGGTTGGCTTGCAGTTCAGAGTTTTAATCCATGATCATCTTGGTCAGTGGCATGTAGGCAGACACGGTACTGGAGAAGTAGTTGAGAATTCTACATCTTGATCCTCAGGTAGCAAAAGGAGGCTGTGTCCCACACTGGGTGTATCTTTAGCATAGGAGATCTCAAAGCTTGCCCCACAGTGACATACTTCCCTCTAACAAGGCCATACCTCCTGACAGTGTCACTCCTTCCTATGTGGCCATTTTCTTCCAAACTACCACACACTCCAAACTCTATCTCAATACCTGCTTCTTGAGAAGCCTGCCATCCCAATACCATGACAACAGAGATTGCTGACAGTGGGAATAGCTGAAAATTGGCATTTCAGAAGGAGACTTCTGTTCTTAGTCTCCAAGACTCATTCTTCCTTAACATAGGCATTCTTAGCACACTAGTCAAGGGGATTCAGCAGGGGAAGAAATTCCAGTGAGGGTGGATCCCCTTTCTGCTCCCCAGGGAGGGTGAGGCCTTCCATGGGGGGGTCTTCAAAGTCTGTCATATCATTCGGAGCAGGGCCTAGACCCTCACCCATATGTCTAGGCTGAGAGAGTATTCCTCTATGTGGATAAAGAAGCTACTTTACTCCATCAGGATGGGAAGCCAGTTTAAGTCCTAGTCACAAGCAATTTAACTGAAGAATACGGTATGTACCAAGGGCCAACTAAGCCCTTATATTTTTGAACCAAATATAAAAGACTGACTTCAAAAATTTCCAATGGCTTGGGCAGAAACAGGGGACATGGGGTTGGCACAACACCAACCCCCATCTATGTTGAAATTAAGTCAGGGGAAAATCCAGTTAAGATTCGCTAGTACTCCATGCCCCATGAAGCAATGCAAGGAATTATACCCCACATAAGGTGGCTATTAAAACTTGAGGTCCTAAAACCTGTACAGTCTGCCTGCAATACCCCTCTACTACTGGTAAAGAAGTCTCATACCAATGATTCCTGACCAATACAGCATCTGAGGGTAGTAAACAAGAGTAACGAACAATCACCCAATAGTGCCTAACCCCTGTATCTTGCTCTGTACACTGCCTCCAGACTGACAATGGTACACAGTTCTAGATTTAAAAGATGCTTTTTTAAGCCTTCCACTGGCCCCTAAAAGTCAGGCTTATTTTGCCTTTGAATGGCATGGCCCAGATATTGGAATCAATGGATTTAAGAACTCACCCACCATCTTCAATGAAATGTTATATGAGGATTTGAGTGAGTACAGAATCCAAACCGCAGACATTAGCTTTTTACAGTACATGGATGTCTTGCTGATCATGGTGGCTGATGAAGAGAAATACCTAAAGGGCACAGAAAACTTGTTACAAACTTTGGGAAACTTGGGATACAGAGCATCAGTCAAAAAGGCCCAAATCTGCCAGCAACAGGTAATGTATCTGGGGTGTGTGCTTAAAAAGGGAAAGCTATGACTTTCAGACGCCTGCTAAGAGACTGTTAAAGATCCTAACCCAACTTCTATTAAACCAGCCAGGGAGTTTTTGGATATTGTTGGGTTCTGCTGTCTCTGGATCCCAGGGTTTGCCGAGATAGCCAAACCCCTATATGAGGCAACTGAGGAAAAACTGGGTTTTGTCTGGACAGACAATCAGCAGTAGGCATTTGATGTTTTAAAATGAAAATTACTTGAGGGACCAGCTTTAGGCTTACCAGACATAAACAAGACATTTTACCTGTTTGTGGATGAAAATAACGGGGTGTCGAAGCGAGTACTGACTAAGACTATGATGGGGCCCTGGAAGAGACCAGTGGAATATCTAACAGAGAAATTGGACCCCATGGCAGCAGGATGGCCCCCCTTGCCTTGACATTATAACGGTTGTAGCCTTGTTGGTCAAGGATGCTGACAAATGAACTCTGGGACAGAATCTTACCATTGCCACCCCTCATGCACTAGAAGGGGTGCTGAGACAACCACCAACCCAATGCTAAGTCATGCCTGCATGACTCATTCACAAATTCTGCGCCTTAACCCAGCCAGAATAACCTTCCAGGTTCCCGCAGCCCTCAGTCCAACCACGCTATTGCCAGATCCCAACCTGGATGCTCCACTCCATGACTGCTGTGGGATCTTGGCACACGCACATTGTATCAGACCTGACCTACGGGACACACCAAAGCCAGATGCAGACGAGACCTGTTCACAGACGGAAGCAGTTTCATATGAGATGGACAGAGGTAGGTGTGTGTGTGGGGGGCAGCAGTCACTACCACTATAGAAACCATCGGGCTGAACCCTTGCCCACGGGGACATCTGCTCAAAAGGCTGAGCTAATAGCCCTGATCCAGGCCCTAAAAATGGGAAAAGACAAAAGACTCAAAATCTGTACTGACAGTAGATATATACATTTGCCACGCACATGTATATGTGGTGACATACAAAGAATGAGACCTCCTCACAGCAGAAAGAAAGACAATCAAGAACAAACAGGAAGCCTGACGTTGGTGGCCCATGCCTTTAATCCCAGCACTCGAGAAGCAGAGGCAAGCAGATCTCTGTGAGTTGGAGGCCAGCTTGGTCAACAGGGCGAGTTCCAGGACAGCCTCCAAAACAATACAGAGAAACCCTGTCTCGAAAAACAATAAACAATTGACAAAGATCAAAAGAGATATGGTTATTGTAGTCTTCCAGTACCACAAAGGGGTCTGCAGGCCGGACGTGGGAGTAATGGACCCACGTGGCGATCCCATCTACTTTGATGGCTGTAGGGATGGTCATCAGGATCACAAAGTGCCCTTTCCATCTTGCTCCAAGGTTTTATGTTGGTGCCTCCAGATGAAGACTCAGTCACCCATCCAGAACCTGTGGGGTTTGGGAGGGGCAATAGATTCATAAATGGTCTTGAGCCCCAGTTCTTCCCCCTTGTTCAACTGATGGGGTAGAGCATCAAGGTTGCCAAGTAGCAGCATGCAACCCCCTAATCCTAACTTTCACCCTGAAGGGTCAACAAACAAAAGTCGGATGGGAAACACGTCGTACTTGGGGACTAAGGTTGTATGACAAGGATCGAGCATTTGGTGAAGACTTTGGATCCTTGTTTGGGCTGCGGCTCTATATCTGACAACTAGAGAGCTAAATTAGACCTATGGGTCCAAACCAGGTTCTGTTGGACAAGCCCAAATTTGATACCAGTAGTCCCAGTCAGCCCACTCTTGCCCCACTCTCTGCCTGGCAAATTATAGACATGATGCTCCAACAATCATACTTCTCAATGCCATCATCAATCCTTATGTTACTAAATCATGTTGGCTCTGTTATGATATAGCTCCATCATACTATGAAGGGATAGCAGTCCTGGGGGGATATTTAATTGAAAACAATTCCAACCAATGTCACTGGGACTCTAAAGTCTCTTTAACTTTACAGCAAGTGTATGGCCAAGGAACTTGTGCAGGCACTGTCCCATCTACTCTCTCTCACCTCTGCAACGTAACCAATTCAATCACTAATCTAAATGGGGACTTGGTCCCCATTAATGACACCTGGTGGAATTGTTCCACAGGCCCCACCCCTTGTGTGCACACTGGAATAATCAAGGAAACCAAGGGTTTCTGCATTTTAGTCTGGTTACTTCCCAGATCTCATGGAGCATCGTAAAACTAAAAGAGAACCTATGACTGCAATTACTCTTAGTCTCTTAATAGATGCAGATATAACCACAGGTATAGTGCGGGGACTACAGCTCTCATACAAGGGCAACGTTATTCAGCCTTAAGAGTAAGCCTAGACTTTTAAGTGTGTACCCGAGGCATACGCACTTCCTGCTGGCCCACCTGTATTTGATTCCATAGAGGACTTTTGGCTGAGTGCTGCCAAGTGAAGACTTCCAAAATTACTCCTGTTAGCCTCTATCAGCAATGAGCAGTTTTTTCTGCTGTTGCTGCAGTAGTTTATACATGGAGATTTATTTTTCAACTGGAGCTTAGAGAAATGTACGATAGAACAACAAATGACAGATGACATTATTGCTTAAGGGTATTATCATTCCCGCTGTGATAGATCTAATCTGGAAGCTTAAAATAAAAATAAACTAAGCAAGTATTCAGTCTACTATAGTACATGAACCAAGTAATTGTTTACTTTTTCAGAGTTCAGTGGAAAGTCTGCTGTTAGAGCAAAGTGATTTCAGCTTTGTCACTGAACAATAAACACACTCACAGAGGAAAAAAAAAGCCTAAACAGGCCGGAGTTGTTGGCTCACTCCTTTAATCCCAGAACTCGGGAGGCAGAGGTAGGCAGATCTCTGTGAGTTAAAGGCCAGTCTGGTCTACAGAGCAAGTTCCAGGACAACATCCGAAGCAATACAGGAAAACCCTGTCTTGAAAAACCAAAAAAAAAAAAAAAAAGCCTAGATAATGACCTCAAAAGAATAGAAAATTCAATTACCCTTTTACAAGATTCTCTCTCTTCATTAGTTGAAAGAGCCCTGCAAAATCATAGAGTTCTGGACTTACTATTCCTTCCACAAGGGGGACTATGTGTAGCTCTAGGGAAGAATGTTGTTTTTATCATGACCATTCAGGCCATTTAAAAGACAACATAACCAAAATAAGGGAAGGACTAGAAAAGTGAAGAAGGAACATGAAGCTCAACAAGGGTGGTTCGAATCCTGGCTTAACAAATCATCTAGGATTATAACGCTCATAACAACACTTGCAGGACCTTGGATTATACTCCTTCTCATACTCACGTTTGGCCCCTGCATTTTAAATAGACTGATCCAATTTATAAAAGATTGGGTGCTATTCTACTTATGGTACAAAGGTCACAGAACTATAGGCAAGATTATGAATTAAGTTTCTGTAACTCATGATTGAGTTACGCCCACAAAAGTGTAGAGAATGAAAGGGTTAAAAATCAAATTAGATAAATCTCAGCAACTTTTCCAGAATAGAGCAACCCCACCTTGACCTCCGAGTTACCCAGTTCCACCCTGTTCCAAGGAATTTTAAAAAAACAGACCACTTTTGGGAAAAGTGAAAAGGTCATGGTTCAACCCCAAAACCATAGAAATGTTCCCTCCCCATGATAACCAATGAAAATATGTAAAATAACATGTTGTACTGCCAAAATAGGAATTCCTCTGACCCTGCTAAATGTCAACTAATCAGAAATGGACCTCACCCACTAAAGCAATTTTTTTGTGGCTTTCCCCTTTAAAAGAGCTCTCTGACAGTTGTTACATCAGTTTTCCAGTAGAGGTCCCTGCTGGTATGTATTCAATAAAACCTTGCTTTTTGCAGTTTGGGAGAGTCTTTCTTCCAGTGGGATTTGGGGGTCTTTGTGATCTGGGCATAACAGGATGACTTAAATGCAGTGTGATCTAATTGGATCTTGAGTAGCATGATGGTTTGAATGAAAATGCCCCCTGCTTGGTGGTGGTGGCATATATCTTTAATCTCAGCACTTGGGAGGCAGAAGCAGACAAATCTCTGTGAGTTTGAGGCCAGCCTGGTCTACAGATAGAGTTCCAGGACAGGCTCCAAAGCAACAGAGAAACTCTGTCTTGAAAAACAGAAAAAGAAAGAAAGAAAATGCCCTCCATAGTCTCATAGGGCCTGATAATGTTAGGAGACATGGCCTTGTTTGAAGAAGTGTGTCACTAGGAGTGGACTTTGAGGTTTCTGAAGCTCAAGATAGGCCCAGTGTCACTCTCTCTTCCTGTTGCCTGCCAATACAGATGTACAGCTATTGCCTTCCTCTCCAGCACCATGCCTGCATGTGTGCCACCATGCTTTCTGACATGATGACTAAACCTTTGCACTGTAGGACAGCCCCAAGCAAATGCTTTACTTAATAAGAATTGCTGTGGTCACGGTGTCTTTTCACAGAAATATAACTGAACCTTAACTAAGACAGAAGTTTGTACTAGGAGCGGGATATTGATATGATAGACCTGACCATGCTTTTGTTTGGAGCAATGCAGACTTTGGGATTTTGAATTATCGAAACAGTGAACTTAATGGCCATCCTAATAGGAATATGGAAGAAAGTGGTGCTGAAGGTGATTTGAACTGTGGGTGCCTGGTTCAAGTGGTTTCAGAGAAGAAAAATGTTAGGATATGGCCTGGAAACCATTCTGATATTTTGGTGAAGACTATGGCTGCTTTCTGCCCTTGTCCAAAATATCTGCCAGAGGCTGAATTGAAGAGTTCTGGTTTAGTTGCATTGACAGAGGAAATCTCAAAACAGCCTAGTATTGGACGGGCGTTGGTGGCGCATGCCTTTAATCCCAGCACTCGGGAGGCAGAGGCAGGCGGATCTCTGTGAGTTCGAGGCCAGCCTGGTCTACCGAGCGAGTTCCAGGACAGTCTCCAAAACAATACAGAGAAACCCTGTCTCGAAAAACAAAAACAAAACAAAACAAAACAAAACAAAAAAACAAACAAACAAAAAAACCAGCCTAGTATTGAATCTGTCATGGGGTTAATAATGTTAACTCTTATGAGGATCTGTAATGAAAAGGAATAAGCTGAGCAAGGAAAAATATAAATGTACAGTTCAAGAAAAAAAGAAGCACTAAGAAGTATATGGGGCTAAGTTCAATATTCAAAGAAATACACAGATTAAAGAAAAGCCTGATGTTAGATGGAATAAAGGGAGTAGTGACCTCAGGGTAAGGTCCTACCCAGATCCTTCCAATTTGTGAAAGAAAATGAAAGAAAAACTTGGGGCTGGATATGGTAGTGCACACATTTAATCCCAGTACTTCTGGGGTAGAGGGATTTTTGAATTCAAAGCCAGGCTGATCTACAAAGTTCTAGGACATCCAAGCTTAAGCAGTGAAGGAAACCATTGAAAACAGAAAGCTGGTGAAGATGCAATTGAACAAGGGGACCATGTTCCAATCCTAGCAAGCAGCAAAACTTGGCAGATTTGGCCAAGTGGTTCTGGCTTTAGAATCAAGAATACAGAAAGGTCCAAGACTAAGGACCTATTCTCCAACACGGCATCATAACATAGTTCACAGGGATCTTGATCTCTTGTCTCTTTCACGAGGTGTGACACTGGTCTAGTGTATTGATGGCATTATGCTGATTGGACCAAGAAAGCAAGATGTAGCAACCTCTCTGGACTCTTTGGCAAAGCAGATGGACATCAGAGGATGGGACATCAATCCAACCAAAATTCAAAGGCCTCTTCCTCAGCGAAATTTTTAGCAGTACAGTGGTGTACAGAGAAAAGCTTTCTAAAGAGAAAGATAAATTGTTTTATCTGACCCTTCCATCACCAAAAAGAAGCAGTGTTTAGCAGGTTTATTGGATTCTGGAGGCAGCACATTCCTCATTGTTGTGTTACTCTGGCCCAGGTACCAGAAAGCTGCTCAAACAAGTGGGGCAAGAACAGGAAAAGCAATTCAACAGGTCCAGGCTCCCGTGACACTTACACTATATGACTCAGCAAACTCGATGAGGTGTCAGAGGCAGATGTCTCTTAATGTTATCATGTTCTGTGGTTAAGGTCAGTGGCAAACTTCAGTAATCAAATCCAGGTAGGTCGATAAATAGCTCAAACCCCCTAGAAATGAAGGTGTGGTTCACCCCTTTTTTGTAAGGACCAAGACTTGCTGGAGTGCTTGTTTAAGGTGGAAGAAATACAAAATGAGTAGTAGAAGAAGGTACTTATAAATACCAGCTAAGATCATGTGACCAGTTACAGGAATGTGGATTACAGTTGTCAAGAACGTTCCTATACCATTTTGTTAAGAATTTGTGCATATACAAATACAGTGATCAGATATTTGTGTTTTCTTTCCTCAGTTTCCTTCCCTTGTAATTTAACTTTGATTGAGATAATATCTATAGGTGTGTGTGATAAATATATGTTATTATAGTTAACTTATGGGACATTAAAAGACCAAGCATTCTTCAAGGAACTTTGTGATTTATTCTGAGGGAAAGAGTACAGCTAAGTTTGTCTGTGCGATAGATATATATGTTATATGTTGTTTTGATCTTGTCATTGTCTTCATTTGGAAATTAAGCATGATATAAGGAAATGTGATTGGGAGTCAGGTTGATTGATAATAGATGAACTAAGGATGGTTAATCTTGGTTATCACTTGTGTATATCTAGAATCAATGGAAAGACATGTTTCTGGGCAGGTCTGGACGGGTACTTCCTGGAAGGATTAAGTAACGGGAAGACTTTGCCCGAGAGTTGGTGGCGTCTGTCCACATCTAATGAAATATGAGGGGCAGCTGTTGCTTTTCATCTGCTTGCCCTTTCCTCTTGTTTTTGAGTGCATCTACCTTACCACTGCTGCCACTGTCATCCTTCACTGACATCAGAACCCAGTGTCTTTGGCCTTCCAGAGTTGATCAATGTCTTTCCAGGATTCTTCCAGGACTTCTGCATAGGACTGAGACTGCTGACTCTTCTAGCTTTATGGGCTGAGCACCTATGAGGTTCTCAGATTCTCTAGAGTGAAGACAGCAATTGTTAGACTACCCATACCATACTGTGTAAATCCAATCTGTTAATATATACTTATTCTTTTTTTTTTTTTTTGGTTTTTCGAGACAGGGTTTCTCTGTGGCTTTGGAGGCTGTCCTGGAACTCGCTCTGTAGCCCAGGCTGGCCTCGAACTCACAGAGATCCGCCTGCCTCTGCCTCCCGAGTGCTGGGATTAAAGGCGTGCGCCACAAATGCCCGACAATATATACTTATTCTATTGGTTCTGTTTCTCCATAGAGCTCTGCCTAGTAAACTCAAACTGTTCTCATATCCATGACCCTCTTCATGATTGTTTGGGTTAAAGGTATGTATCATTGTGCCTGGCTACACATTTCTTTAATACTGCTATAAAATTCTTCAAATTTCAGTAAAATATCCATTTCAAAATTTAATATAATAACCTCTATCATAAAAAAATCTTGTGTATAAACCAAAGCACACACTGAAATTAACCAGACCCAAAGACTATACATGTCAATGAACTTCTATATAGTTATAGCAGTGTTAATCTGTGGAACTTAATATTGGATTTTATACTTTTATACCTTATGGTTTTATGTACTTATCCACTACCAAAACCAGAATATTCAGATAAATTTAGGACTATAAAACTTTTAGTTTTATGCCTCCTTCTATAACTTATGCCCATAATCTGCATTTAATTATTCTTCTTCCCTTACTATTTAGGCTTTCTTGTTCTCTTTTCTACATGTTATACTGGCCCTACATGTATATTTGTTTTCATGTATATGTAAATTGTTTGCTAAGCTCCATATACAAGGGAGACTAGGTGGTTTCTTCCTTTCTGAGACTGTGATTTCATGTAATAATATACCTTCTAAGACCATTCCATTTCTTGCAAATTTTGTTTTTACATTTATTTTAGATCTGAATACTACATAAATATTTATATATACATACATGTATAGAATTTTCATTATTATCCACTACTTTGTTGATGGATATCCAGGTTGATCTCAATTCTTTGTTATACTGAATAAAGCTGTGGCAAACATGGGGGTGCAAATGTCTTTATGGTAGGGTATGGAGTTCTTTGGGTGTCTGCCCTGGTGTAAAACAGCTGGGTCATATGGAAATTCTACTTTTAATTTTTAAAAAATAATTACATTCTTTTTATTTAGTTAGTTTTATTTTATGTGCATTGGTGTTTTGCTGTGGATGTTGTGTTCCCTGGAGCCCTGAATAGGAACAGGAGTTATAAACAGTTGTGAGTTCTAGAAATTGAACCCAGGTCCTCTGGAAAATCAGTCAGTGCTCTTAATCACTGAGTCATCTCTCCAGCCCCTACTTTTAATTTTTTGAGATTTATATTTTTTTCTGAGCAGAGCTAGTCATTCTATCTCCTCAGTTTTCACAGCATCACACATCTGTCTTCTAGCTTTTGTAATGCTTGCTGTATTTACTTTGTCGTTGTCTAGCTTTCTTACTAGGGTAGAAGCTCCTTTAGGCCAAGAGAATATCTTATAATAACTTACATTTTGGTCAGAACAGTTATCAGCTACCCTGGCTCTATCTAAACTTTGATGAATAACATAACCAAGTTACTGCAAACCAAAAGGGAGGAAAAACAACAGAGAAGTTCATGACAGAATAGCCTGTGCAGCATTAGAGAGGGCTGTTTATTCCCAAGAGGAAAGCAGAAAGCAATTGCAATTACATGCCATTCTTTTCTGTTTTTCTCTCTCATCTGTAAAAAGAAAATAAATGCCTGCTTTGGCTGGACAATCATTTTTAAGAGTATCATCCATCCTTGTTTAATTAGGTGACATGGTCATACCAGAGCCCCTTCAAGGATGATGGTTGCATTGATGATCAAAATGCTAATGTTGATTGTAATATCTGATACTATGACAACCAAGTGGAGATTTCTTCTGTAGGAGAGCAAATAGGCTCTGAAAGAGACAACGAATCTGAGTTTCACCCAGTGGTACTGATATGGCTTCATCACATTCCCTGCCTACATGTATCGTTTAAACAGCCTGTCATCCTTGAGAAGAAAAACAGGTATTGAGCATATTTGAAAGAAGTGATTCCTGAGAAACCTGTCACCCCTGGGGAGCAGACAGGAGGAGTAGATATCACAGAAACCATCACTTTTGCTAAACAGATTTCTGAAACATGCTGGTTCTCTGTCTGAAGGCAGAGAACATAGGATAGCAAACTGTGAGGTAGCTATCTGTTATTTCAGACTCAATACAGATGAAAGTTAGGCTTACAGTCTATTCCTTTTAAAAATTTTCCCTAAATCTGGAAAACCTGAAATCTCATGACAGTGATGTAAATGGTGAATAAACTCAGAAAGACCAAGAATTTACAAAGAAAATCATCTTGGTTAATATATTTCCTCCCTGGTGGTTCTCTTTTCATCTCGTGCCTCTAGTGCCTTGATTAACATGCTGCATCCTGGGTAAAGAAGAAAGTGGGGTTCATTTACTCAGAGTTCAGCACACTGAGGCCCCAGTATCTGGAGGCTCAGTTGCTGGTTGTGAAAGAATGAAACCTTGGTGATTGGGAAACAGACGTGCATTTTTTTTTCTATTTCCTATGGTGATATCTTGTTTATATCTAACAAACAAAGCTTTCCTGAAGATCAGAGGGCGGAGCAAGCCACTTGCTAACCTTGCTAACCATAGAGATCTGGAGGTCTGTACAGACAGAAGTGAGATGACTAGATGGAGAGAGGAATTCAGACAGGATGAGACAGGAACTAGGTTTCTTTTCAGTCTGAGGATTTCATAGAGGTAAGAGCTCTAGTGGCTGGCTGCTCTGCTTCTCTGGTCTTCAAACCTTCACCCCTTAATATCTGACTCTCGGCTTTTATTATTAAGACCTATCAGAAGCTGTGTTACAATTCCTGTTCTCCCTCCTTTTTCATTACTGTCCAATTTGCTGTGGTTGCTAGACTAACCTAGTGTGGGCATATTAGACACCAGTGACTGAGAGTGGAAGGTGGGATGTACTTATACCTTGATGTCATTTTGCTACACCTAGACTTATTTCTTATTTATGTTTGAGACTGGGTCTCACTCTGTGGTTCAGTCTGAACTTAAAACCGCAACCCTCTGACGTTTGTTCCTCAAGCACTGGATGACAGGCATGCACGCACCACCATGGCAAGTGTTGACTGATTTCTCTACCTCTAAACCAACTTTAAGGGTAACACAATAAGCATGGTACAGTTTTTCAGAAGCTGCTTCATGAGAAGCTGAGAACAGAGGTGCTGTGCCATTGGAGAAAGCCAGCAGGGTTGGCAGCCAGGGTCCTTGATTCTAGAGATCAGCTGGGAGCAAGCTGTGTCAGCCTGGTGCAGCCATACCTGCTCTGGATCTCAATTCTTGCCTCTGGACCTTGAGTCATGATGTGTATCTAACATTAGATGAGTTGACAAGTCTGTTGTGTTATGCTCAGTGCGATTAGAATGCAGGCTCGGGAGCAGCCCCACCTTAGAACATGGCTACTCTAAGGTGAATGAACTAGCCTGCTGCCTATTTCTCAACCTTCTGCACCTGTATAACGGGGACAACAGACCCTATGTTATAGGGGATAATGTTAGTACACCTACATCCCTTCAACTAGATCTGGGCATAAGTGTTGGTGGCACTTGGTTAAAAAGGAATGCTCCCTTTCTGGATGGAGTTTCCCGAATTCAGCCTGGTTACCATGCCTAACCACGGCTTTCATATTGGCACTGTGGATGTACTGTCCTTTGGAAGTGACAGAGGTGGAGCGCCCTCTCAGCACCCTTCCTGTGATGGCAGTTAAGACTGCTGGGTGTCTGCTGTTTCCAGCCTGAGAGCCAGACAGTTGAGTGCCTGCTTCCCATGTTCACTGACACTGTAACAGCCCAGGCAACGCTCTTCAGATGGAATCAAAAGCCCTCCGGGTGGTCCTCCCTCCAACCTCACCCCCATTTGGCAGGCTATCTTCTGATTGATTTTTTAATTAAAAATATTTAAATTAAACACAATCTTCTTTTACATACCCATCCCAGTTCCCTCACCCTCCCGTCCTCCCATTCCTCCCATCCCCCACCCTACCCCCAATCCACTCCTCAGGGAGGGTGAGGCCTCCCATGGGGGGTCATCAAAGGAAGAGGGAACCTAAATTGAGAAAATTACCCCCACCCCACACACAAACCAAATTGTTCCAAAGGCAATTTTATAGGGGTATTTTCTTGATTAATGGTTATGTTTGAGTGGGGCCACCCCTGGAAGGTAGTCCTGGGTTGTATTAAAAAATGTCTCAAACATTCCTCTTTGGTGTCTGCTTCAGTTTCTGCCTTAGCTTCTCTCTATGATGGACAGGGACTGAGACAAGCAAGCCATTTCCTCATTAAGTTGCTTTTAGTTAGGGTGTTTGTCAAAGGCCTAAGTAGGACATTACTTTATCTTTTCATACCCAGCCAAGAAAAGCCCACTTGAACCTGCACAGACTGATGGGTATAACCTTTCTCTGCTGATTTGCTCTCTGCTGATCCCACTTTGGCCTGCCATCTACTCTTACTGATATCTTGCAGACAGCTTTCACTGTTGGGTTGTCACTGCTAGTAAATAGGATTCTCTTCACTTCACTCATCCTTCATGGTCCATACACTTTGTTCTCCTTCGTAGTGAGGTAAGAACATACAGAGAAGGAAGGAAAACTGCTGCATCAGAGTATTTGGCAGATATTCTGGATGGTTTTAGAATTTTAATCTTCAGACTGTGCAAAAAAAAAGCGAAATTTGCTAGGGAAAAATCCTTAAGCTTTAAATGCTCTCATGTTCTTGGGTTTAAGCTAAGAGGCAGTGGCTGGCGATTAATGCCTCTGTGTGTGACATCAGGCATGAAAACCTCAGGGTCTGAAGGTGGGTGGTGATGCCCCGCTTTTGCAAGTTGTTGATCCTTACTTATACCTCAAGCCAAGTATTAGTTTATCCATTCACTCATTCATTCACTCACAAGCGTCCTTGTGCCCTTGCTAGGAGTTAGTCACAGCCCATGATCAACAAGGCATGGCAGAACCTGTGGCGAAGACAAATGGATAAATGTGTAAATCCCCAAAGTAGCCATTGTTGTTACGATGGCATAAACAAAATACCAGGGCCCAGAGAACCGAGTGAGTAATTGTGCCTGGAAAAGCTAACAAGTGACAACTGTGGTAGGTCCTGAGTGGTAGATAGGGCTTGGTGTGTGGTTGGTTATGTGTTGTCTGGCATTGTGGGGGGCAATAGCACAGGCCCTTGTCAGCAGGATGACATCTGGAAGTCTCAGTCTGTATCTCTTGGAAATAACTTTTTTAAAAAAATTTTTTGTTTGTTTTGTAAGTATCAGCTATAAGTTGGAACAACCCCACCTAACTTTTCATTTTCCTGCAGGAAAAAGAATTAGATACACTTGTGGAGAACAAAATATTTCTGTAGAATATTTAAATGTTCAGTCTTAAAATTAGGTGCATATAAGTTTGAGGATTGTCCTTTCAAGGTCTGTGAAAAATTGTGCTGGTATTTTGATAGGGATTGTGTTGAATCTGTAGATTGCTTTTGGTAAGATTGCCATTTTTAGTATGTTGATCCTACCTATCCAAGAACAAGGGAGATCTTTCCATTTTCTGGTATTTTCTTTAATTCCATTCTTTTTTTTTAAATTTAGGTTAGAAACAATCTTGTTTCACATGTCAATCCCAGCTTCCTCTCCCTCCCCTCCACCCCCGCCCTCCCCACAGGTCCCCGAGTCCCCTACCCAATCTTCACTCCGATCACCAAGGAGGGTGAGGCCCTCCATGGTGGATCTCCAGTAACTGTCATTTCATCCAGGGCAAGGTTTAGGCCCTCCCCCAAGAGTACCAGCTGAGAGAGCCTCCCATATTGTGGCATGAGCACTCAAAGTCTATTTGTATGCCAGGGGTAAATACTACCCAAGGCCCCATAGATTACCTAGGCCTCCTCACTGATACCCACATTCAGGGGGTCTGGGTCAGTCCCATGCTTTCCACACAGCCATCAATCTGGAGTCCAAGAGCTCCCCCTTGTTCAGGTCAACTATTTCTGTGGGTTAAACCAACCCACTCTTAACTCCTTTGCCCATCAGTTCTCTCTTTCTGACACTGGATTCTAGTTCAGTTCAGTGTTTGTCTGTGGGTATCTGCCTCTGCTTTCATCAGTCGCTGGATGAAGGTTCTGTTTCCTAGACTCTCTGGCACTTGCATGCTGGCAATCCCCTGATTCATGTCAAAAATCCATAAATGAGTGAGTATATACCATGTTTCTCTTTTTGTGCCTGGGTTGCCTCACTCAGGATGGTTTCTTCTAGTGCCATCCATTTGCCTGCAAATTTCAAGATTCCATTGTTTTTTTTCTGCTGGATAGTACTCTATTGTGTAAATGTACCATATTTTCTCTATCCACTCTTCAGTTGAGGGGTATCTAGGTTGCTTCCAGGTTCTGGCTATCTCAGAGTTGTTTTGACTTGCATTTCCCAGATAGCTAAGGATGTTGAGCACTTTCTCAAGTGTCTCTCAGCCATTTTAGTCTCCTCTACTGAGAATTCGCTATTTCGTTCTGTACCCCATTTTTTGATTGGATCCTTTGGTGTTTTGGAGACTTGCTTCTTGAGTTCTTTGTAAATTTTGGGCATCAGTCCTCTGTCAGATGTGGGGTTAGTGAATATCTTTTCCCAATCTGTGGGCTGCCTTATGGTCTTGCTGACTGTGTCCTTTGCCTTGCAGAAGCTTCTCAGTTTCAGGAGGTCCCATTTATTAATTGTTGATTTCAGTGTCTGTGCTACTGGAGTTATGTTCAGGAAGCTGTCTCCTGTACCAATTTGTTCAAGGGTGCCTCCCACTTTCTCTTCTAAGGGGTTCAGAGTGGCTGGAGGTTTTTGATCCATTTGGACTTAAGTTTTGTGCATGGCTATAGACATGGATCTATACACATTCTTCTACATGCCAGCATCCAGTTATGCCAGCACCATTTGTTAAAGATGCTTTCTTTTTTCCATTGTATATTTTTAGCTTCTTTGTCGAAAATCAGATGTTCATACATGTATGGGTTAATGTCGGGGTGTTCAATTCGATTTCATTGGTCTTCCCGTCTATTTTTGTGCCAATACCAAACTGTTTTCAGGAGTACAGCTCTATAATAGACCTTGAAGTCAGGGATGGCGATGCCTCCAGATGTTGCTTTGTTGAACAAGGTTGTTTTGGCTATCCTGGGTCTTTTGTTTTTCCATACAAAGTTGGTTATTGTTCTTTCAAGGCCTGTGAAGAATTGTGCTGGGATTTTAATGGGGATTGAGTTAAATCTGTATATTGCTTTCGGTAAGATTGCCATTTTTACTATGTTGATCCTACCTATCCAAGAGCATGGGAGATCTTTCCATCTTCTGGTGTCTTCTTTAATTTCTTTCTTTAATGACTCAAAGTTTTGCTATACAAGTCTTTCACTTGTTTGGTTAGCATTACCCCAAGTTTTTTTTATGTTGTTTGTGGCTATTGTAAAGGGTGATGTTTCTCTGATTTCTTTCTCACCCCCTTTATTGTCTATATATAGCAGGGCTACTGATTTTTTTGTTAATTTTGTATCCTGCCACTTTGCTGAAGGTGTTTATCAGCTGTAGGAGTTCCAATGTAGTGTTTTTCAGGTCACTTATGTAAACTATCATATCATCTGCAAATAGTGAAAGTTTGACTTCTTCCTTTCCAATTTGTATCCTCTTGATCTCCTTTTGTTATCTTATTGCTCTAGCAAGAACTTCAAGTACAATGTCAAAGAGGTATGGAGAGAGTAGACAGCCCTATCTTGTTCCTGATTTTAGAGGAATCGCCTTGAGTTTCTCTCCATTTAGTTTGATGTTGGCTGTCAGTTTGCTATATACTGCTTTTATTATGTTTAGGTATGTCCCTGTTATCCCTGATCTCTCTGAGACCTTTATTATGAAGGGGTGCTTGGATTTTATCAAAGGCTTTTTCAGCATCTACTGAGATGATCATGTGGTTTTTCTTTTTCACATTGTTTATATGGTGGATTACACTGATGGATTTTCGGATAGCCAAAACAACCCTGTACAATAAAGGAACTTCAGGAGGCATCACTGGAGTGTGTCCTTGATGGCATTGTGTGATTCTAGCCATTTCCTCTTTTTCTTTCTTGCCTGTGTTAGTTGCTTGTCTTGTTGCCGTGATAAAGTGCTTGATAGAAACAACTTAAGGAAGGAAGTGTTTATTTTGATTTATTGTTCTAAGGGGTACAGTTCATCATGGCAGGCAACATATTGCTTCAGGAATAAGAGGTAGCTTATTGCATTCACAGACAGGAAATAGAAATCAATTGAATTCTTGGGTTCAGCTCAGTGTCTCTTTTTAATTCACTCTGACACTCTTGCCTAGGAAGATACATTTAGAATGGGGTTTTCCAACTTAATTTAAATAATTCTGTAAAGAGTCATTTTCTGTCCCATCAGTCAGCTCTCAAGTAATGACACTAAGACTTTGTAGGGAGAGATCTTTGCTACCTGTACCTATAGTGCTGACCATGCCCATTTGGGTGTGGTCACAGGTACGTAGACTGTAGTAGACTGTATGGGGGTTAAAAGAACTAGGTGGGGGGGGGGGAAGGAGATGCTCTCTCTTTGGGTTCTGGTTGTGTCCTGGAGAGCAGCATGTGGACTTTTGGTTCTTGGCGTTCTTGGCTTCTCATGTAAGTGACTTCTCCCTCAATAAAATATCATAGGACATCCCTATTTTGTGTAACTTAATATTTCCACAATAATACTTCATAGTAATTATGAAAGCTCAGCCTATAGCTTAGGCTTGTTTCTAACTAGATCTTATAACTTAAATGAACCTATTTATATTAATATATGTTCTATCACGTAGTGTTACCTCTCTTCCATCTTGTTCCTCTCCATGTCTCCTAGAGTCTCCTCCTTTCTCTCTCATCCTCCATTAAAAAAGGACTGAGACTCTCCAAGCTCTGCTCTACTACTTCCTGTGTAACTCTATCTGTCCTTAGTCCTCCAGAGCCTCTATAGTTAATTTTGGTCAGCTAATGACTAGTTCTGCCCTCTGATTCAAAGCAAACTTTATTGTCATTCTTGGGAATCATCAGAATTCAATCAAAATATCCCATAAGACATGCTTCAACAGTTAGAAGTCCTGCAAACACACCAAGCTAACAGCCACAACATACACACAGAGGCACCTGGTGTAGACTCATGCAGACCCTGAGCTTGCTGCTTCCGTCTCTGTGAGCCAGTGTGAGTCCTGACTAGTTGATTGAGTTGATGTATGTATCTAGTTGGGTGGTAGAAGTGACCAGAAGAGAACTGTGGATGGTCATAGGTAGGGTGGGTCCTGGTGGAAGCCTCAAGCTTAGTTGTCAAGCAGATGGAGTGGCCAGTCTATGCTGAGACACTGGCTGTGGGACCTGGGTTATATCTGGCAAGTTGAGGGAAAATGACGGTTGATTGGTCAGGGTACTCACTGTCCTAGACCCTGGAGAAGGACAGGGGAAGTCTGTGTATGGAGTGGAGTGGTGGAGGTGGCAGAAAACGGGTCTGTCTTTTTCTAATAAAGAGACCCAGAAAGAAACTGATCATAAAATGAAAATGGTAACACATGATACTCAGCTCTTCTTGGAACTTTGTGAATGGATTTGAGTATTTTAGTCAGGTATTAAGTGAAGTAAGAATACTGTGGCTGCTTTGAGAAATTATTCTCTCTCTTCACTCTCCCTGTCAGCTCCTTCTAAGTTATACACCACAGATGCAGGGCTCTTCTGGCTAAGATGACTGCCCTGTAGATGTCCTGATGCCTAAGAACATGAAATGTGCTCGTATCTAATCTACTAAGATAATAGAAGCAACAGTAGAAGGGAAAATATTTAGTTATGGAATAATAATGGATGTTATATAATATAGAATATAATATGTGAATGCAAGATACTTAATTATAAAAAGATCCCCCAAAGTGCAGAAAAAATTTAAGTATAATTTTTTTTCTAGAACCATAGCTACAATCTGGCCATCTTATGATCCATATTATTCTAGTATCTTTCTTTCCTTTCAGCCACAATATAGCCATCCAAATTAGGAAGTTAACATTAATACATTGCTACCATCTAACATTCAGATATCATTTATGTTTTACCAGATTCCTTCTTAGCAAAAGATCCAGTTTAAAAATCACATATGGCCTTTAGTTGTTAGGTCTTTTAAAAAAGTTTGATCACTTTATTAAATAACATTAAATAGCTTAAGTTTTAACTACTAAATGGCACTTTGAATGGTGAAAACACAGTATGTTGTCATACTTGAACTGTTTTCATTTGTCTGTCTCTGTCTGTCATCTATTTACATCCTGACAACAGTTTCCTCTCCCTCCTCCCATTCCTACCCATCCCCTCCCCTTCCCCAATCCACTACTCCTCTGTTTCTGTTCAGAAAGGGGCAGGTTTCCCATGGATATCAACAAAGCATGGCATATCAAGTTGAGGTAGAACTAAGCTCCTCCCCTTGTAGTAAAGCTGGACAAGGCAATCCAGTATGAGACATAGGTTCCCAAGAGCCAGCCAAAGCATTAGGGACAGCCCCTGCTCCCACTGTTAGGAATCCTACAAATAGATCAAGTTACACAACTGTCACATAGAGGGCCTAGGTTGGTCCCATGTGGGCTCCCAGGTTGTTGGTTCAGATTCTGCGAGGTCCTATGTGTCAGGTTAATTGTTTCTGTTGGTTTTCTTGTGATGTCCTTGACCCCTCTGGCTCCTATGCTTAAGAAACACAATCCCAGCCATTATAAATATTGAAAAATAGATATGAAGGAGGAAGTAACACCTTTTTGTTCTCTTTTTAATCTTCCAGCAAGAAGGCTATCAACTCATGAGACCTCTTGACTTTGTACTTTCAGAACTGTAAGGTAAATAGGCCCATTTCTTTATAAGGTAGCTCTCCACGAGTATTTCACTATAGCAGGTACCTTCTTTCATTTCCAAGCCAGCTACATAGCATCCTCAAATCACTCCCTGTTCTTATATCTCCCTTTGCAAAAACCCTTGTGATGACTGTGTTAGGGTCACCTGGATAATCCAGGCTACTTATTCCTAATCTCAAGGTCATTAATGACTCTTGCAGTTTTCTTTTGCTATATATTTACAGGTTTCAGGGGGTGAAATGTGGACAACTTTGGGAGTATATCATTGTCTTAGTTTAGGTTTTTATTGTTGTGAAGTGACACCATGACCATAGCAACTCTTATAAAAAAAATTTAATTGGGGTGGTTTGCTCACAGTTTCAGAGGTTTAGTCCATTATCATCATGGCAGAGAACATGGCAGTGTGCAGGCAGACATAGTGCTGGAGTTGAAAGAGCACTACATCTTGACCAGAAGGCAGCAGTAAGGCACTGTCACACCGAGTGAATCTTCCTCCAACAAGGCCACACCTCCTAATAGTGACACTCCTTTTGGGGGCCATTTTCTTTCAAACCACCATAATCGTTCTACCTTCCACAAGGTGTGTGTATGTGTGTGTACACACATATTTCTTTATCTAAAGAAATACATTGAAATTCCTAGCCTACTCGGATAGCCCTGATTCCAATTCATTCTACATCAATTTCAATACTTCAAATTCCTTCCTGTAACAGTAGGAACCTGTCTTTCATTCTCCTTAATAAGTGACTTATTTGATTTTTCTCCTCTGTATAAGCAACCAGCCTCTGACATGTTGAAGGGTGTCCTCTAACTCTGCCTGTGATTTTTCACTCCCGGCCACCCTTTAGGAGGATTCCCTCCTTATTCCACTTGGATTCTGCCATTTCAAGCCAGGCTGCTCTGTGTGAACTGTCCTACTGTATTCCAGCTCTGACTCCACACCAAGAAACCCTCTTAAGTGAATACCCTCTTAATTCCACTAAGATCCCCAGTACTAGCCCTGGACCTATGGCTCTCTCTAGAAGGTCCAGATGTTACCTTACCACACTCCATCTAATTGTTTTCAAGTCCAAGTTATTAGGGCAGAAAAGAGAAGAAAGAAAAGCCCAAAAGGTCAGAAGACAAATTACAGGAGTTGGTACTTCCTTTCCACCCGTGGGTTCTGAGGATGGGATTCAGGTCATCAGGCTTAGCAGCAGGTGGTTTTACCCACTAACCTATCTCTTCAGCTTAACTGAAACATTTTGAGACTGGGTCACATGTAGCCTAGGCTAGCCTCAAATTTGTTATATAGCTGAGGATGACCCTGAACTTCTGATCCTGTTTCCTCCCTCTCCCGTGCACTGGGATTACAGGCTCACACTACCATATCTGGTTTTCCAAGTGACAATTTTAAGGGTAAGAAAAGGCACTGAACCTTTAATGCAAAAGGGAATGTGAAATGCTGAGAGGGGGGCAGCACCGGACGTGGGGTGACTGTGACTGTGTTCACATGCCTGTTTGCATGTTTGAGGAGTCCACTCATATTTTTCTGGGCTGAGAATAATGCTTCCAGCCTGCTGCTTATCAAATTGCTTTTGTTAACAAACCATCCTTTGGCTCCAGTTGTTCTTATGCAGATTAAGAACACTGACTCAAAGATAAGAATATGAACTGAATTTAAATTTCCCCCCAAGACTATTGAATGGAAATGTCTTAGATCCTCTTAATCTAGAAAAGCTTATTACATCTGTCCTAACAAACAAAAAACAAACTGATTAAAGCTATTCACAGTTTCATGCATGTATAATGTGCATTCTGATTATAATAATCTTGAATCTTCCTCCCAACTCTATCACCCCACTTCCCCACAAGTCCTTTTCCCACATTCATGAGGTGTTACTTTTGAGACCCACCCAGTTTAACCAGGGTGTGTGACCAACGATGGTCTTAGAACTATTCACTGGAACCTGGTGGACTCTCCATGGGCTCTCAACTGAAAACGGGCACTGCCTTTTCCCAAAAGTAGTTCATCAGGGACAGGTAGAGCCTGCAATCCCCTCAGAAATCTCCAGTTGACCACTGATAGCCTCATCCTTGTGTAAGCCCGTAGCTGGCATTCACATTGGCTGTGCCATGCCTGGAAGATAGACAATCACTCTTTTAATCTCTTTTTTTATGCTCAATCTCCTAAACTTTCTTATTTAATTGGGCTACCTACTGAGAAGGACACCTCAAATAGACTTAATCTTAATGACACTTGAAGTTTGTTTCTTTTCCTAGGGAATGGGAAGCAAGGCTCAGGTCTCCTGTCTTCACACTGGAATCAGGGCCATGATTTGATCCAGCGAGGACTGGGTGGAGCTGTTTCTTGGGGGAGCTAGCTTGGCTTTACTATGTAGCCATGGAAAAGCAGAAGCCTGTTAATTCTATTCTGGGTTCCTGGTGACTTTAGGAGAATCTTTAAATGTCCATGTTCATTTGGTCTGCCACCTGCCACACACAGGTTATGATCCTCATCCACTTATCTCAGAGGGACATTGTTAGGGTTGGTTAATGGACATGGTAGTCAAGCAACAATGAGACTAAAAAAAAAAGCGTAGAGTCCATGAGCCCAGAGATCTCTTTCGATTAGAGGTGGTCTTTTCCTTTAGTAATGAGCTATGCTTACAGTGCTGGTTTTCATTTGTTTTGTTTTGTTCTGCTTCTCTGTCTTACTCATTGGATGAATTATTGTTCATGTCCATTATTAATTATACCTGCCATACTATGTTTGGCTTAACAACAGGGAAGTCATTTACTACACCATCTTGCGCACGTGTGCATGTGTGTGTGTGTGTGTGTGTGTGTGTGTGTGTGTGTGTGTGTACTTCCTGTGTACCTTAAACTCTGCATGTTGGAGTAGAAAAACTTAAGTGTCTTAGTTAGGGTTATTATTACTGTGAAGAGGTATCATGACCACAGAAACTCTTATAAAGAAAACATTTAATTGGGTGGCTCACTTACAGTTTCAGAGTTCAGTCCATTGTCATCATGACAGGGAGCATGACGGGTTGCAGACAGACATGGTGTTGGAGAAGCTCCGAGTGCTACATCTTGCAGGCAACAGGAAGTTGATTGACTGCCACACAGAGGGAAGCTTGAGTAAAAGTGACCTCAAAGCCCTCCCCTACATGACACACTTCCTCCAACAAGGCCACACCTCTTAATAGTGCCATTCCTTTGGGTGCCATTTTGTTTCAAACCACCACACCAAGTAAAAACAAAATTATGGTGAGATCACACAATGGGACATAGCACTGAGTCTGTTCGTACTTGTAGTGATACTCTGATGACTAGTTGTTTAAATAGTGACTTTTCACCATGAAATTGTGAGAGAGTGGAGTAGTTTCCTGTCTGTGAAAGATATATCTTCGTTTTTAGAAGGAAAGGCTTCACATTATCTGACTTGTTACAGAAGGCAGTCCTGCTAAAGCCATGATATTCCACTTACCCAAATTTTCACATAGTGCTCCTTAGTGAAAAGAACATTAACTCTGTCACCAAGGACATATTATACAAAGTCAGCACCATCAGATTCTGTTTAGTACAGATGAGATAAGTAAGACTACACATTAGTTCAAATTAACTAAAAATATTTATTTCTTATGCCTGAAAACTGTACATGTATATATACCTGATGCAATATACATTATACTGGTAATTTGTCGTGAGCTATCTAAGTCTATTGAAATCAGATTCTGGGAGCAAAGGCTTTGTCCTGTTTTCTCCAAATCCTCTTGTCTTGGGCCAGATTAGCCACCTGGTGTTGTAACAGGACTAGAGAAGAACAGTTAATAGCCCAGGAGTTAAGAACATCACACTCTTGAGAACAGGTAGATGGTGAGGTCTTCCCAACAGAGGTCACTGTTGCTTATCCCAAGGTAAGAAAGAGTATGCAGTAGGATGAGTAGGTGAAAGCTCAGCCATGCAGAGAAGGCTTAGTCAGGAACTCTAGCTGGCCAACTTAATTTCCCAGTTAATTTCTGCAGGATGTTTGTAAGCCCCCGATTTTATTACATTACTTTTGTTTGCTCTCTCAATCAGACTACAGAAGTTATAGCTGCTGGATATTGTGACTGCCCAATTTGATTATGTTTTGCCATCTATCTGCTACTCATCTCTATTTGTGTCTCAATATTTATTCTTTTATTTTTGTTTGCTATATACATCATAAACTTGGCCGCTCAAAGCCAAAGCACAGCTATCAGGGATCACCCTCTGGATCTAGGAGAACATACGACAACTCTTCTCACAGTGACGTCATATTTGAAGTTACAACAGAGTACAATTTCATGGTTTTTCCTTTTTTCATTTTAACAACCAGAGCTGTCATCTAAGTTTAAAGGGCCAAGGGAAAAATGAAAAACACAAAATCTCACAACACTGAGTGGTAAATAAGACAGCTTTGGTTCTGGGCAGGGCTTCTGGTTGTCTGTTGTAGGAAGACGTTCACACTATTTTCAACATATACAAACCATACAAAAATTTCTGTTATTACACACCAGTCTTGGCTATCTGTAGCATACAGACTTGCTGCCTGCTGTTGTTCTGAGTATGGCTTTGTATATTGCTACTCCATCAGAGGATGTTTTGGGGCCATTGGCTTGAGGGGGAACCACTGAAGGATGATCTTTGCAGTTCTGTGGCTATTAATGCTTCTAGAGGGAGTCAAGGCTCCCTCTTGGGTCTCCTTTTCTAGGCTGTTATTAACGGTGCCAACTCCAAGGTACCAGCCCGACACGTAAAACAGAGCTGCAAGACACAGAAGCTCTTGTGCTTCCAGCAGAGATAGAGTAGCTGCTGCCTGCTCTTCAGAGCTTTTGCCCCCTCACACCGTTTTCTCCTGTGGAAGAGGGAAGAACAAAGCGGCTCAGAGGATTTCCTTTAGATTTAAACCGAAACCTCAAGTGTCCAAAGTATTCATTCTAAAACTCTCTACACGCTTGTGATTAATACTGAATAATTTCTGTTTTCTTAGGAATCCTGAACTTAAAGAAAATGGGATTTTATTCACTGGACTGTTTTTTGAAATGGAGTTTGGGGGTTGGAAAGATGGCTCAGTGGCTAAGAGCTCTTTCAGAGGACCTGGATTCAATTTCCAGAACCCACATGGAGGTTTGCAACCATCTGTAACTTCAGCTCCAGAGAATGTGATGCCCTCTTTTGGTCTCTTTGGGCACCAGTCACTCACATGGTGCACAGACATACAACAGGCAAAGCACTCATATATGTATATAACATTAAAACACTCCTCGTGTATGTATATAACATTAAAACACTCCTCGTGTATGTATATAACATTAAAACACTCCTCATGTATGTATATAACATTAAAACACTCCTCATATATGTATATAACCTTAAAACACTCCTCATATTTGTATACAACATTAAAAATAAGTAAGTAAAATTGCATTTTTAATTTTAGTAAACTCATCCCCCAGATAGTTATTAGTAGAGAAGAGTGATAAGATAGGCAATGTTGAGCTGCAATGGAAAATTGGGCCAAGAAATATCCGGAATCCCAGAATGCTGACTGTGGTGCTACCTCACTTGTTCATTGAGGTAAAGAGTCTTTCTCCATTATTTCAGCACTCAGCTTCTCCATCTCTAAATTTGTTACTCAGGAAGTATGGCAAGTGGGGAGAGACCCTGAGTTCTCCTGAAGCCAAACATTGGGTAACAGTTTAGCTCTGCCACGTGTGTGGCTTTGGGCAGGATACTTGCCTGTGTGTCTTGGGTTTCTCATCTATCAAATGAGGATAATAATAGTATCAGTTTCTTAGAACTTTGGTGAAGAATTCATATGATGACAGGGGTAGAATCACCCAACACCAATCCGAATTAGTGTTTGTGCCATTTTAATTATTTGAAATATATATACATGTACATGTGCATATAAATATACATATGCACTGCATATGCATATACATGTATACAGACTATGCAGGAACCAAGATTTCAGGAACCTTTTCAGATTTAGATTCATTGGCAATATTTTCAACAATCTCCCTATTATGTCAGTAAATATGTAAGAAAGAAAAAAAAGTAGTTAAAAAGTCAGAACATAGACTGGAGTCACTGCCTTTCTCACATGACATGAGACCGAACCAAGGCATTTGTAGGATCTCCAGCAATGTCCCTCATCACGATTATTTTAGGAGGCACTTGAGTTTTACAAACATCAATTAGGTTCTTAGATGTGGTATGGGCTATGCCACTTCCTGGACTGGGTTAAACAAAGAGCTACAAATAAACAAAATGTTAGAGGTGATGCCGCCCGAAGTTATTTCCTTTCTTACGCAGAAAGGGAAACACAAACAGAGGGGGTAGGAAAGAAGTGGGGGCACTGGCTTCCACATTGGTCGCATCTTCTCCATCTTTAAAGCTTTTCTTGGTGTCCTTGTCATTCAGCCTTTGGTCCTCTTAGCTCTGCTTCACCAGGGCCCTATGGCTGTCCTATGTTCTGGCTTTTGTTCACACTCCAGCTTTTTTCCCCCTCACTCTGTTTATTCCCAAGTATCGGTGTGTGTAGAGAGAAGCCTTCCCTCCAGCCTGGTCCCAGAGCCGCATCAGTCCCAAATGAACACACAGGAGGCTATATTAATTATGAAGCTGTTGGCCTTGCTTGTTTCTTACTGGCTAGCTCTGACTTAAGTATTTACTCCATAATTGTTAATCTAAGTATTTCTATTACCGGAGAAAAGGGTCCATACTTCTTACCCCTATGGAGCTACATGATGACTCCCTGTGTTTCTCCTTCCCAGAGTCCTTTTTGATTCCCAGTCCCACCTATCTTGCTTTCTTATTGGCCAACAGTGCTTTATTCAACAACCAATAAGAGACAGATTTCAGAATGATATCTCCCATCATCTCCTCTTTTCTGTCTAAACAAAAAGAAAGGTCTTAATTTTAACATAGTCAAATTATATATAACAGAACAGCTTTCAAGCAAGAACACAGTTACAATATTTTGTCCATCAACATTTAGCAAGATTTAAAGAAAATATCATCTATCCCATCCTTGTGATACCAAAGTCCTATATGTAGCTTACCTTTTATCATAACTAAGGAAAACTATGATTATAACTATCTGCCTTCAACTCCATCAAAGACCACAGAAGGATAATATAAAAACACTAGAATTGACACAGACATCTTGCTGCCTGGACAGTCACCCGAAGTTCCTCTGTAATGTCGGGGAATCCATCTTCAGCCCATAGGCCACAACGTGTCTGGAAGACTTCTCAGCAAAGCAAGAAGTCTCAAACTGTCCAGTTGCATTGGCAGTCAGTCATTCATTTTTCTGGGTCCTACAGAAAGTCTCGTAGACTCTTCCATGAAGCAGGAACCTTGAAGGACTGTTTGAGTTCAGCTTTCACTTTCCTATGGGTCCTGCATGTCCAGATTATATAGCAACAGTCAAGCAGTACAGGCAAGAGCAGTTTCTTGCCCAAATGGCTAATCTTGCCATGTTGAAAGCAAACTCCATAATGAGTTTCTTCAATGCCCATCTTCCTCTCAGACATAATTGGTGCTGCCAGGAGCAGACATTTCTCATTGTCAAGAAAAACCCTAAACCATTTTAAATGCCATTTTCTGAAGGTCTTTGAAGGGTTTGAAGACTATCTATCTCAAATATATAGAAAACCTAACTAACCTAAATATAAGTTCTGACTATTATAAGTAACTATCTATAGTCTGTACTTAATTATGCATTACGTTTTAAAAGATTAGTATAAACACAATACTTAATCAAGAGGAGAAATATACATATTACAAAATTTACCCTGAATTTGTATCAATAAATGAAAAACCATACAAATACAAAGTATTCATTTCCATACCATAATCCCCCTTTTACCATTAAAAAGAAATTGGTTGTGATCATTAACCAATTATAAGCAACCCCATTCAAATGAAAACAAAGCTTTATAAACAATATGGGGATTTGGATGTTGCTCATTCAGTACTGCTTCCTGCTGGGTAGGGGCGCTGTTCATACCATGGGGATCATGACAAAACTCAGAAACCTCTATAAGTCCTTATTTTTCGGGGTCTGTAAGGCTGCATCATCTTAGCTGTCTCAATTGTTGGAACACCTGGCCCACTGCTTCCGGAGGTCTTGGTTCATCAAACCACAGAAGCCTGGAAGGAATCCTCAGCTTTTCATTTTCTGTGGAAACATAAACAAAAACTCTTTTCCCAAGTAACCGGTCCTTATATTTAAAGTTAGAAGTCAAAGCATTTTTGAAATATATAAGTTGGATTAATTCAGCAGCATTTATAATTAAGTATACTTTAGTAGTTTTTCCTTCTTTAGCAATCAAAAAACTGAAAAACACAATAGCATACAGTATCCAGACTTTCTGTGTATTTTCCATCTTTAGGTGGCTTATTTATTTATCTATTATTACTTTATTTCTTTTACTTTTATTTATTTTTCTCTGAGACAGGGTTTCTCTTTGGAAATCTGCCTGCCCCTGCCTCTGGAGCAAATCCTGCTGGCGTGGGCCACCACAGCCGGCTTCTCTATTTATTTACCACTATGCTGTTTCTTTTTCTCTCTCAATCCTACGTATATTTTTAAACACACTGTAAACCTTTAGAGATTTTTCTTCATCCAAGTCTGACTTTACTGAAAATCTTTATGTTGTTTTCCCAGAGTCCTCTTCGACTCCTAGTCCCACCTATCTTGCTTCCCTATTGGCCAACAGTGCTTTATTCAACAACCAATAAGAAACAGATTTCAGAATGACATCTCCCATCAGGTGTGGATGGTAGTGTGTCTAGGAGGAGCTGCATGCGATGGTCTAGAGATTACAAAGGTGTGCATTGGAGGGATCCTGCAGACATCCGAGGGCATTTTGAATGTTGTGATGGCCTTTGTTTCACTAATATCCATCTACTCTTTCATTGATTGTCTGTTATATACCTACTGCTGTGTGAGGAATTGCTCTAGACACTAGAAACAGTACAAGCTCCAGATTTATTTTAGTAGAGAAAATAGAGGTAAAACAAAGAAACACACAAATGAAAGTTGGTTTGACAAAAAGTTGATGAGTGCAAAAGAGGGTGACAATATCTAACTTAGATGGAGGTAAGGGAACAGGCCTCTCTACAAGGAGAATTGAGGACTGAGTAGGGGATAAGTACAGGGGAAAATGTTCCAGAATGTTAATGTAAGACATCAAGCTAGGAGAATTTCACTAACTGTGAGTGTTCTTTGTGAGAGGGTCACAACAGAATAGGGCTGGGATGTTCTGGTAGTTGAAAACAAGAGAATGCACATAGTACTAGTACCACAGGATTGTGTCCACAAAAGCTGCTGGGTGCTGTAAAACCTATCTCTAGAAGAACATCTCCTTATAAAAGAGGCCTTCCTTTCTGGTGAAGGAGCTCACTGTAAATTTTGCAAATAATGACAGTAATATGGATATGTGGATGAACGTAGTTGAACAGATGTCCTTGTTGTATGAATGTGCATCTTTTTGATATATGCCTAACAGTGGAATTGCTGGATCTTGTGGTAGACTGATTCCCATTTTCCTGAGGAACAACCATGCTGATTTTCAAAGTGGCTGCACAAGTTGGCACTCCCACCAGCAGTGTAGGAGTGTTCCCCTTTCTCCACATCCTCTCCAGCATAAACTGCCATTGGAGTTTTTGATTTTAGCCATTCTGACAGGAGTAAGATGGTATCTCAGAGTTGTTTTGATTTGCATTTCCCTAATGGCTAAGGATGTTGAGCACTTTCTTATGTGTCTTTCAGTCATTTTAGATTCCTCTATTGAGTGTTCTCTATTTAGTTCTGTACCCCACTTTTTAATTGGATTATTTGTTGTCTTGGTGATGAGCTTCTTGAGTTCTTTGTATACTTTGGAAATCAGCACTCTGTCAGATGTGGGATTGGTGAATATCTTTTCCCATTCTGTGGGCTGCTGTTTTGTCTTGTTGACTGTGTCCTTTGCCTTACAGAAGCTTCTAATCTTCAGGAGGTCCCATCATTTATTAGTTGTCAATCTCAGTGTCTGTGCTATTGGTGTTATGAACCAAAATATATTGTATGAAAATAATTTAAATAAAAATGAATTAGAAAATAAAAGAACTCCAACTTGTTAAATGTGATTAGAGAGGGATTATGGATAAAATTGGTATTAAATGTGTTGTGTTGTGGCTGTGCTTTTAGAATGTAGAAGATCAGAGTAACTAAAGAAAGCCTACATTTTCCTCTTGCAATCACTTCTCTGTCATAGCTATCACACAGGAAAGCATTTCACAATGAAGACGGTCTGTGGAAGTTCTGGAGTTGAACCTTTTGGATGTGCAGCATGTGATAGCACTACCCCATTCCTGAATGTTGTGAGGGCAGCAGAGAAGGGCTAGAGAATTCTAAAACTAAGAAAGAGTCTTAAACACTTGCCTTGTTCTTTTGAGACTACATTCAAGGATCCGAATGTAGGACACCATCACATATGTCTGAATGATGAGCAGAGCCCTGGGAATTTGTGCTGACTCTGTAATAGAGGCAGAGGCTGTGGGCCTTCTTTCTGAGGGCTCCTATACATAAGAAAACAAGTGAACTTGGAGGATGTGACTGACTGGGAGCCCAGGCAAGTAGAAGCAAGTCAGAGCTCTCAAAGCCTGCGTTCACGCAGCTCTTTATTCTGAATGATTCTAACTGTGCGATGGAAAGACAACCTGACTCTACATTAGGAAGCTTTCCCACTGGCTTTGCTCAGTAATAATTAACAAAACTGTTGTCATTACCAGAACACAATGGGATGCATAGTTGAAGTAACACCAAAATATAATTCAGTACTAGTGAATCATCCAGGTCTTGGCTATCAATTCAAGAAAGAAAAAAATCTCTTTGTTATTCACCATGGAAGGAGAGAATCTGGTCTTTCTAATTGCAAAAGTCACATTTTCATTTCATTTCATTATTTCATCAACTTTGTGAACTCTAGCACACTTCTGCTGGAATGTAAGTTTCCTGAGTTTGCACTCACTGATAAACCAGCACATAGTGGGCACTCAGCAAGGACCTGTGTAATTGACATCAGTTGTGTTTTCTGAGTCTTGTTTGTTCCATTTTAAAAAGAGAACTTGGGTACCTCAGAAGATCATCATGAAGACTACGGAAACTGTGACAAAGTGCCTGAGCAGAGAAGACAGTCCTGGCTACTGAGTCCTGGGTTAGGTGATTGTTGTCTTGCTGCCTCCAGGTGTGACTTGTTCCAGTCTTCTTTTCTTTCTTCCTTCTTATTTTTAACCAGTTTGCTGAAGAACCTTTTATGTTCCTGTCCTATCAGCACCGCCTTTCAGAGACCTTAGCATCACTGAAGGATGCACACAATTCTTCATTAAAAGCTATTAGCTAAGAGACAGAACCCCCATAGACATCTAGTGTGTTGTTCTTTGGGGACTTCTGTGCATCTAAACAAATGTTCCGGATGGAGGATAAAAGGATGTCCTTTTATCTCCACGTCTGCTGGTCATTCTCAGTTTCTTGTTACAGCTGTGCTCAGCTGCTCCCAGCTCTTAAATAAACCGCACGCTTCCTGGACTTCTAGTATTCCCACGCCTGTTTCCTCTGCCTGGAATCTCTATAACCTTGCCCTGTCCTTAGGTATCATGCTTTAATTTTTTTCTCCTGGGAACCGGGGATAGAATCAAAGATTTCACACACTGCCACTGCACTGTGCTCCAGCTCCTAGGCCTGCCTCAACTTGGTAGGACAGACTTTGTTGACTCCACAAGGAAGACCTTACCTCCTCCAAGGAGTGGGCGGGAGAAGGGGAGGGAGGAGGAACTGGGGTTGGTATGTAAAATGAAAAAACAATTTTTTTACATTAAAAAAAAGAAAAGAAAGTTTCAGTTTCAAAGATGCCTTTCAGAGTAGATCTGATCTCTCATCTTGAGCTTACACCTTTATTAGAATTTTCACATAAATAATTAACAATCGAAACCAAAATTCCTTCCCACTTGGTAGTTTCTGCCTTTTTTCCCTTTGAGGGATCTGAAAGGTACAGTGATGCTATTTTCTCAAACAAAGCCAGGGACCATACCCTTGTACATCTTTGCTTACACTGTGAAAATGTTTCCTAACATGCCCACTTAGAGCATTCCTCCTTAATTCAGAATTGTTTATGCTGTGTCATATTTACATGTAATTGGGCAAATTGCTCTCTGCAACACAAGAAGAAATATTCTTAGAGTAGTTTGGGAGGACCCATCAGCTATCCCATGCAATAAGCACATGTAAGCTGAGGTATGGATAAGCCATTTCCTAGCACTGTTCAGTACCCAAGGGTTTCCTGTAAGTGAACTTCTTGCAAAACTGAGCCTACTTCTGATGCTGAAACCATTTTACTCATTTTTATTAGCATCTATTAATTTTACAACAATGGGTTTTGTGGTGATGTCTTCATACATGCATAAAATATACTTTGATTATAATTACCCATCAACCCTCATTACATCCTCCTATTTTTCTTGTCATGTTCCTTTTTCCTGATAATGCTTTTTTTATTTGTTTGTCTGATTTCTGTTTCATGTCACGAAGGCACTTAATTTCCACAACTCTGAATGAATGTCAGTCATTCCATTTGGTTCTTTTTGAAACTTTATTGATTTGTATATCAGTGTTTGCCTGCATGCATGCCTGTGCACCACACATGTATCTGGTGACCTGGTAACTGTGGAGACCAGAAAAGACTGTCAGACCCCCTGGAACTGGAGTTCCAGACAATTTTGAGCTATGTGGATGCTTGAACCTAGATCTTCTGTCTAACCACTGTTTAACCACTGACCCATCTCTGCAGCCTCTCCATTGGGTTCTTTATTAAGACACTAATATATTCCAGCAATGGAAAAAAACTTTCTGTATAATTCATGGGCAGTGGATAATGATCTCCAACACTAGGGTGATTTTTCCCTAACTTCCCTCCTCTGTATATTCCACCATTTGACTCTAACCCTAGTGTAAGCTATGATTGCACTTTATATTGAAAATTTGACTATCCAGAGCACAGCTATACAGACACTGCCTTTAAAGAACTAAACGTGGCTTTATGTTTGCAGGTTAATTTTCGTGAATAGCTTCAGAGATCAAATTAATGTTTACTTTTCTCAAAATGTTTGGATAATTGCCTTGAATTAAGCTCAAATGTGGTAATTTAATATATTCCTTTAACAAAGTACTAATGTTGGAGGGAAAAAACTGCCTTGTGGGTTTAGTTTCATATATACCAGAATCTCTCAAAGAGAAACACACATTTGGAGCCACATGGAATCCTATGCTGAGTTAAAGCGTTCAGCTAGCTGAGCACAGTTGCCAAGGCTTTGGGCAGTAATTCTGGAATGAGAGCCCTGGCAGGTGGTCCCATTCCTAAGTCCCAACAGACTCTGGACTCTGAGTACAGCTAGACATTTCCCCCTCTTCTACTGGGTAAAAGGAGGAATTTGGTGTTGATATGCTGTTGTTGTTACTTAGGACCTGTCTTTGTTTAAAACTGAATTTTATTTATAGACATTTTGATCATATTCTTTCTCCTTCCTTAATCCCTCCATATCTGCTTCCCCATTTACCCTTTTCATATTGTTTTTCTTAGAACAAAACAAAACAGAACAGTACACACAAACCCAAAACATAAAAACATGCAGATTACTCCCCTCATCCTCCACAGAGTCCATTTTGTGTGGACCATAAGACCTACTTTGGGTTATAGTTGGTATACCTAGTGTTCCTCTATTGAAGGGAACTGATTTTCTCTCCTCACCAGCAACTACTAACTACAAATAGCTTTTTGGATAAGGGTGGAGGTTTGTGCCCACTTCCCCTTCTCTGTGATGGGATTTTGTCCACCTTGGACTTCTGCATGCTGCCACAGTCTTTATGAATTTATGTTCACACAATGCTTTGTCTGGAAAACTCTTTCTTTGGGGTCGTCTCCACCTCTGGCTCTTACAGTCTTTCTGCCCCCTCTCCCACATAGATCCCTGATCCTTGAGGGAGGGATTTGATAGAGACACCCTATTTAGGGCTGTGTCTTAGCTAAGGTTTCCATTGCTGCTGTGATGAGACACCATAACCAAAGGCAAGTTGGGGAGGAGAGAGTTTGCTCAGTTTCCACTTCTGTTTCACTGATCATCACTGAGGGAAATCAGGACAGGAACTCAATCAGGGCAGGAACCTGAAGGCAGGAGCTGATGCTGAGTTCATGGAGGGGAGCTGCTTACTGGCTTGCTCATCATGGCTTATTGCGTCATTTTATCTTGCGGGCATTTTGATGCTGTAGCTTGCAGGGTCATAGCTGGGTGAGACTGACGATTACTTTTCCCCTCCGGGAGGTTATGTAGAACCTTCCAGCAACACGAATGTTAGTCAGGATGGGTGAACCTTTCAGCTGAGCACCAGCTTAGTGACTCCATGTTCAATGACTTAAGTATATGGTGTCTTTAGCAATAGGGTTAGGTTGTGGGATAATCAATAGCCTTGGCAATATAGCCAATGACTAAAAAAACAATGTAACCCATTCCTGGTACCGGGGTTTTATTTGGTAGTGTATGATGTCTAGTTGGGGCATTATGTAAAGGGAAGCTTTTTCCTTGAAAGAAGCCTTCCTGCCAGCCTGGTTCTAGAGCCTCATCAGTCCCAAATAAACACACAGGAGGCTATATTAATTATGAAGCTGCTGGCCTTGCTTGTTTCTTACTGGCTAGCTCTGACTTAAGTATTTATCCCATAATTGCTAATCTAAGTATTTCTCTTACCGGAGAGGTTTCAGGACTTCCTATCCCATGGTGTTACATCTTGACTCCTGTGTTTCTCCTTCCCAGAATCCTCCTGGACTCCTAGTCCCACATATCTAGATTCCTATTGGCCAGCAGTGATTTATTAACACAGGACTTCCACATCAGCATTATATCACTCATTTTATGGAGGCTAGTAGGGTCCATGGCCATCATGGTGGGGAGCATGACAACAGCCAGGTAGGTGTGGTACTATAGCCACAGCTAGAGCTAAGAGATTACATCTGATCAATAAGCATGAGGGAGGGAGGAAGAGAGAGAGAGAGAGAGAGAGAGAGAGAGAGAGAGAGAGAGAGAGAGAGAGAGAGAGAGAGAGAGAGAGAGAGAGAGAGCACTGACTGAAAATGTGGCATGGGCTTTTGAAACCTCACCCTCACTGACACACCTCTTCCAATGAGACCACACTATTCAAATCATCCATGCAGGCCATTCTCATTCAACACCACATGTATGCATTTTAGGAAACTTTTTTTTTTCCGAGACAGGGTCTCTCTGTATTGTTTTTGGAGGCTGTCCTGTCACTCTACAGTACTAGAACTAAAGGCCTGTTCAACAAGGTTGTAGTATTAATCATCTCTCCCCATATTCCATCTTCTATCTTGCTCTCTCATTCTCCTCTCCATTTAAACCTTTTATTCTAATTTCATGGAAAATTTTATTTTTTAAAAGTAAATAGTAGATACATAGTTTTAAAAATGTTACTATACCCAATGTTTTCTTATCTCCTAATTCTGTCTCTTCTTCTCTTCTGGGATTTACACTCCTACACTTACTAGACAAGTGCTCTACCACTGAACTATATTCCCCAAACCTTAGGTTGGTTGACATCGAGTTTCACGAGGTGTCTCAGGCCGGCCTGTAACTCATTGTTAGTTCTCACAGGCTAGTTCCAAACTTGTAATCGTCCTGTATCTGCCTTGCACGTGCTCATATTACAAGTGCATGTCACCTTGCTCAGCTCTTAGTCTTCTTTTTTGTAAGTTAAAAACATCAACGTTTCAATTTTTGGTAATGCTTTCAAATGTAGTTTAAAAATTAGTGATCTTCTGACATTGGTTTATAAATAATATGCTGCCATTGCTTTTCCTTTTCCTTTCCAACAGGGTCTTGTGTAGCCCATGTTTGCCTGGAACTTGCTGTGTAGCTGAGCATGACCCTGATTTGGACCCTCTTGCCTTTATCTCTGGAATGCTAGCATTAGAACTGTATATTGCCATGCCTGCTGGTGCCTGGTTTATGTACCCAGCATTGAATCCAGAGCTTTGTGCATGCAAGACAAGCCCTCTCCCAACTAACCCTTGATAGGTGCTGTTGAAGGAAGGCCTAGAAACAAGCATTTATAAAAGGAACGGAGTCTTCTATTGCAGAGGATAAGAAAGATGCATCCAGAAGACCGAATCATCACATTAAAAATACACATCTGAAGAAAAATAAAACCCAAAACAACCCATTACCAAGTTTACATTTTTTACATGGTAGATATGTGGGGGAGTCAAGAAAATAAAATATCTTCTGTAGAAAGTTGACTGGAAGAATTTATAGCCCAGAAATTCAATGTTACATGATGGGCATGTAAAACCATCTAAATGATGTCTTTTTGAGCCCAAGTTTGGTACAATGATGAATTAATGTGTGAAGTGAGATGTGTGCTTTAGTTTTAGGAAATGGGGATGGTGGTAACCAGGAGTTTGAAGAGATTTCGGGGACTCACAGACAGCTAAGACATATGCTGTTTACTCTAAATCATGGCTGCTATACAGGCAGATAGTGACAACACCATGACCACAGCAACTCTTACAAAAGAGAGCATTTAGCTGGGACTGGCTTACAGTTTCAGAGGTTTAGTCCACTATCCTCATGAAGGTAAAATGGCAGCACACAGGTAGACATGGTACTGGAGAGCTTATCTCCAATCCACATCCTTAGGCAGAAGGAAGAAGAGAGCCAAAGGGCCTGGCCTGGACCTTTGAAAGCTCAAAGCCCACTCCCAGTGACACACTTCCTCCAAGAAGGCCACACCTACTGCAACAAGGCCATACCTTCTTAATCTTTCAAATAATGCTACTCTGTAGTGACTAAGTATTCAAACATTTAAGCCTGCAGGCCATTCTTATTCAAACCACCACAGGCCATCCACAAGCATATACAGGCAGGCCAGCAAAGGTGGAGGTTAAGGGTAAAGCTAAGACCCAGGCCTTTGACCTCAAAGTCACACATCCTGACTAGCTTCATATCAACTTGACACAAGTTAAGGTTATCTGAAAGGAGGGTATAACATGAATTCTTCCTGCCAGGCTGATCCCTGAGCCACATCAGTCCCAAATGAACACGCAGGACGCTATATTAATTATGAAGCTGTTAGTCGTTTGCTATGATTTCTTAATGGTAGCTCTGACTTAATTATTAACCCATAATTACTAATACATATTTTTATAAGGATTTTTCTTTCCGAGGACGCCATCCTGACGCGTCCTCTCCTCCCGGGATCATATGGTGACTCTCCACTTTTGACTACATTTCCCAGAATCCTCCTTGACTCCTAGTCCCACCTATCTTGCTTCCCTTTTGGCCAACAGTACTTTGTTTATCAATCAGTAAGACAACATATACACAGAAGGACTTCCCCCATCAGGAGGGAATCTCAGTTGAGAAAATACCTGCCATAGGATTTTGTTGTAAGGTATTTTCTTAATTAGTGATCTATGGGAAGAGTACAGCTCATTGTGGATGGTGCCATTTCTGGGATGGTTTTTCTGGGTTCTATAAGAAAGCTGGCTGGGCAAGCTGTGGTGAACAAGCCAGTAAGAAGCATCCCTCCATGGCCTTTACATCAATTCCTGCCTCCAGGTTCCTGCCTGGCTGGAGTTCCTGTCCCGATTTCCTTCAGTGATGAACAAGATATGGAAATGTAAGCCAAATAAACCCTTTCCTCCCCAACTTTCTCCTTGCTAATGGTGTTTTGTCACAGCAATAGTATTCCTAACTAAGGCATCATATTTCTATAGAACCTACACAAAAGTGGTACTCTGCCAGGAATAGTTATAAAACAGAGTACATCACTGTTTACTTTTGAGGTTCCCTGGTGTGAACCATTTTGTGCTGACACATAAGTCCCTGGATGTCCAATGTATTATTTGAGCCCTCACATTTTTTCATATGTGGCAGCTTACAGTTTCAGAAGTTCAGCCCATTATCACTATGGAGGGGAACATGGTAGCATGCAGGCTACATCTTGATCAGAAGGCCAACAGGAAGTTGAGCCCTCACATTTAAAATCACAAGCCAAAGTCAGAGATCTGGGAATGGCTTGAGGCTTGAAAGCTTAAAGCTGGCCTTCTGTGACACACTTCTTTCATCAAGGCCACAGCTCTCCTCAATCAGCACCACCAACCGGGGATCAAGTATCTAAACACCTGGGACTATGGGGGATGTCTAATTGAAACCACCACGTCCATTGTTGGCCGTATGTTAGCTGATTCCTGATAGACACGCTTATCAGTGCTATGTTGTCTAAACATACACTGGCCCTTCCAGCCTTCTGTTTCCTGCACCTTGGTACAACACCAAGAGGAATCCTAGTTCTGGAGATCAGGGCAAAGTGGACATTCACCTTCTGACTATTTTCCCTTCATTAAGAAAATAAATAATGGATTGCTGCTAGGTTATATGTCTTTGAAAAACTCAGTGGAGGTCCTATACTTGGAGGCTATCATTGAACATGTTGATGTTCAGAGTAGCTGGTGTCCAATGTCAGTACTTTATGATTAAGAGGGACAGTTACCTCTCAAGGGAAAGCAACAAGGTCACATTCTGGATGCCACCACCTGAGGATGTTGATGATCTGGAGTGGCAGGTGTCCAGTGCGAGTACTTCACTATTAGGAGGATGTTTTCTTAAGTTTTATTTATTATTACTCTTGTATTTTTCAGTCAGTACAACTATAGCATTTTCTTGCTTTCTATATCTACCTAATACCAATTAGGGAAAAACTTACTGCTTGGGTTGTCATTTCACGTAAGGAATTTCTACCTCATTTTTAACCAATAGAGGAAGCCTACTGTATTTAGTTCAATGAGAAACAGCCTAGTATCAGTCTTACCCCAAGTGTCTGCACACAAGGTAGATTCTTTGATACCAATGCAGAATTCTAAGATGATCCCCAGTGGCTCTTGCCTGTCTGCCTTCTTTCCTTTTTTTTCTCCTTTCTTTTTCTTTCTCCCTTCCTATTTTTCTTTTTTGAGACAGAGCTCAAATGTAGCCTTGGCTGGCTTGGAACTCACTATGTAGACCAGGCTGGCTTTAAACTCACAAAATTTGCCTTCCCCTTTCTCCTGAATCCTAGAATTAATGACATGCATCACAGCACCTGACTTTGTCCTATCTGGAATCCAGAAGCAAATGAGAACCTCTCTCCTATAATTACAAGGAACAGAGTTCAGACAAAAGCACACAGATTGGAAGAGGATTCTGGGCTCCTCAGGATAATATAACTCAGTTTATACCTTTATTTTAGTCTTGTGAGAACCTGAGGTATAAACCCAACCACAGCAGATTTCTGACCTACAAAACTGGAAACTGGGAAACAGCTATTGTCTTAAGCCAACAAGTTTATGGTCATTTGTTGCACAGAAAAAGAAAACAAATATATTCTGAGCTTGTGTTGTTTAGAAAGCAGAACCTGAGACCAGAACTTTTGTTCTACATTTCTACTACTTGGTTTGTAGTGCAATTGTGCAATTGAACAAGAATAAGGGGAAGGTAGAGTTAGACAAGAAAGAGAATGCAACGTGAAAGTGTTTATTAAGGGCAACTTACTTTTTGATCTTGGAGAACTGTGTGTGTGTGTGTGTGTGTGTGTGTGTGTGTGTGTGCACGTGCTCATGTGTGTGTATATGCATATCTGGACAGTACTCTCAGGTAACAAAGGGGATATTATTGGCTCCCCACTGGGTGTAAGGGCCCCACACATCCTGAATAGCACACAAGTCTTGCACATTAGCATCAACAGAAAAGCTATAGGCCAAGGGTGAGGGGAAAGCTTACAGTGAGACATGTATAAGCAAAATTGTCTGTTGTAGGCTGAGCTGGAACAGGATGCCAAAGGCTTTAGGAAAGGGAAGTCTGACAGGCTGAAGTAGCACATCGGAGATGGCTTCTTGGTGTTCCTTTTTATGTGACAAAAGCTGAAGCAGTGATTGAAATGTTATTTTTTTTTTGTTTTGGCCTTGTACATTCTTTGACAACTGCAGTTGTGAAATCTATCACAATATTTGCTGTAAACAGGACATCTAATCTTGCTCTCCGAGGAACTGCAACCTCTCAGAACAAACTCTTCATTATCAACTCTCTTCACAGGAAACATGACAGTTTTTCCTCGGAATTTTTATTTTTGCAAACCTGCTCTCCTAATTTCTTCTTTCCTTTGGTGTTTGGTTTGGAGGGAGTCTGAAACGTTAGATGCAACCCTTTGATCTGTAAGGCGTTCTCCAAGAGTAAACACACGTTTATAATATCAACTCTTCTGAAGTTCAGTTTATTCTGGCCTTTGCCTACACTTGCTTTCAGTGTTTCAGTTTCCTCTTTCAACCTCTGAGCAGGGAACAGGCAGGCTTTCTTCCAGATAGTAACATTTCTTATTATTAGTAGTAGAATCGCTGAGAACGATTTTCCCCAGAAGTCTCTCAGCAAGTTTCTCTCTATCGTCTCTCAGCAGAACAGCAATGCCTCTTAAGCCCTGAACAGCATGGGAGTTGTAAATGGTCCTCACTGGCCCTTCTATAGGCACCTCATAACAACAGTGAGGAGGAGGAAGGAACGGCTACCAGAAAGGCAACCTAGCAGTGATTTTTCCTGTTTTCTTTACAATCAGTGCTGTAACCTTGAGACTTTACCTCACTAAAATTGGAGACGATAAATCTTCTTGGTGACACATACACACCAATTACAGGACAGGCAATTAAAAAGATAGTGTCTCTGTGTGTATGTACAAATGTGTGCAGGTTTCAGCAGAGGCCAGAAGAGGGAGTCAATCCCAACCTGGAACTGGAGTTACAGGTAGATGTGAGCCACCTGATAAGAGGTCTAGAAACCAAACTAACTCTGGTCCTCTTAAAAACCAGTGAGTGTTCTTAGCAAGTGGGCCAGCGCATGTGCCTATGCACATTTCATCTTACCTCTCTGTATTTATTATTGTGCTTACTTTTAGAGAGTGACCTCACGTTCAGGGGGAAGCTCTTCACTGTGGTTGTTTGAAATAAAATGGCTGCCAAAGGGAGGAGCACTATTAGCAGGTGTGGCCTTGTTGGAGGAAATGTGTCACTGTGGGGGTGGGCTTTTAGGTCTCTTTTGCTCAAGCTTCCCTCAGTGTGACTTTCGGTCAACTTCCTGATGCCTGCAAGATGTAGCACTCTCAGCTCCAGCATCACGTCTGCCTGCGCACTGCCATGCTTCCTGATATGATGATAATGGACTGAACCTCTGAACCTCAATTAAATGTTTTCTTTATAAGAGTTGTCATGGTCATGGTGTTTCTTCACAGCAGTAGAGTATCCTAACTAAGACACTCCCCTAAACATTGACTAAGATGGGGGTCACAACCTTTATCTTTGCAACCTTAAAGATTTTCAGTGAGTATTTGTTGTTTTTCAGGTTAAGCTACTTTTGTTTGACCTCTAATCAGTTGACTTAGAAAATGCCAGGAAACAAATGAATGGCAAGTTGATTTGGTAAGTTGTATATAATATAGTCCAGATTAAATTTTCACAGTAAATGCATTTATTCCTTAAAGCACCACACATTTCTAATTTTAATTATTTCTCTCTATGTGAAGGTTTTTCACATGCCCCATTGCATATGTGGAGATCACAGGACATCTTGAAGTGGGCAGTTCTCTCCTTCTACCGTGTGGATCATGGGGAACTGAAGTAAGATCATTGGGTTTGGTGTCAAGCACATTTATTTATTCATTTTTTAATTTTATATCTCAACTGCAGTTTTCCCCCTCTTCTCCTCCCCCCACTCCTTCCATCCCTCCACTGTTTCTGTTCAGAAAGTAGCAGGCCTTCCATGGATATCAACAAAGCATGGCATATCAAGTTGAGGTAAGACTAAGCATTTCCTCTTGTATAAGGCTGGGGAAGGCAATCCAGTATGAGGAATAGGTTCCCAAGAGTCAACCAAAGCCTTATAAACAGCTCCTGTTCCCATGATTAGGAGTTCTACAAGTAGACAAAGCTACTGTCACATATATGCAGAGGTCCTAGATTCCATGCTGCCTCCCTGGTTATTTATTCAAGCTCTGTGAGTTACTATGAGCCTAGTTTAGTTGTTTCTGTGGGTTTTCTTGTGGTGTACCTGAACCCTCTTGCTCCTACAATCCTTCCTCCCTTTCTTTGGCAGGATTCCCTGAGCTCAGCCTAATGTTTGGCTGCGGGTCTCTGCACCTGTTTCCATCAGTTACTAACCAAAGGCTCTGTTCTCTGATGATAATTGGGGTAGTCACCAATCTATGAGTGTAACAGGATATTGTTAGGTATTGTTACATCGATAACTTTTTTCCTCCAGTCATGCTTGGTTCTATCCTAGGTCTCTGGGTCTTCTAGCCTCTGGGTCCTGGCACTAATGGCAGTGTCAGAGGTAGGATTACTCTCATAATATGGGTCTGAGGCTGGTCCAGTCATTGGTTGGCCACTACCCCAATCTCTACATCATCACCCTTACTCCCTCCTCCCCCAAATCCCATAGGCAGCACAGGCTGTAGGTCAAAAGTTATGTGGCTGGGTTGGTGTTCCAATCCCTTCAATGGTAGTCTTACCTGGTCACAGGAGATTTCCAGTTCAGGCTATATAACCACGATTGCTAGGAGTCTTATCTGGGGCCATCCTTGTAGATTCCTGGGAGTTTCCCTTGCACCAGGTTTCTACCTGACCCTGAGATGTCCCCCCTTTCCAGTCATTTCTTTCAGTACACTTCCCATCCATCCATCCCCAATCTGATCCCTCCCATTTCTATCCCTACCACCCATAGCCCACCAGAAGATCTCTTCTATTTCTCCTGCCCAGTACGGCCCTTTCGTCCCCCCAAGGCCCTCTTTGTTAATGGGCCTCTCTGGGTCTGTGGATTTTAGTATGGCTATCCTTTGCTTTATAGCTAATATCCACCTCTGAGTGAGTATAAACCGTATTTGTCTTTCTGTGTCTGAGCTACCTCACTTGGGATTTTTTTTCCTAGTTCCATACATTTCAATTTCCTGGAATCCTTCTTTTTAACAGTCGAGTAATACTCCATTGTGTAAATGTATCACCTTGTCTTTATCGGTTCTCTAGTTGAGGGGAATATAGGTGGTTTCCAGGTCCTGGATATTATAAATGAAGCAGCTATGAACACAGCTGGGTAAGTAAGATTGATAATTAATAAATAGGACCTCGTGAAGCTGAAAAGCTTTTGTAAGGCAAAGGACACTGTCACTAGGACAAAATGACAGCCTAAAGACTTCACCAACCCCACGTCCAACAGAGGGCTGACCTCCAAATATATAAAGAACTCAAGACACTAGCCATATAAAACAAAAACAAAATCCAAATAATCCAATGAAAAATGGGGTACAGATCCAAACAGAGGATTTTCAGCAGGAAAATCTCAAATGGCGTGAAACACTTAAATATTCACCATCCTTAGCCATCAGGGAAATGCAAATCAAAATAACTCTGAGATTCCATCTTACACCTGTCAGAATGGCTAAGACCAAAAATACAAGTGACAGTTTATGCTGGAGAGGATGCGGAGCAATGGGAACAATACTCCATTGCTGGTTGGAGTGACACTTTGGAAATCAATATGTAAGTTTCTTAGAAAATTGGGAATTGATTTATCTTTATTTATGTTAAAATGGCATATGACATTGCAAAGTGTAAGCATTTCATGCGTGGGGCCAATCTAGGGTTTAGGCTTTCATTTAACCCATTCCCATGAGAACTGCATTAATTTATTCTAAAAGCAGTCCCTCCAATAACTTAATTACAAGCCTCAGTTCTTAAAGGTTTTATTACCTTTAAATATCAGCACACTGGAATCCAAACTTCTAACACCTTTTTTTGTGGGGGAGGACACTATTAAATCACACTGTTGTACAGGGCTGTCCTCTGAGCCAACTGCTCCCATCATCAGGATTTTGGTTGGGCCTGCTTGCCATATACTGTAACAGCTGGAATTGTTGACTGTCGAATTCCCTTTTTGAAACAGGGGTTGAGGGGTAATGGAACCTTCAATGGAGTATTCAGTCTTTCCTTCCAACAGTTATATATAATTCTGCCCTAATTATTTATGCTCTTGGGAACTCCAGAAAAAGGGATATAGGTGGGGAAAGGTTAGGGGAGGGCCTCCATCTATACAATCATGATGGAATCATCATCCATGCTAAATACAGAACTTCCAGGGTATCTGCTCTTGCTGGTTACATATCAGCCACTCTCTGTGAGCTAGCCTAACTCATTGATTCCCAGAACTTTGGTGGAATTACACCTTGATTGCCATTGGGACCATAGAAGGAGGGGTAAAATTATTTCTGTCTCCCTAAGGGAAAGAATTTAATCAACACACAGACAGACAAATGCACTGGAATTTTTTTGCTTCAAAATAAAATTGTAGTAATTGCTAACCTAAAGAGCATTCATTTAAGAATTATGTTAAAGGACTGGAGAAATGGTTGCTCTTCCAGAGGATTCAGTACCTACATGGCAGATCACAACTCTCTGTAACTCCACTTTCAAGGGATCAGACACCCTCTTCTGGCTTCCACCAGGTATGTACATGATGCATGGTCATAGATGTAGTCAAACACCAAGACACACAAGATAAAATAAAAATTTCAAAGAACCATGTTAAAATCTTTTTGTTTATTACATTGTCGACTCTGTTCAGAAATGTTTCTAGAAGTTTCTGGATATTCCTACATTTAGGATGCCAAGTGAGCAATGAAATCAGGTTGTATTTTATTCTTGTTTTTAATTTGATCTTAGCTGCCAGGTTATAATGTCTCTTAAGATACTTCAGTAAAGATCTACAAGGGAAGGAGGGGACAGGGTTTTAGGAGAAGAAAACCAAGCCCAACAAAAGGTAATATGATAGAGGATAGAGTATTCTAAATGTCATTCAGTAACGCTGTCTTCCAAAAATACCAGTCCATGCATAAACAAGACATGAATAGGGTAGGTACATGATAAAATGAAAGGGGGGTGTCATGGAAGGGGGATGACATGGAAGGGATACCTTAACCCTAGACAAAGAACTACAGGCAACTAAGGAAGCTAAGAATGGGAGAAATAGTCTTCTCCAGAAAAGAGCACACCAATTGTCTTAATTACCTTTCTATTACTATGCTAGACTACCATGACCAAGACAACTTATAAAAGCAAACATTTCATTTGGGGCTTTGAGTTTCAGAGGGTTAGAGTCCATGATGATGGAGCAAAGGCATGGTGGTGGAAACAGATGAGAGCTCACACCCTGATCCTCAAGTCAAAGGGAGGGAGGGAGAGAAGAAGGGAGAGAGAGAGTGAGACAGAAGAAATTGTGAGTTTTTAAACTCTCAAAGCTCCCAGTGACACATTTACATTTCCTCTAACAAGGCTATACTTTCTAATCCTTCTAAAACAGTTTGACCAATTAGGGAACAAATATTCAAATATATGAGCCCATGGAGGCCATTCTCATTCAAATCACCACACTCTTCTTTCCAATGGTTTCTAGCTGTATCATAATACAGGAATGCGTTTAGTCTAACTTCAAAAGTCTTTCACAGTCTCAACACAGTTTAAAAATCCAGAATCCCTTCAGAGACTCCAGGAAACCTCTTAATTACAGTTCTCTGTAAATAAAAGCAAAAAGCAAATTATATAGTTTCAATATACAATGGCACAGAATATACATTACCATTCTAAAAGAAATGAATGAGGTCATAGTGCAAGACCAAAATGTAGTGGGGGCAAATCTAAATCCTGTAGCTCCAAGTCTGATGCCAGAGGGTTTAATTCTCTTCCCTTCCAGCTTTGATTACTGCAACATATGTCTCCCTCTTGGCTGGCTCCACTTCCTATATACAGCTCTTCTTGGTAGGTATCCCCATGGCTCTGCCATCTTCAACATTTTGTGGTCTCCAACATAATCCAGGTTTCACTCAATGGCTTTACTCAATGGTTCTCAGAGACTCCATGCAGGACTTCTCCACCACGTATTTGGCCTCAGTGGCTTACCTTAGCCACAGAGAAAATTTCCCCAACCCCTTTACCTGTGTATCTTCTCTTCACAACTCTAAAACCAGAACCACATGGACAACACTGCCCATTGCAACTCCCCACTTGGGATGGAGCCTGGTCCCCTTGAACCACATTTGCAGATTTCTTACGTTGTCATTTTTTAGAACAGAAAATTCCTCAGGCCTTTCCTCTTTAAGTTAGGTGTTTACTGGATAAGGTTTTTGTCCCAAGGCCACCCCTGCTTTTATTCCATTTTGGAGAAGGCATTTTGAGGATAGTATCTCTTTTAGCACCAGCATTGGCTTCAATATTAAATTTCCTGATACTCTCCTCTTTCCCAAGCTGCACATTTTGTATCCTTTCTTTTTAAGGCTCCCCTTGCTTTTTTTCATTGTACACTTACAGAAGAATTAATAACTAACAACTACATAATTATTGACTCTATTGCTGAAATCTGTCTCGAAATATTGATGCTGTCTTGAAAGCTCCTCCACTAAGGAAATTATTCTAATGCATTTCAGTTTAAGCTTCAGGCAGACTCTTTTTTTTCTGTCTGAATTTTTATGCATTATAAATTCCACATATGGGAGCAAAAGTGTGACACCTCATTTCGGTGTCTATTTCGCTTAACATGATGACTTCTAGCAGAATTCATTTTTATGAAAATGGTGGTTTCATTTTTCTCTGTTGTTGAGTACTTCAGAATGTGAGGGGGCTTTCATTTGTCCTTTATTCCCTGTTAATTAACATCTGGTTCTATTGGTCACTAATATGAATAGTGCCACAATAAATGTAGGGATAAGTACCTTATTCTCAGGAGGCAGGAGAGATGGCTACCTTGGTAAAGGCAACTGGCACCAATACTTATGCCCCAAATTAGTCCCTAAGAGTCACACAGTAGAAGGAGGATACTATGCCCTATACTTTTACCAAATTCCAATCATATTTCAGGTAGATTCTTAAGACAATGGCAGTAAGCACCCACCTTCTTTGCTAAAACATCACAATAGTCTCTAGCTCAGTTGCTAATATTGTTCCACTCTGAAACCGCTTGAGTTGGGCCCTCATTGTTCACATTATTTTCAGCACTTTTATCTTCCAACCTTCCAGTAGAATGGGCCATTGAGCTTTCCTTATAGTGCCCAACTGTTTTCCTGGTCAAAAGTACCAGTCTTCTACATTCCTCTAAATAATAGTTGATCATTGATCCTCTAGTTGGAGATAGACAAACAGAGAAAGACACACACACACACACACACACACACACACACACACACACACACAGAAAGACAGAGAGACAGAGACAGAGACAGACAGACAGACAGAGGGAGAGAGAGACAGAGGGATAGACAGAGGAAGAGGGAGAGAGAGAGAGAGAGAGAGAGAGAGAGAGACAGGGACAGAGACAGAGACAGAGACAGAGACAGAGACAGAGACAGAGAGAGAAAGAGTCTTTTGAAACCTCAAAGCCCATCCCCAGTGGCACTTCTTTCAACAAGGTCACACCCCCTAATCCTTCCCTGTCCTGCGCTACCGTCTCGCCAGCAAGAACGACGCAGAACACTCGGATCCTTCTGCAGTAAAGCTTTAATGCATCTTGAGAGATAGATGATCAGCTTCTTAGAGGGAGACCCCAAGCTAAGAAACCCAGCCCCTTATATAAGCCTAGGAGCTCCGAGTGAGACGTGTAGAGCCGGGATTGGTGGTTTGCACATCACCCCAGATGACGCACGGGAGAGGCACAGCTTAAACGGTTAACTCCAACTGACAGCAGATGTCAGCGCCATCTTCTAACGGTTAACTCCAACTGACAGCAGATGTCAGCGCCATCTTCTAACGGCAATAGCGATAGCGAGGGCGGCTCCTCACACTTCCCAAACAGTTCTACCAACTGAGTCTATGGGGGCCACTCTCACTCAAGCTACCACAGTCATCCAATGTCAAATGGTCACCCACGAAAACATACACATACAAGTAACATTATACAGACTGAGCAGTTGCATTACATGTACATATATGTATACACACATGTACACACACACAAAAAAAAAAACCTGAAGAAAAAGTGCCCATGAATTTGAGAGACAGCAAAAGGGAGAATAATATAAGTATATTATAGTTTCAAAAAATATAATAAGCCGGGCAGTGGTGGTGCACACCTTTAATCCCACCACTCGGGAGGCAGAGGTAGGCGGATCTTTGTGAGTTCGAGGCCAGGCTGGACCAACAGCCTCCAAAACAATACAGAGAAACCCTGTCTTGTAAAAAAATATGATAAATATATATTAGAAAACATCAGTTAAGTTTGGTTTTTGTCTTGTCTTTCCTGCCCTTTCTTTATTTTCTTATTGTGTCTTATCTTTTCTTTCCTTTCTCCATTTTTGTTTTTCTTTTGAAATAGACTCTCCTGATGTAGCCTAGTCTTGAACTTCCAGCAATCCTCCTGCCTCAATATCCAAAGTCCTGGGATTATGGGTATATTCCAGTCTACCTGGCTATGATCCATTTGTTTATTTTATCTGTAATTATTTCAAGAGCGACTATTTCAGTAGTGTGTGGTGGTACATGCCTTTAATCACAGCATTCAGGAGGTAGAGAGGCAGGTGGATCACTAAGTTTGAATCCACCCTGGTGTACGAAGTGAGTTCCAGGACAGCAAGGGCTACACAGAAAAACCCTGTCTTGAAACTGTCTCCACCCAAAATCAAACCAAACCCCCCAAGCACCCCAAAGAGTGGTTATTTTATGAGGAAAACTGTAGACATATTCACTTCCAGAGATGCTCTTACGTCTCTGAATGCTGCCCCACTCCATCATACACACTTTGTATCTCTTTGTTTCCCTGTATTTTTCCTTCTCTAATCCATAGTCTGCTGTCAGAGTCAACAAGAAACAATGATTAATTAGTATTGGTTCTCTGTGCCTTTGGGTAATTTAAAAAATTATGTGACAAAAATGACTTCATTAGAAAACGGGGAGGCTTGTCAATTCCTTATGTGGGCACGGGTTGAAATTTATGTGCATTTTGACAACATACTTTGAAGGCTTCCGGAAAGCAGGTGCCCCTTTCACCCACCCATCTACCAGGCTGATTAGCTGATTAGCCTGGATGATCCTTGGAATCATTGACTTGGGATATTGCAGGTCCAGAGCCTGATTTACAATTCATCTCTGCTCAGGTTTACCCCTCTATTAGCCAGTCATTCCTTTCCCATCTCTATGTGCTGCCAACACCCTTGTGACTATCAGGTGAAACCCTTTGAAATGCATTAACTTAGCAGATCGCAAGCTGCCACCAGCTCAAAAGCTAATGATGTCATCAGATAGCATTCCAGGCTTACAGCAGAGGGGTTTCTGTTTTGCCATAACCCACCTACCTGGTATTTCCATGGATGTATCTGAAAAGCGACTTGGTCCATCACCTTCGTCATTCTATTTCTGTAAAAACGTCATGAAATGTCTACTTCTTCCAAACGTGGAATGTGGGGGCAATTAGGATAAAATGTCTCCCCCTGGAGGGGAGAGTTGTGTTCTTGTGTAACAGTACTGTTTTCTGTCTGCATAAACCTTATTTTTTCTGTACCACACACCCATTTTAGATAAAGAGTATTCCACACCCTGAGGCTTCTTCAAAAATAGTTCAGAATCAGTTGCATAATACTGAAAAGTGGTATCTTCAAACTGATTCCATCTCTAGATTCCCCTAAAAGTGTGGGGCGTTTGTAATGCTTCACTGAGCCATCCTCCATGGGGGAGGGATCAGTTTTGTAGTCTTAAAACATCCTAGCAAAAGGCTGGCTCATTCATACGTGATGATCTGTAATGTAGGGTCCTTCCTTGGCAGCTGGAATGGTAACACAGGCACAGGCAGAGAGAGATTATAGCCTTGGGAGATGCCAGCTAGAGGCTGCCTAAGACAAAGTCAGAAAATGGCACAGCCATGCACAAAGTTCGTGCGAACCCAGAAGGCGAGAGGGGAGAATAACATAGGAAGAGCCCCTCCATTACAACACGGAAACTGAGCAGATAGATGGGAGAGGCTCCTCGAAGTGGTTCTCAACCTGTGGGTCGTGACCCCAACAGGGGTCTCATATCAGATATCCTATATATCAGATATTTACATTATGATTCATAGCAGTAGTAAAATTACAATTACGGCGTAGCAATGAAAATAATTTTATGGTTGTGGAGGACGGAATTAAAGGGTCACAGTGTTAGGAAGGCTGAGAATCACTTATCGAGGCTGAGCAGATAGGAGGGGAGAGTCCCCCTTGGTATAGGACAGCGGCTGAAGAGACCCTATCCAGGTAGACTCAAGGCTGGGAGCACCGGCTCGTAAAGATGTGTTTCGTTGCCTGGATTTGTGTTTCTTTTCCTGCGTGCTGCTTTGTTCAATAAGTTAGTATTTCAGTAGGTGAGCTAGTGAGCAGGAATCGATAGGAAGGGAGGCGGAATTGGCAGAAGTCACACTTGGCTGCTGGGTTTGATGGACTGCCTGCAGGCTTCTGAATGACTTGTTTAACGAGCCTCTGATCAGTGTGGAGGCTCCAGTGGAGAGTAACAGATCACTTCTGGGAACTGTGGCAAGGTTATCTCAGAGACAGTGGGGAGCCTGGGAAACGCAATGTCCCGATCTTGAGGAGAACCTCACACACCCAAGCCCTTGCTTTCCTGTAGTGTTGCTCTGCATTTCAGCTGAAGCCACCAAACTGTCACCCCGATCCTTCATTAGCCTTTGTTCTAACCTTCAAACCCCCGTCCTATGGTGGTAAAGGTTTATTGAAAGAGTCAAAGACATAAATTTTCCCTAGACTTCCTGTGTCCTCCAGCTTTTCTGAGGCACCTGAATGTGACTGGACAGTTAGTTGCTCCGTAGCTTCTTGCAAGTGACTCCCGATTGTTGCCTTCCTCCCACCCTCCCACCAGCCCCCGTAGTAGACCCCAAATCATGACATGGAGACCTATTGTCAGTTAGGAAGGCTCAGCCTTATTTTATGCGCGTTCCACTAGCTCTTATAACTTATTTTAGCCTGTTTCTCTTCATCCACGTTTTGTCGCGGACCTTTTTACCTTTCTCTCACTCTGTATGTCCTACTCTATGACTGGCTGGTTGGCCCCAGGCATCGTCCTCTCTTTCTTCCTCCTCTCTTCTCTCTTGTTCTCCTGAGCCTAGATTCCTCCTATTTATTGTCTTTGCCATCAGCCCTGCCTATCCCTCTACTGCCTAGCTATTGACCACTCAGCTTTGTATTAGACCAATCAGGTGCCTTGGGCAGGCAAGGTAGAACAGCAGCACATCTTTACAGAATTAAACAAATGCAACATAAACAAATGTAACACATCTTTGCCTAGTTAACATAATATTCTACAACAAGCCCCCACTTTTCAAACTGTAAGAGATTGAATTGGCAGTTATATGGTGGGATAGCTCAAACCCAACAGACTCATTTTTAGTAAATTCCAGATAGCAATGATTACATGAGTCTTTCTTCTCTAGCAGGGCATCAGTTTTATATGGATGGAAGTCCATCTCTTCCACTATCAAGACAGAAAAATGAAGGAGTATGTTTTTGTTTGTTCTGTTTTACACTCTAAATGAGTCAGGAAATTGGGGATCTCTGTCTTCTTCTACTGGCACAATCTTTGTGAGCTGTCCTTCGTCTTTATTTTTATTATTAAGACACAGAAGGAGCCAAACAAGTAAAGAGATACTGATATGATGCAGAATAAAAATGAAGACCTTTGGCATGTGGGTTGGGATGGGTGTTAGTAACACTGTTTGGGTTGACACATTGGCAAGTGCTGTCAATACAGTTACATATTTGATTTAAATTACTAGTCACAGCATTACAAATGTAAACAGAAATGTATATATTTGATTTAAATAATTTTTTAGCACATATATGTAGAGTGTAGCCTTCCCCGCCATCCGCCTGGGCCCTGCCACAGTTGCAGTCCCTAAATAACACACAGGATGCTATATTAATTATGAAGCCATTGGCCATTTGCTTGTTTCTTACTGACTAGCTCTGACTTAAGTATTTAACCCATAATTTTGTTTTGTTTTGTTTTTTAATTATAATTGTTTGGTCAGTGGCTCAGGTTTATTACTAGCTAGCTCTTACATCTTAAATTAACCTATTTCTATTAATCTACATATTGCCACATGGCTGTGGTGTTACCTCATTTTCTATATTTAACCCATAATTGTTAATCTAAGTATTTCTCTTACCGGAGAAAGGGTCTGGACCTCTTACTCCTATGGCGGCTACATTGTGTCTGCCTATGTCTCTCTTTCCCAGAATCCTCCTCAACTCCTAGTCCTACCTATCTTGCTTCCCTATTGGCCAACAGTGCTTTATTGACATATACACAAGACTTCCCCATCACACATATATATATGTGATATTATTTCAGGGCTGGATACTGTGGTACATGCCTGTAAAGTTGAGCACTTGTATGTGTTTCCACCTAGGGGTCTTGATTGGGTTTGTTTCCTCTGCCAGTTAAAGGCTGGAAAATACTGAGAAGGACAGGCAGCAGTGGGGAGAATCCCAGCTCCAACAGACAGGAGTCATCAGTAAAGAAAGGCTTTGATGAGGGGCGAGGAAACACATATGGCAAGAACACAGAGCAGACAGGGACACTCAGATTCCAGAAGTCCAGGCTCTCTCTCCTTGAGGTCTGTGGGCTTTAAGGGTCTATGGGACGTTTTCCTCCCCCAATTTAGGTTTGGTCCCTTTAAACAAAGACAGCAAGGGTGGTAGACCCACCACTCTGAAGCAAACACGTCCACAGTCAGAAGGGCTCTGGCTGGTAGGCCAACAACTTAGGGTTAAACATGTGCACAGGCAGGAGAACCTTCTTGGCAAGAGCCTGCCGGGCCTAGGCCTCTGTCTCCTGTCAGGCGTATGTATGAGGAAGAAGCCGGGCCTAGGCCTCTGTCTCCTGTCAGGCGTATGTATGAGGAAGAAGCCGGGCATTCCCACCCTTACTAGCTATTTGTGGCCTCTGTCTTGCCTACCAGGGATGCCTGATCCCCGGACTCCCAGACATGAACACTTGGGAGATTGAAGCAGGAGGGCAGAGTTGAAGCCAGCCTGGGTTATACAGCAACCTCTTGTCTAAAACGAAGTGAAATGGTATCATTTCAACCAGAAGTCAGCATAGAAGTTATTAATGAGGGAATATCTTTGTTCTCTGTCGTACTGAAAACCTGTCATGTGTCTCTCAAGTACAGCAGAAGTGTTCTGTCAGAGCTGCTGCAAGTCTTGGGAACTGCTCACCAGCCTGTTCCCAACCCTTGACCAGCTCTTCTGTGTCTCACTGGTTTTTTTTGTGAGACTGGGGCTAAATATCTTGGAAAATCAGTTGTTGCTTTCTGAATTTTAAAGATGTGCTGTTGGCTTCCTTTTCAGCTTTATTTCTTCTTGTCTTAGTCTACATGTAACAATGTCTTAAATACTGACACAGGGTGGAAGTGGTTAGGGAAACTAGATTGTGTTAAGGGATCAAAGGGAAACTTTCTATGTAGACAGACCTCATCTCTTTCTCATTAACTGTTATTAGAGTTCTTGGGGTCAGAGCCTGAGTGCTGATGTCCTAAGAAGAGAGTCTCAGCCATTTATCCTCATTAGAACAATTAAACTGATGAGTTCATAGTAAAAATCAGAGATGATTTATTCAATGTAGCTACACTGGAAAGAGGAACAAAGAAGTTTATTAATATAGCCTCACATCCCAAGTCCACCTTTGGCTCTTATCATGAGACTTAGGTTTAAATAAAAGGCAAAGAGTGTACATTGCTGAGTATTGCTAGTCAATGTAGTATGCCCATCGCCATTGTCTGGGCTCAGTCTCTTCTACGAGTTGGTCTGGAAAGTTTTCAGAACTGTGCAAAATCACTTCCTGGCAGGTAAGTTCTTCCTCTTGGTGGTACCAGGCTTCAGCTTTTTCTTTTCTTCCAGAATGAAATTTCTGGGGGAAATTCCAGTTTCTTGGAGACCATTGTTTTAACAGTCTGTAAATCAGAGGGAGGGGCGTAGTGTCATTCTAGAATCTCTTCATTTATTCCAGGATAATTATAGTTATACTTATGGTACACTTCCTCTCCTCCCCCTTTCATCTCTCCATCTTTATGGTCTTTTCTCTCTGTGTAGCCCTGGCTATCCCAGAACTCACTCCGTAGACTGGCAGGCCTCAAACTCAGACTTTTTCTTGCCTCTGTCTCACAAGTGCTGGGATTAAAGGTGTGTGCCACCACTGCCAAGCCATCCTTATGGTTTTACTGTGTAGCCCAGACTTATATCAAACTCAGGTTTCTCATGCTTCAATCTCCAAAATGCTAGGATTCAGGTATATGGCTCCGTGTCACGTCAGGTCACACTTTATTATAAATTATTGTCTTTTTTTATAAATTATTATCATGGTGGTGCATGCCTATAATAACTCAGGAGAAAGAGGCAGTAAGACAGAAAGTTCGAGACCAGCCTGGTGTGTGTGGGGAGTTAAAGCTATTGGGAGTCAGAGCTTCAGGCTGGAGAAAGGTACCTCCTCAGGGCAGTGAGCACCTCAAAGCCACAGGAACCATGGCTGGGTGTTGATGTGGAAGAGGTAAGAAGCGACAGTATCACCACCAGACACAACATGATTGGGGCTATGAAGTGGGAGAGAAATTATAAACTTTATAAAAATGCCAAGTTAGCTTGAAAGGAGAGGTTGGGAGAGCTAGCCACCATGGACAGCATGGCTTGTGTGGGGGTGGACTTGAGTCCCGATAGCATACTAGCCAGAGAGATAGGGAGAGCAGGAGAAAGCCCTTAATTCTATAATTTTCCTCAGGAGTGGGATCTGTTGACACAAAAATCATAGCTCTCATCTGAAAGGAAATAAGAGATTGTTTATCCTATTGCCATTTTGAGTGACCACAGCCCAGGAATATAGATTTAGGTTACCCCAAATTCCATGTTCCTATGTGGGAAGCGGTCTTATAGTTTTTACAGAACAAAGAAAGCCATAAATCAAGACAAGTTTAAAATACATTAGTGAGTACAACAGAAGGTCTCTGTAGCAAGATGGGGGAAGCGTTTCTATAAGATGCTATCTTAGTTTTGGGGTTGGTGGAAGCTAGTGATCTCTCACGTGGATAGACTCTAAAGGTTTTATATGTTAGCCACAGGATGTTATTTCTGGCAGAGAAGTGGACAAGGGATGGCTGTTCTGGAGGGCTAGAACTAGCTTCAGATGAGGTCCGTTTGCTCTCCGCAGCACAAACCCCAGGCATGCTGTGCAAGCTTTCTTACCACTGAGCGATCCCCTTGCCCCAAGACCAAGTTTGAAAACCTTGTATTTGCAGCCGTGGACTTGATGGCTCCGGAACACAGAAAACAAGTGTGGTTTACAGAATCTGCTGTATGATTCACAGTCAATATGAAGGACAAGGGCACAGCGGAAAGATGTGTTAGAAGTACAAGGTACTTTAGTGTATCACACTCCAGCAGTGAGGAAGTGTATGACCTCAGATTTCACAAGCAAGTCGGCTTTACGGAGCGGCTACCTGCTGAGTTCTTGTAGTATGTCAAAGAGTACCCACCATTGCCTAAAACAAAAGAAAAAGCGTGTTTAGACTCCAAAATGAACCTTTCTTCACATGCTTTAAAAACAGCAAACTACAATAAGTTAAATGCAAAAGTAGATCCAGGAATCTAACTGTATGTAGGAAGCCATTAAAAGAACTTCTGATAATGTCCAAACAGTCATGATAACTTTTTAAACAAAAATAAGTAGAGCAGCCATATTTACCTCATGTTTGCATATGTAAGCATAGGAAGCTGATATTTAGACACTGATACAGAAGAGTCAATTGCAGAGCAGAGATGCAGGGTAAGGAGAAGGGAGTAGGAGGTAGGGAGGAGAAGGGGGAGAGGGAGGAGCATGGTTTCTAATGATTTCTGTATCTGATCTGGTCTCTCTTGAGGCCTGGACATGATTTCTGTGTAAACTTTCACTGAAGCTTGCTTCAAGGGGGTCCATTCCTCATGCAATGTCCCTAAATTCCTCATGGAGTGGCCCAGGGATCCAGGAGATTCCTTTAAAGTGTTTTACATTGCTTTTCACTCTGGTGGAGTGCAGTGTGAGAAGCGGAATATGTAGAACAAAGAGTTTGCTCTGTAACTGGCAGAACAGTCATTTGAGAAACTCATGCCCTTTGCCCCAGCTAAGACACAGCTTTTAGTATATTTTGTGTGTCAATGCTGTTTTTTCTTGGGGCTAGCATCATGCTTGATTAGTGAAAGCCTTTCTTGAGGCTTCCCACCCATTTCTAGATTAGTTCAACACAGGGAAGCAGCTTCCTTGGAGTCTCTGGTAGACCATAGAGACTCCATGATGAACAGCCTAGAGGGACTTCTCTCAGACATCAAAGACAAGGACAGGGTAGTGGCCCCTTCTCAGTCTTCTTTCAACCACGCAGACAAAAATCTAAAGCATGTTTTTATCTAATCTTTCATTTTGGGTCTCTTGCAATGTTGATAGAGGGAATGGAATATTTAGCATCCTGATTCTGTGGTTACTAAAGGCAGAATGATGTATTTGACCCTCTCTCTAGTTCCTTTGCATTTGTATTTATAAAATCTGATGTCTGTGCAGGGCCCCCTTGCCTATAAACATGTTCCCTAATCTCCCTTCATCACACCAGTGTGACAGTGGAATTCAGGTGAGATTTGATGGCCAGGGAAGGATTGAGGGGACCCTATTGTTTCTGCCAACACATTTCCATCTGCTGTGATGAGTCCTTGTAGCCCAACCCACTCCCCCTATATGTCCATAGCCTCTTTCACCTCCCAAAGCTCTTGTTTCTCATTGCATGCATGCGTGGGTCCCGCTTGTTGCCTCTCATAAGCCACTCTGCACACAAATCCTCAGATGTTCCCCTAGAGATGCAAGGCTCAGTATACTTGGTTTCAGCCATTTAGCAACACACTTTGCTTAGTTTCAAAAGCCATTATTTCTCCGAGTCAATGATTTGTCCTCCTTTGAGAGTAGGAAGTATGATACACTTCTCTGAATCTCCATGCCCATGGTATTCCTCCGCATTTACTACTATTTTAATGGGTGTTAGATTGGGACTGATGGAGGTGGTGTGAAAATAAAAGAAAGACAGGAATCTCGAGAAGCAGGGTTGTTCCTGATCGGAACAACCGAAGGACTGCAGTTCATCTGTGGAAGCGGAAACTATGCAGATGTGGTGCCATGGGCTCGAGACTTACAGGGTGGAGAGGGTTGGGATGGAAGAGTCCACCTGCAGTTGGGTTCCGCTGCAGTCTCAGAGAGGTCGATTCCACTCCAAGAGGTATGCTGATCCTCTAATCAGAAGTGCCTGCAACCTAACAGCCCACAGGTGTCATCAGGGATGTCAACTTTCTTGTCCAGAGTGTCATAGTCCCCCTGAGGCTTTTATGTCATTAACCCTTCCTTGGGAGCATCAAACAGATATTGGGTGATAACAGGTGATTCAGTTGTTGGCTCTCCTCCAGAGCCTCTGTGAATCATGCTTTGCTGAAGGCCAAGGTCTCCAAGTCAAACTAGCTGTCTTCCATTGATCATTGATCAGTGTGGTAAGGGATAGAACACCTTATATTTGACGCCTGTTTGTTCAAATGCCCTTGACATTGCAGGCCAAGAACCTGTTTTGCTCTCTCACTCCCCTCTGTTATACTTATATCCCTTATTATACTTACCTTGAAGTCTGTATTTAATGTTTTATAGAAAATTTTAAGCATATACAAAGTGGAGTATAATGTTACCCCCCCACACACATACACATACACACACACACACACACACACACACACACACACACACACACCCTGCCATTCTGGTGTATCTATCTTTCCGATTATTTTTCCTGGAGGAGAAATTCAAGGTAAGTTCCAGGTATAACATCCTTCCATTCTATAACTCTTTGTAATGTGTATCTAACTGATAAGAGCTTTTTGAAAACTGTACAAAACTATTGTCATAATGAACAAAGTAGCAACAAGTCTCTGATGTCATGTGATACCTGGACCATTTTCATTTTGTCCAGTTGTCCCCAAAGTGTCTACTTATAAATCTTTTTCCTGAGTCAGGTCTATGGTTGTATTTGATTGATATATATAAGGGTTTCTCTCCCCCTTCCCTGCTCAATTAACAGCTTCCCCTTAGTCTCCACTCTGCCTGAGTTTTTAAAGAAGTCAACTTAGCTATTCTGTTCCTGGAGTCTGCTTCCCACCTAGTCTACTCCTGTAGTCTCTGTGGCATGCTTTATTGCCTACAGATTGTTAGTTAGGGTTAGAGGCTTGACTAATTAGACTCTATCTTTTTTCTGTCAAGAATATTTGATTGAGGGATAGCAAGATGACGTAGTGGATACAGGTACTTTGCAGCTAAGTCTGATGGCCTGAGCTTAATCTCTGGGACCCACATGGTGAAAAGAAAGGAGTAAACTCTCACAAATTGTCCTCTGACTGTCACATGCACACCATGGTTTGCTCGTGCACAGCCACCCAGGAGACGACATCCTGATGTCTGTATCTCAGGGTCAGTTTTCTTGCCTCCCCCTTTTGACATGTTGCTTCTCAAGGTAGACTTTGAATTGTTTCAGATTCCACAGCGCTTAGTCCCTACTCAGTCCTTAGTAATTGAAAAGACATAAAGGATGTGCTTGAGTAACTGGGGAGCAAGCTGGTTCTTGTAGGATAAGCAGGAATTTGCTAGGCAGATGGTGCAAAAGGCATTCCAGTGAGCAGGCTCAGGGATGTCCAAGAATCTGCTTAACCTTCATGAGATGGGTCCTGCCTTGGGTAAGGGAGGTACCGGTCATAAAGTTGTGGCATTCACCTTAGGCTGGGTGATCATGTAGGCAGAGAAAGCATCTTATAAATGAGTGCCCAGGCCACTCTTCTATGGTTTCAGACCTCCTGGGAGCCAGCCAGTGGATTTTAAGGGACTCTCAGGCTGGGACTGATGGAAAGAAATCTTAGACACGCTGTGGGGCAGGAGTTGTTTCCTGTATCATCAAATTCATTTATTTACTCAGTGCAAAGAAGAGTGGCGATGTTGCAGAGGGACAGTTCCAGATTGAAGTCAAACTCCAACTCTAATTGGCTGTGTGACCTTGGTCAAGGTATCTACAATCTTTGAACCCCAGTTTCTTTATTTAGTGCAGAGAGCTGCAGTTACCTTCCAGGCTGTTGGTGAGGACTATACACCTTATAATGGTGCCTCTTTCTGGATTAAAGCACCCTCTGATTCTGTTAGGGCCTTTGGGGATCTCTAATTAGGTCATTGGAAGGAAGTAAATAGCACAGAAAGAGCCTTGTTGATCCTGTACGGTAGAGGGCAGTCTATCCAAGCTACCCAGCATACTGCTGTCCTGTGAGAATACACCTGGCTCCCCAACTCTGCTGGTAGGACAGCAGGACTTGGCTTTTGGGGCCAGCAGTGTTAATTGAATTTGTTTCATCTGCAGTACCACGGAGCTCAGTCGAAGGTTCTGAAAGTACAAACCACAGCCTGAGCCAAAGAATAATTGGAAAGCATCCCCTGCTGTCACATAGAAAGAATGGAGTGTCTCCGAGGCTCAGCCCACCCCTGGCCAGAAGCACTGGCCCTGATTTGCCTCTGGCTGCTACTGTTGCTTCTGCTTTCAGGTTTACTGCTGAGAACACACTCAGGAAACTCGGATGGGCTGCCCAGGGACGGATTCCTTTTCTTTGAGGCAAGAATCTGCTGCCTAGGATATGGTTATGCTCTCTCGTCTTACAGCTTGCAAGCTTTGGCTGGCTTTGAAGCTTTCTTAGGCTTAGCAACTGAACAGACTCTTCCTTTTCCATAATTCTTTTGGAAGCCCAGTTTCTCCCTAGTTAGGGTTAGAACCTTTAGTCTTTTCCACAAAGTCCTCTCTTTTTTTAAAGTTGTGAAGCTCAGTGAGAAGCTCAGAGGCAATGTAAAAAGGTAATGAAGAGAACAACCCAGTAACTATCACCCCAGTGAAGAAGATGCCACTTCTCACTCTCAAACACTCTCTTCCATGTCCTATTCTGGTCACAGCCTTCCCGCCTTCTCCTTGAGTTTGATACTATTGTTTCTATCTCATTTTCTTTTCTTATCACCTTTTCATCCTGAAATTCTCTGATTAAGTTAGCATGTTTCAAAATGTGTACACATGGTGTCACACTCTTGTTGGTTTCTTTCTTTATGCCTGGTAGATTCCATATGGTTAAAATGCTTAGCAATGTGTTCATTCTGTGGTTACAGAGCATTTGAACTCTGTATTTTTGTCTCTGGTTAATGATGCTGTTTGTTCAGGCCACTTGGTATTCAAACTCCTCATAAAGGGAAAGTGGTGGTTCCAGTTACTATAGGTGGAAACACTAGGCTTTCAGGGATGCTGAGTGGCAGGGAGTGATTTTGTACTTAGGGCAACACTTCAGACACTTTGTGCTCAAAGATGAGCGGTGCACACCTTTGGAGGCCACTCTTATTAGGAAGAATCCTAAAAATCAAGACAGAAAAGAAGCAAGAACATTTTGGGCAGGCCAAAGGGAGCAACTTGAAAGGGTGCCAAACTAGAGATCAAAGAGCTCTTCATGCTGCTGGCTTTTGATGTTACCACAACCACAGTAATTAATTAACTTATCTTCAGAGCCTGCTGCATTTCCGCACCCACAGCCTCCTAATCAGCAATGCTGTGCTTGAGGCCATCACCATCATCATTAACAAGTTCTGCAGCTGGCAAGGCAAGGTCTTTGGCTGCAGCAGGCTTCTAGGGTCCCTGCTGGGAAAATGCCTCCCCCTCCTACCCCCAGGAGCTTTGAAGCCCATTTATGAGGCTGTAAAGCCTGAGAAAGTCAGAACTCAGAGTCTTCTTAGAGATTATCTAGGCCAGCTCTGGGGCTTCTGGGGTACACTTGCTGGAGAAAGTGAAGTTTTATTGGAAAACAAGTGGCTGTTTTCATTCCATATAAACTAGTTAGTAGTTGCTGGGCTTAGAGGCAAACACCTTTAATTCCAGTACTCAGAAGACAGAAGCAGATAAATTTCTGTGAGTTCGAGGTCAGCCTGGTCTATATAGTGGCCCCATAATCTCCTAGGAAATGGCACTATTAGGAGATGTGGCTTTGTTGAAGTAGGTGTGGTCTTGTTGAAGGAAGTGTGCCATTGTGGAGGAATGCTTTCAAGGTCTCATATATGCTCAAGATACCTGTGTCTCAGACCACTTCCTGTTGCCTCAAGAGGTAGGACTCTAAGCTTCTGTTTCAGCAACATGTCTGTCTACCTGTCACTATGTCCCACTGTGATGATAATGGACTGAATCTCTGAACTTTAAGTGAGCCATCACAATTAAATATTTTCCATTATAAGAGTTACTGTTGCCATGGTGTCTCTTCACAGCAATAGAAACCCTAAGACAGGATGATAGAGGTAGGAGGATCATTTAAGGTCATCTTTGACCAGCCTAGACTACATGAGACATTTTATTTTGGTGGTTCTGATATACCTCACGTAAGTAGGCAAGTACCAAATAAGATGAGGAAGGAGGATCACAAAGGTTGGGTTGTACCTTTGGACTAGATATAGTAGAGCATCTGTTTAGCAAAAAGAAAACACAAAACACAACAACAAAAACAAAAACAAAAACAACCCCAAAACATCCCACTCTCCAACCCAGAACAACATGAGAAATACTTCCAGGCTTCAAAAAAATAATATCAATAATAAAAACAGAAATTTAAGAATTTGGATTTTATAAGTGTTCATTAGTTATGAAGATCTGAAGACAATACCTTTTATAAAATTGAACAGTTTCAATGGGAAAGCAATTTCAAGACTCTTTATAGTTATTTTCTCTATTTCCACAGAAAGCGGAAGTTCTTCATCATTATAATAATAATCATTCCTTTTTGCTTTCTTATAAATGTCATCCTCCATATTCTTATTTACATTAATTTTCCTCAATGTGTAGGTACTGAGAAGGATTTCCAAAGTAAGTCAGAAACTGTCGTTGAAGAGTGGAGTGGAGTGGAAAATAGAGAATATTCATTACTTTATGGCATAATCTCAAAGGGATTCTTCTCATCTTTGAACAGATGAGAAATAAATGTTTCTCTATTATATAATAGCCTTCTCTCTATTATATGACATTATCTGGTGAAGTCTGCAATGTTGCCTTGGGTTAGCCTGTTATACCATTTGGCTGATGAGGACTGGTTCCTATGGATCTCTAAGGTGAGACTGTTATTGGGGTACCGGGAAGAAGATCCTGAATTCTATGACTTTTCAGAATTATCGTCTTGGTATAAAGTTTTCCAAAATTTAAAAGATATAAAATGGGTAGAGTCCAAGTGACTACACTTACCCAGTGATGAAGATTTGTGGCAACCCTAGACATTTGCTTTTAAAGTTTATGCTTCCTGATCTTCCCTTCCAAAATATTCTCAATTAATATGAGACTCATGTATTTATAGTTCATTTCATAAAACCTTGAATTTAATTCCAAAATCTTTCTAGATAATCAGTTAGCAATAATAGTAATTAAACATTATTATTTATGAAAATTAGTGGGGACTTCCATGCAGGATGTCATAAGTTACCAGGAAAACTGGGGTTCCATTTCATGGGTTCTTATTCTCAAGAATAAAATAATTTTTTTAATTTTTATGTTTAAATTTAGATTAGAAACACGGTTGGTTCACAAGTCAGTTCCAGGTCCCTCTCCCTTTCCCTCCCCTCCTCCCATGCCCTCCCCCCAACCCCCCATTATCCCCTCGTTTCCCCAGGGAGGGTGAGGCCCTCCATGGGGGTGTCCATAGTCTGTCATTTCATATAGGGCAGGGCCTAGACCCTTCCCCAAGATTTCAGGGTGAGAGTGCACCTCACATTGTTGGATGGGAGTCCAAAGTCTGTGTGTATACTCGGGATGGGTACTGATCTGCTGCCCAAGGCTCAATAGATTACCTAGGCCTCCTCACTGACACCCCCATTCAGGGGGTCTTGATCAGTCCCATGTTGGATTCCCAGGCATCAGCCTGGGATTCAAGAGTTAACCCTTGTCAGGTCAGCTGTTTCTGGGGTTAAACCAGTCCAGTCTTAACTCCTTTGGTCATCAGTCCTCAAGAATAAAATAATTTTTAAAAAGTGGACTTATTAAGAATATCAATGAGAATTTATTCAAATTTTAGAAAAAATTCCAGGGCAGTCAAGCTGGGAATATTCACAGACACTGGAAAGGAGACGGAAGAGAAGAAAAGCAAAAGCTATGCCCTCTTTTAACAGGCACATGGCAGAAGGGGGGCATAAAATAGTTTAAGAGAAAGAATGAGAAAGCCCAGGCTTCGGAAAGAGACACAGAGAAGAAAAAGCTATTATTATTACTATTATTATTATTGTTGTTGTTGTTATTATTTTGAGTAACTCAGAAAAGTAGGCCTGCTTAGAAGTGCTATACATGGTGTCTCTTAAGTGACTACACTGAACTCAGGGGGTGGTTCTGGGAGAAAAAGTGCATTATCTTACTTAGGGGATAATTATTCCTCCCAACTCCTTAGTATGGCTTGAGGTAAATCAGATTTCCCGAGAGATGATCCTCTAGCCAGGTGGTTAACAGAACCAAGTAGGGAGGAGTCAATACTATGCAATGTTCTAATCTTTGGAGCAGAGCAGAATGTCATGTCTCCATCCAGGGGCAGAATGCAATTAACTCCATCTTTTCATGTGGCATCTTAAGTTCTAAGGAAGGACAATTGTGAAGCTTCCCTTTCTAGCATTACCAGGGACTCACGAGGTAGAATCCAAAGTGGATCATGAGGGAGGGCCCATCCTCAACAGTCTCCAAGCCTGCTAATCCCTACTTCAAGAGTTGAGACCCTAAAATTGTTTAGTGTATAGACCATTTCCACAGTGAAATTGTGTGGTCCAGTTCAGAGTTGCACCAGAAGAGAGTGGAGCTTCAGTCAGAATGAGCTCTCTGGCTTCCAGCAAGAGCAGGACCAATGACACTTCCAACTTTTGACCCAGGACAATATTAGAACTGCTGCTTTTAGAGTAATCTTGCTCTAAACTTCTTTACCTTTTCTATCTACTGTCCTCATTATTAGCTTATAAAATGTATAATAAATGTAACTTATGAAAAAGGGTGATAAGATAAAAAATTTTTGAGGATTCACATTCTTGTTATTTACTGAATACAATGTCAAGTTTTTGTTTTTAATTAAGTAAAGCAAGAACCAGTGTCTTTCCTTGAAATACGTCCTGGACAGCCAAAGACCATGATGTCTTTCACAAGAAGCAAATCATTTGCACAAGCAAGAAAGACACTATCAGAGCCTAATTTCATTATGTTCTGTCAAAATCCGTGACCTGAGAGCTGTAGGAAGTTGTAAATTCTAAACTACAAAAAATTCTCAATCTTTTGGCTTTTTAACAAATAAACATTTTATTTTTAGAACTCAATGTGAGCATTTTAGTTTGTTTATCAGGATGTCTTTTGATAGGCTGCTGACTAAATACTTCAAACTGTTGTTCTGGTTTACATAGTTGCAGACTGATGTTTCGTTGACATGAGATTCCAGGTGTGTTGAAGACTGTAGACTATAGAAGAATGTAAACATTTTCTTATAGAAAAAATAACTATGAAAAAGCATTTTAGACTAAAAAATAATAGAGGAAAAGGATACTCATCAAATCAGCTGATCATAAGTTGCCAACTTACTGAGTAATACTTCCCAGCTCCCATGTCCCATTCATTTCTAAACCTGGGTTCATGTTTGGATGGATATTGTGGCCCTGGGCCTAGAAGAGCACACAGTATATCCTTTCTCAAGTATATCCATTACATTTAGGGAAAGACCTTTGTTATTTAAGGCCACTCAACAAGTTACCAAGAATATCTTTCTGTTTAATTTTATAAGAAAACATTGGCACAGGGTAAAGAAAAGGAGACTTTTTAAAAATCTTCAGCCAAAGGTTTATAAAGTACACTTAAGAAACATTTTAGGTACATCTGAGAATGGTTTTCATTTCTTATTTTGGTGTTATTTGATGGGAATGCAGGGCTACACAAGGATTCATAAGTCCCTTTCCATTTTCTCCCACTGATTTTGAAACAAATGAAAAAAATTAAAGAATGAAATTTAGCATAAAATTGGGTTTCAAAGTAACCAATCAGAAACATTTTTTGTTTTTTAAAATCAGAAAGAAAACTGCACTTAAACTTTCAGTAAACAAATATTTTGACCAAGGCACATCAGGAGAGAATGGAAATAGCTCCTGTATTGCTATCACTAGAGCCAAATATCATTTAAAATGTCCAGATAGGCCTACTTGAGGCATTCTTGAGAATATGTTCAGGAGATCACTTACTGCCTAAGTAAGCTACAGGGACAGAGAGTGACTCAGATTCCCCCCAGTGGCCCCCAAATCACTGTGTGTCCAATAGTCATCGTGGTGGTGACATTCCATGTCATGTTTACCTATGGGGCAGGGACACCTAAGATACAAGACACAGTCATCACATGAATCCAAGTGTAAAGACACAGTCGTCTTAATGATGTTATGCTTAATATACTAAATAATGAAAAATAATACAAACTGTAGCAGGAGAGTAGGAATTGGAGACACAGATTAATAGGCAAAAGGCTAGTTGGGAGGGAGACTGGAAATCCTTCCCTGCCAGGGCTTCACACAACAAATGGAGCACATACAGGCCAGCTTGACAAAACTTAGAACCTTTCCTTACTTCCCCTGAGGAAGAGATCATGAACAAATACAGCCCATAATACACAGATGTGGGAACAGCAAATGCTGGGTCAATGTCCATAAATGTTCCTCTGACGGCCGTGGGAACAGCGACACAGCTGCATACCCAGGTGTCCCCTACGTGTCCCTACTCAGACCAAACATTCAGTGCTGGAAAGATTATAACACTAGGTGGTTAGTGAATCCTAGTTGGAAATTTTATTAATGACATTTTAACGCAGGCTTAAAGAAGGTAAGTGATAGGGGGGTATGAGCTTTTTGAGGGAGAGCTGGGGGAAATTAAGACTTACCCAAGTGTGTCAGAGAAAGCAATTAACAGTCTTAGCATTATCTGCATAGAGCATTTCAGTGGCTCAATTCCCCCCATTTGATTAAAGAGCTATCTGAGGTGGATCAGGTGGGGTGGAATTACACTCTGATAAGGTAATCCAGGAGTCACTAAGACTGCGCAAGAGATTTCATACATGCCCTTTCCCTGCAAATGGGGTATTTGGGGAGATTTCCTATAAAATTGTGAGTTCATGGCTGGGAAGGGAGAAAGGCCTCCAGCAGTTATTAATTGTGTTGTAATTCTTGCTCTATTGGTGCCAAGAGCTTTAACTAGATCCCAGAGTAAGAGAAACTCTCTCCTTCTTTTCTTCCCCCTTTTCATGCTCCTAAGATTTCCCTGCCTCTCCGATTTGGAGACTTTATCCCCAGCTCATTAGCCCACTCCTATTTTGAGAGTACTTTCCTTATCTTAGCAGTCTCAACTTCTATTTCTATCCACACGTCCGTGTTCTAATTCTTCACTGTGAAACACAGGAGCCTGGATCCTCCCACAGGTTCCCAGGGACCCTGCTTCATGGCGCTTTCATCAGCAGGAATACTGGATGCCCACTGTGTGTTAGGCTTTATATCAAGCATTTACTGCACTATCTCATTCATCCTCATTTCCTACAAGTAAGTGTCATTACTATGGCTATTTAAAAATAACCATAAACGACTTTGATGGAGTCACATAGCTAATTTTTAGAGGGGTTTTAATTCCAGATCTACTTTGTTCAATAAAGCTCTTTCTAGGAACTACCACCTTTCGTGAATCCTTCAAAATTATCGAGCTCAATAAAGTCATCCATTAATCAAAATAACAAAAATCTTATTAATACATTGAAGCAGACTGTTCAAGTCAGTCTTGATGGAGTAAGAAAGTACTTGGGGAAAACGGAGGTGCTTTGTTTAATTGTCCTCTCACCTGCAGGTAGTGGGTGATTTCCAACATCGCTATCTTCACAGTGTTGAGGGCCTGTGTGCTTATGGGAAGACTGAAACACTATTTTTTTCCTTTTTCCATCATTTCTTGAGAGTATAGATTTGAAGCAAAATGAAATGCGGTAATAATATACCTGTCCTCCATAAACTGGGACCGTCAAATAGATTTGCAAAAATATAAAGGTGTTACTTCTCTCATAAAATAATTCCTTGTCTAGAAAAATGTAATGTTTAAAAATATTATTTACTCTGGCTTTTATATGTATTTTATAGTGAGTTAGGAAATATTTTAAACATTTCTCAGTTTTATTGTGTGCTGTGGTAAATATCAATAGACGCAACTCACATAAACCAAAGCTTCTAGGGTTCTGTCGTAAGTAACTGACTGTCCTCAGCTGGTCCCTTGCAGAAGATTATCCCAACTGGTCTCGCTGACACCCCTCTCCCTCCAGTGTCCAATGGCTCCCTCCCTACCAACTGGGGACTCTTCAGCTGGCTTGGGGGAGGGGCAGAGCATTCAAACAGACCAGACCACAACAGGGCCTCTATCTGTGCAGCTATGAGGAAGCCCTAGTCCCTGCTGCAGGTTTCCAGGTGCAGCCAGGGGGGAAGAGTGCCACACCCCAGGTAACCACTGACCCCTGCTCTGTAAAGAATCCCATGAACCATGCCTTAGTTTTTCAATGAGGCCTTATGAGAAGGGATATGCATCACCTCTGTCCTCCTGAGAGAAATTTTAGCAACGGGGTTATTAATAAATTTTCATTATGACTGGGTGTTGGTGGTGCACGCATTTAGTCCCAGCACTTGGGAGGCAAGGCAGGTGAATCTCTGTGAGTTCAAGACCAGCCTGGTCTATAAGAGCTAGTTCCAGGACAGCTTCCAAAGTCACAGAGAAACCCTGTCTTGAAACCCCCCCCAATTTTTTTCATTATGAAAAAAATTTCCAAGCCACCGGAGGGTAGGGGCACTTCTGAGGAAGACTAGAAGGATTAGGAGGTGTGGCCAGGTCTCCCAGTTTTGACTTTCTCTCTCTCTCTCTGTCTCTCTGTCTCTGTCTCTGTCTCTCCCTGTCTCTCTGTCTCTTTTCTCTCTCCTCTCTCTCTCTCTCTGTCCTCTCTCTCTCTCTCTCTCTCTCTCTCTCTCTCTCTCTCTCTCTCTCTCTCTCTCTCTCTCTCCTCTCCCTCCCCTGCTCTCTCTGTGTGTCAGTCTGTCTCTCTGCTTTTGATCAGGAAGCCGAGAGCCCTCAGCTACTTCTCCTACACTATGACTGCCTGCTGCTGTGCTCTCTGCCATGATGATAACTCTAAGTAAGGTCCCAATGAAATGCTTTTATAAGAGTTGCCTTGGTGTCCTTTCACAGCAACAGAACAGTGACTAAAGCATCATCCATGAGAGAAGTCAAGACAGGAACCGGGAGGCAGGAGCTGAAGGAGAGGCCCTAAGAACTCTGCTTACTGGCTTGCTCTCCATCGCTTCCTCAAACTCATCAGGACCACATGCCCAGGAGTGGCATAGCCCACGTGAGCTGGCCCCTCCCTCTCACATCAGTCATTAATCAAGAAAATGCCCCATAAACTTGACTGCAGGTCAATCTCAATTTAGTTCTCGCTTCCCATCTGTGTAAATCTGACAAAAACAAAAACAAAAACAAAAAAACACTAAGCAGCCTACATTTTGAGTGAACTCCCCAGCTTTCAGCACCTCCCAGAGGGGCCTGCTCCTGGTGCCATGTTTGTGTAATAGACGCCAGCTCTCTGTTGCTGTCAGCTGAAGCAGGATAAATAAATCTAAGGTGAGACAATTCAAGTCTTGGTTCTGGGATCTAGCAATATGGTAACTCTTTATATCTGGAACCCAGGAGGCAGAAACTCAAGCAGTTGGAAAACATAAAGGAAATATGGTTTGAGGAAGGCAGAGCGTGAAGTTGAGAAGAAAAGGAGCACTGTCTGGGTTCCTATAGTCTTCCCTGAGGAGCACTGTTGGGTTCCCATGGTCTTCCCTGAGGAGCACTGTCTGGGTTCCCTCAGTCTTCCCTGAGGAGCACTATCTGGGTTCTCATGGTCTTCCCCGAGGAGCACTGTCTGGGTTCCCACGGTCTTTCCTGGCCTTGGCTCTAGAACCTTCTGAAGTTCGACATCCTTGAGGCAGCTGGATGTTTTTCTTGCTTCAAGGTATAACTGGAAATATCTCAGAGATTGTTGAACAGAGTTGATCACCGGAGAAGAAACAGGAACAGGAAAGAAGCTAACCACACCCTCCTTTTTAGGAGATGTAGCAGTGTTTGTAAAAATCGCTGGCTTCAGGAGAGCAAGTAAGTAAGCCTACGTAAGGTCAATTTGCTGATGGCACCTAGGAGAGTCTTTTATTCCTTACCTAGCTACCTAGCATATACTCCAACTGCAGCGTGGGCATGTGAGAACAGCTATTCCAGCTAACCATCTTAGCATCACCATTCTGGTTTCTATAAACTCTGTCATGTTTACCATGGTTTCCCCAATGGACTAGCCTGGAACATCAAGGACACTTAGAACACATTTCCTGAGCAAATAAATGATTGCTTTAAATAGTGATGATAATTACATTACATGTTTACAGAGTCCAGTCTTGTTAAGATTTTAGTTTTGAGTTTTAAACTATTGAGTGCCTTCACTGAGAGACAAATGTCTTTTTATTAGAAGTTCTTTTCCTATCTACAAGTTGTTACTAGGCATTGTGTCTCTTGGTCCTTGATTAATACATTTCTTCTTTTTTGAATACCGTGGTTTTGTGTGCTTCCTAGTGGTGAGATTCCATCGTACCTCACAAGAAAAGTAGTAGAAAATTATGAAAATAAAATTAAGACTCAAATTGAGGAATTGGGACTAGATCACAGAGGGACAGGGTCTTGGTGAAGAGTCTAGGCTGTCTCTAAGGAATTCTGGGACTCTTGTCAGCCCAGCGTCTGCTCTTTTCCCTTTTCCTCCTTGGCTTCTGTCACCCCACTTCCTCGTTTTTGCTTTTGAGATAAAGTTTATATATTTATTTCACTTAAACAATTTTAAAGATTATTTTTTAAGTTACTGTACAAAATAGCAGGTTTGACTATTTCTATTCATGAGTGTTTTTATACTTTGTGGTAATTTGTCCTCCTTTTACCTCTGCTCCCTTCTTGTATGTGTGTGAACCAATGAGTTTAACTGGGGGTACTTTTGTGGATTTGTAAAGACATTGGCAATTTGCCCATTTTTTTGTTTATGTTTGTTTTTTGAGAAAGTATCACTATAGCTCTAGCTGGCCTGAAAGTCATTGTGTAGGCATGGTGGCTTTGAACTCATGGACATCTGCCTGCCTCTGACACTTGAATGGTAGGATTAGAGGCATGAGCCATCATACCCAAGTTTAGCTTCTTTTTTTTCAAGTTTAGCTTCTTAAACTATCAATCTTGACACCATATGGATCACATAACTAAATGTGAGTGTTGTGAGAAACTTGACAATAGTAAATGGTTTCTGAATGTGCAGAGAATACAAATTAGTTAAAAATTAAATATGCAATGAATCCTGGCCATGGTCACCTGGGCTGTCCTAGTGACTTCACTCTGCAACCCCGGCTCTGGGCACAGACATATGCACCTTGCACACTACACAATGCTAACAAATGATACCTGAAACACCTTGGCTCAGGTTCAAGGCTATTGTTTGTCATGAACTACAGTGTTTTCTCTGTATGTACAAAGTTTTATATTCCCCTAGAAACATGATTTAATTATGGGAAACAAAGGCTTTCAATATTTTTTTTACTGCCAATCCTCATTAGTATGTATCAAAATAGTTTATCTTTGGGTTACATTTTGTTGAATGTTTGATTTAAAATTTGCTGTTTGAAATTCTGACTTATGTTTCACAAAACATCATTAAATGCATTTTGCTTTTTGACTTAAAACAGAATTTCCAGCAACTCCCGAGATGACTGTAAGCATACTTCTCCATTTTATGTTATGCAATTACATGAGATCACACTTTCAGCACTGACATTGTAAAATTAAACCACTGCAGAACTCTGAGGAACACTAAAGATGGTCCTGTTGTGTCATACATGCAGCCAAGATTTAGTTCTCATGTGTGTATAATGATAATGTGTGTGTATGTGCATGTGCATACTTTCTCACATGTGTTAGTGCATGGTACAGCATGCATGTGGAGGTCATGTAACAACTTCTGGTGTTGGTTTTTACTTTCTACTGTGTTGAGACAGAGTTATTCCATTATTTTTCTCTAGGAATGCCAGCCTACCTGGCCCTTGAGGTTCCAAGGATTCTCCTGTTTCCACCTCCCATCCGATGGATGAACACTAAGATTGCAGACACACTACCCTGCCTGACTACACATGGATTCTCGTGAATCAAACAGTTCCTCATATGTGCATGACAAGCACTTAACCCACAAGCCATCTTCTCAGTCCCAAGTTTTATTCTTTATGTAAAAATAAGCAAACAATTCATCTTACTAGGATGCAATTGCTTTAGTCTTTAAGAAATGATAGCACTATATTTATACTAAGTAAGCGTTTGATTTGTACGCCTATTGTGTATTCTTATACATCCAAATGTGATGGATAGTCTTATGTTAACTTGACACAAGCTAAAGTCATCTCGGAGGAGGGAACCTCAATTCTTAATTAGTGATCAATGATGGAGGGCCCAGCCTATTGTGGTGGTTCCATCCCTGGGCAGGTGGTCCTGGGTTCTATAAGAAAGGCTGAGCAAGCCATGGGGAGGAAGTAAGTAAGCAGCCTCCTCCATGGCCTCTGCATCAGCCCCTGCCTCCAGTGTGGAAGCATAGGTTTGCTTTTGATCATGGTGTTTCATCACAACAGTCAGCCTCACTAAGACACTAGAGTTGCACACATTTTCTTAGGTGGAACAGAGTCCCATGTGGGGAGAATTTAAGAAGCTTGGCTCTACAGTGTACAACAATTTTGAATATTCTTCTAGGCGGCACGAAATGTTGCTGCACAGTCTGCTACTCTTTACAGTGTACTCAAGAAACATGTTTTCTTAAAAAAAAAAAACAACCTTAAAACATTCAACTCCATATAGTTTTCCTTACCCAAAGAAATGCAGTTTATAAGAGAATTAGTAAGATTTCACCATGCAGAATAGATTGGAAACCATGAGTCAATGCCCAGGAAGCCAGTGACAGTTTGTCACTGTGGCCTGGGTATGAAGCCATAGTGACTGCCCTGAAGGAGAGTGTTAGAATTCCCTTTGAAGGAGGAAATGCAAGTGTGACTCAGGCACTTATCTAAATGTGTAATCTATTTAAAAAATATTTTATAGATATGAGTGTTTGTCTGTATGCAAAAATATACATCATATGCATGCCTCGTGTCCACAGAGGCCAGAAGATAACATTGGATCCTGTGGAACTGAGTTACAGATGATTGTGAGCCACTGTGTGCTTGCTGGAAGCTGAACCCGGGTCCTCTGGAAGAGCAGCCAGTTTTCCTAACCTCTGAGCCATCTTGCCAGGTCCCAGTCTCTGGATTCCTAAGGGTGTTGTGAATGCACTCTGATTTTACTCTTACTGTGTCTAGGCGGAGGCTGTCCTCCTCACTCTCTCCAAGCTGAGACTCCCTCCATCTGATGGACCACTTCTTTTTTTTGTCACCTCATGAAATCTGTCCATCAGAGCTATCATCTTAGAGGGGCAGCTTCGGAGAGAAATAATAACTCGCATCTAGCAGATGTCTTGCGTCATTTCCATTTCCTAGCAGGATGCAAACTACTAGAAGATAGAACCCCTGGACTGGCTTTTGTGTCCTCTGCAGGACCTCATTCATGGCCGTCACCTGGAGAAGGGCAGAAGTCATGCAACCTGCACTCTGAGGTATGGTTTCAAAGGAAGGCAGAATTTTTACCATATACTCTTGGGAGGTGTTTTATTTGTACGCAGTGGTCACAACATTGTAAAAATGTAAATTATTTCAGTTAAAGGTGTGAAAATCACATGCTATGTGTTTACACCTGCAGTTTCCAAGCTGCTATGCTGCTGTGAATAACCAGCATGATTCTCCTTCCTGAATTTTAACTAAGCGCTACGATTGTAGGGTCAACTTCTCAGTGACTGCTTCAGAGCCAAATCCCACCCACTTGGAGTTCCCGATTCTTTTCAGAGATTGAATGGCATGTGATTTAAGTGTGTGTGACTAGCATAGCTTAACAATGACTCTGCGTGGTTTCAAAAGACTTATTAGTCTGATCTAATGACTGCGTCCTTCAAAGCTTAACCAATTAGAACTCACTCGGTGAGATGAATTGGTACTCAGTAGTGGGTTAATGTCTGGTGACCTCACCGACTTCATTATCATAATTATATTGTTTTTGTGGTCAGTTTGGGTATGCTATGGAAACAGCAGGCCAGGGCAGGGAAGCAAGTGATCCCATCACTTCTGCAATATGGGAAGACCACAGTGCCCATTAGTGAGCAAACACTCAGAACTCACTGGGCTGTCAGCTTATCACTCAGCTCCTGGGAGAGTGTGGTAGCAGGATGGGGGGTTTGAGGTTAGCCTGGGTTACAGAGAGAAAACCCACATTTCCTGCATGTTCCTGTCCTTGGTTTTTAATAAGCTTTCATCTTCTTTGCCGTCTAATTGGGACATTAAGCTTTTCAATTCCATCTTCATTGCAGCCTGTGTTTTCTTCAATGACTTTATTGATTCATTCATTTTGCTTCTCAAATCTCAAATTATCTTTCAAATGTGTTTTGTATTTTCTTGGACATCACTTAATCGTGTGTTGTTCTCTCTTGGAATTCAATGGAGTGCTTGTTGCTGTCTTCTTTGAATTCAAATAATTTAAAGAAGTTTGTGGTTGCCCTTTTGAATTCTGTGTCCTGGGGTTCTTCTAGGTAGCTCTCAGTAGAGAACATTTTTATAGTGGGTTGACAGGAGAGACACATGCTGTTAGGGCCATTCGTGTTGTTTTTGTTTTTACAGTTTGACCTGGGTATGAGAACTTCTTTGTCTGGGTGTCTGATGTGATAACCTGGCCTTCCTTGGATTGGGCCAGTACAGGAAATGGGAGACCTATGCTAGGTCAGGTAAATCTGGAGGAATGAGCTGTTTGATCAGACCAGGGAAAGATGGCTCCCAAATCACCTGTCTAGTGCCAGGCCAGGCAAAGGGGTTCACAAATGCTGGACATAGTTGTGACTCACAAGCATCACTGCAAGGTAGGATGGTTGATTGCGTTTCCCCCTCGGCAGCTTGCAGAACGCCTTCTAGTACTGTGAGCTAGTCCTCCATGAGACCGCTTCTAGTACCGTGAACTAGTCCTCCATGAGACCGCTTCCTGCTCAGATCCAGCTTGCAGAACGCCTTCTAGTACTGTGAGCTAGTCCTCCATGAGACCGCTTCCTGGTCAGAGCCAGCTTGCAGAGCGCCTTCTAGTACTGTGAGCTAGTCCTCCATGAGACCGCTTCCTGGTCAGAGCCAGCTTGCAGAGCGCCTTCTAGTACTGTGAGCTAGTCCTCCATGAGACCGCTTCCTGCTCAGAGCCAGCTTGCTTCTTCCAAAGTCCTTGGTCCAAAGTAAGGGATGTCTTCAGAAATAGGGTCTTAATCTTCAAATTATATAAGTCAAACACAATCAACAGCAATAGCCTGTATTATTTGGAGGATCTTTTGAACTCCCATGATAATTCAAAAGGAGGATTATCATGCCTGGTACTGGGATTTGTGTTAGACAGTATATGGCTCTTGGGGGAGCATTATCACACCAAGCACCATAACTTTATTTAAACTACACACACACACACACACACACTTATATACATTTATGTAATTTTTAACATAAACAATATGATTCCCTATGGCTTTTACAAACAGCCTTAGGGTTATTTATGCCTCCTCTCTCCATTGCTCTGTATTGCCCTGTCTTTCTTTTCTCCAGTTAAAACCCTCTCCCATTTCCCCCATTTTCCTCCTTCATAGTTCATTACCTTGCTCTTCCCCTCTCTAGATCTCTTCTCTACATACATGATCTATTTTTACTTTCCTGGTTTCTTCAGTTACTCCAGGTTAGATGCTCACATCCAAAGATCCAGATTGGATCCACAAATAAGAGGTAGCATGTGGCCTTTGTCTTTCTGGGCCTAGGCTACTTCATTCAGTGTCATATTTTCTAGGAAAATCTGTAAATTTTGTTACTTTTAAAAAGTTGAATATAATTCCATTGTGTATATGTGCTACATTTTCATTATCTATTCAACATCTAAAGCACATTGAGATTGCTTCAATTTCTCAGGTATTTTGAATGGAGAAACAATGAAAGTGACTAAGTAAGTATCTGTGGAGTAGAATGTCAAGTCCTTTGGGCATATGCCTAGTAGTGATGTTATAGGTGGGTCATACAGTCAATTTAATTTTAGGTTTTGAGAATTCTCCAGGCTGATTTTTATAGTGGTGATAAGGGTTGTTCTCCTTCCCTCCCATCCTCTCCAGTATCTGCTGTCAGTCATTTTGTTGACCTTGGCCATTCTGACTGGGCTGAGATGAAGAACCGATTTTTTAGATTTATTTACTTTATTCCATGTACATGACTACAAGTGCTTTGCTGTATTGCATATGGACCACATGTGTGCCTGGTGTCTGTGGAAGTCAGAAAAAGGTGTCGGATCTCATGAAATGGAAGTTAAGGATAGTTGTGAGCCACTGTGTGGATACTGGGAACTAAATCCCAGCCCTTTACAAGAGCAACAATTGCTTGCAACTAATGAGTCAGCTCTCCAGCCTCCATTGCCCAATTTTTTAAAAAATTGGGTCATTTGTCTTATTGACTTTTTGTTTTTTTTTTTTTTTAGTTCTTTATGTTTTGTGTATTGGATGTATACGCGACAATGTTTATTTCCCGTTCTGTAGATTTCCTGTTTGCTTGATTTTTTTCCCCTTTACATACAGAAGCTTTTGAGGTTCTATTTGTCAATTTTACCTTAATTTTCTGGACAAACGTGAGCCCTATTCAGGAAGTTCTTTCCTATACCTGTATTGTGTAGAGTACTACTTAAGTTTTGTCTAGCAGTTTTAGAATTTCAAGTTTCATATTGAGGTCTTTGATCCACAAGATTTTTTGATTTTTGTTTGTTTGTTTGTTGTGATGTTTGAATGAGAAATGTCTTCCACTGTCTCAGACATTTGAATACTTGACCTGATCCCAGTTGGTGGTGTTGCTTGGTAAGGTTTAGGTGGTGTGGCCTTGCCTCAAGATGTAGGGGTGAGCTCTGAGTGTGTCCTCTCTCTGCTTTGAGTTTTTGGATCAAGATGTTAGTTCTCATATTCTTGCCACTTTCTGCCATGCTTTCCCTGCCAACATGGACTCTAACCATCTGGAACCATAAGCCAAGGTGAATTCTTTCTTTTATAAGTTGCCATAGCCATGATGCCTTATCACAGTGTGGTGGTTTTAATGAAAATGGTCCCCATAGGTCCATAGGGAGTGGCACTATTAGGACAGGTGATCTTCTTGGAGGAAGTGTGTCACTGGGGATAGCTTTTGAGGTTTTAGATGCTCAAGTCAGGCCCACTGTCTCTTCCTTCCTGCTGCCTGCTGATCTAGATGTAGAACTCTCAGGTCCTTCTCCAGTACCATGTCTGTCTGCATGTTGCCATGATGACAATGGACTAAATCTTTGAACTGTAAGCTAGCCCCAATTAAACATTTTCCTTTATAAGAGTTACTGTGGTTATGGTGTCTCTTCACTGCAGTAGAAACCCTAAGACACTCAGCAAAAGAAAATTAACTAATACATGGGCTTAATTTCATTCTTCTAGATGTGGACCTCCAGTTTCCCCAGCACCAGTTGTCAAAGATATAGTTTCTCTGATATATGCTTTTTGCATCTTTGTCTGTTGCTGGTATTTTCTCTTGTCCCACCACCCTTTCAGCCCCAAATAAGCACACAAAGACTATTAATTATAAAATTGTTGGCTGATGCCTAGGGCTTCTTACTATGCAACTCTGTCTTAATTATTAACCCATTTCTATTAATGTATGCATTTCCGTGTGGTCTTATATTACTGGAGAATGACCGGGACCTGTTACTCCTTCCTTCACTACATGGCTTCTTATCCACAGTCTCTCTCTGCCTACATTTCCCAGAATTCTCCTTGTCTCCTAGTCCCACCTATCTTCCTGCCTCTATTGTCCAAACAGTGTTTTATTCATCAACCAATAAGAGAAACATATGTACAGAAGGACATCCCCATCATTTGACAAATATTCAATGTGCACTCACATTTGGGTCTTCTATTGTGTCCTTTGATGTGTATGTCTATTTTTGTGCTGGTACCATGTTTTTTATTTTTTATAGCTATGACACTGTTATGTAACTTGAAACCTAGAGTGGTAATTCCTCCAGAATTTTTCTTTTTGTTCAGGATTTCTTTGACTATCCTGGCCTCTTTTGGGTTCTACATGAATTATAGGATTCTTTTCTATTTCTGTGGATTTTGGTTGGGATTGTAGTGAATCTGTAAATTGTTTTTGGCCAAAAAGTAATTTTCACAATGTTAGTTCTACTAATCGGAGGGCATGGGAAGTCTTTTCATTTTCTAGTGTCTTTTCAATATTTCTTCAGAGATGTAAAGTTCTTGTTGCACAGGCCTTCCACCTCCTTGCTTAGCTCTATTCCTAGTTATTTTGTTACTGTTAACTGAGGCTATTGTGAAAAGATAAGCGTCTACAATCTCCTTCTTGGTATATTTGTTGTTGGTGGATTGTGATCTTTATTTATATGAGTGATTATATTTATTGACTTATAGTGTTGACCTACCTCAGAATCTCTGTTATAAAGCCAATTTGATTATGGAGAATAATCTTCTTCACTTATGCCAATATTCACCTTATAAGTATCTCATTGAGAATATTTTCATCTAGCTTATTGGCCTGTATTTCATTTCATTCAACCTTATGTTTGTGTTTTCTTGTTGTATCCCTCAGACATTTATCGCCATTCTCATTATGCTCATTGAACTGTTTTTTTCATGTGTTTTTTAAACTTTATGAATTCTTTTTCATTTTTCTTTTTGGTTTTTGGTATTTCTAGACAGAATTTGTCTATGTTACAGCCCTGGTTGTTCTAGAACTTGCTTTAGATACCAGGCTGCCCTTGAGCATACAGAGATTTGCCTGCCTCTGCCTCCTGTGTACTGGGAATAAAGGCTTGCATTACCACACCCTGCTCCTATAATTTTTTTAAAATTCCGTGTTCTGTCTAGGTAATTGGAAAACATTTCGAGAAGGGGATATATTATTTTGGCCTTTCGTGTTGTTTGTATTTTTCTGATGAGAACTGTATGTAGGCCCCTTTTACTGTGTTTCTGGTTTAAGGGTCTATGCTGCTTCTGTAGAGCAGACCTTGGGTGTTGCCCAAGCTTGATTAAATTTAGGTTAAGTATAAGATGTTGGTGGGTCAATCCTTCAGATACTCGATGTAAATTTTGTATTTGAGGAACAGGGAGATTCCAAGCCAGTGGTAAGCAAGAGAGCAGTGAGTGGGACAAACATCCGGATCTGTGTTAGCTGGTATGCAAGCTGTATCACCCACACTCTGCCTGGGCATGTGGTGTGGGTAGGCTGCATTTTGGGGCACGTTAGGATGACATAGAGGCTGTGGTACTGAGGCAAGGCCTGAGGATTGGGGGTAGTGCAGGCAGGTGAAGTTCCTGTGAATCACCAGGCTGGATGGGGACTCACATGTCCTTCCAGAGTTAGGCCTGGAGGCAGGATATACTACAGGCAGGTAGGGTCTCCAGGGTTCACCAGACTAAACTGACACATGGAGTATGTGACAGAGCAAAGCCGGGAATTGTTCCCACTTCTCTAGTAGGACTGATTTTATTGGGCTGGCCCACAAGATGCCCAATGGGTGCTGTCTGGAGACTGGGAAGGGAACAGGTTGGCTACAGTTCAAGAAACTCACTGGACTAGACCCTGACTCAGGTTGTGTGACCTGGAGGTTTGATGTGATGTGATGTGGGTGGGCTACAGCAGACTGACCACACTGGGCTGGTACAGGGTATGTGACAAGGGCCAAGCTTGGGGCGGGGTGTGGGGGTGGTGCACGCAGGATTAACCAGACTGGGCTGATACACAGGATACATGACCTGAGATGGGTCTAGGGGTTGTGGAAGATGTAGGTGGGATGGGATTCAGGGAACTCACCAGACTGGGCTTGGTTACAAGATGAGTACCCTAGGTAAGACCTTGAAGATGGATAGGGCAGGAGAAGTTTAAAGCCAGTTGAACTGACTGGCCTGGGGTTTGGAAATCAGGGGCTAGTACTCTTGCCTGTAAGCAAAAGGGTGGTGTGGTGTTTGTGAGGTAGAAGGGTAATGTGCATGCTGTGAAGTGGTTTTCTGGGATCAGAAGGAAGACAGGGATAGTGGTAAATGGAAAAAAGATAGAGAACTCATGAGATCTGAAACATCTTTTCAAGAGATTTAGTGGGTGTTTTCAGTGTTTATTGCTTAGATATACATACAGACCTAACCTTAAGTCGCTTGACTCCCTGGCATAAGCTATATTTTGAGCTGATGATGATCTCTTATGAAGCACTGCAAGCAGGGGATTTGTAAAAGCAGAGGCCAGGGACATCCCAGAACAAATTCCAAGTCATACACAGGGGCAGAAGCAACAGTAGTGAGTGGCCCCATCTCCTTCGGGCAACATCTTGATAGCCAGTCTGTAGCAACTGAGTGCCAGGAACTCACTGACCTTCAGTCTCCTGAAGCAGACACAGGAAGGAAGAAGGACTTGGTGTCCTCCCAGGAAGCAATTTCAGCCATTGCTGAAATTGCTAAGCAGAACTTTCTGGTGTGAATGGTAAAATCATTGGATGCCATTGGAGAGTGGCCATGACTCACTGTTTAATGATTTCCAGAAGGATTACAGAGGATTTAAAAGTAAGCTTGAAGCTATTGAGAACAAATAGTGTGCCAAGAATATCAGAGTAGTTTGTGTTTTGGACTCTGAAAACTACATTGTTAATTTAGGAGAAAATACAACTAGTTTCCAGAGGCGCTGGAGGTCTGATGTTTCCCTAATGTTGTTTATTTGTCTTATTTCAGCAAGCGACCACACAGACACACACACACACACACACACACACACACACACACACACACACACACACCAATCCTAAGCAGAGAGACAGAAAGAGAGCAAAGCAATATGAAACACAGTTAAGTGGATCATTTCAGAAGGCTGGTAGAATCGGGAAAGAAAAACTTGTGGATTTGGGTGAGTTCTTGAGTAGCTGGGAGGTGGGGAGCAGAGTAGGTATGAAGAAAAGAACAGGAATGGTGGCTTCTTCCCCAAATGCCAGAAAATATTAAAGAAACTTTTTTTAAAAAATAAAAGGACCCCTAAATCCATGACCCTTTGCCATGTACCAGAGAGTTTCCTTCCATGAAGAGCTAGCGTGTGCTTCCCTACTACTGGGGTCTGGTAGGGCTTGTGATTTGTTTTAGTTAGTAGAATGTAAGAAGTGAATTACTTCAACTTGGAGTTTTTTCCTTACTTCTGTGTTTCCTCTTGGAATTCAGCTGAGCCTCCAAAGAACAAGCCTGGGCAGGCCTACTTAACAGTGGGCCGGGTACACTAGCAACTAAGATCTGGCTATATATGCCCTATTCTAATTTACTAAATATTCTATCAACCAGTGGTTTTTCAGGCTGCGCCTTGTCCTAGGATACTCCATTACAAGCAGCCTTTGACTCCATTTTAAGGGAGAAGAATAACTGCAAATCCTGGGTAAACCCCTAGTCTGCATCATCTATAAAGACCACTATACAGCAGACTCGATGACTTATTCCTAAAAGTCTAAAGAGAATTGTCTAAAGTTAGGTGTGGTGGTGCATACCTTTAATCCCAGAACTTGGGAGGCAGAGGCAGGCAGATCTTAGTGAGTTCCAGGACAGACATAGCTATAGAGAGACCTGTAATGTGCTGCCTTCCCTCCAGCCTGGTCCCTGAGCCGTGTCAGTTCTAAAAAACACAGAAGACACTATATTAATTATTAAGCTGTTGGCCATTTGCAAGGTTTCTTATCGGCTAGGTCTGATTTGATTATTGACCCATAATTACTCATATAAATTTTACAAGAACTTATCTTTGCTAGGATGCACTCCTGCTGCGTCTGTTCCTCCTGGGAGTTACATGGCCGACCAGCAGCTTCACTATATTTCCCAGAATCCTCCTAGACTCCTTGTCCCACCTATCTTGCTTTCCTATTGGCCAACAGTACTTTATTGACATAGACACAGGACTCTCCCATCAGAGACCCTGTCTCAAAAATAAACAATACCCACAAAACCCTAGACAAAGAATGACAGGTAAATAAGGAAACATGAGAGTTGGAGAAATAGTCCTCTCCAAGGAAGAACACATCAATAGGTTATTCAATACTAAATGACCCGCTCTGAAAACATACATACAAATAAAATACAGAATGAGCAGGACATTTTTATGTATTATATACACATATACACATATGTATGTAACAGTTAAGGAAAAGAGGACATGAACTTGCAAGAGATCAAGGAAGGAAGGGTTTGGAGACAAGAAGGAAAGGGAAGGGGAGGTGGTATATTTGTATTATAATCTCAAAATGTAAAATAATTTTAAATACATTAAAAACACACACTTGAATAACCCAAAGCTTTGTGGGTTTTTCTTTGTCCAATTTGGCATGTCCATTAGTGTCATCCTTGTTCACCTCACATTTGGAAAGTCATGTTGGTGAGATATTCTGAGTATAGCTTCTAATATTACTGAGAGACAGAAATCTCATAGCAAACTCTCTAACAATCTTTCCACCCTGTCTTCTGCAATGTCTCCTGAACCTTAGCTGTGGGAGTGGTTTGTAGATGTATCTGAAGTGGTCTCCACAATACTGCATTTTGATTGGTTGTGGTTTCCTGTAATGGTGTCCATCTATTGCAAAGAGAGGTTTCCTTGATAAGTAGTTAAGACTACACTTATCTGTGGGTATAAGAGCAAATGTTTAAATTATTGTTAGGGATTATACTGGTTTACTAAATGTGTGGTTGAAAATTCTCTATACTAACCCTGACTTCACTAGCACTGAGAAATTATCTAGGTTTCTAGTATCAGGCACAGTATCCCTCTTTCTGAGTAGATCTTAAATCCAATTAGAGAGCTGTTGGTTACTGCCAAGGTGTGTGTGCCACCAATGCACCCTTGGGGTTACCATGCCATCATGATGGTAGTAGACATGTTTTGTGGTGATATATTGTTTATGATTTAATAAATCTTGCCTGGGGATCAGAATGCAAAGCCAACCACACTAGACAGCCATAGAAGCTTGGTAGTAGTAGCACACAACTTTAATCCCAGGACTCAGGAGACAGAGGCAGATCTCTGTGAGTTCATGGCCACCCAGGGATATATAAGAGTGAATCAGTCTAAAAGAGAAACAGAGATCATGACTTTAATCCCAGCACTAGAGAGGTCTATAAGGATGAAGCAAAGGTTCTCATGAGAGAATTAGCTTCCAATCACAGGGAAGACAGGATCTCCATTTCAGCCTTGGAAGAGGTAAGAGCTACTGGATCGCTGCTTTGCTTTTCTGATCTTTAGCTTGAACTTCAATATTTATCCCTGGGATTTTACTATTCATAATGCGATGTTTCATAGGTATCATAGCTGAATAGGACTGCTGGTTGACTCCCCAGTTTAGAAGCTTTCATGGTGTCTCCATGAAAGCTAGTCCTCAGGAAGGGGGCATTCAGGTGAGTTTAATCTCATAGGTCTCTAGGCTCTGTGTCAGAAGTGCATAGAGTCTTCAACAATAGTGATTTGCCTTACACCTCTGAGGGTCAACCCAGGGTGTTCATAATAGGCTGTATTTTTTGGGAGTCTTTTGAATGACCCTGACCAAACTCAAAAAAGGGTTTCTCATGATTGGGTATTGGACTTTTTGTTAGGTGGCCTTTGGCTCTTGGAGGGAGCATTATCAACCCAGACAAAAAATTTCATTTAAACTATATATGTATATTTATATACACAATTATTATGTACATGCTTTTAAATGATACTGTTTTTCTTAGGGTTTCTACTGCTGTGAAGAAATATCATGACCACAGCAACATAAAGGAAAAACATTTAGTTGGAGTGGCTTACATTTTCAGAGGTCTAGTTCCCTATCATAATAAGGTGGCGTGCAGTCAGACATGGTGCTGGAACTGAGAGTCCTATATTTGAATAGGCAGGCAACAGGAAGTTACTGGGCATGGTGTGAGTGTATATGAGACCTCAAAGTTCACCTCCATAGTGACACACTTCTTCCAAAAAGGCCATACCTACTCCAACAAAGCCACAAGAGACACTATTACCATAGCAACTTTTACAAAGGAAAAATATTTAATTGGGTTAGCTTACTTATGGTTCACAGGTTCAGTTCTTTATCATCATGGTGGGTCATGGCAGTGTACAAGCAGAGCTGGAGAAGTAGCCAAGAGTTCTACATCTTGCAGGCAACAGGAAGTAGTCTGAGACACTGGTCGGTATCTTGAGCGTATATGGGACTTCAAAGCCTGCCCCCACAGTGACACATGTCCTCCATTCCTACTCCAACAAAAATCATACCTCCTAATAGTGCCACTCCCTTTGTGGGTTATTTTCTTTCAAACTGCCACAGATACATAGTTAATAGTATGATTCTTTATGATTATTTTCAGACAATTTTACTGTTATTTTATACTCCTCCCTCCTTCTATGTTTACCTTCCTCCCCTTGCCCTAAAGAGCCACTCTCTTTTCTCATTAGATCAGGTTTGATAGTCCCTTATTTATTGCTTCCCCAAACCCCCTACCCTGGAAATCAATTGTTCCTTTTTATGTCCCTGGTTTCTGCAGTGAATTCAGGCTATGAACTCATATCTGAAGATTTGGAGCTAGGAGCCTCTGAAGAGAGAGAACACACAACATTTGTCTTTCTGAGTCTAGACTATTTCACCTAATATTTTTTTCTAGTTCCAGCAATTCATCCTGCAAAGTTAATGTTCTCATTTTTCTTTACAGATGAATAGTATTTCATAGTATATATGTACTACATTTTCTTTATCAGTTCATCAGTTAAAGGGCATTTAGGTTATGTCCATATCCTGGCTACTGTGAGTAGAGTAGCAATGAACATGGCTAAACAAATATTTGTAGAGCAGAATTTTTGGGTCCTTTGAAGGTATGTTAAGGAGTGATATATCTGTTTTTGTGTGCGTGTGTGTGTGTATGTGTATGTGAAGACAGGGTCTCTCTGTAGCTTTGGAGCCTATCCTGGGATTTACTCTGTAGTCCAGGCTCAAACTCAGAGAGATTCTCCTGTCTCTGGGATTAAATGTGTGGGCCAGCACATACTGGCTGTCTCCATGCTGACTTCCTTTTTATTATTTTAAATTTTATATTTGTTTTACAAACCCCTTTCTCTCCTCCTCCCTTTCTCCCCACTTTCCCCACCCATCCTCAGAAAAGGCAAGACTTCCCATGGGGAATCAACAAACCCTGGCACATCAAGTTGAGGTAGGACCAAGCCCCTTCCCACTGCATCAAGGCCGAGGGAGGCATGCCACCAGAGGGAGTGGGCTCCAAAAAGCCAGGTCATGCACCAGGGGTAGATTCTGGTCCCACTATCAGCAGCCCTGCTATGGTCAGCAAGAATTATGCAGTGAGACTTCAGCTGATAAAGCAGAAGGTTGACGACAGGATGAATTCTGATGGCGATAAACTCAGTCTCGAGACTCTGGGCCTGCCACCTTTTGTGTAGACGCTGCTCTTAACAGTAAATCTCATGTGAAGCCAGAAGCACCCTGTTCTGGTGCAAGATTCAGCAGTATACAGATTATTGGGCACAGTTTTTTCCCATGTACTGTTATATTGCATCACGTACCCCGCTCTATGGGGCCTCTGGTGAGAAATTTAGTCCTGTAGACAACGTTGGTTCCCAAAGTCCAATCTCTGCTCATTCCCTGAGATAAACTTGGAAGCCAGCTCTCCGTAATCATCTTCTCTTTGGCAGGACATTTAATCAGGAGAGGAGTTCTTTCATATGGATGACATTCTTAGTCTGTTCTTATCATCCTGAAAAATGAAAGTCCTGTAAACTTGCTATTGCCAGAGAATTGCTGATTGTGTCTGTATGTGTATATAAACTGGAAACTTTGGAGGATCACAGAACAATAAAGAAACTGATGCAGAAAAGTACGTAGTGGAGATTCATTTCGCCCTTAGATTTTTCTAAGTCCCACACTTGCTGTAAGCTTTCTCTCTGAACCTTGAGAGGTCTGAGGGACTGGTACCCAAAAGACCTTAATAGGGTCCCACAAACAGACCAAGCCACACAGCTGTCACCACATGCAGAGGGCCTAGTTCGATCCCATGCATGCTCCTCAGATGTTACTTCATAGTCCATCAACTCCCATGAACTTGGGTCTGCTGTCTCTGTGGGTTTTCCTGTCAGGATTCTGAACCCCATTACTCATACAATCCCTCCTCCCACTCTTTGACTGGACTCCTGGAACTTGCCCTGGTGCTTAGTTGTGGATCTCTGAATCTGCTTTTGTCAGTCACTGGATGAAGGTTCTATGATGATAATTAGGGTAATCAGGGTAGTCACCAATCTGATTACAGCAGAAGGCCAGTTCAGGCCCCCTCTCCACTACAGCTAGTAGTCTTATCTGGGGTCATCCTTGTGGATTCCTGGGAATTTCTCTAGTACCAGGTTTCTCCCCAACTCCACAATGGCTCCCTCTATCAAGATGTCTCATATTTCTTTGCTCTCCCTCTCCAAACTTGACCATCATGTTGTTCCCTCATGTTCTCATCCCCCATCCTCTCCTCCGCCCCACATCCTCTGCCCCCAGTTTACCTAGGAGATCTCATATATTTCCCCTTCCTAGGGCAATAGATACATCCCTCTTAGGGTCCTCCTTGTTATGTAGCTTCTCTTGGGCTGTGGATTGTAGCCTGATTAGTCTTTGTTTTACATCTAGTATCTTCTTATGAGTGAGTACATACCATGTTTGTTTTTCTGGCTCTGGGTTACCTTACTCAGGATGATATTTTTCTAGTTCCATCCACTTGCCTGCAAATTTCATGATGTCATTTTTTTATAGCTGAGTAATATTCCACTGTGTAAATGTACCATATTTTCTTTATCCATTCTTTGGTTGAGGGGAATGGCTAAGATAAAAAACACTGTTGACAGCTTTTGTTGTAGAGGATGTGGAGAAAGGGGAACACTTCTCCACTGCTGGTGGGAGTGCAAACTTGTATAGCTACTTTGGAAATTAGCATGATGGTTTCTCAGAAAATTGGAAATCAATTTTCCTCAAGATCCAGCAGTACCACTCTTGGGCGTATACCCTAAGGATGCTCAACCTTACCACAAGGACACTTGCTCAACTATGTTCATAGCAGCATTATTTGTAGTAGCCAGAACCTGGAAACAACCATGTGGATTTCTATAGTGTTTATACCAGTTTACAGTCCTACCGATGGCAAATAAGGGTCCCCCCTCAACATCCTGTGAGCATTTATTGTTGGCTGTTTTGTTTATCTTTGCTATTCTGACAAGTGTGAGATGAACTCTCAAAGCTGTGATTTGCATTTCCCTAATTGTTAGGGACAATGAACATTTTGTTTTCCTTTTATGACATTGCTTAGTTTTTTTTTTTTTTTTATTTCGAGAGCTCTGTTCAGCTTCCAGGTCCATAAACATTCATTGGCTAGTAGACAGGCAGAGAGTATAGGCAGGGCTACCAGACGAGGAGAATTCTGGATAGAGGAGAGAGATGGAGAGAGAGAGACGCCTCGAGGGGGAGATGCCATGTAGCTACTGGGAAGATAGGATGCTGGCATTCTCCAGTAAGAAATACATAGATTAGTAGTTATGGGTTAATAATTAAGAGAGTGATAGTCAATAAGAAACCTGAGCTATCGGCCAAAGAGTTTATAAATAATATAAGTTTCTGTGTGTTTATTTGGGGCAAAGTGGCTGTGGGCCCAGGCTGGACAGAAATTCTGATTACAAATGGCATCCTACTTAGGAAATTTTTTCCTCACCTTTGTCTTATGGGGTACAGTCTATGTTTTCTTCTTGCATTGTCAGTATTTCTGGTTTAATTTTTAGGACTTCGATCTATTTGGGGTTAGTTTTGTGCAAAGTTACAGATATGGCTCTAATTTCATTCTTTTACATGTGGCCATCCAGTTTTTTCAGCATCATTTGTTAAAAATGCTTTCTTTTCTCCAGCTTATATTTGTGTCATCTTTGTCAAATATTAAGTGGCTAATGTTACATGAACTTATATTTGGACTTAGATTTTGTTCCATTGGTTTATATATCTGTTTTTTTTTTGCCAGCACCATATAAATTATGGCTCTGTAATTTATCTTAAGATCTGGAATTGCAACTCTTTAGCATTGCTCTTTTTCTTCAGGATTGTTTTGTATATCTATGTGTTTTCTGGTTCCTTATGAATTTTAGGACAGTTTTTTTCATCTTTGTGAAGGATGAGAAGGGGATTTTGATTAGCATTGTATTGGATCTGTAAATAGATTTGGGTAGAATGGTCATTTTCATGATGTTGATGCTGACAATCTGTGAGCATGGGATATATTTCCAATGCCTAGTGTCTTTATCTATTCCTTTAAAGGTTTAAAGTTCATTGTAGAGGTTCTTCACTTTCTTGGTTAGGTTTATTCCTAAGAGGTTCCATATTCTTTGAGGCTATTTCATGATCTTCTCTGTGTGCTTCTTGGCGACGTATAGGAAAGCTATTGGTTTGTTGAGGTTGATTCTGTACCCTGCCACATTGCTAGATTTATCACTTCTGGTGTAATTTTTGGGATCTCTAATATGTAGCATTATCTCATCTGTAAATAGAGATATTTTGACTTCTTCTTTCACTATTTGTATCCCTTAAATTTTCTTCTTTTGCCTTATTGCTCCAGCTAGTACTTCTGGCACAATTTTGAAAAGGAATCAGGACAGTGGACAACCCTGCATTGACTTCGCTGGGATTTCTTCAAGCTTTTCTCCATTTAGCATGTTGTTGTCTGTGGGTTTCTCATATGTAGCTTTTATTGTGTTGAGGTGTGTTACCTCTAGCTTTATGTTTTCTGTGACTCACGGAAGCACACTGACTTTGTCAAAGGTTTTGTTCTCCTCGTATTGACATGACCAGGTAATTTTTATTTAAAGTCAATTTATGTAGTTATCACGTTTATTATATCACATATGTTTCACCATCCCTGCATTTTAGGGATAAAGCTAGCTTGGTCATTGTGGATAATCTGTTTGATCTATGTCTGTGCTCTGTTGAGCTCTTCTATTGAGCACTATTTGGTCTATGTTCAGTCAGGGATATTGGCCTGTAGCTTTGGTTTAATGTAGTTTTTTAAACCTGGTTTTGCTTTTAGGGTGATACCAGCTTTGCAAAAGGAGTTTGGAAGTGTTTTTTTCTTTTTCTGTTTTATTAATAATTTAAGAAGGATTGGTTGTAGATCTTATTTGGATATCTGGTAGAATTCTGCTGTGAATTTTTGTGGCCTTGGACTTTTTCTGTAAGTTTTTTTATCATTGTTATTTAAACCCCATTTGTTATGGTCTGGGTCTGTTTTGGCTGTTCACTTCTTGAATTAATTTTGGTAGTTTGACGGAGTCTAGAAATTCAGCCATTTCTTTTAGTTTTTTTTTCAGCTTATTGGAGTATAGGTTCTTAATGTATTCTTTTTTAATATTCTGAATTGTTTGGTGTCTCTTGAAATATTGCCCTGTTCATTTCTCATGTTGTTAGTTTTGGTCCTCTTTTTCTTTCTTTTGGTTAATTTGTCCAGGTATCTGCCATTCTTCCTTATTTTCTCAAAGAACCAGCTCTGAGATTCATTGATTTTTTGTTTTGTTTGTTCCTATTTCATTGACTTCTGCTCTGATTTTTATTATTTCTCGCCTTTTATTGCCTCAGTATTTGGCTTGCTCTTGTTTATTTTTTTCAAAAATTTGAGTTACACCATTAATTCATCTATTTGTGCTCTTCCTGATTTTTTAATGCAGAAATCTAGAGCTATACATTTTCCTACTAGGATGGCTTTCAATATCTCCCAGGGATCTTGTGTAGTTTTTTTTATTTAGTTTCAGGAAATTCTTTATTTCCTTTAATCTATTCATCTTTCAGTAGTGAGTTGTCCAATCTCCACAAGTTAGTGTATGTACTAAAGTTTTTTTTAACTATCAACTTGAGTTTTATTGCACTGCAGTCAGATAAGATATAAGGAATGATGGCTGGGCAGTGGTGGCGCATGCCTTTAATCCCAGCACTTGGGAGGCAGAGGCAGGCGGATCTCTGTGAGTTTGAGGCCGTGCTGAACTGACAGTCTTCAAAACAATACAGAGAAACCCTGTCTGGAAAACAACAACAAAAAAGATATAAGGAATGATTTCAACCTTTTTGAATTCCTAAATATTTTTTATTGTGTTCCAGGATGTGTCTATTTTAGAATAGCTTTAATGAGTATTCTTTGATGTGTGGGTGAAATATTCTGTAGATAGTGTTTAAGTCCATTTGGTGCATGATGTCAACTAATTTTGATGTTTCCTTGTCTATTTTTGTCTAGATGATCTACTGTTGGAGAAAGTAGGATTCAGTATTATATTTTTATGAAATTGGGCACCCTGGGTTTGATGCATATAGGTTTAGGATAGCAGTGTTTACGTGGTTAACTGTTCCCTTGATTAGAATGAAGTCTCTCTCTATCTCTTATGATTAGTTTTATATTGAAATCTATCTTGTCAGAAAACTGGGATATATTGATGCCAGTTTCTTCCTGTTCCCATTTGACTGGAGAATTTGTGGTGTCTATCTTTGAAACTAAGACATGTTTCTTACAGGAAACAGACAAATGGATTTTGTTTATTGATCCATTCCATTCACCTGTTGTTTTGACTGGAAAATTGAGGCCATTGATATTTAAAGTTATAGTGAAATGCATGTGTTGATTACAGTCACTATGTTGTTAATTTTTGGTGGTGGGGTTGTGTTCTCTGTAGTACTTTATGTTTTAATGTTTATGGCTTGTATTTCTTTGTACAGTCTCTCTGCTATGCTCATTCTCCTCTTCTTCCTGAAATAATGCTTCCTATGTTTCCTTTATGCTTGGTTTGTTGGATATAAATTTTTTAGCCTTTAAGTCATGGAAAGTTTTTCTTTCTCCTTCAATTCTGGAAGATGGTTTTCCAAGTATATTAGTTAATGCTGGCTGTTACAGTGTTTTAGAATTTTGAATGCATTGCTCTAGGCTCTTCTGGCTTTCAAACTTTCCACTGAGAAATAAGCTGCTATTCTGATGGCTTTTCCTTTATATGTGACTTTTGCCTTTTCTTTTACAGATTTCCGTACCTCCCCCCTTTTTGTTCTGTAAATTTATTAACTATGATATTCTGTGAAGAGTTTCTTTTCTGTTGCTTTCTGGTGTTCTGTGTGCTTCTTTTATCTGAATGGATATGTCTTTGTTTACTTTGGGGAAGTTTTCTTCAGTGTTCTTGCTGAAGATCTGGTTTATGCCATTGATTTGGGATTCTTCTCCCTTACCTATGCATATCTTTTGAATTTTGTTTGTTTTTATGATATCTCATATTTCCTGTATGCTCCTTTCCTCTGTGAGTATGTATGTGTTTAATTTTTCATATTCTTTGCTTATTTGGTCTAGACTTGAGTCCTAATAGTTTACCTTCTGCTTGATTTGTTCTTAAAACTACAAATTTTTCCTTTGGGTTTTCTAGTTGGGCTATTTAGTTACTCAATTCCATCTTCATTTGAGCTTGAGTCCTCCTCAGTGTTTATATCTCTTGATTGAATTCCATTCTCAGGTCTTCAGTTGTTTTCATTATTTCCATTAGCCTTTTGTTTGTGTTTTCTTGTTCATCATTCATGCATTTATTCTTAATCTCTTTCTTCATAATTTCATTGAGCTGTTTATGTCTTCTTTGAACTCCATGAATTCTTTAATGAAGCTGATAATTCCTGCTCTATGCCATTAGTGTGGAAGTAGATCTGGCTGAGTCCAAGTTTGAATATGGTATGATATGGGAGAAGTCTGTGGTTCAGGGGATAGGTAGGAAGGTTCCTGGATAAATTCTAGAGATAGATTATGTGCCATGCAAGCAGGGGAAGCCAGCTTAGGCTGGGTCACTGGATGTAGTACCTGGATTTGATCTAATATAATGGGGAGAAGGTTTGGATGGGGAGATCAGGGAGACTCATCTGGCTAGACCCTAGAAAAGGAGGTGTGATGTCTGGGGATTTTGGATGTGGCACAGAAGTAACTTGTGGGTGGTTGCAGGTAGGGTGGGTTTTGGTGCAAGCCCAGCCAGGATATTCTGGTACACAGCAGGTGGGATCCAAGCTAGATCTGGCTGACTGAGGAGAAGGCTTAGGTGGAGAGGTCAGGGAGGCTGACTGGGCCGAACTCTGCAGAAGGAAGTGGGAAATCTGCTGGGATGGAGGGGTTTTATGTGGTACCACACAATATACGTTGGTCCTAGTTTTCCTCTACCCCAACTCCCAGATACTGCCCACCTCCCTACCCCTTTCACAACCTCATAAACAAAAAATGAAGACAAACTGTAAAAACTCCACTAGGACAAAAAATGCTAAAACTAGACCAAAAAGTACACACACATAAGCATTACAAACAACAGCAACGTAGAGTAGTCTTTTCTGTGTTAGCCACCTAATTCCAGGTGTGTGGCATGTCTTAGAGTGGAGTTGATTGTCAGGGTATTTTATCACAGCCACAGAAATGAAACTGAATCATCCCCTACAAGTTTATTTGAGGACACTTTCACCTTGCTGTGAATGTACCCAAATCCAGTTCAGGCTGGGTCAGCATTTCTATTCTTTTTACTGGGTACATTGGAAATATATTTGAATAGAAACTGTCTAAATTTGATTGGTTTTAAGGATGGAGAAACCTTTCTTCTGAATATGTGTGTAGCCTGATGCAGGTAGGAGCTCAAAGGGGTTCTGAGATAGCTAGATGCATTGTTTACAGAGGTGTGTGTGTGTGTGTGTGTGTGTGAGTGTGTGTGAGTGTGTGTGAGTGTGTGAGTGTGTGTGTGAGTGTGTGAGTGTGTGAGTGTGTGTGAGTGTGTGTGAGTGTGTGAGTGTGTGAGTGTGTGCGTGTGTGAGTGTGTGTGAGTGTGTGTGAGTGTGTGTGAGTGTGTGAGAGTGTGTGTGAGTGTGTGAGTGTGTATGAGTGTGTGTGTGAGTGTGTGTGAGTGTGTGTGTGTGTGTGTATGCATATGCTATGAAGAAGCCAGATCTGCTGGCTTAGTTACTTTTATGTTGCTGTGATAAGACCCATGACCAAGGCAACATACAGAGGAAATATTTGAGGCATGTGGTTTCAGATGTCTTTTTAGAGCACCCTGCCAGCATTGACTGACTAAACCACAACAGGATTATGGGAGTTAGAAAAGTCTTTGCCCCACTTTTCATTTGAAGGTAGTTGTCAAGAAAGATGAAAATAAATATCCATGTCTCAGAAAGCCAATGTGGTCTGAAATAGCAAGACATGGTGGGGTTACAGTATAGATCTTTGACAGGCTGTTCCAGCCCCCCCTCCACTCCTCTCCAGGTGCTGACACTGTTAGCCTGTTTGAGGTTTAGATTCTTGATGTGTTGTGTGGTCTATGTGCACACTAGACAGCCATGTGATAATTAAAAAGGGAGAGAGAGAGAGAGATTTGTTTGTAAAAATGCATGGAACCTAATTTGCAGGCAATTAATGGCAAATAGTGTCATGCTAAAGAGTGGTGTATGGGGTTTGCCATGACCAGCATGGCTTTAGGGATTGACCTGAGTGGGGCAGTGAGGACATGAAGAAAGGACAGATACACGGTCACATGTACAGACAATCTGGTGCCGGCTGGACTGTGTACAGCTTGATGGAGTAGCAGCAGTTATGCAGTAACCCAGAACCTCAATGCATTTATTATGTGCAGCACAGGGGGAGGGGTTAGTAGGTTTCTGTAGCTGAGATGTCTCAGGCTGTAAATAAACATCAGGGAAAGCTGCAGTTGACAGTTTTTGCACACACCGGACAAAGATTCATAAACGCTCATATTTTCACACACTGCCAACATTCTAACACAGACCAAGGGAAGGCTTTGCTATCCCTTTTGAACCACCCCCTCGGGATAGTTTTCACTCGTGTCTGACAAATTGGTCCTTGACATGCTGTGCCCATGTCAAACAATACACATTCACTCAGAACTTCCGCTTTCACTTAGGGCTTCCTCAGCTGCCTCAGGGCTGTGTTCATTTGTTTTATATACTCCTTAGGCAAATACATTTCAAATTCTACTCTTAAGGAGTTCCCAGGACACTCCCTTTGTTTCCTTCATTGCCCCTGGCAGTCTGATGAATCTTGTTTCCACTTATTTACCTTTCCCTCCCTTGACAAAGCACTCTCCCTCCCTCCTCGAGTCAGGGAATGTGTTGGCACAATGTTCATTGACTCTCTTGGCCTCCATTTTAATCATGGTTAGACTCCAGGTTTTCAGAACTTCTCCATTTGCTAAATTATGTGAATTTGACTTCCTTCCTTAGTCTGAACCCAAACAGGAGTAACAGCCACACAAGGAGAGCCTTCAAAGTAATCTCTTCATTTTTACCTTAATAAAGAAAGATTTATTTTTTATTTTTGTTTACGTGTATGTGTGTTTCTGCCACATGTGTGCAATGCCTGTGGAGGCCAGAAGAAGAGGGGATTGGGTACTAATGCTTAAATCTAGAGCCTCATGCATGCTAGACAAGCAAGTGCTTGCCACTGACTATATTCCCAGCCTCAAATTAGTATTTTCTTACTGAAGATATTAAGTAGCACTTACTCATTATATGTGACAGCTGTGTTCTTTTTCTATATTTTGTACTAAAATAGGTAAGTGGAACAGATACTAACTTCCCTGAGGAAAAGCAAAGTGATTTCTTTTTACTTCAAAATGAAGTAAAATTGCAATGGTCCAGAAGCTGTAGTTGTTTAAGATTTCATCACGTTTTCATTTGTTTATTTACGTATTTATGTATCATGTATGTCTATGTACAGGTATGTGGGTATCAGATTTGGGTCTCTCTTTTTAATAGGTAGGTCCTGGGGATTGAGAACAGGTCACTAGGCTTTGCATAAGAACCCTCATGCTCCAAGCTCTCACCAGCATAGAAAGCCTGCTTCTAATGCAGTCATTTTTCTTTCCTTTCCTTTCTTTTTTAACCATATCGTGCATGTGTGCATGTTCGTATGTGTGTGTGCATCTGTGTGTTTCTGTGTGCATGCATGTGTGTGTGCTCTAGTACACATGTAGAGGTCAAAAGACAATTTTTTTTTCAGGCAAGGGATGGTATTTTCGTTCACTTGACTTGAGGTAGCATCTCTCTGGTTTCTCCTGATATGCTACCTAGGAGCTTTAGGTCAAATGTCCTGTCTCTGCCTCCTATCTTGCTGTAGAAGTATTGGGATTACAGATGTATGTCATTGCATCTATGTGAGTTTCAGGGATGGAATGAGGTCATTAGTATTTTAACCCAGGAAGACATCTCCTAGGCCAAGTATAACCTTCTTTTACAAAATGGTGACAAGTCAAGTGAGCTAATTTCTAATGTATAACAAAGAAACTAAAGATTAAATAAGAAACAGCTTATTTGTCTTCTCCTCTTAAAACATGGACAAGATGTGTTAGCATGCATATTTGACAAAGAATGTGAAATTTAGTAAATATTGATTATTAATAATATTATTAAAAGTATTTTTGAATGGTTTTATTGTTTTATATTAGTATCATCATAATGGGTTTCATGATGAACTTTTCTTACAGGCATATATAATGTATTTTGAGTATATTCATCTCCACTGTCCTTTTTCTGTCTTTCCCATTCCTGTAGATCCCCTTCTTTCCAACTAATGAGTCTTCTAGAGAAAATAATTTCAAACATGCAAATCTGTGTTGGTGTTGGTCCATTTTGTGTTGCTACAACAGAAAACCTAGGACTTGGTAATTTATAAAGAATGGAGGTTTGTTTCTCCTAGTCCTAGAGGTTGCAAATTCAAAATATGCATGGATTATTTGTATTAGTGATGAATTATGAGTCACCAAAAATACATCAGTGTCACATTAAAGAAAGAAATAAGATAAGGTCCCTTTGGAGTCCTGTTTTATGCTCCCCGTATCTTCTGTCCTCTGTCTGTCTGTTGTATCAATCTGGATATGTGCCTTCCTGAAGACCGTCATGTGAGTCTGCTCTGTAGGTGTCTGTGTGTGTCTCTCTGTTGTATGAGCTGCATGAATCTGTCCCTAATAGAGGGTCTTTCTCTGTATTTATTGAATAGCATCGATAGCAACACATGGGGGGGGTGAGTAATGGGATAATTTACAAAATTCTTTAACAGAGTTTTTGAAGGGATTAAGGCACTGACTCCATATGATCTCAACTGACCCAAATAACAAACATCATTGTTTATTAACCAATATCCATGCGCCAACATTTATTATAGATTTTAGGAAGGTGGTTCAATTTCTGTATTTGCTACTTTTAGCAAATGATTCATATACATTATCTGGCTCAGGGGCATGGAAGAGTGCATAACAAGATCACAGCAATGGGTTAGCTTAGGTTTACAAATTTGTTGCACTGGAAATCCAAGGCAAGTCAGTTCAATTTTTACACTTGTCTCTTACAGGTAGCTTAAACAAATAGTTTGAGTACAGAGTAGGCCAGCAGTTTCAAGTCTTACATGACTTAACACTTAAATCTCTTAATAATAATAGGTATATTATTAACTCTGATTGTGAGGCCCAGCAAAAGTTTCACTCTTTTCTGTAAGGGAGGATATTTTCATATTATTGCATCACCACAAAGATGGAGGAGTAGGCTGTGGTGAGGGCTTTCTTGATACATCATAAAGTGGCAGAAGACAGAGAACAAAAAAATGTTTTTATGCTTCAAGTCCTGTGTGTGTGTGTGTGTGTGTGTGTGTGTGTGTGTGTGTGTGTGTGTGTACATGCAGGTGGAGGCCAGAAATCAACACTGGATGTCTTTCTCAGTTCTCTATATCTTGGTTTTTGAGACGGGATGTCTCACTGAACTTAGAGCTCATGGATTCAACTATGCTGATAGGTTAGTTATTTCCAGTGGTCCATCTGTATCCAGTGGCCAAGCTCTGGGAACACAAGTGCATGCTACCATGCTTGGTGTTCTACATAGGTATCAGGGATCTGAACTCAGGTACTTATATGTACAAAGCAAGATATCTACTCACAAATCCCTCTTTTCTACCCCTTAAATCTTTTTTATAATCATAATCAATCCATTAAGCCCTTAGGGCCTAAAAGGATCTCCCATAGACCCTACTCACCTGCTCTCCTGTTGAATTGTAGATTAATTTTAAACTTGTGAACTCTGAGGACACAATTCACATCATTACCCAGATAAAAACAGTAAAATACTTTTCTATGGACAATTGCTGTTGAAGAGTTTGTTTTATACATTTTCTAGTTTTTATTATAGATACTTAAATGATTTTCTAAGTTGAAAGTATGGTTATTTTGTTCATATCTGAAGAAGATACAGACAATTTCTTCATTTTTTTTAAGGATCGACATCAGGCTTTTGATCATATGACTAGAAATTATGAGAAAAATATATTCTAAATCAATACTTGATGATATTATGGTTATGGACATTACCATGTGAAAAGCAGAGGAATAGAAACAAGATGGAACTGGGCACACCCTACATCCAGGATGTCCTCCTACGCTGGAAAGTGACCCAGTATGCTGATAAAGGAAATTCATAATATTGCTCCATATCTAGTTTTGGGAACACAAAGAAAAAACTAAAATAAACTCAACCTGCTGAAATCTTAGTTATATTTACTTTCAATGTGTGATTTAAAAGAAAAAAAAACCTCATGAAACACTATGCTTAGAAAAGAAATCCAACAGGTTGTGTGTGTGTGTGTGTGTGTGTGTGTGTGTGTGCGCGCGTGCACATGTCAGTTTGTGATGACTGAAGTATAGAAAGTGATAGGACTCAGGGCTTTTAGACAATACAGTAATAGGGCTACTGACCTAGAATGATGGACATTTAGCAGATGTCCGGAAAGTAAGCAGCATTGGGCTGAGACCCTCCTATGAAAATGGAAATGCCACCATTTCAAGGAGTAAAGAGCCTGAGGAATTCATTGTTGGAGTAGGGGAAGTATTAGGTAGCTACAGTCTGACCTAAATCTTTAAAATAATCTTGACTTTTTCTTTAAAAGATAGTGTCTTACTCTACAGCCGAGTTTCCTGGAACGCTCAGCAGGGGCTTTGTTTACACACATGAGCTGCCCTATTTAGGTGTAACTGAGTTTCAACAGCAGAAAGTCAGACTGGTCTAAGACTCATCAAAGTCCACATTCTTCTCTTCATTGTCTCCTCACTGTAGTCTTTAGCTTGGGGTTATCTCTTGAATGGCAACTCAGCAGCAGGAGCAGGAACTAAAAAGAGAAGGGGGCAAAGGGCACTAGTTTCTGGAACCTTAAGAAAAGTTTTAGTAGTATGATCCCACCATCCCCAGAGTGCCTGGAGAATGGAATAAGCATTGTCATCAAGTTTGTTTCAGTAAAGTCCCCATTGTTGCCTCAGACACAGGGAGTGGTATAAACGGGTAGAGTAAGTAGTCGTTTCTGCTCAAGTCTATCGTGTGAGTAAAAAGGCAACTTTCTTGAGAGTTTTGTAATATGCAGCAAGTAACACTTTAAAGACCTTAAGGACTTGTCTCACTTCTGGTTTCTGAGTTTTTGGATTACAGCTGCCAGTCATCACTCCCTGAATTCTCTTTCCCATGTTAGGTATTAGAAAGTTTTGCCATGATACCATAGTTAAGTTTCTCTGATCTTCTTGGTATTCTTGGGTTGAGGGAATTCTCTTTCTGGCCTTACTCTGCGTGACTCCATTAGGCATGAGCTCTACCACCCTCCTTGATAGAGAGACACAGACAAAGGCCACTTTGATATTCTAGGGTGTTTGTGAAAGAGTCAATCTCTGTAGCTGTGCAGTGACTACTGAAGATAGAAAGTAGGATTGTCTAAATTAGGTGTACCTTGGTCTCTAGTGACAACCTCATTAATGGCTTCCCTGCTATTTTAGAACTTTGAATATCTTCCAAGTATCTTACCAGGCTCTCATCCTCATGCTTTAATTGTGGTACTGTGCACTTTGCAACAACAGGAAAGAGAAGTATGTGCAGTGCATGAATAGGAAGTGGTTTCCTTAGCAACAGTTGCAATGTGAATATTTCAAATGATGTGGGTTTCCCCCTCCATTCATTACCCCCAAATGCAGTCAGTCCCTAGCCTATTCTAACCTCCTTTCCTTAGAATTTAGAATTGTGTGCTCCTGAGAATCTATTATAATTTTGAGGGTAAATCAGGATTTTATGCATGCATATAACACATTGTATCCTACCTGCTCTCTGAGTGCTATATTTGACCATATTTACCTGGCTTGCTTTCCCTTTGGAAACTTTCACAAAGCCAGGCGACCTGTGCAGCCCTTCCTCCTTCCCATACTTGGACTGTCTTACCCACACTGATGGCTCTTTTGGATGTCATTTTGAAAGGCAAAAACTCAAAATCATGAAAAATACAGTCTGTCCTTGTTGTGAGAAATCGGACACTGCCTGGAAATTGTAAGGACTGAGAGGAAGTTGTGGTCATAAAGTAATGACTAAGCCCTCTGGCTGCTTTCCCTCCCCCACTGATTCCTTCCCTTTCCTTTTCAGCAAAGCACTCATAATATGGAGTAATCACTAGAGTCTTCTTAAAGCTTCTTCTATTTTGTTTAGTTTTTTTAAAACGATTAAAAAATTTCATGTGTCCTGGAGCTGGAGTTACAAGTGGCTGCCTGGCCTGGGTGCTGGGAACTAAGCTCAGGTCCTCTGGAAGATCAGGAAACACTCTTAACCAATGGTGCTGCCTTCTGTATGGTTGGCATTCCCTAAGCCTGCATGAGGACTTTGCTTCTGGGAATGAATATTCCTGCTAGCTTCTTCAGGGATGGGATCATTGTAGATTGATAAACAGTATTTCTGGTCTTTCAATTGCTCTCTGAGTAATACTGTCTTCCTTCCTTCCTTCCTTCCTTCCTTCCTTCCTTCCTTCCTTCCTTCCTTCCTTCCTCCTTCCTTCCTTCTTTTCTTCCTCCCTTCCTTTCCTTTCTTCTTCCTTTTCTTCTTTTCTGAGACAGAGATTCTCTGTGTAGCCCTGACTGTCCTGGAACTCACTCTGTTGACCAAGCTGGCTCAGAACTCAGAGATGCACCTGCCCCTGCTTCCCAAATTCTGGGATTAAAGACACGTGACACTATGCCTGGCTGTAAACTGATTTTTCTTAATTACATCCATTTAAATTATGCAGAAATAAGTCATGAAATATTTTTTTATCCTTGTGCTCATTGCTCATGTTTTAAAAACATAAAATAAATAACTAATTTTAATGGAGTTTCTTTTATATATTAATGGTTTTTCTTTCTAGATATTATTACAACCCTAGTTTGCTTTCTGTTGCTATGATAATATATTGACTAAAACCAACTTGCGGGGAGGAAAGGGTTCATTGCATCTTACTGATTACAGTCCATTGATGATGGAAGCCAGGGCAGGAATTCCAAGCAGGATCTTGAAGTAGAAACCACTGAAAAACATTGCTCACTGACTTGCTCCTTGGCTTATATTCAGCTACCTTTCTTACACAGCTCAGGACCAACCTGCTGGAATTGTAATACCAACAGTGGGATGGGCTCTTTTACATCAACTGGCAGTTAATAAAATGCCCCACAGATGTGTCCACAGACCAGTCTGGTGGAGGCAATTCTGTTGGGGAGAAGTCCTATGTATTTGTCAATAAAGCACTGCTGGCCAATAGGGAATCAAGATAGGTGGGACTAGGAGTCCAGAAGGACTCTGGGAAGGAGAAACACAGAGAGTCAAGATGTAACCATGGGGTAGGAAGCCCGGAACTATTCTCCGGTAAGAGAAATACTTAGATTAACAATTATGGGGTAATTACTTAAGTCAGAGCTAGCCAGTAAGAAACAAGCAAGGCCAACAGCTTCATAATTAATATAGCCTCCTGTGTGTTTATTTGGGACTCATGCGGCTCTGGAATTAGGCTGGTGGGAAGGCTTCTCTCAAGGAAAGGCTTCTCTTTACACAATTCTTTTTTAAAAATTAGTTTATTTTTTACATTCTAATCCCAGGCCCCCTCCCTCCTCTTTTCCCACTCTCCCCACTTAACCCCTCTTCTCATCTGCTCCTCAGAGAGGGTAAGGCCTCCCCTAGGAAGCCTACTAAGTCTGCCCCATCGTTTTTTTGAGGCAGGGCCAAGGCACCACTCCACTCCCACACCCCTGTGTCTAGGCTGAGCAAGGTATCTCTCCATATAGAATGGGCTCCACTAGGTCAGTTTGTGCATTAGTGTTAGATCTTGGACCCACTGCCAGTGGCCCCATGTATTGTCCCAGTCACACCATTGTTACCTATATTAAGGGATTCTAGTTTGGTCTTATGCAGGTTCCTCATTTATCAGACCTGAGTCAGGAATCTCTCACTATCTCGGGTCAGGTGACTCTGTGGGTTTCCTCATCATGGTCCTGACTCCTTTGTTCATATTTTCACTCCTCCCTCACTTCTAATCTACTCCAGGAGCTTGGCCCATAGGTTAGTTGTAGATTTCTGAATCTGCTTCCATCTGTTTCTAGAAGAGGGTTCAAGCTTCTCTGGGGTTGTGGATTGTAGCCTGGGTATCTTTTGCTTTATGTCTGGTATCTACTTATGAGTGAATAAATACTATATTTGTCTTTCTGGTTTTGGGTTACCTCACTCAGGATGTTTTTTCTAGTTCTGTCCACTTGCTTGCAAATTTTAGGATGTTATTGTTTCTTACCTCTGAGTAGTACTCCATTGTGTAAATATGCCACATTTTCTTTATCCATTCTTCAGTTGAGGGGCATCTAATAAATAATGTTACTATGAACATAGCTGAGAAAATGTTCTTGTGGTATGAATGTGTTTCCTTTGGGTATATGTCCAACAATGGTATTGCAGGGTCTTGAGGTAGGTTGATCCCTAATTTTTTGAGAAATCATCATACTGACTTCCACAGTGACTGTACAAATTTACACTTCCATCATCAATGGAGGAGTGTTCCCCTTTCTGGTGGAGGCAATTCTATTTTTGTTTTTGTTTTTTTATTATATTTTTTAAAATTAGAAACAAGCATGCTTCACAAGTCAATCCCAGCTCCCTCTCCCTCCCCCCTCCTTCCTCACTCCCTTATCAGCACCCCAACCTCCCACCCTAACCTCACTCCCTTCCCCATAGAGGATATCCGGAGTCTGTCATTTCGTTCATGGTAGGGCCTAGGCCCTCCCACAAGAGTCCAGGCTGAGAGAGCATCCCTCTTTGTGGTATGGACACTCAAAATTCATTTATATGCCAGGGATTAAATACTGATCTATTGCCCAGGGCCCCATAGCTTGTCCAGGCCTCTTTACTGAAATCCGCATTCAGGGGGTCTGGATCAGTCCCATACTGGCCTCCCAGCTGTTGGTCTGGGATCCAGGAACTCCTCCTTGTTCAGGTCAGCTGTTTTTGTTGGTTTCACCAGTCCATTCTTTACCCCTTTGCTTATCACTCCTCCTTCTCTGTCACTGGTTTCCAGGGGTTCAGTTCAGTGTTTAGCTGTGGGTGTTTGGATGGAGGCAATTCTTTTTGTTTTCCCACACTCTCCTATTTGTTTATTTCTGGTGTTCTTTAAACTTATTTTTTCTTTTTTTAAATTTTTTAATTTAAATTAGAAACATGAATGCTTCACATGTCAATCCCAGCTCCCTCTCCCACCCCTCCTCCCTTGTCCCTCCACCAGCCCCCCCCAGCCCCCCACCCAATCCCCACATCATTCCCCAGGGAGGGTGAGGCTCTCCTTGGGGGGGATCGATGGAGGCAATTCTTAACTGGGGTTCCCTTTACCCAGGTGCATCAAGTTGACAACCAAGATCAGCCATCACAAGTCTACTCCTTGTCAACTTGACACACAAACACATCACTGTTAAACAATAATGTTTGTCTCCAAGATCTTCTGTTATTATCACAGTATAAAATACTTAAAAGTCCTAAAGTCTTAAAAAATGCCCAGACTTAAAGTCCAAAATCTTCTTTAAAAATTCAAAGTTTCTTAACTGTGGGCTCCTTTCAAATAAAAATAAATGAAATATTTCTTATTCCAAAAGGGAAGAACTGAGGCATAAAAACAATCACAGTTAGTTTTGTTATTTCTCTGTTCAGTCTCTGTCTTGACAGCCTGTAACGTGTATTCTTCCCGCCAGTTGCCTGGGTCCTGCTGCTGTCTCTGCCCCCAAATAACACAGGAGACACTATGTTAATTATGAAGCTGTTGACCGGTTGCTATGGTTTCTTAATGGCTAGCTCTGACTTAATTATTAACCTATAATTACTAATATATATTTTATAAGGTCTTATCTTACTGAGGACAAAGCCTCATGCATCCTCTTTTCCTGGGATCACATGGCGACCCTCTATTCTTGACTACATTTCCCAGAATCCTCCTTGACTCCTAGTCCCACCTATCTTGCTTCCCTATTGGCCAACAGTGCTTTATTTACCAATAGGACAACAAATACACAGAAGGTCTTCCCCCATCCTGTCCATTGGTGACAGTGAGGGTATTGAAGTCTCTCACTATAAAGGTGTGGGGTTCTATGCATGATTTAAGCTTTAATAATCTTTCTTTCATAAATGAGAGTTTCCTTACATTTGGGGCATAGGTGTTCAGAATTGAAATATCATCTTGGTGTATTTTTCCTTTGATGAGTATGAAATGCCATTCTCCATGTCTTTTGATTAAAATTAATTGGTTTGAAGTTTATTTTGTTAGATATTAGGATAGCTATACCAGCTTGCTTCTTAGGTTCATTTGATTGGAATATCTTTTTTCAACCCTTTACACTGAGGTAATGTCTATCTTTGATGTTTAGGTGCGTTTCTTGTATGGAGCAGGATGATGGATACTGTTTTTGTATCCATTTTGTTAGCTTGTGTCTTTTTATTGGTGAATTGAATTCATTGATATTGAGAGATACCAATGATCAGTGGTTGTTAATTCCTGTTATTTTGTTGCTGTTGATCTTGTTAGCGGTAGTGTGATTGTGTGTGTGTCCCTTCTTTGGGTCTTGCTGATGTGAGATTATTTATTGCCTGTGTTTTTGTGGTTGTATTTAACTTCCTGGGGTTTGAGGTTTTCTTCTAGTACCTTCTTTAGGGCCGGGTTTGTGGATTGATATTGTTTAAATTTGACTTTGTCATGAAATACATTGTTTTCTCCATCTATGGTGATGAACAATTTTGCCAGGTATAGTAGTCTGGACTGGCATCTGTGGTTTCTTAGAGTCTGCAAGACCAGTCCAGGTCCTTCTGGATTTTAGGGTCTCTATTGATTCTTATAGGTTTGCCTTTATATGTTGCTTGACTTTTTTCCCTTGCCACTTTCAATATTCTTTTTTAATATTTTGTATCTTTAGTGTTTTGATTATTGTGTAGCACAGGGATTTTCTATTCTGATCCAATCTATTTGGTGTTCTGTAGGCTTCTTGTACCTTTATAGGCATGTCCTTCTTTAGATTTGGAAAATTTTCCTGTATGATTTTGTTGATTATATTCTTTGTATCTTTGAACTGGTTTTCTTCTTCTATTCCTATTATTCTTAGGTTTGGTCTTTTCATAGTGCCCCAGATTTCCCGGATGTTTTGTGTTAGGAACTTTTTAGATTTAACATTTATTTTGATCAATGAATCTGTTTCCTCTATTGTGTCCTCAATGCCTGAGATTCTCTCTTTCATATCTTTGATTCTGTTGGCAATCTGTAGTTCCTGTTCACTTACCTAGATTTTCCATTTCCAGAATTCCCTCCATTTATGTTTTCTTTATTGCTTCTATTTTCATTTTCTGGTCATAAATGGCTTTCTTTATTTTTTCTTGGCTTTATTTAAGGAATTTAATTGTCTTTTCCTCAATTTCTGTAAGTTTTTTTTCTCTTTAAGAACCTCTATCATCTTCATAAAGTTATTTTCAAGGTCATTTTCTGCATTGGAGTGTTCAGGTCTTGCTGATGTAGGATAGCTGGCTTCTAGCAGTGCCATATTGCCTCTTCTGTTATTGATTGTGTTTTTACACTGGCATTTACACATCTGGATTTGGGCTAGGAATTGATTCCTGTGTTTGTCTTTGTTGGATGGGTGTTTTGCTCCTTGATTTATGTTTTCTCTCTGGTTTCCTGGCCTAAGTAGCCAAGGATTCTGGTGAATAGTAACTCTTTAGGTCCAGTAAGGTGTTGCTGCTGGGGTTTTGTGGAGCCTCTAAAATCTCTGGGTGTTTGGGTGCCAACATTGCCTCTGAGTTCCCAGGTATCTGTGTGGCCTCTGGGATTCGGGGACCAGCTTGGTATCTTAGATTCCTAGTATGGCATGACCTTCAGTTCAGTAGAAGTTTTCTGCCAGAGTTGGGACCCCTAGATCCAGGCTAGCTTCCTGTAAAGCAGAAGTCTTCTGAAGTCGTAGGCCAGAATATGAAGCCCAGGGGAAGGGGTGTAGTCTGGACTTGTTGGTTGAGCTTATAGGGCTTTAGTGAGTAGTGGTTGATGTCTTACTTGGGGTCCCTAGGACCAGCCTGGCCTCTAAATAAAGCTTCTGGGACTCTAGGCCGAGTATGGAACCTAGTATGCAATTTTATTTCTCTTCACCACTGGATAATATTCCATACTGTGTATGTGCCACATTTTCATTATCCATTGGTTAGTCGAAGAACATATATATTGCTTCCATTTCCTAGCTATTGTAAATTGAATAGCCTTAGCAAGACTCTGTGGAGTAGGATGTCAAGTCCTTTAAGCATGTGCCAAGGAGTGGTATAGCTGAGTTATACGGTAGATTAATTTTTACTTTTTTGAGAATTCTTCTGATTTCCATAGTTGCTACACTGTAGTGACCAGCCCCCCATTTTAGCAGCCATGACAGGCTACCATGTGCTTGCCACTCCTGTCCTGGTCACCAGGAGTTAAGATGCCCTCCTTGTGGCAAGGAGCCAATCAGAAGTTAGCTGGTAGGGCTGTGCTTTATGGTTCTGGGTGTGCCTTATGGACAAGTGCACAATAGTAGTGTGCAGAGCATAGCAACCTCCCTGAGAGAGCCTATGGGACATAACAACCAGTAGAGCAATCAACACAGGGCAGGTCATCCAAACCTGGAAGCGCACCAATCCTGAGACTGTTTCATACCCCTAGACACTCCCCTTATGCTGCCCTTTAAGGTCCCTGCCTCGAGGTTGCTCGGGGTTCTTTCTCCAGCCATCCGCCATGGTGGTGAGATGAAGGGCCCGAGCTAATGGGGTTAGCTTGTTAAATAACTTTAATAAAAGACTCTTTGCTTTTGCGTTGAAATGAGCTTCTTGGTGATTTTGGGGTTCAGAATTTGGGCACAACACCACCAGTTTACAACTCCACCAATGATGAGTAGGGTTTCCTTTTACTCCAGCATTTGTTGTCTATCATTCTGTTGATCTTTGCCATTCTGACTGAGTTGTGAGGAACTCTCAAAGTTTTTTTTTTTGATTTGCATTTCTTAATGACTAGGATAATGAACATTTTGAGATAGTTCTTAGCCATTCTTTTTCTTCTTTTGGGACTCTCAATTCAGGTCCTAGATCCATTTTTCAAATGGGTCATTTGTTCATCTAATTTACTCTTTGCTTTTTGAATTCTTTATATATTCTTGGTATTAATCCTTTGTCAGATATACAGTGGGCAAAGAGTCTCTTTCACTTCTCCTAATTGGTTGTTATTTTAGGTGTACAGAAGTCTCTTCATTTCATGAAATCTACTTTTCAAGTTTTGCCTTAATGGACAAATGGAACCCTATTCAGGAAATCCTTCCCTATGTCATATAGGGCACTGTCTATGTTTTCCTCTAGTAATTTCAGGGTTTCATTTATACGTCTTTGATCTATTCAAAGTTACTTTTTTGTACAAGGTGACAGACATAGGTCTCATAATTTCATTCTTCTGCATATGGATATCCAATTTTACCACCACCATATGTTAAAGATGCTTTCTTTTCTCTAGCACGTTTTTTGGTATCTTTGCCAAATATAAGTGGCTGAAGTTATATGTGCTCATATTTGGATCTTCAATTTTGTTCCATTGGTCTATATGTTTGTTTTTGTTCTGGTACTATATTGTTTTTATTAGTATGACTTGTAATATGTCTTAAGATCTGAAATTATAACCCCTCCAGCATTGTTCTTTTTGCTCAGGATTTCTTTGGCCATCTGGGGTCTTTAGTGGGTCCATATGAATTTTAGGACAATTTTTTTTCTCTTTCTACAAAGAATGAAATGGGGGTTTTGATTAGGATTGCTTTGAAACTGTAGCTGGATATTGATAAGATGATCATTTTCACAATATTAATTCTACCAATCCATGAGCATGAGATATCTTTCTATTTTTCTACTGTCTTTATATCAGTGACTAGGTTAGAGACTATTCTTGAAATATTTTGACAAAGAATGTGGCTGCTTTCTGCCATTTCAAAAATTCAGTCAGAGGCTAAATTGAAGGGTTGTAGACTTTAATATTGCTAGCAGGGGAGATTTCAAGACAGCCTATTGTTGACTCTGTCATGTGGTTATTACCTACCCCTCTTATGCAGATCTCAATGAAAAAGAGCAAGCAAAAAGACAGACAAGATACAAAGTTTGAGGAGGGAAAGAGCACCAGGACATGTGATGTTGGAGTGAGATGTCGGAGCTCAAGAAGATGAGAAGCTTAAGGAAAGGCTTGATGCTAAATGAAGTAGAGAGTGGTGCCCTTAGGGAGAGACCCCAATCAGCTAATCCTGGAACCTGTGACAGGAAATGGTCTGAGGGATTTCTTCCATCTAAAAAAATTAACAAATCAAAGCTTATTCAGATGAAATTCAAGTAGGGGCCGGATTACATCCCAGACAGGACATAGTACTTGCCAGCATTGGTCATTTGTTTCTGGCTTTAGAGTCCTAAAGATGTAGAAGTAAAATGGTTGTGGAATCTTCCCCCAGGGTGGGGAAAACTTCTAGGCCAGGGATGTGTCAGGGGACTTCTTGCATGGAGGACCCGAGCAGCTATTGCCCAAAGCTGTGAAAGTGGATTCTAGAATGGTTGAAGACCCCAAGATATTGGATTACCACAGCCATGGGATGTTTGCTGATCAGAGTTGCATAAGGAAAATGAAGCCAGCCCAAAAGAGAGAAGTGTGGCACAGTTAGCAAACTTTGAAAGAGTAGGACATTCAAAGAGCCATCTAAGTCCTTGACATCACATTTAGAGTTACAGAGTTTGAAGATTGCCCTGCTGGGTTCCAGTCTTGCTTTGGGTCAGTATTTCCTCACCATAACACCCTTTCCTCCCTTTTGAAATGATGGTATATATCCTGTGCCTCTGTATGTTAGAAGAACATAATTTGTTTTCTGATTTTACAGGGAGTCACGATTAATAGATTTCCTTGAGTTTCAGAAGAGATATTGAACTATTTTTTTCCTGAGTGCTCTTCAGCTATGCAGAAAACCAATTGTCACCTTACCACTGGGGCACTTGATCTGAAAAAGCCTGCAGAAAACCATTGTCCAGCTCCAGTAATGTTCTTTTTTTTTAAATTTTAAATAGCTTGTTTTACATGTCAATCCCAGTTCCCTCTCCCTCCCCTCCTCCCACACCCCCCATCCCCCCCATCCTCCCACCCTATTGCCAATTCCTTCCACATAGGGGATGTCTTGAGTCTGTCATTTCACTCAAGGTTGGGTCCAGGCACTCCCCTAAGAGTCCAGGCTGAGAGAGCATCCCTCTTTGTGCTATGGACACACGATGTCTGTTAGTATTCGAGGGATAAACACTGATCCACTGCTCAGGACCCCTTTGAACTATTAAACAGTGTTGAGACTGTGAAAGAGTATCGGGAAGCTTTGAAGTTGGACTGAATGCATTTTGCATTATGATATGGTTACAATCCTGAGGAGACCATGCAGTGGAGGAGGAGTGGATTGGGGGCTGTGGACAGAGGGAGGGTACAAGGCAGGGACTGGGAGGAGAAGAGGGAGGAGAAACTGGGGCCAGGATGTAAAAGGAATGAATGGATGAATGAATGAATAAACAAATAAATAACAAAAAAGAAAAATGAAATCATGCATTTTGCAGATAAATTGATGGAAGTAGAAAAGAGCACAGTGAGTGAGGTATCCCAGACCCAGAAATACAAAAGTCACACGCTCCCTCTAACTGTAGGCTCCTAGCTCCCAATCTTCAGATGTGAGTACATAGCTTGTAGTAACTACAGAAACCAGAAAAGTCAAATGGTTCCATTGCCAGGACAGAGGGATTGAGGAACAATAGATAGGGAGATAGCAGACTATAAGATTATAATCCAATCAGGGGAAAGGGAAAAGTGGGCTCTTTAGGTAGCGAGAGGGAAGTAAATACAGAAGTTAGGAAGAGGGTAAAGTGAAATAGCAGAGCATAGGTAATCGAACAGGAGAAATGGAAAAGGGGACTCTTTAGGGAGAGGGGGAAAAAGAAGAAAGGGAGTGGATAAAATAACAATAAAATGTTTGAAAAAGCTGTAAGGAATTATACCATTAAATATTTACCTAAAAAAGCTGTAATGCTTAATTCCATTTATAAATATACATATATAGTTTTAATGAGCTTTTCTCAACTGGCCTGGCAAATGCTCCCTACAAGAGTCAAAGAGCACCTAACAAAACCCCCAGTATTAGTGCTGTCCAAGAGACTACCAAAACACACAGCCTACTGCTGTTGCCTTTTGTTGGTGGAAGACAAGTCATTGTTGCTGAAGATGCCATGAACTATAGACACAGTGCCCAGAAGATACCCATGACCTGAAACTGACCTGAATGCCCCTTTCCTGAGGACTAGCCTTCATGACCAGAAGTCTCATTGTAAGCTTCCAAAGGAAGAATGCAACCAACAATCCTATCCAGCTATGAGGCTGCTGGACCACATCTGTGACCACCTTGGTGTGATAACCATATGGGTACAATAGTGGCACACATATCTTGGTGGCAACCAACAACTGTCTAATTATTTAAGACCTTCTCAACAAAAGGGAAAACATTCCTGGTACTGGAATCCTAGCTAATTCCAGGCTCTAGTGAAGTCAATGCTATTGGGAGAGGATCTACAACCTAACTATAATCTATAAACATTTGTTTGTATACCCACAGATAGGTGTAGTCTGCAACCCTCATCAAGGAAATATCTCTTTATGACAGATGAAGACCACTATAGAAAACCACAACTAATCAAAAGGAAGAGTTATGGAGCCTAGTATCAATGGATATAATCTATAAAACACTCCCACACCTAAGGTTGAGGGAACATTGTAGAAGAGAGGGCAGAAAGATTGTAAGGGCAGGAGAGGTAACATTCCCCAAAGAAGATTACACCTATTGGTTGTTCAGTGCCAAATGCTCAGCATTGAAAACATATATACAAGTAACATAGCATGGACCAAGCGGGTTTTATTTAGGAATATATATGCACATATATACATATATATATACACAAGTAATAACAATAGAAAAAAAGCCATTGATTTGAAGGAGAGTGGAGAGGGGTATATGGGAGGTTTTGGGAGAGGAAAGGGAAGGGAGAAGTCTTTTAATTATATTAAATATTTTTTAAAAATGATCTGAGCATGAGGAAACTAACCAATATAGGAACAGACATAAATGTTTTTAAACAGCTATGTGTTATTTTCACAGTTTCAGAAAATAAGTAGCTTCTGTAATCCTGTTCTCAGCAAGATTCCTTCTGACTGCATAATGTATTACTCCCTTTCCTTAATTTTGGATAAATAATCTGAAGTAGAACATATTCGACAGATATTCTGTCAGTTTCTGTTTTTCTGAGATTGGCATATATTTCAAATTTTATTTTGAGCTATACCTAAAGAGAAAACCATCCTTTATGCTTTCTTTTCTTAACTTCAATGCTTTTTCTTATTTTTAATACTTTCCTTCTCTACGTTTTACTACTCTCCTCTATAAATATTTTCTTTTCTTAGTTTTTGAACTTTTTCTTTCTAATTTTAAAAAGTCGTCCTTCTTCTCCCAGGCACTCTCACTCTAATTCATCCTTTGTTATCTTCTCCGCTATTTCTGCTTTCTGTTATTTTATCATCTACTCCATGGTGAAGATGATTTGTTTGTGAACTAGGATATGGCTCAGTATATAACATGCAAGAATCCCTTTTGCTGGACATTTTGACTACAAAAAGGTTCAGAGAAGATGACTGTAGATTAAAAGTCAAGTCTCTTTAAACAATCAGCAAAAACAATAAACCTGTGTTCAAATTACTTTTTCTTTTGTCTTTCATCTTTACTCAGAGAATGAAGGTTTTAGGCCTGTTCTGGATTCCTACGGGAACAAGGGAGCTTCTGTGCCTGTCATTGCACTAAAAGAACTCTTCAAGGTCACCTGTAACTGTTGGGGAAGTCCTGTGTCAATAAAGCACTGTCTGGCCAATAGGAATCTAGATAGGTAGGACTAGGAGTCCAGGAGGACTCTGGGAATGAGAAACACGGATGTAACGCCATGGGGTAGGAAGCCCGGAACTATTCTCTGGTAAGAGAAATACTTAGATTAACAATTATGAGGTAATTACTTAGGTCAGAGCTAGCCAGTAAGAAACAAGCAAGACCAACAGCTTCATAATTAATATAGCCTCCTGTGTGTTTATTTGGGACTGATGCGGCTCTGGAACCAGGCTGGCGGGAAGGCTTCTCACAAAGAAAAAGCTTTTCTTTACAAAATGGTGATCAGAAGCGGGATTGAATTTCCACGCAAAATAACAAAAGCTTTAAAGGAATTTTAGAAACAGAAGAACAGAGAGAAGCACAGATTTTTGGTAGCAGCATTTTCTCAGGTGGGCTCTGTTTTTCTAGCGACAAGCCAAGATTCACGCGGCTTGCTTACGGGAGTCTTCCTGACTCTGCATAAAAAGAAAAAAAAAACAACAACCAGCAAGGTTCTTTTAAGAGACTCTGCTAACAATTGAAAAGTTATACGTACAGCTGGAAGTGGCAGTGACCACATCTCTGAGCTGGCAGCTTTTGCTGGATGTCAGACTGAGACACTAAGCTGGAATCACGCTTACGCCTGCCATCTTGGAAAAACGGCAGTTTAAAACAGCCACGGTTTTAACAGATAAGACACGTGGCCAGAAAAACATAAAGATTTACAGTAAAGTCAAACTTGGATGAACAAAACCTCTAAAGGTTTACAGTGTGTTTAAAAATATACGTAAGATTGAGAGAGAAAATAGAGAAGCCGGTTGCGGTGGCACACGCCGGTAGGATTTGCTGCAGAGGCAAAGGCAGGCAGGTTTCCAAAGAGAAACCCTGTCTCAGTGAAAAATAAATAAAAGTAAAAGAAATAGATTAATAATAATAGGTAAATAAATAAGCCACGTAAAGATGGAAAATACACAGAGAGTCTGGTTACTATATGCTATTGTATTTTTCAGTTTTTTGATTGCTCAGGAAGGAACAACTGCTAAAGTACACTTGATTATAAATGCTGCTGAATTAATTCAACTTGTATCTTTTCAAAATACCTTGACTTCAAAATTTAAATATAAGGATATGTTACTTGGAAAAGGAGTTTTTATTTATGTTTCTACAGAAAATGAAAAGCTGAGGATTCCTTCCAGGCTTCTGTGGTTTGATGAACCAAGACCCCCGGAAGCAGTGGGCCAGGTATTCCAACAATTGAGACAGCTAAGATGATGGAGGTTCACAGACACTGAAAATAAGGACTTATACAGGTTTCTGAGTTTTGTCATGATCCCCATGGTATGAACAGCACCCCCTTCCAGCACGAAGCAGTTTGGAATGAGCGACGTCCTAATTCCCATCTTGTTTATAAACCTTTGTTTTCATTTAAATGGGATTGTTTATAATTGGTTAATGATCACAACCAATCTCTTTTTAATGGTAAAAAGGGGGATTATGGTATGGGTATGTGCGACCCCCGGGAAGGGACCCCCGACCCGCGGGGGTGAGGTGATGAGGGTCGTTACTAATTTAGTGGGCCTTCACGAGCAGATCCGATCTGGAAATTGAACTTCAAGAGGTTAATGGAAACAGGCTCAAGACAACGTTCGCTGATCAAGAGCCTTTATTTTTTGGGGCGCGCTGGAACTTATAGAGGAAGGACCTCAGGGGGTGGTACAAGCACGTCAATCAAGTCTCAATTCAAATATACACCAAATACGGTAAAGACAAAGCTGTAATTTTCCATCAGTCATTAGTTGCATTCCACAAATGCTTGTCGGCGTAAGTCAGGTGCAGGAATTAGGGAGGGGTAGGGAGTGTACAGCAGAACGCTATAATCTTGTTAACAAAGACAATTGCTCTGTAAGGGTTACTTCCCCCTGGCTAGGCGGGTGGGCTTCCCTGTGTAAATTTAACTTTTATGGTTAGCCTTTTCCTTTGTCTCAAGGGCATGTGTGCTCACAGTCACGTAGTCAGAAGGCCAAGAAACGGTTGACAGACTCCATTTTGTTCAAGGTTCTAGCAGTCCCCAACAGGTATGGTTTTTCATTTATAGATACAAATTCAAGGTCAATACTTGATTAAGTATTTTGCCTATACTGATCTTTTAAAATGTAATGCGCAATTAAATATAGACTATAAATAGTTACTTATAACAGTCAGAACTTATATAGTTAGGTTAGTTAGGTTTTCTAGATATTCAGAAATATATTTGAGATAGATATACAGTCTTCAAACCTTTCAAAGACCTTCAGAAAATGGCATTTAAAATGGTTTATGGTTTTTCTTGACAATGAGAAATGTCTGCTCCTGACGTCTGAGAGGAAGATGGGCATCGAAGAAACTTGTTATGGCGTTTGCTTTCAACATGGAAAGATTAGCCATTTGGGCAAGAAACTGCTCTTGCCTGTACTGCTTAACTGTTGCTGTATAAACTGGACATGCAGGACCCACAGGAAAGTGACTGCTGAACTCAGTCTTACATGGTTCCTGCTTCATGGAAGAGTCTACGAGACTTTTTGCAGGACACAGAAAAATGACTAACAGACTGCCAATGCAGATGGACAGTTTGAAATTTCCTGCTTTGCTGAGAAGTGTTCCAGACACATTGTGGTCTATGGGCTGAAGATGGATGCCCCAACATTACAGAGGAACTTCGGGTGACTGTCCAGGCAGTAAGATGTCTCTGTCAATCCTAGTGTTTATATATTATCCTTCTGTGGTCTTTGATGCAGTTGAAGATAGATAGTTATAATTATAGTTTTCCTTAGTTATGATAAAAGATAAGCTACATATAGAACTTTGGACTCACAAGGATGGGATGGATGATATTTTCTTTAAATCTTGCTAAAATATTGTAACTGTGTTCTTACTTGATAACTGTTCTGTTGTATATAATTTGACTATGTTAAAGTTAAGAACTTTCTTTTTGTTTAAACAGAAAAGAGGAGATATTGGGGAAGTCCTGTGTCAGTAAAGCACTGTTGGGCCAATAGGAATCTAGATAGGTGGGACTAGGAGTCCAGGAGAACTCTGGGAAGGAGAAACATGGAGAGTCAAGATGTAACGCCATGGGGTAGGAAGCCCGGAACTATTTTCCGGTAAGAGAAATACTTAGATTAACAATTATGGGGTAATTACTTAAGTCAGAGCTAGCCGGTAAGAAACAAGCAAGGCCAACAGCTTCATAATTAATATAGCCTCCTGTGTGTTTATTTGGGACTGATGCGGCTCTGGAACCAGGCTGGTGGGAAGGCTTCTCACAAGGAAAAAGCTTCCCTTTACATGTAACCTTTACCTGTGGCCAAGATCACCTGTAAACTTGATTTTGTCAGTTTTGACGGTTGCTGTTGCATCTGACTCTCACTTGATCTTCATGGTTGCTTTTTTGACCTTCCTCCTTTTTGGTGACTGCTGGCCACTTCTGTTCAACCTCCCTGGCTGGTATTAACACCTTCTTTATTTATCATGCTTGTGTGGCCCATGTCAGCTCCTGGCCTATTCATTTCTCCATGCAAATTCTCTCCCTGGATGCACATTTGTACCCTGAACCCTTCTAAATATAAATGACACATCTGGACTTGCCTCTAAGCTCCAGATTTCTGACAGAAAGAGGCCTAGTCATGCAGAAATCTCCACTTGACAGAGATTATCTGACATTTCATTTGTAATGAACTCACATGTTGAACCACAACCAATTGGAACAGAAGTCTATTTCCTCTGCCACTCATCTTCCCAGCAGGATTTCCTCCCTGAATCTAATTCTAAGTGTTTATCACTGGCCATCTGCCTTGATGCCTAGCTAAAGCTCACTCCCGTTTGGTTCCAGCGACATTTAGCACTATCTTTGAAATAAGGTAGATGTCTATCTGCTGGTTCCAACTCAACTGCCTTGCTCTTGTCTATACCTTGAGTTCTGTAGGGTGCAGGTCTTATTCAACAGTTTCCAAAGTTTTGCACTTGTCCTTGTGGCATTTTCTCTACTCCTAGGATAATGTTCATAGGTACACATCATTCCCTTTGCTAACAACTTCTTACAATGCCCTCATCCTGGTGATGCCCATGTCCAATATTTGAATTCCTTAGTATTTGCTTCCTCTGTGGTTGGACCTCTTGAGAAGCTTAGACATTTTTATGTTTGTGGTTTCCCCTCTCATAGGAAACATAAAACAATAATTAAGCCAGGCGTGGTGACACAAACTTTAGTCCCAGAACTCGGGAAGCAGACGCAGATGGATCTCTGTGAATGTGAGGCTAGCCTGGTCTACATAGTGAATTCCAGGACTGCCAGGGCTGTATAGAGAGACCTTGTCTCAAAAACCAAACCCAAAATAGTTAATTATAGACCTGAAAATTCTTTAAGCTATTTATTGCTGTATAGGTGAAAGCTTCCTGTGCACCCCTATCACTTTTAATAAGTCTCAAAGAGGGGAGCTTCAGGAACAGTGTTCAGTTGCCCGTGATCTGATAGACACCACTATGGAAAGTAGTGTGGTCTGGGAGAGAAAGAGGCAGACCAGTGGGAGGAAATGGAAAAACAAAATGCAAAGGGAAGTGGGCAGTTTCACAGTGAGGCATACAGAACTATCTTTTCCTATTTTTTAATTCATATTATTGTAAAATATTATAAACTGAGCTGTTAGAGAAAGAGGAACAATGAAATATTAATTAGCTTCATATTAATTATGCTAAATACTCTTTCTGGAAAAGATCTAAAAGTGGTTTAAAAAGAGCTAATGATGTTGTATTATTTGGTAATATGTCTATAATAAACTTTAATTATATGGTATTAAACCAGTCCATAGAGCTTTTGAAGGGTACAACACACTAATAAAACAGCAGAAACCTAATTGCTACTTTTAGATTTTAGAATTGAAATAACTTAATGATAAGCAATATTTTAATGAGGATAAACATGCACAAAGCATTTTGTATAATGTAGTGTTTCAGTGTAGGGAAAAAAATGTAAAAGCTAATAAAATGAAAATAATCACTCAAACCTTATAACCCAGATAAGACTGTTAAATTTCCTCGTATTTCTAACACAGCTCACTGTGTGGGTCTCAGAGCCTTTTGTAAGTCAGCCACTAGAGAGCAAACTTCTTCCTTTTATCAGGCTGCAGCTTTGAAAACCAGAACCCTCACACTGTGTTTATAGGTAGCCTCACAATGCCACATTATCTACTGTAAAATCTGATAATATAGCTTCCAGGTGCCTGGGGCCGTGGTGAGGGGAATGGAAGTGGGGATTTTAAGGCCATTTATATTAAAAATGTAAGAAAGAACAAGTAAGATGTGGTTATGTTGAGCCTCCTTCCTGGGGTGAAAATGAAACCGGCTGCTAATGGAGCCTAAATTCTTATATTTCATCCCGTGTATGAAATATAACAGGCACTGTTGGGTCTGACAGGCATCTTGGGTCTTTTTCTTGTTTAAGTCTCCAGAGAGCTGGAGAAATGATGCTGTTTCCAGATAAAGTGTGGATAGATTACATTGTCTGCTACCTCTGCCACTTTCAATTCCAGAGGCTCTGGCCAGGAAAGAGAAAGCTGCTGCATTAAGAACATTTGCATCATTGTATTAACCTCCATGTAGATGTTTCTTCTGCAGGTGAGTATGGTACCCAAAACACTAATATGTAACCTGCTAAAGGGTACCCAGGGACAGAAGAGAGAATGCAAGGGGCTCATAGAATTCTTTGTTACCAGGCTCCGGTGTCTTTCTGTTCTTTGCCAGAACTGAGAGATAATCAACTGAGTCAAAGTGTCATGTACCCCCCCATCCCGTCCCCTGCCCCCCCTTTTTCCTGATGGCTGTCAGTTGGCCAGAGGGATTCTTGGTGGTACAGAATTATTGGAATCAGATTTTACTTCTATTGTCTGGGCCTTGGGACATCAGAGAGTTAGTAGTCTACATTTAATAGCTATAGGCACATTACAACAAAGTAAGAAAGAAGGTTACAAGATTTTTATGGGAACACTTCTCCAGGGTTTATTGCTGTTCTAGTTAGGTTGATTCTGTATGTTGAAAGACATAGGCAAATCTGTCAATGTGTGAGTCATTTGTCTTAGTAAATTCTCCATTTTACAGGGTTCAGTCTAACCATTCATACCACTATCTAAACTTGGGAGTAGGAAAGAGGAGACTGGTAGCTTGTTAAAAGTGTTTGTTGCCAAGGTGACACCTACATGAAGAGGTGAATACTTGCATGAAGAAATGGAAATTTAACTAGGGGTTAGGTGAGAACACCTACTTTGGAGCCAGACCGTGGTTGTCTAGATGGGGAACTTTGAGTAATTTATTCAACTCCTCAGTGTTGGGGAAGTCCTGTGTATATGTCAATAAAGCACTGTTGGCCAATAGGGAAGCAAGATAGGTGGGACTAGGAGTCGAGGAGGACTCTGGGTAGGAGAAACACAGGGAGTCAAGGTGTAACGCCATAGGGATAAGAAGCCCAGAAAGCCGGAAAAAGAGAGCGAGACTTCCGTTGTTCAGTCTTTTATACCTTCCTTCGTAATGCCCCTAGCCATGCCCAAAAGTGGGCCTGGCTAGTAACGTAGTTCACTCCGTATACGTCTTTAGTCATGCCTAAGGTGGGTGTGGTTAGTGGTGTGGTAAACCGCCCTTTTATTACCTCATCTGTATGCGCCTCTAATAAGTCACATGGCTAATGGCGGAGTCCTGTTTTCCTCCTACACCACAGTACCACAGAGTCATAAATAAGTTGCAGATAAACAAGGGATTTGGACTTGACTGCACATTTCCAAGGGTCTGTGTGGAGCTGGCTAAATTCTTTACTAATAAACCAAGGATTCCCCAAGAAAGGACCTGTAGCTAAACTTGAGGGAGTCAGGCTGGGAGGCAAGTCTGGCTCAACCTTGACACTGCATGGACTGAGAGTCAAGGCAAACAGCTGTTATATGGCATGTTTTCCTTCTAATGGCCCAGTTCCCTACAGTGGGGAGGAGGAGGGAGAGAGAATTTCAGTAGAGCCCTGAGAGAATTTTCTGTCACCTCCTATCCCTAAGCCTCTAGGACCACGGCAGAATTGCTTCCATACCATCTAACCCTACTATAACTTGGGATTGGGGCAAGGCAAAGAGAGGCTTGAAGGATTGACAGTTGCAGAGACTACAGGCTAGCACACCAATTCCCATGTCTCCCAGGCTTCTGCTGGGGTCTGGTAGGGGCTAGGAGGGGCCAGAAGGGGAGTATTACCCAGGCAAACAGCCTGGGTATATATATCAGAAAGCATTGTTCCTGGGCTCTTTCCATAGAGACCTTGGGTGTTCCTGGATGCATTCCAGAGAGATCCTGGGTGTTCCTGGTCAGATTCTAGAGAGACTCTGGGTGTTTCTGCTCATTCCAGAGAGACCCTGGGTGTTCCCGGGAGCATTCCAGAGAGATCCTGGGAGTGTTCAGAAATGTTGGGTGGTTAGATACTGTGGTGGGAGAAGCACAGGCTGACAGGGCAAGAGTTGCAAATAACAGCTATTATTTCTTCCTTTACCCGTTGAACCATCTTGCTGGTCCCATAAGTAAACTTTATTTTTTAGTTAAATACCTATTTGTTAATTTCATTTTCATTACTATGTGGATATTGTTCAATATGAACCTTAGTATTACAGTGTAGTTACTTTTTCTTCTTTATGTGTACTTTTTGATTTTGATTGTAATGTTGGTTATTTTCACTTGATTCACTTTTTTGCATAAAATAAACCTTCTCCATTTGAAAAACTTTAAAAATGGCTTTTCATATAAGTTTCACATGATCAAATCTGTCATAATTTATTATTTCTATTTTATTCTGTAGAATTCTTCCTGACTCCTCTAACCTCCATTCCATTCCTAAGACAAGTGTCTCTAGATTTTTTCTTAGTGATGGGCTGTTGTCAGTTTTGTTTTGGGCACACTATAATACAGTCAACCTTCCATATCCATTGATTCTGAGCTGTGACCCCCGGAGGGTGAGGTGATGAGGGTCGCTACTAATTTGGTGGGTCTTCACGAGCAGATCCGATCTTAAAAGTAAACTTCAAGAGGTTAAAGGAAACAGGCTCAAGACAACTTTTGCTGATCAAGAGCGTTTATTTTTGGGGTGAGCTGGTACTTATAGAGAAAGAATCTCAGGGGGCGGCGGTACAAGCATGCCAATCAGGTCTCAACTCAAATATACACCAAATACGGTAAAGACAAAGCTATAATTTTCCATCAGTCATCAGTCGCATTCCACAAATGCTTGTCAGCGTAAGTCAGGTGCAGGAATTAGGGAGGGGTAGGAAGTATTCAAAGGAACACTTTAACCTTTTGTTAACAAAGACAATTGCTCTGTAAGGGTTACTTCCCCCTGGCTAGGCGGGTGGGCTGCCTTGTGTAAATTTAACTTTTATGGTTAGCCTTTTCCTTTGTCTCAAGGGCATGTGTGCTCGCAGTCACATTGGCAGAAGGCCAAGAAATGGTTGACAGACTCCATTTTGTTCAAGGTTCTAGCAGTCCCCAACACTGAGCCTGCAGATACAAGCAACTATGAGCCCCAAAACATTTTTTTAAAATTGAGTCTATAATGGCCAAACTCCTTTCCTGTCATTATTCTCTCAACAATATATTATAGCAATCATTTTATGGTGTTTGTATTAAATCAAGTTTAATACATAATTCGGAGATTATTTGGGGGGGTCTTGTGTATTGATTACATGCAAGTTAAGCAGAATTTTATGTATGGGACTTGGATATCTTTGGAAAGGAGTCATAAAACAGTCTCCTATAAACACAGAAATGATTGCACCTCTAATATTTGTGTCATTTATTTGTTTATATTTCTTTTCTATAAATACAGTAGAATATACATTATTAAATATAAAAATATTAATAAAAGGAAAGTATCTTTTCCTTTCCTGCCCTAGTTTTTACCCTTCATTCACATAACATGATGTTCTCCCAGGCTAGCTCATAGTGGTTGTTGTCCTGGGACTTGCCTTTACTATCAACCCTGGAATTCCTCTTGTGTATTTCTTATAGTGGGATTTTTTCCCTAGGTTTGTGTTCTCTTTTAAGTATCTGCACTAGCATCTTTGAGGAGCTTCCTAAGAAAAGGTTCTAGGGAGACACATTCCTGAATGCTGCCTTTACTGTTAGAGTATTGTGACTGTAGATAGCAGTTATGTGTGGTATAGTTCAAAGAGATAGAAGCAAAGATTTAGAAAACTTTACTACAAAGAAGTGAGTGATAAGTGCTTGAGAAGAGAAATATGTTTAAATGTTACTCAATGGATGTATGTATTGAACATGACATGGGACCCTGTTTATGTGCACATGTTTCTATTTTAAAAGGTTTCTATTTTTAAAAGAATGAGATAAGTCAAAGTTTAAGAGGAAATGTTTACAAAACTCATATATGACAAAATACCTTACCCAAAATAGGAAATTCAAGCATACGAAAGCAACGAGCCCAATTTAAAAATAGGCAAACTGTGAGAAATGAAGACAGCTTATGACAGAAGATGACATGTGTCATAAGGAATAACAAATCACTGTACACATACAATATCTTTTAAAGTCCAAATCACAGACATTAACAAATATCAGCAAGGAAATGAAATAGCAGGAATGTTCATTCATTGCTTGTGGGACTGTAAAATTCAGTCACCTTAGAAGATGAGTGTGTAGTTTCTCATAAAATTAAACATTGTCTTGGCACATAGCCCAACATCCAAACGAGTTCAAAGTTGAAGTTTGTACAAAACCTTCTTATTAATATTTACAGCAACTTGATTTATAATTGCCCAAACTTGGAAGCAACTGTCTTCTAATAGGTGGATAGGTGAACATAACATGGAACACCCACAAGACTGAATATATTAGCAAAATAAAAAGGTGAAAAGATGAGCATAGACATGCATATTTGGAGTAAAAAGGCATTAGAGAAGATTATATTATTCTTGCTACATGGTGTTCTGGGAGAGGAAAAATTATATAAACAGTCAAAGTAAAAACTGTATAAACAGTGGTGCTTATGAGGAACTGAAGGAGGAGAAAGGTGAAGGAGAATATTCAGAAAGTGAAACTATCCCAATAAATTTTGTGATATATATATACATATATCTATATCTATTTATATCTATATATTTGCCAAATGATATGATATCATTAAAGATTTGCCTAAACCCACAGATGAGCACACCATTTTGTGCATCTAATGTTGATGACAGAACTCTCCATTCAGTCATGGATTGTAACATATATATATATATATATATCACATATGTCACATTAATATAAGGTAATAATGAGAGATTATTGTGGGGAGTGTTGCATAATTAAGTCATTGGCCTTGTTTGAGGAAGTGTGTCACTGGGGTAGGTTTTTTGAGGTTTCAAAAGCTCATGCCAAACCAAGTGTCTTTCTCTCTGCCTATGGATGAGGTTGTAATTCTCAATTACTTCTCCAGCACTGTGCCTGCCATGCCTGCCACCATAAGAATGGACTAGGCCTCTGAAACTGTAAGCCAGTCCAATAGATACTTTCTCTTGTAAGGGTTGCCATGGTCATGGTGTCTTTTCACAGCAATTAGATAGTGACTAAGACAACTGTATATGACAAACCAACATCCAACATATCCTAAAAGAAATAAAACTTGAAGACATACCATTAAAATCTATCAGAAAACAGACATGTAGACCAGTGGAATAAAATAGAAAACCCATCCATGAATACACTCAACTACAGTCATCTGAAATTTGACCATATGCCAACACATACACTGGAGAAAACACAGCATTTTCAAAAAATGGTGTTGGGAAAATTGGGTGTCCACAGATAGAAGAATAAAATTAGGCCTACACCTATCACCTTGTGTAAAATGTATTAAAGACTTCAATTTGAAACTTGAAATTCTAAAATCACTAGAAGAAAACATTGACTGTACCATACAAAATATAGGTGTAGGAAAGAAATTTCTGTATAGGAATCCATTTGTTTAGGAGTCCTAAAACTGAAAAATGGGATTTCATATAATAAAACATTTCTGTACAGCTAAGGAAACAATCAAATGGATGGAGAAGAAACCTACAAAGTGAGAGAGAATCTTTCCCAGGTGTACATTTGGGAGATTAATATCCAGAATACATGAAGAACCTAAAAACAAAAGTCAAGAAAACAAATGGCCCAATTATAACATCAGTTGTGGATTTTAAAAGTGAGTTCTCAATAGAAGAAATAAAAGTGACTAAGAAATACCTCAAAAGTGTACATCATCCTTGGCAATTGGAGATATGTAAATTAAAACGACTTTGAGATTTCATCTCACTCCATTCAGAACAGCTAAGATCAGTAAACAATTGACAATAAATGCCAGAGAATATGTGGGGGAAAGGGAATACTCTTCACTGTTGGTGGTAAACAAACTGGTGTAGTCATTTTGGAAATTAGTAAGAAGAACCCTTAAACAACCTAAAATAAATCTACCACATTAAACAGTCATACTATTCATTGACATATGCCTGAAGGACTCAACATCCTATTCCACAGATATTTACTCAGTCATGTTCATTGCTACCCTATTCACAATAGATAGGAAATGGAAACAACCTAAATGTCTTACAACAGATGCATTATGAAAATGTAATACATATACACAATAGAACACTATTCAACTGTCAAAAAATGAAATTTGCTGACAAATGGATAAAACTATAAAATGTCATGTTGAGTGAATAATCAGTAAGATCAACACTGCATGCTTTTGGAGTTACCACAGAAACCAGAAAAGTATAAAGGTGCCATGGGGGAAGCAACTGAGACAGGGATAGCAGGATACAGGTGATAAGAAAGGACAAATGGGAAAACAGATAGGAAGAAAAGGAAGTTGTCAATACAGAAGGAGATTAGGGAAGAAGGGACAAATAGCATGAAGGTTGTTTGATAAAGCCTCAAGGAGTCTTTATTTTATGTTTATCTAAAATTATAAACATACTTATACATATAAAAATGTATTCTTATGCATGCACACACAGAGGCAGGGAGTTATTCCACATGGTCTGGCAATTGTTTCCCACAAGAACCATAGACTAATGAAACCCCAATATCAGGCATGAGAAACCTCCTTTTGAATAGTCTATACTACTCTCAAAAAATATAGGCTGGTTTTATTTCATTGTTTGCCTTTCATAGAGCTAAGGTGCACTCCTATTTCTAAAAACACCTTAGGACACAGGGCCTGGATAATCCTTACTAGATACAACCTGATAACTTTCTTCCTGTGGTCTAAGTTCCAAAGTACCAGAAATTACTATGCCAATTCAGAGAAGAAGCCAATAGTTGTATCCATCTATAATGCCTACAAACCACAATGACCTGCATGACAAGACTTTCCTAAGGGTACAATAGAGACACTCATATGTGACAGTAACCAAATCTCTCTATTGTATTAAAGGACCACTCAATAGAAGGGAAATCATGCGAGGTACTAGAAGCCTGGCCAACTATCAAGGGCTAATGAAGTCATGAAACTTAGAAAAGAGCCTATCACTCCCTCTTACTAGACTGGCATAAATTTTTACTGCATTCTAAAACTTATACCCACAGATAAATGCATGTCTGACACCTCATCAAAGAGGCTTCTCTTGATTTGCTAATCAAGACCATAACAGAAAACCACAATTGGGCACAATGCAGAGATAATTGGATCATGGGATGGCTGCCTAATAGATAAATCTACAACTCAACTCGCGCACCCAAGAACATCACGGAAGAAAATGAAGAAAGATTGTAAAAGCCAGAGGACCAAGAAGTCTGCTGTGAGACTGTGTCTTCTAGAAATGGCTGACTGAACATAATCTGAACAATAACACTATTAATAGACATGCTAAATGGAAAAGGGGGTAATCTCATGTGCTCCTACACATAGGCAAAGAACTACAGACAACTAAAAAGGATGAATTAGCTTCTCCCAGGGATGAGCCCCTAAGTGGTTTTCCACTACAAAGTGGTCAGCTGCCATAGAGTTATCATTGTTTTGGTGAAACACCATGACCCAAAGCAACTTGTGAAGGAAATGGTTTATTTAACTTATACATCTATATGTATAAGTTGATCATGAAAGGCTAGCATCAATGAAGTGAACTCTTCTGGAATATGTCTTCCCAGAGTCAGCACACAGAATCTATGGTCTAGAGGTGGCCAAGGTTGTACCTCCTGCTGGCAGCTGAATATGACATATGTGAGAGTCTCCCAGGTGGTGCTTCTCCCAGTAATGAAGGGGTCATGGAGAGCAATTGAGACTTGGCACCATGAAGAAAGTCCAGGAGAGGCTATTGGTGAAAGTGTAGACCAGTTGCAGAAAGGGACCCCAGCATTTTTGAACAATCATCTGGAAGAGCAGAGGCAGTGGAGTGGAACCTGTCTGAGCTTAGAAGACAAGTTATGTGTGCTGCAGAGGGCAGAACAGGAGACCCAAGCCCCCTTGGAGGATCACATAGGATGGTGACATTGGACACTGAGTTATTCACACTGTTGGAATTTGGTTTTACTTTATTCAGGTTGGGACTGTTCTGGTCTTCCCGCTTGAAGTAAGAAAGTATTGATGCTAGCCTTTATCTTAGTTCCAGTTAATCAGCCATAAAGCAAAGGTTTTACTTCAGTGACTCTAGTCTCTTGTTAATTGTAGCTGACTCTTCAGACCCAGCTAAAGAGAACCACAGATTCTCCATTCAAAACAGCAAACGTCCCTGAGAGAGTCTTTAAGTGACTCAACCTTCCCTTAAGATCTTCCCAGGCTAAGCCTCCACTATGTACATTGCTTTCAATAGTCTTGACTTCCAGGCTCCCAAAGACAACTTCACCAAGCTTTAAACACTCAATGTCTTTTCTAGCTCAGATTTCCAACATCCTTCCACAATTCTCCCCCAAATAGCAAGGTCAGATCTGTCACAGCAATACCCCACTCCTGGTACCTATTTCTGTCTTGTTAGTATTATCATTGCTGTAATGAAACACCTTGACTAAAAGCAATTTGGGGAGGAAAGGATTTGTTTGGCTTCTGCTTCCACATCACTGATCATCATCGGAAACAATCAGGACAGGAACTCAAACGGCAGGAACCTGGAAGCAGGAGCTGATGCAGAGGGCATGGAGGGGTGCTGCTTACTGTATTGCTACCCATGGCTTGCTATTCTGCTTTCTTATAGAAGCCAGGACCACTAGCCCAGGGGTGGCTCCACCCACAATGGGCTGGGCCCTGCCACATCATACACACAACAAAGACACACTTGTGAGGTTGCATTTATATATTTGTAAATAATAATAATAGAAGCCAACAATTTGAGGGGGGTAAAGCAGAAGGGAAGTGGAAGCGTTGGAAGGAAGAAAGTGGTATAATTATATCTTTAAATGTGGAAACCCATACCCTTGTAACAAGAATATTAAAATCTTGATCAAAATTAACAAATGACATGAGCAAGCTACACATAGAAATATATATCTTTATATATTAAACAGGTAAGAATTGTCCACGCTGCTATTAAAGAACTGCGAGCAAATTAAAGTCAGAGTCCCTTTGTATGCATTATTTTATTTTATATCATAGTATAAGATAATGTAATAAAGGATAATAACTTTCATTGTGGAGTATTATTCAGCAAAAAAAAAAACCAATGGAATCTTGAAATTCGCAGGAAAATGGATGGAATTAGAAGAAACCATCATGAGTGAAGTAACCCAGTCACAAAAAGAGAAACATGATATGTACTCACTCGTTTATGGATTTTAGCCATAGAGCAAAAGATTACCAGCCTATAATCCACACTGCCAGAGAAGCTAGGAAACAAGGAGGACCTTAAGAGAGACATACATGGTCCCCCAGAGAAGAGGAAAGGGACAAGAGCATATTGGGAGCATGGGAGGGGGGGAGGGAGAAGGAGCTAGGAGAAAGAGATGGGGAGAAGAGGAGGGGGAGAGATGGACAAGAGGGAGCAGGAAGATTGAGTCAGGGGAAGAACAGAGGAGAGCAAGAAAAGAAATACCATAATACAGGGAGTCATCATATTTAAAGAGAAATCTGGCACTAGGGAAGTGTCCAGAGATCTATAAGGATGACCCCAGCTAAAAATCTAAGCAATAGTGGAGAGGCTACTTTAAATGTCCTTCCCCGATAATGACTACCTTATACACTATCCTGCAGCTTTTATCCAATAGCTGATGGAAGGAAAAGCAGACACTCACAGCTAAACACTGAGCCCAATTCCTGGAATCCAGTTTCAGAGAGGGAGGAGTGATGAGCAAAGGGGTCAAGATTAGGCTGGAGAAACCCATAGAAACAGCTGACCTGAACAAGGGGGAGCTCATGGACACCAGACTGATAGCTGCGAAATCAGCATAGGACTATTCTAGATTCCCTGAATGTGGGTGTTAAGAGGCCTGAGCAATCTATGGAGCCTCTGGTAGTGGATCCGTATTTATCCCTAGTATATGAATGAACTTTGGAAGCCCATTCCACATAGAGGGATACTCTCTTAGCCTAGAAACATGGAGGAGGGGGCTTAGGCCCTGTTCCAAATCATACGGCAGACTTTTAAGATCCCCCATGGAAGTCCTCACCCTCCTTGAGGGAGCAGAAAGGGGATGGGATAGGGGGCCGGTGGGTTTCAGGAGGAGAGGAGGGAAGGGAACTAGGATTGAAATGTAAAACAAGCTTGTTTTTAATTTAAATTTAAAAAGATTAAAAAATAACTTTCACTATGGGAGAGGCTGGAATGAAAGTAATAGTCTGACATAATTTTTAATTTAATTACTTGTAGTGTGCATGTCACAGCATCCATGTGGTCATCAGACTTGTGCAGCAAGCGGCTTTGTCTTCTGAGTCCATCTCTCCAACCCTGTAAATAAACTTGGAAAAAACAAACCTTTCCGGCAAGGGTTTTATTAATACAAAATAATCTAAAATTACAGCCACTTAATCTGCTAATTTGTTTTCTGTAAATCATGTTGAAGAAGCAATAGAAAACTCAAAGGATACAAACACATGGCCCACTAAATAAGTACAAATAACTAGTCAAGTGTGTGTATGTGAGTGTGTGTGTATGTGTGTGTGTGTGTGTGTGTGTGTACATGTGTACAAATGCATGTGGAAGCCAGAGATCAACATCGGATGTCTTCCCCAAACATTTTCAGCATGTTTTAAAAGATGGTGTCCTGGTTACTGTTGCTATGATGAAACACCATGACCAAAGCAACTTTGACAGGAAAGGGTTTACTTCACTATCACTTCCAGGTAACAGTCCATCACTAAGGGAAGTCAGGGCAAGAACTTAAAAAGACCAGGAACCTGGAGGCAGGAGCTGATGGTCATGGAGGAGCACTGCTTACTGGCTTGCTCAACCTGACTTCTTATTCAACCCAGAACTGTCGTGTGAAGATGCAGCTCTGCCAAGGAACTGTCTGATTGGTTTAATAAGGAGCTCCCAATAGCTAGGTAGGAGAGGATAGGTGGGACTTCTGGGAATAGATGGGAAGAAGAGAGGCAGGATTTGCCAGCCAGACACAGAGGAAGTGGCATGCAGAGGTAATAAGTACTGAACAGAGGTAATAAGCCACATGGCAGAACGTAGATGAATATAAATGGGTTAATTTAATTATAAGAGCTAGTTGGTAACAAGCCTAAGCTAAGGCCAAGCTTTCATAATTAATAGGAAGTGTCTGTGCCGTTATTTGGGAACTAGTGATCCAAAGGAAGTCCTGATACACAGGACCACCAGCCCACCACCCACAATGGGTTGGACCCTCGCTATTAATCACTAATTTAGAAAACATTTTTTAAGGACTGCTTCACTAGAACGTCTACTGTGATGTGGTGATATATTATTTACGATTTATTAAAGCTTGCCTGAGGATTCAGAAAGGCAAAGTCAGCCTCAAGCTATAGAGATCAGGCAGTGGTGATATGAACCTTTAATCCCAGCAGCCAGAAGATAAAAGGTGGTGGTGCATGCCTTTAATCCTAGGAAAATGAAGATGAAGTCATTGAAGCATACGCTTAAAGAAGAGGTACACTATTCCCAAACCAAGTTCTATAGGATGAGTGGGTTTGATGGGAAGATATGCTATCTTGGACATTCATATTATTTGTGTTTTGGTGATGTGACCTGGGCATGTGAATGTCATTCCTTGGCTGTGCTTTTGATATAAGAATCTGAGCTGCCTTAGATTGTAGCAGTGTAGGAATTGAGTGACAAGAGACAGGTCGGGTAAAGTTGGTGCATGAATTGTTTAATTGGTTCAGGCAACGATCTTTCCCAAACTGAGAGCTACGTCTATAGGTATGAAGGTATAAGAGATTGGAGGGAAAGGTGGGAGAGGAGAGGAATTGTTCATTAGGCAAAGGTTGCTTGTAAACAAAACAGGTTCAAGAACCAAGGGTCTGGATCTAAGCCCCTGGTTATGAAGATGGCATCAGTTAGAAGGAAGAATGTTAGAAGTAAGAAGTGACTTATACTGCAAAGGGAGTTTGTGAACAAATTCCTGGGTCTGGAGTTAGGGCTGTGAGTGTACAGATGACAGCAGGCAGAGAAAAAAAGACAGGGAAGAAGGGACATACATGGCAAAGGCAGCTGCAAACTGGCTATGCATATGTTTGCCCTGTTATCTCAACGTTTTTGAAAGTTTGCTGTTTGTCATTATGATCTTATAGCAATATAGAATATTATTAATATGCAATATTAATATATAGAAGTTTAATATTTTAAATGATTATTTTTATATTTATTTACTTATTTTTGTGTTGGGATGTGTGTATGTCTCAGCGTATTTGTGAAGTCAAAAGACAGCCCATAGGAGTCAGTTCTCTCTTTCTACTGTGTGGGTCCTAGGGATTGAATTCAGATCTTCAGGTTTGGTGGCAGTGACCTTCACCTGATGAGCCATCTTGTCAAATGGAAGTTTAGTATTTTCAATAGTCAAATTTTATTAGTATTTCCCTTTATTATATCTTTTTTATATTTACAAAGTTGTTCTCTAAATAAGGACAGATTATTTTTGTAATGTCAATGTTCATATTTATCTCTGGAGTTTTAGTATTTGATGTAAATATAAAATGCTATGAAATATTAAGTGTGTAATTTTAGTGTATTATATAAAGTGGTACTCTACTCCTCTCCCATTATAGTCACTAATTGTGAACTAATTGTAAACCACTTATTGAACAATTATTCCTTTCTCTAGTAATCTGTGTAATGGTCTATGATTTCAGTCCACTCTACATTTTACAATTATATAAAGGATCTTAAAGAATGTATGAAAGATCCACTTCATGTTTATTGTATGTTTTGTCATCCCTACCTGCCACCTGCCCTTGTAACTACCCTGTGGGTCATCTATGCAGATTTGCTATATTGATTATAATGTTTTATAAACTCACATTTGCACATTTTCATAAAATTCTGTTGAGATGTCCTTTTTTCATATCTCATATGCCTACAAAAGCAGATCAAATGGACCCACCACCCATTATTTAATTTCTATTAAGAGTTGGTTTGACTGTGGAAACCACGGCCAATCACTGTGAAAAATAAAGGTTTCGTGTTTTGTGTGGAGATCAAGCCAGGCTCCAAAGCTGACCCTAAAATGTCTTAAGAGTGTAGGGAAAGGATACTGTCTCAGTATGGGTGGTTTCAGGGTACCCATGTGGGATGCAGCTTATGCGACTTGAACTTGTTTGCAGCATTAAAGGACAGAGTGCATATGCTTTTTACTGACTTGCCCATGTGTGGGCAGAAAGGGTATAGGATGTGTGATGGTTTGAATGAGAATGGCCCTCATAGGCTCATTGTTTAAATATAGGACCCCATTTGGTAGAACTGTTTGTGAAGGCTTAGGAGGTGTGGCTTCATTGAAGGGGATGTATCACTGGGGTGGGCTTGAGGTTTCAAAAGACTCATGCCATTCCTGTTGTGCTCTTTCTCTGCCTCCTGCTTGTGGGTCAAGATGAGAGTCACCAACTGTTCTTGCTGCCATGCCACCATGGATTCTAACTCTCTCAAACTTTAAGTCCAATCAACTGCTTTCTCTTATTAGTTGCCTTGGTGATGGTGTCTCTTCACAATAATAGAAAGGTAACAAATACAAAAGTTGGTATCAGGAAGTGAATCTGACCATGCTGCTATTTGGAAGCATATGGAAGTCTTTAGAACTTTGAACTAGAAAAGTGGTTGAACACTCCAAGAAGAGCTTAATTATTGTCTGTCCTAGTAGGAACTTGGAAGACAGTAGTTCTGAGAACAACATGGACTATGGAATATCAGCTCAAGATGTCTCAGAGAGTAATAACATTAGCAACTAGGGTAGAGACCATTATTTGGCCATGAATGTGGCTATCTTCTGCCCTTCTGTTGGCTAAATTGAAAATTAATAAATTAATGAATTTCTTTATTTTTTTGAGACAGGGTTTCTCTGTGTAGCTTTGGAGGCTATACTAGAAGTCGCTCTGTAAACCAGGCTGGCCTAGAACTCACAGAGACCCTCCTGCCTCTCCCTCCTGAATACTGGGATTAAAGATGTGTGCCACCAATGCTTGACAAGAACAAATTTCTTTGACAGAGGAGATTTAAAAACAGTCTAATATTGACTCTGTTGTGTGGTTATTAGTGATCATTCTTTTGCAGGTTTACAATGAAAAAGAACAACTGTGTCAAAAAGAAACTTAAAAAAGTACACTTCAAAGAGAAAAATAGCACCAGGAAATTTGAGGTTGCAGCCAAGGCTTGTGGTGAAAGATCTAAGGAAAGAAAGGAGAGGCTCGATCCAAATTGGAATAAATCAAGGGGAGTCCTAATGGCAAGACCTCACCCAGCTAAGCCTATAAAAGACCCAAAGATTGTCTCCTCCTCAAAAGCAATAACAAATGGCGGCCGCTGTGACTGTGATTCAAGGGTCAGACTTCACCCAAGAAGGCAGCAGAACTTGGCATGTCATCTGTGTGGTTCTGGTTTTAGAGTCATGAAGGGCTGTGAATTCCTTCTTCATGATCATGGAGAGCCTCTCAGGCCAGGCATGTGGCAGGGAACTCCCTGCATGGAGGTCCTGAGTGGCCATTGTGTGAAGCTATAAAAAGTGAAGCCTGGATTGCATAGGAGACCTCATTTTAGAGATGCCAGTGCCATGGCATATCCGCGAAGGGAAGCTGTATGCAGAGAATGGAATCAGCCTGAAAGAGAGAAGTAGCTTGTGTGCAGCCAAGTGGAAGGGCAGGGTCATCTAAGTCCTTTGATGCTATGGGATTCGGAGTTTGCCCTGCTGGGTTTCTGTCTTGGCTTTTGTGCAGTATATCTTTACTAGGCCCCAATTCCTCTCTTTTGGAATGGTGATGTGTATTCTGTGGCATTGTATGTTGGAAGAAGGTAATTTGATTTTTGATTTCACAGGGTTCTTCTTGGTTGTCAACTTGACTACATCTGGAATGAACTACAATTGAGAAGTGGAGGGCACATCTGTGGGAGGTTTTTTTTTCCTTTTCTTTTTTTGTTTTTTTGCTTGGTTTGAAGTGTGTGGGTCCACTTCTAGTCCTGACCCTTTTGAAGAGGTCACACACCTTTGATCTGGATTTTGAGTCAGGAAGACACACCTTTAATCGGGGCCATATAAGGAGATGGAAGAAGGAAGCTATTGCTCTTTGCCTGCTTGCTCTGGCCTTGCAAGCAAGTCCATTTCTTCACTGGCATTAGAGCCTATTTCTTTGGAATTTTAGCTTATACTGAAGATCAGCTTTGTAGACTGAGCAACTCTTGGATTCTTGGACTTTCAGTTCACACCTAGCCATTGTTGGATTAGCGGGACTGCAGCCTGTAAGTCATTCTAATAACTACTCTGTGTCTATATCTATATGTACAGAGAGTCATTCTATAAATTCTAGACCAGAGGTTCTCAATCTTCCTAATGCTGTGAGTTGTAAATACAGTTCTTCATGTTGTGGTGACCCCCAACCGTAAAAGTATTTTTTTGCTATTTCATTACTATAATTTTACTACTGTTATAAATTGTAATACAGATATCGGATATGCAGATTGTCTTAGACAACCTCTGAAAGGGTCATTCGATCCCAAAGGGGTCATGACCCACAGATTGATAACCATTGTCTAGACTCTAGTGGTTCTAAACCTGTGGGTAGCTTGATGGGGGTGTTGATTGACCCTTTCATAGGGGTATCATATCAGATATCCTACATTATCATAGATTTACATTACAATTCATTATAGTAGCAAGATTACAGTTACAAAGTAGCAACAAAATAATTTTATGGCTGGGGGTCACCACAACGTGAGGAACTGCATTAATGTGTCGAGGCATTAGAAAGGTTGAGAACCACTTCTTAGAGAACCCCAACTAATACAAACAGGATTACAACCAAGAGATTACCTTGAGTCTAGGAAGGAAGAACCTTTCCGTTTTGTTCTTTTAAGTGTTGTTGGGATGGAAAGACTGTGAGGGTTTTAACAGTTGGAGTACATGCATTTTATTTCACGATGTGGCACAAGTCTAGAAGGCAGGCGTTTGAATGAGAACGGCTCCATAGGCTCATATGTTTGAGTGTTTGGTCACAGGCTGGTAGAACTCTTTGGGAAATTATAGGAGGTGTGAACGTATTGAAGGAGGTGTGTCACTTGGGGCGGGCTTTGAAGTTTCAGAAAACAGGTGCCATTCCCAGTGTGCTCTCTGCTACTGGTCTGTGCGTTGGGATGCGAGCTTCCCGCGACTGCTCCTGCGCCTTGCCTTCTTACCTGCTGCTATACTTCCCACAATAATGGACTCCTATCTCTCTGGAACTGTAAGCCCCAGGTAAACCCTTCCTTCTATAAGTTACTTTGGTCATCGTGTTTCATCACAGCATTAAAGAAGTGACTAATACAGAGAACAAAAAAAAATGTCAGCAACCTAACATGAAGATGTAATTAGCTTTTTTTTAAAACTATAGAGAACCCAGTCCAAATTCTATCTGCCTTCCTAATTCCTAGTTACTGTTTTTTTTTCTTCTGAATTTCTGTCTTTTAACACTTACTATCTCATACTGCTATTTTACTTTTTCTATATTAACTTATGGAAAAATTAATGACTTTAGAGTTGTATTTCCAAAGAATAGTTCAATTTAATAGAGCTCCAGGGTTTTACCTTATTGGGTTTTGGTCTTGCTTTGGTCCAATATCCCCACTATGCCTCAGTGTCTCTCTTCTGGAATAGTAATGTATGTTCTGTGCCATTGTATGTTGAAAACATGTAATTGACCTTTTGATTTTACAAGGAGATTACAATAAACAGATTGGGAGCATGACTATATCTATGAGAAATAATTAAAAATAGATAGAAAGTCTTGCAAGAGGCTGTGCTTGTGAGGACTCTGAAGATTTAGCTTCCATAGCATCATGCTAATAATCCTCTTCTGTACCACACTGAAATTAAAAAACATATTGTTAGGGAAGTTGGCATATGTTGGTTTAGTTTTGTGAGTTCTTACATATGGAAGCGCTATGATTGTTGAATGAAGAGTCCCCATAGGCTGCTTGAATTCACTCTCCTGTCCTCTGGTATTGTTTGACTTCTTTCCTGGGCTCCAACACCCCAAAGCAGCAGCTTTGCTATACTGCTGTTTCCAAGGACAGTCCTCTATAGGTAGTGGATCTTGGTAAGGGTGTAGTTGGTAATGGAAAGATTATACTTTGTTTTGTGGTAAGAAGAGATTCTTAGTAATGAATCAAGATGTTAAGTATATTCTTGATAAAGATCAAATAGGAAGGCTTCCATTAAACTAAAAGAACTTAAAAAATAAAAAAAATACTGTCTATGGTGATATTTGTAAAATTTAAGTAGTTTTAGGCCCCTTGCCTGACTTTTGGCCTAGGTGGAGAGGAGTAACACCTTGATCATACAGACACTTACAAAGTGCCTGGTGAGAGAAATCACAGGCTAACTGTCCAAAGTTACTATGATTAAAGCCAAACAGTGGTTTTTTTTTCTTTTCTTTTTTTGTAAACCTTTTAAAGGTAGCCAGTTGAAGTGAGAAAACAAGAAGGCTTTTGCTGAGGCACCAGCTGAAACAGTAAATGAAATCATTTGGACCTCGGTGCTTCTAACCAGTGATTCTGCGACACTCATTTGCAGCAGACGGGCTTCAAAACCACTCGCTGTTCTGCAGACTGGACTCTGCTGGTCCTGACATTCTGACTTAGTCTAAGACTGAAAATGGTTTTACAAAGAAGGAAAGGAAGACGCAGAACACTCTTCTCACTTCCTGAAGTCCCGATGACAAAGTGTTTTCAAATATCACTGTGTACTCGGCTTCCAGCAGAAAATAACTGTGGGGCAGTTAGTTCACTGCAGAACAAGGGAAGGGCGGCACAACTGGATTTCCAGATAAAAGTCCAGCTCATCTCAAAACACTTCTTATAGACTGAAGAAAGCCCCTAAGAACTCACTGACTTTAGCTCCTGAACACATAATTTTTCCCTGTTCAGACCTGTGGTAACCAACACTGCTCATTCAGCCCCTGAGGAGGGCCAGGAGTTCTGGGCATGGAGACCTCCTGCCTGTCCCCTGATGTCTGACCACCATAGTCTGGTCCACAGCCAGGAAGTTTGCTTGTTTTTCAGGCTAACAAAGAGAAGCCTGGGTGAGACGGTACAGAAAACAGAGTCTTAGCAGCAACTGGCAGTCAGCCAACACGGAGTCACGTTTTCTGGAGAATTGAAGCCATTTTTATCCTCCTCCATAGGCCTAGGGATTTGAAACAGTGGCATCGTTCCTGGAAGAGCAGAGCAGGCCTACAGCAGCATCTTCTGTCTTCTGTGACAGTGCCATGTAGCATTGTTTAAAGTGGCTAACAGTCACTGCCTTCACCTTTATGTGACAGATTTATCTGCATCGACCAGACTTTCAACTGTGAATTATTTCTCATTGTGTCTAAAATGATCAGACTAGCTATTTTTCTGTATTTGACCTTTGTGGGGAGTCAGGCGGCCATTCCTTTACGCCTTTGGTTTCATTTTCTTTAATTCCCAGCCATTTGTAGTCCTCCAAATTGGGTCTGGTAAGCATAATGCAGATTCTCCACACCTATTCTCTAATACATTTCTTCTGCAGTCAAGTCCCACTTGGCCACAGTAAGCTTCTCTTGTTCACCCAGTCTGTCATTCAAATGGATACCCAAGAGATGCCTAGACCATCGGCACTGTCCAAGATGGAAGAATGGGCTACAGCCTGGGGCTTAGAAGCCTGTTCAATAGGCAGAATAAGACTTAAAGAAGAAGGGAAATAGAAAATTAAAAAAAGCCCTAAACAAACTAAAATAAAGGAAGGCTTTATTTGCATAGCATGCAAACAACTCTCATGACTGTCCAAGGATGGGGGCTGTAGGGTGAGGTGACTCTTTTTCAAGAGCATGTGACTTTTTTTGTATTTATGTTGTTTCTAGAGTTCCATCATTTTTACTTGAGACCCGGTTTTTAATAAAAAAAAATTCTTTGTGGGAATTTGTGAAGATCTGGTCTGAAGCTAGAACAATGATCAGGAACACTCTAGCAATTCTTTGGGATCAAATTCAGGACCCTGAATGTGCGATGCGAATCCTGTATCCCAGTCACACCCCTAGCATATGTGCTATATCCAGTGCTGGGTATCCTGCAAACTTTACAGGGAGCATTTGGACTACAGGCCCTGTGAGAGCTGTCCCTGTGAGGACTGCCCCTGTGAGGGTCTACAGAGAGAGGAGTCCTTCTATGGAACCGGGGGTCAGTTTCCAGGGTCTCAACATTGTGTGACTGGGGTCCTCATTTGAACTTTCCATCTTAAGTGGGCCCTGTGGCTCTGTGACTTGTGACCTACTTGAATGGCAGAAACTTTAGGGTGAGAGCCACCTCAGTTGTGTACTTTCAGCTGGGGTCCCTGCTCTGTTCATATTTTGGGGACATACAGAAATTACTTTTATAGTTGTTTTTTGAGGCATTTGTGAGTTAATGAGCACCATTTAAATAGACATTTTAGTTGTTTGGGTCAGGGGTTTCTCAGAATGCCTCTACTTGAATGGAGTCATGCAGGGAAAATCCCGAGTGTTTGTGAGAAAATGCCAAGAAAAGAGGACAAGCCTTGTAACCCCAGTGTCTTCAAAGCAGCAGGATTGTTCTTAGAATGTGCTTTCATGTTCCTCCCAGGTGTAGGGGATGGGAGTGAGTTTATTTCGGATTATTCATTACTATTTGTTTATGTGCCTCTGTGAAAAACAAGCTTTTGTCACCTTTGGCTTGCCTCTGTGATTGTGCACTTTACTTACGTGCTTCTTCTTAGCACGTTCCAGGACTGGGCCTGTCAACACATGCCTTCTCCCTCTGTACTTGGGAGGCGAAGGAAGCAGATCTCTGTGAGTCGCAGGCCAGCTGAGACTACACAGGGAGAGCTTGCTTATGAAACCAACCAAACGGCAACCACAACAACACAAAAGACAAAAACCAAAAGAAACAGAACAAAACAAAATCCCCTGTATATTCAGCAAACATAAAGGACGTAGTGCTGCATTTCAGGGCACTTTACCTGAGGTCCAAATACAGCAATGAGTATTGAAGCTATTGCTATGTTCTAGACAAGCTGACATTTGGTGAGTATATACTAATTTTTCAGGTAATAAATTCATTGATACCTCTTGTAATTGTTTCCATCTCATGTCTCCAGATAACTCCTTGTAAGACAGAAGCTATAGCAGCAAGTCTCTATTAGGAGGTAATGACTGGTGTGGAAGACGGACACTGGCGTAGTCTGTAAAGAATGAGACCCAGACTTTATCTCACTGAACTATCACACAGACCCTCTACGGGAAGCACTGTTATCATCACCATTATCCTTATCATCACTGTTACTGGTTTTAGGTGAGAAAACAGAGATCCAAGCACATATGGAGTTGGCCTGGAGCTAGTCTGAATGGTCTGTCCAGATGAAGGGCAGTTCTTGTTTGGGGCTTGGAACCATAGCTTTCATTGATCAATACCCTCGTGTGGTTTTTCTTGTTCCTGGATACACAACACCCCAAACAGTACCTAGAACTGACCACTGCAGAAATGTGCAACCTCTGCTGTACACTGTGCTACAGTGTGTGATTTTCCCGCCATGGCTGGCAGGAGTGAGAAGGAACTCATGCTTGTCCTGGATCAGACACTGGCTGCAATGAGAAACCCAATGAAAAGAATTTGGAGGGCTGGCTTTCATTCCTGCGAAACACGGAAGAGCAAAGCACGGTCCAGTACAAAACTACTCCTTAAAAATCTGCACCTCATACAACTAAAGCGCAGGTCAGAACAGGGCCAGGACACCCCATGTCTGCCGCTGGGAGGGGTGGATTGCTTTGCAGCCTCCCAGCATGCTGTCAAAAAGAAAAGAACCATTCTCTGTTTTCCGATTGAAAAAGTTATACACACATGATTAAAAACTCCCAAACACTCAGGTGTGGTGGAGGCAAGGGGATCAGAAATTCAGTGTCATCCTTGCCTTCATAAGGTATTTGAAGCTACCCTGGGCGATTGGAGACCCAGTTTCGGAACAAATAAATTAGGAAGCAAAAACAAAAAAGAATGCAGTGAAAACTCATTTCCACTCTACACCCTCTTTTCTCTAGAGGCAACCTTATTAACAGCTTCTTGAACATTTTTCTGAAATATTTTATGCATAAATTGTATATTCAGCCGCTGTGTGTATGCTCTTTGAAAAGCACACATGCACACCCACCTCCTGTCCTCCTGTAATAATCTTGCCTGTGAGCAAGGCACTTAGCCAAGGGGAGTGGGAGCTGGAATTCAGTAAGCTGTGTTCTCAGGTAGAGCCAGAGTCTGCCTGAAAGGCGAGCTGTTTCTTCACCATGGAAAGATGCGGTCTGTGCTTCTGAGTTCACTCTACCGGCATTCGGCCACTCTTCTCTCTCACCATCGTGCAGTATTTTACTGTCGTGAATGAATAACGTTAACTAGCTTCCTACTGGTGGGCATTTGGGCTCTTTTGCTTTTTCCCTATAGGAAAAAAAAGGAGCCAATTTCCTTGTCTGCACATTATGTGCACCTGTGCGAGCGTGACTTGGGACTGAGTTTGTCGTGATGGTTTTGAGACTCTGAGATATTTGGTTTCAGAAGAGAAACAAAACATGTTGATTTTAGAAGACTTGTGCTCCAGAGGTACTTCTTCTTTGATTTCTATAAACAATATTCCAAATTCTCATCATTTTCAGCCTTGGTAATTGCCTTCCAGCTGCTCTGGGAAGTGTTTGCTTTCTTCTCAGGGTCTCTAATCATCTTAGCAGGGACCTATCCCCACCCTCTGTCAGCAGGGTCCTAGACACCGCAGCCCTTCCCCTTGTTTTTGGGCACATTCCTAATCACAGAAGTCCAGAAGACGCAGTATCTACCGCCTGATGTTCACACAAGGGTGTGGTTCAGTGTTACACATTTGGATATCTTGGCTCTTCTGCATTATGTTTTAGTGCCTTTTCTATCTCTCTGAAACAGAGAGACAATGTAAGTCTCAAATGAAGAGATTTTTCACAGAAGAATATATATTCTCAGGGTAAGTGATTATGGTGAACTTCCTGAAATGGTTGTTTGAGCATGGAATCTAAACTTTTGTCTGTGTACTTGACGCAGCCACCCCATCCTCCCACCCTGTCTAGACCCTTCAAGGTCCCATGGTTCTGCAACAGAGACAATGTGTAAGTTTGGTGTTGACCTTCATGGGCAGTTAAGTGACTGACTATAAGAAATCTAAGTAATCACTCCTGAGAACTGGAGGCAGAGCCATTCTTCAAGAGACAGGTACAGGATGCTCATCTTAAAACAATTTCGACTTTCACATTTAAAATATGTAAAAACATACATTGGGATTTTCAAAGCCTTCATTTCTATTATAATTAGCATTGCATCTGCATGTTTTTTCATAATGCTCTTTGCTAGTCTTGGTGTTGAATACTAAATTGGTATTTACACAAGCAAAACCTCCTGGAATCCCAATCACTGTCTCCTTCTTCCACTTAGCATAAGCAACGGACCGTAGCCTAATGGCATTAGGGAACTAACATGACCCTGACTAATTCTTTTAAATATTCTTTCCTAAGGAAATGATTCCCTGAAGGCATTTTGATTGGGGTGGGGGCTTTCAACTGTACTTTCTTCCCTGTGCTAGGTTCTTCAGATGGTTTTCTACTTGTGAGGGTCCAGTTCTTCCAGGAACCCTATATCCCGGCTCTCAAATTAGTGCCTCTGGTGTCCTGACAGCAGGGATAGGAACAGGAGGCAGGAATTAACCGTGCAGTTTAGGTAAAGTACCCCAGAGAAAGAGAACCAGTTTCTTTCTTGCTAAAAGCCAGAAGGTCCTCGAGCATCTTCACAGCCTCATCCTCACCAGAGACCAGCAATTCGAAAGTATTTGGGGGGCTCTGATGCCTGAATTGGTTTCTCAGTGATCTTAGGGTTACCACTTCAGAGGGGGAACATGTTAGAGGAATAAAAAAGACCTATCAAGGAAAAGTTCCTTCTAGTCTGGCCCTGGCAGAGTCCTAACATTTTAGCTGGGCTGGTCAATTCCTTGGCCAAGGGATCACCCCTAGGAAGCTATGCTAGACAGATAGGTGGAATGACTTTTCCTCTGAGGAGATACTGCACTTGTCTTTGTGAATTCTCACCCTCTTAAGAGTCAAGATGCTCAGTGACACTGCTTTTTGTTTGTTTCTTTTATGATACTGTGGGCTGCCTCCTTTCTTTCTCTAAAGCACCCCTCTTTCTGCCATGCTATGTGTAGTCCCATGATGAACCCCCATGTTCATCATTCAAATGGCAAGGATTTTCCCTTTCTCCATTCCCCTCCTCTGGGCAGCCTTTGGGGTGTTTTCCTTTTGAATTCTAGTCAAATTGTCTTGGGCTTCTGTTTGGGTCTGTTCTTATTATTTCGTTAATGAGACTAAAACCCCAAGAAGGGTCCCCTGTTTCCCCTGCATCAGTCGCTTAGGCATTGACATAAGTAAAGTGAATGAGGGACTGTCAGAGAGACACTCCTTTCTGGTCATGCAGTCCTCACATCTCTGGTGTGACTGAGCAGCTCAGGTAGGTACACTGGGAGCGGGGGACTTCCGGATCACATCCCATAACTCGCTTTGTTTTCCTTTATTTTCTCTGCTCTAAACCACAAAGAGAAACTAGTTGCCAGGACTCACTTTTCTAGCTCTAAGCCATTTGTTTTCTGTAGACACAATCACCGTGCATGTATTGCTTGTGTTGGCAAAGGCACATTTTGTTGTTGATTGACTGATGTGATCCCTGGGAGAGTCTCATTATCACTTGTGTACAGCTGAAGAAACAAGGGCGTTAAAAAGTTAAATGAGTTACCGAAGGCCCCACAGGGCAGATGCTAGGTGGGAGAGCCAGTTCAAACCTGGCAGGCTGTACTGTTCCTAAATACTAGAAGATCAGAATTGAATCACTTGAGGAAATGTGCTCTAATGATTTCTTTCTTAATAGCATGCTGATGGACCTTGTGTACAGGAATGGTAAAGATTTTCCCAGGCTAGTTATTTGAACTTAGTTTTCCTCTGGATCCCATTAAATCATCTGACCACTTTTCTTCCTGTCTCCTTAAAGAAATAGGTTTTTAAGTTTGATGTCGCCTGTTTCTCCTACTTTTCCTGATACTTACAGGAAGTTGACCTGCATGCAGACAGGATTGCTTCTTCTATGTCTGTTTGAATGTGAGTTGATTATGAAATGTAAGTTCAAGGAAAGGATTTGCACATGTGGCCCCAAGAACTGCAAATATATCCCAAGATGTATTATAATGCCAATATAAAAACACAGCTTTGCCTCAAAAGGGATAAGAGGTAATTTATTCAATAGTAAAATGCTCTATCCCTGATATATATATATATATATATATATATATATATATATATCCCTCAAGGTTTTTTATTTTTTGTTTTTGTATATGTACAATTTTTTTTGACTTTGGTATTTTTTTGTCTTATCAGTTTTCTTCTTGTTTGTTTTGATTTTTTTGTTTATTATTTTGCTTTCTCCGTTGTTACTTTTGGGAGAGAGAATGAATGTGTTGGATGGGTAGGGAGGTGGGGGAGGATATGGGAGGAGTTGGGTGAGGGAAACAATATGATCAAAATATATTATGTAAAAAAGTTTAAATTAAAAAAGAGAAATAGTTTATCCTATAACCAAAATACGTGTGACCACATCCCGAGAACATAGATTTAGGCCACCTCATATCCCATGCTCCAACACAGCAACAGTTTGAGGTCGTTTCTTATAGAAACAAAGCAAAGAATGACATAAATCAAAGTACTTTGCAAATATATTGGTAGAAACAAAGGTTAAGTTGTTAAAGCAAAGCAGGGAAGCTCTGCAAAAGGCTCTAGACATTGTCCACAGACTCTCTTAGCTCTTGGGTTGGTAGAAGTAATGTCTGCTACGTTCATACATTTCAAAGCTTTGGTAATCTGTGCCAGGTGGTGGTGGCTCATGCCTTTAGCATAGTACTCGGGAGGCAGAGGCAGGCACATCTTTGAGTTCGAAGCCAGCCTGGTCTACAGAGTGGATTCCGGGACAGCCAGGGCTGTTACAAAGAGAAACCCTGTCTCAAAAAAAGTTTTGATGTTCTAATAAATTAATCAACTTTGTAGAAGGGTCAGTAAAAGCTGCAGGTTATTTCTGGAAATTTTTGTTTGCAAAGTTCTGTCCCAGAAGAGACACACTAATAGCACTGTAAATTTAGAAGCTAATATGTTTTGGAGACTATTCGTCAAGTTTTCTTGCCTTGAATCAGATCTGTCATTTGAAATGCTTTATGGTTGCTGTGTCGCTTCTCAATAGTAACTGTTTGGAATTGCAGGTGTAGTTCCCTGTGAGCGCTGTCTTCAGAGTTGCCATCATGTAGTCCTTTGGATCCAAATGTCCAGGAGAAAACAATCTCGAACCAGCTGGCACCCCTCTGCCAGCAGTTTTGTGGAGGCCTGGGCTGTGATAAGGCACTCCCCTTTGATTTTCTGTTAAGGAGCATCACAAGAAGTATTAGGAACAAGTTCTGGTGTGCAAAGCCTTTCTGGGTGGGCAGTTCATTGTGGGACCCCTGCTAAGATGGTCATTAAGACATGTCAGCTGTACAGAGACTTTTTATTATGTTTTTGTTTGTTTGTTTTCTAAAAAGAGAGAGAGAAAGAAAGGCCACTGAGTTGGGTGGGTAGGGAGGTGGGGGAGATCTGGAAGGAGTTGGGGAAGGGGACACATGATCAGAATATATTTTGTGAAAAGCAGTTTAAAAAAATAGAAGAGATGTCAGTAAGGAAGGGGAAACCACCTCTACTTTTTGTAGAATCAATATTTAAAAAAAAACCTCTATGGCAAAAACAACAAAAAACCAACCAAACAAACAAAAAAATCCCCACAAACAACAGTGAAGAGAAAACTTGGTCAAGCAGTCTGGGCTTGAACCAACTGCTGCTTTGGAAAGGTCAGTCCCTGGAATCTGTCCCCACCCCCAGGCTCTCATGCCTCAACATGGTTCCCTTGTCCACAGCAGGTTTGCTGCTGGATCTCTGTTTGATCTACTGCTGCTAACCAATACCTGTGGTTAATTTTGATTGTCCCGCTGGTTGAGGTACTTCCACTCAGCTGTGGCTGTCTCAAGCTTGTAAGAAGTCTGGAAAACAAAACAAAACAAAACAACATTTGGTTGTTTTCATTGTGCATTCAGAGATCTGAGACTTTTTAGATGAACAACCCTGAAACAACAAAGTTTTGTGGGATGAGTAAATGTGGCAATTTAGATGTTTATGACAACTGTAAATCTACTCTGTACGGTGCATTGAAAACAGTTTTAGATTTTCCCATAGGTCCCAAATACTTGGAAATGACTGATTTTGGATGATTAAACGTAACTTCTCCAACCTATTTATTTAGTGAGTGACATCTGAAATCATGTTTTTCAAGTTTAAAGAAACAAATTTACATTTTGAAGTAATTTGTCATTAACTAAGATAATAATCTACTTGAGTGTCATCTTTTATTCCTTTTTCTACAGATCAAATTGGAAGTTTCTAGTCAGAAGTTTATGCATCATTTTTTTCTTAGAGGCAGAAGTTAGCCTGCATTCCGAGAATTTTCCAGTGACTATGGATCAGGGAATGGCGTGGTCCCTTGAAGGTCATTCTTCACCTTTAACATGTATCAGAGGCTCTTGGGAATCTTACCATAAAATTCAATTTTTAAATCTTACCTCAAGAGAGTCTGACTCAGTGGCTTTGAAAATATACGTTTCTGTTTACATTTTTATAATCTACATTTTATTTCAATAGCTGGGATTTGTGTTTTAGAACCACGTGTGACATACTCAGGGAGGACCGACCTGTTCCTGTCATGCTGTAGAGTTCCTGAGGTTGGGAAGGGTCTGGTCATTGTAAACCACCTACTGTTATAAGTAAGAGAAAAGATGTCCCTCAAAGTCTGAAGTTCTAATCTATACGCTTTGACCTGAGTTCTCCAGAAACAAAGCCTCTGATGGGTACTTGATGTAAACTGAGTTTTCTGGTGTAGTCTCAAGAAGAACAGAGGAAGGGTATAGGACCAGGGTAGGATAAGGAGCTGAACAAGTGCGTGGTTTCGGGTGAAGGCCAGCGTTGGTTCATCCCACCTGGGCACATATGTTATACTGTATGGTCTTAGCCTAAATAAAGGAGATCAGTTTTTTTTTGTAGTTCACATCAGTGTGTCCTTGATTTTGAGCTGCACTGGGGTGGATGTGCGTCATAGCATCCTATTAATGAGGTGACTCTGTTGTCACATGAGGCATTTCTCATGGAAGAATTCCTCTAGAGCCACTGATAACCCATTCCTCAGTTGAGTGACAGGTGTATTGGCCAAGCAAAGAGAAAGAAGGAGGAGGTCCATTAGCCTCTAGTATGCTTTGACAACACAGTCACGATGTTGTATGAAGTTCCATATATTCTGAAAAAGTTAGAAGGACAGGAACATCCATGATAGGCAGTTCTTCCATGAGCAAATAGAGTCTTCTTACAGATGACTCCAATTCGTGGTACCTGTGGCCACTCTTGCTGCAACATTTTATGTAAAAATCTTGCTGCCTTTGTAATTACAAGGGAGAATATGGGAAATATAGGCACTTGCCTTTTACTAGAATTTGTCATCCTACTGCAAAGCGTATAAAATATGACAGTCTCCTATGGTAATTCTGATTAAGAAGGGGAACATGATTTCAAGTATTGAATTATGGATGCCTAGGCTGCGGTAAAATCATAATCATTTGTAGATGATTCTGTTTCATGCTTCTTGTAATGATATTGTTTATTGGGCGGAGGCTCCCTTGCTTGGAACTTTCAATGAGAAATGTGCAGTTCTGGAAATGACCAAACATGTTGTCATTGGTTACTTGGCTACATTAAATAAAACAGCTTCCTCTAAACTGCATTTCTTCAGAACATGAGTGTGTTTGTATTGTATTTTGCTTAACACAAATTATATGCTGACACCCCCAGCCTACAATTCCAACACCAGAGAGTCTGGGAAACAGGGAGGATCATAAGAGAGAGATGCATGGTACCCCAGAGAAGGATCTCCTGAGCAGATTGGGAGCATGGGGGAGGGGAGAGGGAGCTGGGAGAAAGACAGGGGGAGAAGAGGAGGGAGAGGAAGATATGAGGGAGCAGGAAGATTGAGTCAGGGGAAGAATAGAGAACAGGATGAGAGATACCATAATAGAGGGAGCCATTATAGGGTTAAAGAGAAATCTGGCACTAGGGAAATGTCCAGAGATCCACAAGGATGACACCAACTGGCAATCTAAGCAATAGTGGAGAGGCTACCTTAAATGCCCTTCCCTGATAATGAGATTGACTATTATCTCATATGCTATTCTAGAACCTTTATCCAGTGACGGAAGGAAACAGAGACTGACACCCACAGCTAAACACTGAACTGAACTCCTGGAACCCAGTTGCAGAGAGGGAGGAGTGATGAGCAAAGGGGTCAAGACCGGGGTGGTGAAACCCACAAAAACAAGGGGGAGCTCATGGACCCCAGACTGATGACTGAGAGGCCAGCATGGGACTAAATTTGGGTGTCAGTGAGGAGGCCTCAGCAATTTATGGGGTCTCAGGTAGTAGATCAGTATTTATCTCTGGCATACATGTAAAGGCAGGCTTTTTCCTTGAGAGAGAAGCCTTCCCGCCAGCCTGGTTCTAGAGCTGCATCAGTCCCAAATAAACACACAGGAGGCTATATTAATTATGAAGCTGTTGGCCTTGCTTGTTTCTTACTGGCTAGCTCTGACTTAAGTAATTACCTCATAATTGTTAATCTAAGTATTTCTCTTACCGGAGAATAGTTCTGGGCTTCCTACCCCATGGCGGTTACATCTGACTCCTTGTGTTTCTCCTTCTCAGAGTCCTCCTGGACTCTTAGTCCCACCTATCTAGATTCCTATTGCCTCAACAGTGCTTTATTGACATAAGACTTCCCCAGCATCTCCTCTTTTCTGTTTAAACAAAAGAAGATCTTAACTTTAACATAGTCAAATTATATACAACAGAACAGCTATCAAGCAAGAACACAGTTACAACATTTTGTCTATCAACATTTAACAAGATTTAAAGAAAATATCATCTATCTCATTCTTGTGAGTCCAAAGTCCTGTATGTAGTTTATCTCTTATCATAACTAAGGAAAACTATAATTATAACTATCTGTCTTCAACTCTATCAAAGACCTCAGAAGGAAAATATATAAACACTAGGATTGACAGAGACATCTTACTGCCTGGACAGTCACCTGAAGTTCCTCTGTAACATTGGGGAATCCATCTTCAGCCCATAGGCCACAATGTGTCTGGAACACTTCTCAGCAAGGCAGGAAATTTCAAACTGTCCATCTGCATTGGCAGTCTGTCAGTCATTTTTCTGTGTCCTGCAGAAAGTCTTGGAGACTCTTCCATGAAGCAGGAACCCTGTAAGACTGAGTTCAGCAGTCACTTTCCTGGGGGTCCTGCATGTTCAGTTTATACAGCAACAGTCAAACAGTCTAGGCAAGAGCAGTTTCTTGCCCAAATGGCTAATCTTGCCATGTTTAAAGCAAACTCCATAACAAGTTTCTTCGATGCCCATCTTCCTCTCAGATGTAATTGGTGCTGCCAGGAGCAGACATTTCTCATTGTCAAGAAAAACCCAAAACCATTTTAAATGCCATTTTCTGAAGGTCTTTGAAAGGTTTGAAGACTGTTTATCTATCTCAAATATATTTCTGTATATCTAGAAAACCTAACTTACCTAACTATAAATTCTATTATAAGTAACTATCTATAGTCTGTATTCAATTATGCATTACATTTTAAAAGATCAGTATAAGCACAATACTTAATCAAGAGGAGAAATATACGCATCACAAAATTGACCTTGAATTTGTATCAATAAATGAAAAACAATACCCATACCATAATTCCCCTTTTTACCATTAAAAAGAGATTGGTTGTGATCATTAACCAATTATAAACAATCCCATTTAAATGAAAACCAAGGTTTATAAACAAGATGGGAATTAGGACATCGCTCATTCCAAACTGCTTCGTGCTGGAAGGGGGCGCTGTTCATACCATGGGGATCATGACAAAACTCAGAAACCTGTATAAGTCCTTATTTTCGTGGTCTGTAAAGCTCCATCATCTTAGCTGTTTTAGTTGTTGGAACACCTGGTCCACTGCTTCTGGGGGTCTTGGTTCGTCAAACCACAGAAGCCTGGAAGGAATCCTCAGCTTTTCATTTTCTGTAGAAACATAAGCAAAAGCTCCTTTTCCAAGTAACACATCCTTATACTTAAATTTTGAAGTCAAGGCCCATTCCACATGGAGAGATGCTCTCTCAGCCTGGACACATGGAGGAGAGCCTAAGTCCTGCCCTGATAATATCACAGACTTGATATCCCTTATGAAGGGCTTCACCCTCCCTGGGGAGAGGAGTGGGGACTGGAGGGGTGGGGGGTTGATGGTGGGGAGGATGGGGAGGGAGAGGGAGCTGGGATTGACATGTGAATCAAGCTTGTTTATAATTTAAATAAAAACACAACACTTAAGAAAAAATTATATGCTGACACCCTCTTGGAGAATCACAAAGGCTCAAAATATTCTGCAAGTAAGAAAACTGCTAACTTTTGTTTTAAATGGTTTCCCAGAGTCCATTTGCTCATGGAAGAACTGCCTGTCATGGATGTTCCATAGAGCACAGTTGAGGAATATGGAAATGAGGCCTTGTTCCTCACAGTATAGTAGCCATGCACCAGTTAGAAGCTCTGCAAGCGCTGATAAGCTTTGGAAAACCAACTCCAACATCTTCCTACCAGTGCCAGGCAACCACAAGGCAGCAGAGGGAACCAGAGCAGCATCTGGGGATAATGGGAGATTTTTGCATGTTTTTTTTCTATACTGAAGGGGCCATAACAGCAGTAATATAGTTAATGAAGGCTTGCAGTATATATATCAGGCCACATAAAACATTTTATTCACAGTAACCTATAATGTCTTAATGGGTGAGAAGTGTTGAAACCGTCTAGTTCCTAGCTTCAAATGTTTATTAAATGTCTGGGTTTTTTATTTTTATTTTTATTTTTTGGAGTGACTTTTCCAAGGGGAATCATGCAATATTAAAAAGACAGAATATTAAAAAACCAGCCAAGAAACACTACTACTGCTCTGGTGATGATAACTGTGGTCCAGTGCCTCTGAATTCACATGGATCCCCATTTTCTCAGTGCAAGATACCCTCTCAGCATCATTTTATTAAAAATGTTTGAATGGCCGTGGGTATGTGGCATTTACTTCTTTGCGAGAAAGACCTTCTGTGAGCTGCGGTTTGAGGAAGTTAGAATTATAGCAATGAATGGATATTTATCTGGGAGAAAAACAACAAACATTTACATTTTGTACAGCACTGTGGAGTTTGACAGGAAGCTCCCCCCCCAGCTGTTATCTTTGCACTTGAAGAAATCCCAATAATGTTAGTATTGTAAGTGGAGGGCCCAAGGATCTGTGGAAGACTGTTCAGTGCAGCCTTGCAAAGCCAGAAGCTTCACCATTGCCATTGTCATTTCTCTCTCTCTCTCTCTCTCTCTCTCTCTCTCTCTCTCTCTCTCTCTCTCTCTCTCTCTCTCTCTCTCTGGTGTGTGTGTGTGTATGCATGAAGGCTAGAAGCTGACAACATTTTTTACTCTTCACCTTAGGTTTTGAGACTGGATCTCTGCTGATGTGGAGCTCACTGATTGGCTAGACAAGCTGTCCAGCAAGGTCCAGGATCCTCTTGACTCTGTCTCCTCAGTGCTGGAATAGAGGTATGTGCCAGCATATCCCCAGCTCTTTATGTAGGTGATGAGCATCCCAATTTATATTTTCATTCATTCTCCTCACTGAGCCATCTCCCTGCTTCTTTGCCTTGTTCTTGATCATAAGTGGCAAACTTTCATGCACTCCTTTCTTGGTACTGTAAGAAAATTCAAGAAGGAAACCATAAGAGATTTCCTCCCCTGATCCTAATCCCTTCTTGATTATTTATGCTCAGCTAGCTCAGTCAGAATTCAGTTATAGGCTTTCTAACTACTAATCCATTATTAAGGAATAGTCATTCTTGATCCACAGGAAGGTGGCGAGACTTTCATATGTGTATGTGTATGTGTGTGGGTGTGTTGTGTGGGTTTGTTATGTGGGTGCGGGTGCTACTGTGGGGTGAAGAAGTTAGAGGTCATATTTGATCCCTTGTGGTAGAATATGGATTTTTTTCTTTTAGGAAAGCAAAGAAATCTAAGTGCTGGAGTGTTCTGGATAGGGAAAAGATTATGATACCACAAGCACTGGTGAGGGACAGTCACAGTAACCCAGCAGACTGATGGGGAAGGGGTGAGAGACAGATGTGCTTGCAGGTGTTGAGAAGATACCCTCTTTGGCTCACACGCCTGAGGCGTGATTGGTCTAGGTGGAAAGGCATGTCTTAGATTTGGTACAGGTGGTGCCATACCCACCTTGCTTATGATTACATTGCTCCATTTGAAGTGTTTTCCTGCTCTTACCTAGTCTGCTTCTCTAGAGGGCTCTAGTTCAGGTGTACTCTGATGCTGTAATGATGAGTGAATAGGGGGATAGACTTGGCTTGACAGAGCAGGATGGAAAAGAGTCAAAGAGACAGAAGTCAATTTAGAGCATGCTAAGTTTGAAGATATATAGAAAGCAGCTTGGAATATCAGTCTGAATTATAGAGAAGCTGAACAGAATCTGAGTGATAGATGTGTAAGTAGAGTGTAAAGATTTGAGCATAGGCATTAGTACCCACAGAGACTGTGAGGCTAGGCTGAGTCAGTGTACATCTCTTAGATGGTTAGAAGTTTACAGACTCTTGTCATGAACAATTCAGTCTAATTTCATATCCAATGTCTTCTTTTATAGTCTGAGAGGAACACAATTTCATCTGTTCGACTTTACTTCCTGTGGGCAGTGAGATGACCTTATGTTTTGTATGTGTGGGTTACTGTGGAGGCTGCACACTCTGGCCATTTCCCTTCTCAGCCTTGCCATGAGAGGCTGCCTGTGACTTTGTCTAGTGGAAGCTCCGCCCATGAGAGGCTGCCTGTGGCTCTGTCTAGTGGAAGCTCCACCCATTTCCTTTTTGTTTGTTTGTTTGTTTATCAACTCTAAAGACCATAAAGAAATGTGAGACCATTTCACATCTCTTCCCTTTCCTCTTCTAGCTCGGGCTTTCTAATCTGAAAAGAATTGGGAGGCATGAAGGATAGTCCCTGCTCTGTTGCTTCTCATATTGTGCTCCATTACTTCCCCAAAGCACCCGGAAGGGCTTAACCATGCTTTTCAGGTTGAGTGGCAGGTCATGTGACCTTACCAGGTATTTCTAGTTTGGGACACTGATCCATGTCTTCATGAGGTCCTGGAGCAACAAGGCCACTACTAACTTGAATGAAGGGAAGAAAAACATAAAAGGAGAAAAACAATCTCTCAAAATACAATCTAACTAGAGTTAAAGTAAGAAGAGAACGTAAGCAGGCCTGTGGCTTTCCGAGTGTGGAGTCAAGAACAAATGGAAAGATGGTTCCCAGGAGGCCAGAGTGACCCTAGAGGAGACACATGTGGCATTCAGAAGCTCCCTTGACAGCAGAGCAGCCACAAGATGGCAGGTTGCACATTTGGGAGGACAGCAGGTGTGTTCAGTGTCACCGCTTGTCAACCATGCTTATGGTACTCTGTGGTGAGGAGGAAGCCTCCCCCCCAAGCCAGGGTCATGTAGCGTCATTTCTGCTTTGTGCAAGGTCTTGTGTGGCTTCCAGTGTTGTCCTGAGCAGGTTACCCAGTCTGATCCTCTGACTGCCAACCCATCTGGGGGTTCAGGATCCCTGGGCAGAGCAACACAATTTGTATTCATAAGTCTTCAGTTCCTAGCACAATATCTGACACTTAGCAGATTCTAATTTAAATTTAACAAATGACTGTAAGTCAAGCTTTCTAAAAGAATTGTCACGTTGACCAGAAATAGGACTGAAATTATGTAAAATCTCAGGAAGCATTTCTCTCCTGCTCTGTTGGACAGAGACAAGAGTGTTTTTCTTCTTGGTGACTCTCTTTCCTTGTTTTTGGTGCTAAGAGTGGCAAAGTAAGAAAATGGTATTTGGACATTTGTACCTTTACCAAATATCCACATCGGGTTCTTAACACATCGTTGATACATTTTAACTCATGGTTGCGATGCAGAAGCAAATCAATTTATCACAGATACACACATTCTCTGCTAAAGGCGCTTCACTCTAGAAGGGATGGCAAGCAAAGAGAACGTGTATAAGCAGTGTTTGTATTTGAACGCTTACAGTCTAGCAATTATTAGGGGAAAAATAAAGAATACATGTTTAAAACAAAAGACTGGGGACACAGGCTTCTACTTACCTAACACCATGGACCACACAGAATTCACAACACATTCTGTTTCAAAGATGTTTCCATGAACCCTGCAAAGTAAAAAACCTTAGTTGAAAAAAGAAAGAAGAGAAAAGAAAAAAAAACATTCAAAACACAAAAATAATCGCATTTAGGTTGAGGCCAACGACAGGTTGATAGTTTACTTCCCAGTAAGAATAAAGGTTTAGGGAGGCGAGGGAGGATTTTTTGAAGCATCAGTATTCACTGTTTCCATTTTGAAGAAGTCTATGATTTTTGCCAAGGAATTACACACAGCAGACTGAGTCTGATTTTAGCTTCTAAATCAAAGTTGGAGAGCTACGCAGTTGGGAAGCATCTCAGCTGTGTTTGAAATTGCAAAGGGGCCCTGGGGTGAAAGGTGGTCTGTAAATCTAAATAAATATTCTTGTCATTTCATTACTCTGCTGAGTTACATTGTCAGGAACACAGTCCTGGAACAAGAGTGGGGATGTAAGGGAAATGCATGGCAACCTAAAGATTAAATTTCACAGCTGTAAACACCCAAAAGAACTTCTGGCAGAGAACTGTCAGCTGTAAATTTACAGCCTACACAGGCAGCCAAGCTTTGTTGGAAGAAAAAAAAAGCTCTTGAAAAATATGTTTTTCTAAAGTTTGATTTCGAAGAGAAATCAGATTTATGTATTTTTAGTAAGCATGGGGGTAGAGAAGGGGTTGAAGTGGAAAGAATATCAGAAGCACTCCCGAGGACCTGGGGCTTTTTCTTTGCTTTGTTTCCCTTCTCTAACACGTCCATTTCTGCTTCTTTGTATAATTAACCATCTGGGTTGGAATGGCTGGCAAAATCGTATTTACTGAGTGCTAACTGGGTACTTGGGCTAGTGTTGGTCTTTGGGGGACCATAGAACAGACAAATGTTGAAGATTCGGTCCTTGCCATTTTGTAATGTCTAGGCAAGGGGAAAAGGCCAACAAAAAGAGAAACGGGATTGTCCTTAAAAGGAACCGTCATTAGAGGTTAGAACAAGTGGTTCTGTGTGGGTTGCAGCCAGCAGCATGGAGAGTTCCAGAGGCTGCTCATGGCATCAGACACAAAGGAGGGGCGTTCTCAGACAGCTTGAGTGTTGCAGCCTTGGAGGTCTAAGGTTCTGTCACTGAATCAAACTGAATGAGTATGGCTTCCACTTGGCTCGCTGCCTGCTCAGGGGACTGTAAGGTCCCCATGCACCTAGCTTGATCATGAGCAGGATAACTCATCTTTTTGGAGAGGAGGGAGAGAACACCAGGAATACTTGTTTGTTTTTAATTTATTTATTCTCTTTACGCACCCCCCCTATTATCCTCTCTTACCCCTTCTCCTGCCAAACTCTTTTTAAATCCCAACCCCCCCTTCACATCTTTTCTTCTCTGCTACATTTGATTAGTGGTTCCTGCATGCACACAGGAAGGGCACTTCTCAGTGTCTACACTGCTGTGTTCTGCGGGGCCCCAAGCCTTTATCTAAGGGGGGGGGCTGTGGGGTAATGAAGAGGAGAGCCACACAGATAGATATGGAACAGCTGGGATTGCGTGGTCGAGGCTTTCTGATGGAGAAGTGTCAGCACTCCAGAAGCTCAGTTTGTTTATTATATACAGCTGAGCAGGGTTACTACATACAGATCAATGGGAAGTCAGAGTTACCATGGGGAGGAAGCTGCAGCAGACACGTCTGCATACACAGTCAACATTCACAGTTGGATAGAGGAAGGTTTGCCATCCCTTTGAGCCTCATCTGAGGGAGGCTTTTCCACTTGACATGCCCATGTCAACAGCACACAGCCAATCAAGACTCCATTCCCTCCAGACTTCCTCGGCTAAGCAACACGCGCCACTGGAAATATGACTCTCCCAGTAACCTACAGAGGATCAGGTAAAGGCCAAGCCCTGTGAGCTCCTGTCCCATCCATAATGGAACGCTGATGGGCCCAGTCTTGCGCAGGTAGGTAGCAATTGCTACTGTGATTTCATGGATATAGCAGTATGTCAAGGCCAGAAGATCACAGTTTTTAGTGCTCTTTCCCATCCTCTGGTTCTTACATTGTTTCTGCAATGTTCTTTGAACCTTGGGGTAATACAGATGTCCCATTTAGGACTGAGCACTCAAAAGTCATTTATTCTAATCACTTTAACCATCTATGAGTCAGTCGCCCACCACAAAAAACCAGCTTCTTTGACCAAGGCTGAGAATATTGTCTATGGGTAAAATATGAATATTTTCAAAGCAGTTTGACATGGCAATCATTTAGCAATGTAATAGTAATAGATTCCCCTCCAGTGCCTGTGACTTCTCCTAGCCATGAGATCATGACCGGGTTTATTGTATTAGACATAAGATCCTCCTGTGAAGTAAGCCTTACGTTCAATGAGAAAGTGGTTGGTTACTTCCATAACTATCATGCCATTATTGCTCATGGGTAAATCTTAACTTGCAGGTTGCTCTTTTATAGCTCAGGGTCCATATCTGAGTAAGACTGTTGATGGCTTTTCTCCCCCAATAGCCTCTTCAAGCCCTGTGAAAGCTAATGATGGTGTTCCAGATTGAATTCTCTATGTCCTTCAATTAAAGTAATACTTTCATTTTTGAAAATCATTTAAAAATAACATTCAAATTAAGATAAAATATATACATCAAGGCTTAAGAGGAAAACTATTTTCATCTACTTTATCAGTCTCAACTCTAAACCCCAACTCTGAGGCAACCACTGTTAAATCTAGCTGCTGCTTCTGGCATCTATAGTCAGAATTTTAATTAATGTGTCCACCACGCAGGTTTGATTTGTTGGATTAAACATCATCTCTTCTTGTCACAGTAAATGAAGGGCTTTGCATTGCATTAATACCCTTACTTCATAGGCACAACGTCTAAACAGTAATGTCTACTTTTTCAATCCAGTTATTAATGCTTATTGTTGCTTATTATGTTACTTATTATTATTACTTATTATGTTACTGTGGACACATTGTTTAGTGCACAATAGTACTCTATATCATGCTGATGTTGTACAACTATCTTGGAGTTGATATTTGCTTCTTCTCTAAGTGTCATTTTCTCTAATGTTTCAAGGTCTTTGGTACCCATATGTGCCAGAACTTTCCACATTCCTGAACAAGTCAAACCCATCATCACAATGTTCTTTTCACAATGTTCTTCCTGGAGCCTGTTCTGCAGCTAGTCTGTCTGGATCACTCTGCTTCAGAATTCTCCTTGTTCCTTTGGTTCTAACCTGCTGGTTTGCACGCTTGTTGATTTATATCCCTGTGCTGATGCCTTATTTTGTGTGTGTTGGAGCTTTCTAGCAGCCTCCTATTAAATGGTTTGAAGAAAATACAATTTTTAAGATTTGGATGTCTGAAAATGTTTTTTTGTTTACACGCACATTTCTTTGATAGTTGGGGTACAAGATTTTATTTTGAACATGTTTTCCCTCTTAGCTTTGTAGTAATCACTGTGTTTTCTTTTACTTTATGTACATGTGGAGAAGACTAGTATCATTTTCATTCACAAATCTATGTGAGTGGTTTATTATTCCTTCTTCTTTGGAAGCTTAATTTTGTTTCTCTTTATCTACAATGTTTTCAGAAAACATTGAAAGGTGTGAAGCTTTTCCCAGTCATTGTGGAGACTATGTCATCACTCCTATTGCAAAAGACAAGTTATTAAGAGAAAAGCACAGTAGGTTAGGTTTGATGAAGAATGGCCAGCAATGCAGAAACATAACTGAACAGAACAGAGTCGATAGGTGAAGCACCCAGTAAGGTCTGTCTGTCTGGCGAATCTTGGCTCCTCTGGGCAGCGTTCTTTCTTTCCTCTAGGTCAGGCCACACCCCTTTCTGAATGCTAGTCTTCAAGAAACAAGAGATAAAGGCGAGAGTGGCATTTCTGGCTCTTATAGTTTACTTTTAGGGAGTCAGAGAACAGCTTCTCTGACCTGCCTCTGGAAGAGGGTTTAGGTTTCTTTGACTCATTGCAGGAAACGATGGGCAGTCAGGGCCAGTTAGAGACAGCTGGTTTCTGAACTAGCCTGGACGTTGAGGTGACAGATGCTGAGTCCCAGAAGTACTGGCCTTGTCATTTATTATGATTGACTACATCAATCTAGAGACCCATGTTCTTTAGTTTGGGGAATTAGAGTCTTTTTATTTTGTTATTTGTGTGTCTGTGTATGTGTGGGGAAGCACATGTGAACCACTGCATGTGGAGGTCAGATTGGGTCTCTTCCGTGGATCTCAGAGACTGCACACTAGTCATCCAGCTTGTGTGGCAAGCACTTTCTCTCCACTGAGCTCAGATCTAGGGAAATCTTGTTATGAGAAAATGGTATCATTTATAATCGTCTCCCTGCTGTGTTTGTCCAGCCTCTGTTAGTCAACATGAGCCCCGATCCTCTGGCTTTCCTGCCTTGCTGTGTGTTTGTCCATCTCTTCATACATTTGGCTCCTCTGATTTCTTCTCTTTATTTCCCAATGTGTATATTATTGCAGCAGCAGCAGCAAAAAAGAAAAAAAAGGGGGGGGATTTTGCATAGATCTCTGAGTTATGACTCCGTTTCTGTGTCTGTGCTTGCTCTCGTGGCTTTCATATTGGAATCATCCCTCAAGTGTCTGTCACCCTCGGCTGTCTGCTTAGATTCATAAGGAGACATTAAAAGGAGATTGAAATCTCTGAGTGTGGTGGGGGAGGGCTGGGGACTCATGGGATGAGTTCACTGCCCAGCCTGCCAGTACTGAAGGCATTTCTGTTTTATTTGATTCTGTTAATGCTGGTGGGTGTTTTTTATTCTTTGATGTTCATTTGTTTGTTTTTTTATTTTAGCTACTGAGAATGAGCCTTGCAATTGTCTGCCTGGGGACTGGGACTAAAGTCTGGTTGTTCAGTTGTTGATTTTTTTTTTTTGGTATTTTAAACGGGAGTTAAAAGTATCTAGAGTCCAATTCTTCCAGCTGTAGATTGTCATTTAATATGCTTATTTCTACTTCCTGTCCTGTCCCAACATCAAGTGTAGTGACACTGAGACTTGAGACCCAGATAAGAGTTCTTTGACCTCTATGTGGAGTGTGGAAGCAGTTTAGGGAAAGGCTGACATTTGTGTGGTGGATTCTTATCAGGCTGGGTCTGGATTTGGACCTCACCTGTGTTTGTCCTGAGATGCCCTCCCATCCTTTGACAACTCCATGTTATAGATTTATGGGAATATGTGTTTAAGGAAGCCTTATTTCTCTTCATTGTTATTCTTTCAGTAGCCTGGCTATTCCCTCTTCCTTGCTGAGTCAGAACCACGCTTCCATCTCTTCTCTGTTGATAATTCCTCAACTGGTCATTTGTTCTTGTGGGCTGATTCTGGCCCTCAGTTGTCACTTGATGGGGTTTAAGCTACAGGTCTGCTGCTCTTCGAAGTTCTCATCAGCCTGACTATTCAAAATATTCAAGTTTCTGTTCACGCCCAAACTAGCTGTGGGCCTCGAGCAAAGCCCTGAAATGCTTCGAGGTTCAGCTTCTCACCTGGAAAATAAAGAACAAAAGACACCCTGCAACACACATACACATGAAGCCTGTAAACCGCAAAGCACTTGCTTGTCAATCTCTTGATCGTACATCTGAACTGAGAGTGGGCATGTGAGAACGATGCCGAGAAAGCAAAAAAAAAAAAAAAAAGGGATAAGAATTGAATGTGTGATGAGTAAAACCATGAAAGATTCTCTTTTACAAATGAAAAAGAGCCACCTCCCCTCCCAACCCAAATGCTGAGTGCATGGTGTAAGATGAGGGCTTTGTTATCAGCTGTCCACCTGTCTGGATCACATTCCTTCCCTCCCAGCATGGCTCTCCTTGGCTTTTGGTTTTGTCCCTGCTGTCATCCCCGGGGTACCTTAATCGAACAAGAGGCTGTGTGTAGTGTTCTTTGGCCTCAGTTTGAGACCACTCTTAAAATTCTTCTATTTAATTGCAAAATTTGTGTTGTGGCAATATACATCCACAGTCTCCTACATTGTCTGTTAGGCCACATTACTTGCATAAATCTAGGACAACAGTAGGGAGAAGTAAAAAAATGAAATGCTAAACACAGTTATCATTTTGAGGCGTGAATTGCAACTTGCTAGAATCCATGGCATTGCAAAGCTGTGCTCTCACAATTGAACGCTGTGGTGGTGACACGCACAGTATGAGCAAGAGCCTTGTAAGACCATAACGCTTCAGACAGATGCAGCAAGCTGCGACAATCACTGCCCATCTGTCCATGCCTCGATTTGCTCATCTGTAGATTGAGTCACCAAGAGATTCAGTTTACATTACAGCAGGAAAAACTTGCCATGGCCCATCTCTTCCACATAGCAACAATTAGACAGCCAATCATCTGAAAAAGCCTTTGAAATGGGCAACCAATGGCATGATATGTTTGAGGAGAGATCCCAAATGCTACTCCAGCCTTGCTGATCTGAGCTAACTGTCTGCCCAGTGCCTGAAAATCCTGCCTTGGAAATCAGCTTTCACTGGAGAGTATTCACTGGAAAAAAATGTAAATTTTGCCTAGAATGTTAACAGCCTTGAACTCTACTATCAATATGTCATTGCAAATTAGTTCAGCTGAAGAGACTTGAACCCTGGGAACAAGGTCAGATTGGAGCTCAACTTTATCCATTTTGTGGAGCAATCCCTAAATACAATCCTATTTTTGCTTCTCGCTGATAAAAGCAATGAGATTTTAAAATCTAAGACGTAATGGGGCTCAGTTATTGGTGATGTAACACTGTCAAAGTGGGTCATTTCCTGATGAAAAGAGTCATGTGTTCTGCATTTTTAAATAAAAATACAGCTTTACACTTTTGATATTTTAACATAGGAAATTGGGGATTTTACAAGAAAAGATAATCATATAAAGAATTCTGGAGCTTTAATATTTTAGGAAAAATTAAAATATTTCTTTAAAAAATTATTTACCTATTCTGGTGTGTGGGTGTATATGTGTGTGTGTGTGTGTGTGTGTGTGTGTGTGCGTGTGTGTGTGTATTTGTGATCAGAGGGCTTCCCATGTGGATCTTGGGTATCAAACTCACTCAGGTCATTAGGCTTGGAAATGAGCACCTTTACGTAATGGGCAATCTCATTGGCCTCTAAAATAGTCTTAAAATAAGACCTAGCAATATTCTTTTGTGTCTTTGTAACTCCAAATGTTTTTATGTCCTGATATCATTAAAATAACACTATTAGTAAATGTTTCCAGTCTCTTCCTGTGTCAGAAATGTTTAAGTGACTCTTATTACTTATTTGACTCATTGAATAAAATACTGTTTAATTATTCATGTTTTTTAAAAGCAAGAGGGTTGCTCAAAAATCCAAATAATGTACTATACCAAGCAAATTAAAGAACAGAAATCATATGAACACATCAAGCTATTCCAAAAAATCATTCAACATAATTCAGCACTCATTTACAATATAAACAAAGCTAAAAAACTAAGCAAAGCTAAAATCAAGCAAGCAAGCAAAATCTCGAGGAAATAAGGACTAGTGCAAAACTTCTTCAACTGAATAGAACTCATGCAGTGTAAGATGATGTTTCTTGGAAGTCTGCTTTGTCAGGAGAACACTGTGTAGCACAGTAAGGCAAGATACATATACTCAACGTATCTTTTCTGAAAAGATCTTTTGAAGTTTTAATAATGTGCATCCATGTGTGGGTATACGCATGTCAGTGCAGGCTCCACTGAAGGCCAGAGGCATTGGCTCTGCTGGAGCTGGAGTTATAGGTGGCTGTGAGCTGCTTGAAGTGGATGTGGGGTACTGAGAACTGGACTTGAATTCTCTGGGTAGGATTGCATGTGCTTAGCTGCTGACTCATCTCTGTACCACAGCACTGCACATTATTGATGAGGAGACCCTGAAAATGGAAGAGCAGAGAGGTTACATGGTGGTTGTGATTGGTACAAGTTACTTGCAGCCTTCTAAACATAGTACTGTTCTGGTCTTGAGGTTGTTCCTTGTCTGTAGACATACCTATACCCACATATAAACAACTACACCCATAAGCCCATGACTTAGGCCTATCCAAAATTTCTTTTTAGGGCTCTTTTGATCCAAGGGTGCTACCTGTATTATTAGTGTTTATAAGCGCCAACTCAAAGATAGTAGAGCTTACACATTTAACCTGGAACATGGCTGCCAGCAGAGATGGCCTAATGGTTCTCAGTTACATGTCTGGTATGGTTAATTCCTTCCTTTTGTGGTTTCTGTCACAGAAATGTTAAATGTTTTCTTGGATTTTGTTGGATACCTTTTTGTTGTTTTTCTTCTCTTCTTTCAGATTTTTTGTTTGAGATTTCTCTTTTTTTATTTTATTATTTTAATTTTAAGTAGCTTGCTTCACATGTCAATCCCAGTTCCCTCTCCCTCCCCTCCTCCAACCTCCCCCCCACAGTCCCCCCAGCTTCCTAACCTATCACCACTTCCTTCCACATAGGGGATATCTAGAGTCTGTCATGTCACTCAGGACAGGGTCCAGGCACTCCCCCTAAGAGTCCAGGCTTAGAGAGCATCCCTCTTTGTGTTATGGACACACGAAGTCCATTTGTATGCCAGGGATAAACACTGATCTACTGCCCAGGGTGCCATAGGTTGCCCAGACCTCCTCACTGACTTTCACACTCAGGGGGTTTGGATCAGTCCCATGCTGGCCTCTCAGCTGTCGGTCTGGGGTCCAAGAGCTCTTCCCTGTTCAGATCAGCTGTCTCTGCTGGTTTTGCCAGCCCATTCTTTGCCAATTTGCTCATCGCTCCTCTCTCTCTGTCACTGGGTTCCATGGGTTCAGTACAGTGTTTAACTGTGGGTGTTTGCCTCTGCTTCCATCAGTCACTGGATGAAGGTTCTAGGATGGTTATAGACATCAAGTTCATTATCAGGAATGGGCATCTTGAATGCCCATTCTTTCAGAATTTTAAGCTTATTGTTTTAGAGGTATGCTTCTAACTCAGAAGTTTTATCCATTTGGAACTTCTTTATGAGAATAAAACTTAAAACCTTTTGTCCCTTTTTGTTCATATGCTGGCTTCTGAATCCCTCTGTGTTGGGAGAATTTGTGAAGCCAGAGAAGGCTTTATAAAAACCAATTACAATATGGGAGGCTCTCTCAGCCAGGACTCTTGGGAGAGGGCCTAGACCCTGCCCAGAATGAAATGACAGTCACTGGAGATCCACTGTGGAGGACCTCACCCTCCCTGGGGATCGGAGTGGAGATTGGGTGGGGAACTGGGGGACCTGGTGGGGAGGGCAGGGAGGAGGGGTGGGAGAGGGAGCTGGGATTGACTTGTGAAACGAGATTGTTTCTAAACGAAATAAAAAATAACAATTATTAAAAACAAAACAACAATAATTACAATATGCCTTACAGCACGGTAATTGCCTTTAATGTATCCTGTTTGTAGATTTCTTCAAGGTGTTTGAGGGGTGCTGATGTCACAACGGACGCATTGAAACCATACACACAGCACAGTTTTCTTTTCTGGAAGTCAGCTGTGTTACAAGAAGAGAGGATAAATGGACCTGTGCTGTATCCTAACATAAGACAACTGAGCCCCAGTTTTACATACTGCTTGGGAATTCCCAGCGTGCCACACTTCAGGGGATTGCTTTCACTTGTGCTGGGTAAGTCACTTGTCAAAACTCTGCATTCCTAGCTTGAATTTGAGAATCCCTGGAACTGCATCTGGCTGCTCACGCTTTCAAAATGGCAAGCAAATTTATCTTCTTTTTCTGATATTATTTTTACTAAAATAAACCTTTAAAATATGTGTTAGTTTTTCTTTCGCCATCCAAAAGGCAGGTACATAAACCAGAAACCAAATTTAACCAGTGTGAACACAGATACTGAAGATTTATAGCTGAGCCTCGTTCACAAACACACCAGATGTTTCATGTACCAAATCATCCCATGGTGCTGAAATCTAGATCTTACTGACATCCAAATATTGCTATTGCAAGTGTTGAAATATTCCCAAGTCTAACATGTATAAAGAAACCAGACCTCTTCTCCAAATCAAACTATGTAATCTCTCAGACTACACAAAGTGCTGAAATTTACTTCAGGGATGGGAAATGTGTGATAACTCTCAAAAACACCATATGACACAAAGTTTAGGTTATCTCTAACATGTCTATTTTCAAAAGTTTAAACACCATTGCTTCCTGACAGGTGTAGAGTGTATGATTTAAAATGTGTTTCAGGCCAACCCCATCACTACATAAGAGGTGATTTCATCCTTTCTTGCCGCCATAAGCCTTAACCACACAAATGAGAAGGAAAAGAACATCTGTCCAACCATTGCTGTCTTGCTTGTCACGCAGGACATGTGGATGTGTATTTGCCTCTCATCAGGTTCCGGAGACACAGCAGCAGGCAGATGGCTGCATGCTTTGCACAGCCAGTGCTTTCAGAACACACAATCAGTCTTCGCTTAGGGCACCCTTCTGCCTCTGGCTTTTTATTGGGTCTTTGGAGATAAATTCCATTTTTGGATTATGCAAACATCTCTCCTGGAGCTTCAAGTTAGAATAGCATATTTGTATAATTTGACAGTTTATAGTTAGAAATGGTGAAGAAAAAGGCAGTTTCCCAAGGGAGGATTTTTGTGTCTTAGCACTAATACAGACTTTATTTTAGTAACCTTGGGTGAAACCTACTGCCTCTATCTTTATTTAATACTCTGTGAAATGTAAAATAGCTGCCATTGTGTTGTCATTGGATGGCAGCAAGACATTACCTACAAAGCAAGTCACCCTAGTTAAGGTATGCGTTTCAATGATTATTTATTTTAAAATTCTTGATTTGAGAATTATACCATATATTTGGTAACTCATTTATTCACCAAAGTCCCCAAATTTGACAAATTGGGTATTATTTGCCTTGCCCAGGGGCCTGATAGCAAACTGGACACCATGTATTTATGTTCTCTTGGTCCCAGTCTCTGTGTTTATAAAATCCACCTGGTGAAGAAGTGTTGTGTTCATTCAGACAAAAGGACTTAGATCTCATTAAAGTAAAGCACATGGGTTTCCAGGACATAGCCAATGCCCCCAGCTTACACATTTCTTAGTCTTTTGAACTGAGATTAATTTTATTCTTCATTCCTTTGTGAGCCTGCATATCACCAGAGCTATGCCCAAGTAGAATAATTTTATAACATGAAGAATAAACAAAGTGGGAGCTGTCACTTTAGATGAGAGTACAAATGTGCTGTGGATTCACATAAGAACACAGACACCAAAATCTAAATGAAGAAGAAACTATTCATACCGCCATAAAATAATGGATACTGCAAACACCGGTACATCTTGGTTGCTTTTGTGCCCTTAGCACTTTAGGGGCATAAAAAGGACTTGCTTCTGTTTTCCTAGCATAATCAGTTCTTAGATGCTATGGGGATGGCCTCTGTTTTCTGTAGCCTCTGAATGCCAGGCAGTACACTGGGGCCAGTTAAATAATAAATAATAACAAATGCTGAGTTTATTGACATTTGAACCCTTGAACTAGTCAATTAATCATGATATTATGGCAAGATCAAATGTATAAAATTCTAAAACTGACTGAAGATGCAAATGGATAAATCTCCCAGCAGGAATAATTGCAAACCCTTTTGAGCAAATAAAAAATGATGATCACTTATGCTCTTTATGGTCCAGTGACTAAGGTTTATTTAAATGCTGTAAAGTACATCCCTTTAGGCTCTAGTGTTCTTCTTCCTAAACATCACTTGTTAGGAGAAAGTGTTGTTGTTATATTTCTTTAAAGACTGATGCCACACATTCTTCAAGTTGAACATCATCTGTACTCTAAAGGCTGGCTTCCGTTGTTCAGAGTGCCCCTGTGAAACACACTGCACACATACATGTTTTAACAACTAGGCCAAACTGCTTTCTCCTGTTTGTACTGAAATTGGCCACTAACTATTGGCTTGGCGTTGAAAGATTTTATGTGGACATATCAATCAATATACAAGGGACAGTGCAGTTGTTGCTAAGAAAAAGAGTGAGTCACCAGGTGGAGAGAGAAGCCCCAGGTCAGAGATTCCAATATGCACTCATAACACTCAGCCATAATGACAAGTATGGAGTTCTCCCATATGGCCACAGACTGCAGAATAATCACTGCTGAAGGTTCTTGATGGCTGATTTGGATTTGTTTTCTGAGTTAATTTGCTCATTCCTGGAGGAGTGTACCAGATGTGCAGTTAGTACTAAAAGAGACTTCCCCAGATCCTTCAGTGCTGATGTCAGAGAACTCTGCTGAGTTTTGCTGTGTGTGTGTGTGTGTGTGTGTGTGTGTGTGTGTGTGTGTTGTGGTCTTCTCAGTTCTGTAGAGTACAAGCAATATTCACATAAAGATGGAGTTGCCTAGATTCTGCCTTCAGAATTTGATTTTGGGATTGTCCACTTGTTTTTTTTTTTTTTTTTAGTTTTTCGAGACAGGGTTTCTCTGTGGCTTTGGAAGCTGTCCTGGAACTCCCTCTGTAGACTAGGCTGGCCTCGAACTCACAGAGATCCGCCTGCCTCTGCCTCCCGAGTGCTGGGATTAAAGGCGTGTGCCACCAACGCCCGGCTGGGATTGTCCACTTGTAACAAGTTAGGATAAATGGAAGTCTTATTTTGCTTGTTTGTGAATGTGTACATACTGTGTGTGTGTGTGTGTGTGTGTGTGTGTGTGTGTGTGTGTGTGTGTGTGTGTGTGTAGAAGCCTGAGGTTGACATTGAATGTCTTCCTCTATAGGTCTCTACCTTGATTCTTCAGAGTCTTTTATGGGACCTAGAGCTCACTGATCCATCTAGAATGGCTAGCAAGCAAGCTCCAGGCATCTGCTTATCTCTGGCCCCAGCACCAGGCATACAGATACATACCAACATACACATAATTTTTATGGGGAAACTGAGGTCCTGTGCTTTAGCAGCAAGCACTCTAACCACTGAGTCATTTCCTTCCCTGAAGTCTTATTAAGACCTCACGAAGTCCGTCTTCTGCTGGGATGTAGTTCAGTTGGAAAAAATGCTTGAGTCCTTGGATTTAGTATTTAATACTGTGTAAAGCAGTAGGGCACACACCAGTAATTACAAAACTCCAGCGATGGAGGCAGGAGGATCAGAAGTTCAATGTTGTCTCCTGCTAAGGCATATGAGTATGAGCTATGTGGGACCTGGGTGGCCACAGAGGGGTCAGGTTTACAAATACAATTACGGGACAAAATAAAGCTATTAATTCATTCAACAACCAATTGTTGAATGTTTCCTTTGGGCTAGAGTCGGCAGATTAAAAAGGGACAGGATTTGGTCATTTTACTCAGGAACGTGTAGAACCATCTGTTAGGATTGAGAGCTACTTTCACACCAGTTACCTCTTTTAACCAGTTCGGTTACCCTGGGCAAGACACATTTTATCTTAAGTAAGGACAGTAAAGCTCAAAGAGATGAAATGGTTTGTCTAAGAGCCTTCAGTTAGTGTCAGATCATGAACTTAGCAGTGTGGCCCTCTTCTAAAGAAGATTTGATTCCTTGTTCCCTAGATTACAGTGGAGAGACTATTGTGTCAAACCTCTTTCTGTTTTATTCTATTTTTTAATGCGTTAGTTGCATTTGGTTACAAAGACTTAGACAGAGCTCGAATTTTGTTGACCCACCAACCCCTTTAAGCACCTTAGGACTTTGTTAAGATGGCTTCTTCTTCTTCCTGGACCACCTCATTCTGGTGGAATTTTGGCTCCAAGAGTTTTTTTGCTAATTTTCATGACTTTCTAGAAAAGCTATCAATCTGTGAGTCTGGTTCAGAAGACCCTTTATCCTCTCTTCATATCTTGTTCTTTCCATTATTTATCTTTTACAAGTCCTTTCCCAGGGTCACAGTAATCAAACAATTGGTTGCTAGGGATCTCCAAGACCTTCTTGTCCCAAGTTCTCTGGTAGGAATCTTACCAACAGTCCTCAGAGGCCTGGAGAACAACTTCTCCTGGGACTGACATTGCATATTAAATTTTTTCCTTCAAAACTTCATATGTTTAAAAAAATATGTCATATGTTGAACTCTTAATTTACACTTCATCAAACTAGGAGCTTGTTTGGAAATGGGGTCATTATTAGTTCTTATGAGTTAGGCTAGGATGAATCATAGTAGAGCAGGTTGTTTTTAGTGCGGTATAACTATATATGATATCTTTATAAATAAAATTTGGATTCACATATCACCAACAGGAGAACTCCATGTGAAGACATAGTCAGAGGCCAGGGTCAAGTAACATAAGGCAATGAATGCCAAGAGTTGTCATGGAGCCCAGGACAGTCTCCTTTCCAACTCCAGAGCATACCCATCCCACCAGTACCTTGATTTAGACTTCAAGTATCAGGCAACGTGAGGCAGCAAATCTCCGTTGTTTGGGCTGTCTGGCAATGTAGTGCTGTTTAGGTAGTTCTAGATGACAAATCTTGTCTAATAACATAGGCAAAGCACTCTTTTTTTTCCCTCAGGAAGGCAGCCCCTTAGTTCTGGACTTTAAAAGAAGAATGCCCACCCATACATTTCTATAAGGGATCTAGTCATTCTCAAGTTACCTAAAGCCTTATGCAAATGACGCAGACATTGCCTATCATTTTTACTCATATATTTTCCTAAGGGCTGGCACATAATGTTCATGTATGACTTTGTTAAAAAATGCAGATTTAGGGTATACACCACAGACCTACTGAATCAGCAACTGTCTTTTAAGGTCTCAGGGGATTAGTATGTACTTAATGTGTGATGCTCACAGGTTTGGATAACCAAGAGAAATTAGATTCATTAGAACATTCTAACAGGCAGAAATGACCAACACAAGATCACTAAGTTTGGTTTCATTACTAGATTTTTTTAAACCTATTGAAGCACATTATTACCTATCTTTGACTTTCCTGATAAGATACCATCAGAAACTTCTGGAAAAATCTTCACAAGGAAACAACTAGAACTTAGGTTTTCATTTTGAGGATGTAAGTTGCATATTTTTACCTGTAGTTTCCCAGTTAAATATATATGTATAAAATTATAAAATTCTATGAAAGTTATTGTATTCTAATTAACACATAAGTAAAAACAACACAGAGCTAGTCTAAAGAAGCTACTCAAAGAGTTGCCCAATCCCAAATTCCATACATCTCAGTGATCAGGGCAGACATTCTGGAATGAGGAAGCTTCACCTAGGGCTTTACACTTTTGCCATCTGTCTCAGTTAGGGTTACTTGTGCTGTGATGAAACACCATGGCCAAAGTGGAAAGGGTTTATGTGGATTACATATACTGAGTCCGTTGAGTGAAGCAAAGACAGGAATTCAAACTAGGCAGGAACCTGGAGGTAGGAATTGATGAAGAGGAGTGATGTTTACTGGTGTGTTCCTCATGACTTGCTCAGACTACTTTCTTGTGTTTTTGTTTGTTTTTTGTTTTTCGAGACAGGGTTTCTTTGTATAGCTTTGGAGGCTGTCCTGGAACTCGCTCTGTAGATCAGTCTGGCATCGAACTCACAGAGATCTGCCTGCCTCTGCCTCTCGAGTGCTGGGATTAAAGGTAGCCTGGCTCAGACTACTTTCTTATAGAACTCAGGACCACTGACCCAGGAATGACACCAGGCACAATGGGCTGGGTTCTCTCACATCAACCAGTAATTAATAAAATGCCCAACAGGCTTGTCTGCAGCTCATTGTTATTGAGACATTTTCTAAATGGAAGTTCCCTCCTCTCTCATATGTGTTAAGTTGCCATAAAACTAGCCACTACACGACCTGTTTCATTTTTATCCACTTATCCACCACAAAAGAAGCAATGGAAAATAAAACTATGATGAGTTGAAACTAGAAAAAAAGAGCTTTATCTCCTCTTTCATGATTCATGAGTCCTTTTTGACTGGATTCCATCCTTTCTAAATGTTAAACACTTTTAATATTGCAAAAATTAGATACTTACCCACATTTACAGCTGTTTGCATATATGCCTGGATACATTATAGACTGGGATTCATATCTGAGCAAATGCATGCAGATTTTTTTCTTTTCTCAGCTTGCATTGTCCAGAAAAAAGTAAATATTGTAGAGAAAGGTGTCAGAGACTCTGTGGACTAACAAGCAAAATAGGTTCTTTGTATGTGCCCCTGGGAAAACCACAGGCTAAGATCTGCAATGATTCATCAGCAAAGCACTGAGGAAACTCAGATTTAAAAGCTGGACTCAGGAGTAATTTTCATTTTCGGCCCAGATTTACATGCCTAGAAGATGGGAAGAAGCAGGGTTTTGACCTCACACAGAAGTACAGGAGTGCCCATTCTTCTGAGTAACTAGCTGTGGTTCTGCCTCAGGCTTAGCCTCACTTTAAAGACATTTTTCTCACACAGAATAATGTCAGGCCTAAAAAAAATTCACATAAAGGTTAGTATTGCCAAAAGAATACTCAAAGATGGGAATGCCTCTGTTATTTTTGTGTTTGATGAGACTGTTGATAAGAATGTTCTTTCAAATATATCAAATCGTTTAAGACTTGGTAGCAAGAGTAATTTTATTTTATTTTTTTATTTAAATTAGAAACAATCTTGCTTCACATGTCAATCCCAGTTCCCTCTCCATCCCCTCCTCCCCTGCACCCCCACCCCACCAGACCCTGAGAGAGCATCCTTCAATGTGGGATGGGCACCCAAAGTCTATTTGTATGCCAGGGATAAATTCTGATCTACCACCCAAGGCCCCATAGATTTCCTAGGCCTCCTCACTGACACCCACATTCAGGATCAGTCCCATTATGACCTCTCAGCCATCAGTCTGGGGTCGAAGAGCAACCCCTTGTTCAGGTCAGCTGTCTCTGTGGGTTTCTCCAGCCCAATCTTGATCTCTTTGCTCATCACTCCCCCCCCCCTCTGCAACTGGGTTCCAGGAGTTCAGTTCAGTGTTTAGCTGTGGATGTCTGCTGCAAGAGTAATTTTAAAAGTTGACTCTTTTAGGGATGAAGGATTCACAGAAGTCATTGTGAAAATTTAAGTCCATAAAATAAAGTCCACTTTAAAGGAAAAGATACCAGGCTGGGAGGTGGTGGCACACTCCTTTAACTCCAGCACTTAAGAGGCAGAGGCTGGTGGATCTCTGTGAGTTCAAGGTCTCAGCCTGGTCTACAGAGTGAGTTCCAGGCTTCACAGAGAAACCCTGTCTCAAAAAACCAAATTTGGGGGGTGGGGAGATACTAGTTTGAAGACGATTGACTCCAGCATCCAGTCGCTGCTGCCCTTTTTGGCTTTCCCATCTCGACAGACCAATCCTGTAGAAGAAATGTATTCAGTGAAGCAGCATTGACTTCAGCACTGATACATCACTTTAAGTGGATGTTTTTATTTTAATTCAGGAAGCAAAATGAGGTTGAGTTTCTATGAGCAATATTTATCTCATTATAATATGAGTATAATACATATTATATAAAATCTTGTGCTTAAAATATTTTCCACTTCCTGACCTTTGTACTCGGTTCCTAATAAAATAGAATTCTATAATTGAATAATTATAAACCATTTCAAACAACTATGAATTATAATTCTGAATATTATATCATAATTCCACAGGAGATTAGTCTTGCTTTGAAGTGAAGTGACTTTGCTCTTCATCCAATTAGATCAGTGTTTTTTGTAGGCTTTATGTTCAGGGAAATGTCAGCACGTGGAATGATTATGTCCACAGCAATAGAAGTACACAATATGTAATTGCATGTCAGAATTTACCTAAGAGAACAGTTACTTTAGTGTCACATTTCCAGGGCAGATATTTACATAGCATTAGAGTCATTTATTCAACTGGAGACTCTGGAATAATTCTGTGGTCTAGGGCAGTTGTCTTCAAATTTCAAATTGTGAATAAGAGCCTAGGTTATTAATGACAGTTAATAGACTAGAGAAAACTTGCTCTATAGAGTTATTAGATATTAGACATTGTAGAGGTAGCTTATTGACTAATGTGTGTACCTTGCAAACATGAAGACCTGAATTTGGTTCCCAGAACTCACATGAAAAGGGATAGGTATGGTGGTATGTGCTTATGATCCAACAACTGAGGAGGCAAAGACAAACAGAACCTTGGGGCTTGTATATTAGCTAGCATAGCTCAATTGAAAAGTCCTAGGTCCCAGTGAGGGTCCCTGTGTTTATAAAGCAAAGTGGACTGTGCCTGTGGAAAAACACCTAAGGCAGTCCTTTGGTCTCCACATGAGCACATGTGCATGTGCATGCGTTGCACACACACACACAAGTGCACATATGTGAGTACATAAAACAAATCATTAATGTATGAATGGAACAACACCAAGGGCATATTAATCACTTTTCTCATTACTGCGATCAAATAACTAATAAAAAGTAAATTAAGGACTGCTGTGAAGAGACACCATGACCACAGCGACTCTTATAAAGGAAAACATTTAACTGAGGTGGTGGCTTGCTTACAACTTCAGAGGTTTACTTTATTATCATCGTGGTAGGACATGATGGCGTGTAGGCACGGTACTGGAGCTAAGAGTCCTTACTTCTGACTTGCAGGCAACAGGAAGTGGTCTGAGACACTGGGCATGGCTTGACGATATGTGAGACCTCAAAGCCCACCCTCACAGTGACACACTTCCTCCAAGAAGTCCACACCTACTCCAATAAAGCCACACCTTCCAATAGTACCACTCTCTTGGGGGGCCATTTTCTTTCAAACCATCACAACCAGAAAGAATTATTTTGGCTCATAGTCGGAGGGTAAAGTCCCTGTAGAGGAGAAGGTTCGGCAGCAAGAGTGATTTGAGGCTGTGGCAGCAGGAGTACGAAGCTGCTTGTGCACATCTTGGCAGATCAGACAACAGAGTAAGAAAGGTTAGACATGATTCCTGGCTATAATCCTTAAGTCCTGCACCCCTCAGTGATTCACTTCCTTCAGGCAGACTCGACTTCCTAAAGGCTCCAACACCTCCCATAATAGCACCACCAGATGAGGACCATGTCTTTGAACATATGAACTGATGGGGGATATTTTATGCTTAGATCATAATGAAGTGGCAAGAAGAACTCTAAAGACAACACAAATTGTAATTAGAGGGAGGAGGCCCTATTGCCAGGAGTGTGGTACAGACATAGAGAACACATCAATTTGTAGGACGATTTTTCCTTATCCCACATTACAACTGCTCGGTCAGACCTCTTTGAAAAGGAAGTAACTGGGGTCCACCAAAGGCACACCACAGCCAAAAGAGGGACATGAGTATTCCACTCAAGAATATCTTCCATAACCTTGAGGGAGCTAAGCTCTGACAGTCATAAATGTTAGGACACTCATCCCTCTGAAGTGACTTCAGTTTGTGTGGGGAGCCTTTGCAGATGTTATAGTAGCTGCATGAACATCTGCATCCCCAAAAGGCTGCACACGGAACTGCCCACGCTTCCTTACTTCACATTCATACTTTGGTGGACTCACCACCATCATTTTCTGAAGATTGAGAACAAATTTCTCTGACATAGTACTTTTAGGGCTTGAGTCCAAGATATTTCTCTAGATGCATTTCCCGATATTCTATACTCTAGTTCCTAAAGGTCTCACAAACACTTATTAATTTCCATTTAACCTCTTAGTTGGATTTACAATGATCTCTATTATTTCTTTGAAATCTGATGTGTATAGCCTATAATACACACTTGACTAGTAGCACATATTTTAGTGTGAAATAAGTGTCTGAGGTTGCCAGTTGAGTTGTGTTCCTACTATGAGTCAGGGGTGTGTGTGTGTGGGTGTTTATTTCTAAATCAGTTTACTTCAATTAAATTTATTATAATGATATAATTTACTAAAATTGTAATATTAGTATATAAAGAGAATTGTACATAAGAAATAAAATAGGGATGTTCTGGTGGCAGCAATCCTGGCAAAGGAAACAATCTGAAATTCTCTGTCTGCTGGATAAAATGCAGTAACATGTCTTAGAAATGCTTAGCTATGTTTATAGATATGGACACTTTTAGGTCCCAGAGGTAACAAGGGAACTTTAAATCAAGGAAATGTAGAGCTTATCTGCTGCATAGTCTTCCCTGGAGGTTGGGGCAGGTAGCTCTCATGCTTCTAAAGAAGAGGACATGCAGGCTGGTCCTGCACAGGAGGAGAGTTAGAAAGAAAGCTCTCTTATAAAGCCTGGGCTTTGAAAGCTTATCTATTTGATGAAAAACAAATTAAAAAAATTCTATACACAAATAGAAGGGGATGATGAGGAAGATTTTTGCCCATGAGTGAATAAAAGAAAAAAAGAAAAAAAATCTCAAAGAATCTGGGGCCCAAAGATTGCTATTATAATATCCACATGGTTTGTGCCTCTTCTAGCCAATACATTCAATAAAGATTGCTGGGAGCTGATGGTATCTTTTATGCATTAAATTGAAACAATCTTAAAGCTACTTTGGAGGAGCATACCTTTCCATCTGTAGCAGAATATTTCCATAGCCCAAATCTTCCAGGAGATAAATTCATAACCCCAGACGGTAAAACACAAGAGGAAATAATGTTTCTTGAGAGCCACCTGGAGTGATAAGCAGAATAAAGTACTCCAAGTTCCAGATAAAAGAAAGCCTCAGTGATAATAATAAAATAAGAACATTTCAAAATACGACAAATGGGAGCTGGAGGGATGGCTCAGTGGTTAGGATCATTTCCTGATGCTTGCAGAATCCGAGTTCAGTATCAAGCACCCACACAGCTGCTCATAACTCACAGCCTGTAACTCCAGGCCAGATGGATCAGCCTCTCCTTCCGTCTTCTGTCTGCCTATACACGATTATAAATGGTCACCTATAATAGTCAAAACTTACAGTTATTTTAGTTAGGTTTTCTAGATATACAGAGATATATTTAAAATGGATAAGCATTCTTCAAAACCCTTCAAAGACCTATAGAATATGGCATTTTTTTTTGTTTTTTTTGTTTTTACGAGACAGGGTTTCTCTGTATTGTTTCGGAGGCTATCGGTCCAGCCCGGCCTCTAACTCACAGAGATCTGCCTGCCTCTGTCTCCAGAGTGCTGGGATTAAAGGCGTGCGCCACCACTGCCCGGCTGAATATGGCATTTAAAATGGTTTATTAGGGTATTTCATGATAATGAGATACAACAGCTCCTGACAACGCAATTACTTCAAGAGGAAAATAGGCATCGAAGAAACTCCTTGTAGAGTTTGCTTTCAATATGGAAAGACTAATCATTTGGGCAAGAAACTGCTATTGCCTGGACAGTTTGACTGTTCCTGTATAAACTGGACATGCAGGATCCATAGGAAAGCGATTGCTGAATTTGCCAAAACAAGATGGGACAGTCAGTCCTTCAGGGTTCCTGTTTCATGGAAGAATCTGCCAGACATTCTGCAGGACACAGACAAAAATGACTGACAAACTGCCAATACAGGCAGGACAGTTTCAAATTCCATTTTTCACTGAGAAGCCTACCTGACATTCTAGGCCTATAGGCTAAAGATGGATGCCCCAATGTTACAGAAGAACTTTTAGTGACAGCCAGATGTCTCTGTCATTTCTAGAGTTTGGAAAGTTGCTTACAATGCACTTCCTGATTATTTAGGAAATATTATATCCTCCTGGAGCCTTTGATGGAGTTGAAGACAGATAGTTATGGTTTTCCTTAGTTATGATAAAAGATATCTCACACATAAAACTATAGACTCACAAAGATAGGATAGATGATAGAATATTTTCTTTAAATTTTGCCAAAAGTCAATGAACTAAATATTAACTATAGTTCTTGCTTGGTAACTGTTTTGATATATACATGTATGTATTTAAATATAATTTTATTACTTTAAAATTAAAACCTTCCTTTTTATTTAGACAGACAAGAGGAGATGATGGGGTATGTCCTTCTGTATGCTGTGAATAAATGCTGATTGGCCATTAGCCATGCAGGAAGTATAGATGGGACTACCAGACTAGGAGAATTCTGGGAAGGGGAAAAGCAGAGAAACAGTAGACAGAGGGACGCCATTTAGCTACCAGGATAGGTAGGATGCCAAGAATTCTCCAGTAGGCCAAGATCATGTGGAAATACATAGATTAATAGAAATGGGTTAATAATTAAGAGCCAGCTAGCCCATAAGAAGCCAGAGTCATCAGTCAAACAGTTTATAATTATTATATGTCTCTGTTTATTTGAGACTAAACAGCTGTGGAACTGGGTGGACAAGAAAGTTCCATCTTCATTAATAAATAACAAAATATCTGTTAAAAAAGTAAGCATTCTGAGGCTAGAGAGATGGCTTAGTGGGTAGAGAACTTATTGCTCTTGTAGATTCATTTCACAACACCTACTTGGCAGCTCATAATTGTCTATAACTCAAGTTCCAGGGTATCCAGCACCTGCTTCTGGTTTCTATGGGCACAAGATGTACATGTGGTACACGCACATACATGCAGGCAAATACTCCTACATACAAAAAAAACTACCTTCTTTTAAAGTGAGTGCTATTTAAAAGAATGAAAAAAAGATAACAAAACATTGAACTGATACAAGAATGGGATACAGAATGAGACCAGACATGTTTACAAATGAATCAAATAGAGTTCTTAGAAATCAGGCATGGAGGAGCACTGGCTGACTTAGGAGAATGCGTAGGGCAATTTAGTTTGAATTTCTTTCCAGTATAGCTGTGTGGCTAATGAATTACTCTACATAGGCTAGAGATGGAAGAGAGAATTGCCTTCCCAGAACTCATGGAGTCTGTATACATAGAGATTCATATTCATATAAATTATATTGGAGCTAGTACCTCTGTGACCCTAGGACGTTAGGCAGTACTGAATGAAACAACAAATACTATTTATTAAGATCATTTCCCGAGAAGTTGAAGGCAAATCACATAGAGTTAGCTACATGACTGAGATAAGAAATTTCAAATGGAAGATATTAAAGAGAAATTTAGAAATATGAGGCTAGGATAAGAAGATCCAACACAAATCTAATAAGTGTTCTGGAAAAAAGAGAAAGAGTAATGAAGAAGCAATACTTAGAGCTGATGAGAATCTCTTGTGTCATTGCAAGGACATGATTTGGAAGCACATGAATACAAGACAGAATAAATACAGCACAAATAACTGCAAGCAGACATATTATAACAGAACCTTAAACAACAGAGAAAATAAGATTATAGAAGAAACCAAATGAAGAGATCATTAAACAGAGAGCTGAGAGTTCAGTGTGAACAATTGAAACCTGAAGCTAGTCTGATAATATAAAATGCTGAAAGAAAATGTATGTAACTTTTACCAGACTGAGTTATCACTCAAGAATGAGGGCACAATAAAGACGCTCTTACAAAATTAAGATAGAGGGCTGGAGGAATGGCTCAGCAGTTAGAGTTGAGTCCCGCACCCACATGTTAGCTCATAACTGTCTGTAACTCCCCATTCATGGGATCCAATGCTCTATTCGGGCCTCTGTTCGCAGAGATGCACAGACATACATGCAGGCAAAATGTCCACATACATAAAATAAAAGTCAGGTTGGAGTCTTCCATTCACAGCACTCCCCACAAGACTTACAGTGTATGCTTCATCGAGAAGAAAATTAAACCTGGTTGAGAAGCAATGGTGACCCAAGTGTTTAGTAAAATATGAATAGATATAAACATTAATCATATAACGATATGACTAATAAAGATAAATTGAGGACATGACTTAAAAATTAAGGTGAAATTTAAATGATGGGCAAAAATGGCATGTAAGATTGAAGAAAAATAAGAGTTAAAACATTTGTAGTTGTTTGTTTAGGAAGAATAAAGAAATAATTTATTAAGTTGAACATACATAAGTCTAATATAATTTAAAACTTAAATGCAATCATTAAAAATAACCATAGCCGCCGCTTTCAAAACAATTTGAAGAATAAAACATGATTGAGTTGGAAAAGGATAAAAGAGAAACTTTATCAAAAACTTATTTAATAGAAATTTCAAAATCATGGGTTGGCAATAAAAGGAAATATTTTAGTACAACAAGCATAAACGTAACAATTTAGTTGTAATCTTGGTTGAGGGTTTTTAAAAATCTAGTTATGAAATAGCTAAATGTGAGTTACTTATATAGATAGGGAGGGGCTAAAATTAAAGGATAGGAAATTAATTCTAGGCCGTGCAAAATAAAAATACTAATAGTTAAGAACATTATTATATTATAGTTAGAAAAAGACATTTCTCCCCCTGAAAACAGGTCAAATTAGTATTTGTAGGTATCCAACATGTAAATGGGGGCGCTTTTGAATATTTTTGAGGCTACGGTAACTTTGATATCAAAATTGTAATAAGCATGTGAATAGGATACCATGAGTTACTTTCAAATAGAGATGAATATTAAATATTTCTTCAGCATGTGAAGAGTAAACAAGAGAAATGTGAAATAAGAGTCACACCTGAAAGGGAAAGATTGCGGGGAAGAAAGAGATCTTCTACTCTTGCTACTACCACTAATAGTCCTGGCCAGGACAATGCTGAAGGAAAATGATTTTGGCATATGTGATTGTTTGTGAATTATATGGACATTAATTAAAATTTATGAATTTGACAAACATCAGAATTTATCAATTAAGTAAATTACACTGTTTGATTTTTCAATGTCATAACATTGAAAGTTATTCTTTCCCAGTAACAAATAATGAGAAATGCAATCTGAAAACATAAACACAACAAAAGTTGTGTGGATTTTTGTAAAAAAAAGTTACTTATTTTGCTCTTTTTGTTTGTTTGTTTGTTTATTTTGAGGCAGTATCGCACTATGCAGCCCTTGTCAGCCTGGAACTACTTATGTAGACTAGGCTGGCCTCAAACTCACACAGATATGCCTGCCTCAGCCTTCTCTGCTCCCCAAGTGCTAGAACCAAAGGCGTGTACAGCCATACCTGACTGGAAATAACTTATTAAATATAAAAAGGAAAAAGGAAACCAAATAAATGGACTGTATTATTTTTCTAGATAAATATACTTGATGTTGTAAATTCTTCCCCACTTAATGTCTATGTTCAACACAGTAAAATAAAAATATAATCCCCATTTCCCAGAGAATGTGACAATCTGATTCAGAAACATACAAGAGTAAAGGGACAGACCAGTTAAAGCAATTTTGAAGAAGAATAATGAGGGGAAGTGATTTCACCTGTTTTTAACATTGATGTGGTGAGGAGTGGGCTGAGGTGAGTGGCTGGCTTGATTACCATACAGGGCCACTGTGATGTCTGGGTCCTGGCGGCTGCCTGCCTGGGCCCATGCACGGGTTCATGGCCATGATTTAGGCATGGGCTGTGTTGATGTCTGTGGCTCCTGATACCGCTGAAGATCTAGGGAGGGAGGCTGTGCAGAGTTGGCCCCGTCCCTCACTGACTGCAACTCTAGGGGCAACTGGTCCTGCCTCTAGCTGACTGAAGCACTCAGGAGGGAGTGCCCTCAACTGAGCACCACGACAGAGTGCAGGCGCTCTCAATGCCTGCAGCAGATGGGGAACATGACCCATCTCCTCATCAGCTGCAGCCCTTGGGAGAACAGGTCCTGATCCTCGCCTGGGAAGCATAGTAGAGTTGACCCTGTAAACAAGGACATGGATGACCCTGAGGGCAGGAGAGGGCCATAGCTGGTATTGCCTCCTTCATCTGCAATGTGGTGAGGGCACAGGAAAGCTGCCCTCCCTCCATGCCCCTACCCCCTCCCGCTGAAGAGATGCACCTCACACAGTACAGCTAACCCGATTGAAGGGGTGTGGGTGAGCCACCCCTAAACACGAGTGTGGGAGATATGGTGATGTGGGCGGGGAAGATGCCCTCCCCTCCTGCCCACCCCTTGCCACTTGTGGCAGGTGGCAGAGCTGGCCCTGAGGTCATAAGAGTGGGAGAGCTGCCCCTGGCCCTCACCAGCTGTAGTCTCTGCGCCTCACCTGACACACAGTAGAGCTGGCCCTGATGGGGCAGGGGTAGACTGACACTGAGGACATGAAAGCAGGAGGACTGGCGGCACCTTGCTCATCTCTGCAAGGGGTGAACTCTCCAGGGCAGCGCTGGAGAGCTCGCCCTAGTGGTGAGGACCAGGGAGGCAGGCTGACCAACCCTGCAACTACCCAGGCCCCAAATCAGAGTTGAACCATCCCAACATCCACCTCATGTGTGATCTGCTGGAGCACTCGAGACGGGTGGTTCTTCAGACTCAAAGCTGTAGGATCTCCATGACGCAGGGCAATAACACACTGTCCAAGAGGAGCCCCAGTGAGGGTCCAGAAGATAGTGTAACAGAAACCAGGGGCCCCAAACCAGACTAGCGACTCTTTGCAATGAACACTTGCAAGTAGAGACGTATGGATAAAGGGGTTTACTGTGTGACCCACTGTGTCACACTGAAGCTTCCATGACGAGATTTTTCCTTTTTTCTCATTTAAATTTTATTTTATTTTGGGGTTGTAAGGGCAGAGGGTGGATATGAAGGGATGAGAAATAAAGGCGATGATATGAAAGATACATGGTGTGAAAGGCACAAAACATATGTAAAAAGACTTTTAAAAATTTAAAAAAAGTTGATTATAAAGCTGTAGTAAGGGAAAGATTAATGCAGATGAACTATTTGACAAATTAGACAATTAGCTATATAACTAACATCAGGTATAGCTGGGTTGTAATCAATAGGAGAACTGAAAATAATTGGGAAATATAATTATTTTAATAGAAACAAAAATTTAAAATATAGGCCCCAACTCCCAACATCTTCCTGCTCTATCTTCCTGGGCCTGTTCCACACCTAGAGTGGATCCAGCCCACCAGGAAGGACCATCCTGAGTCTGGCCACACCTCAGTCTTGCTTCCCCCCCGCTTGAGATGAGTGTGGGCTCTGCTCAGGGGCCCCAATTCCCAACATGCCCTGCTTCGATCTTTCTGTGCCTGTGCCTCATCTAGAATGTCTCAGACCCACCTGCACTCATTGTGAGACCCATCAGAGTATTGGACCTGCTTGAACCCACCGAAAAAGAACCTTAGATCCATACCCACCAGGAGAGGAAGAGACCACACAAGCTCCCACTGGGAGAAGGGATGGGAAGACAACAATATAAAAACACAGTCAACAGCAGCAGAAAAACCAATATGACTCCAACAGAGTCTAGGGACTCTACACCAGCAAGACATGAACATCCCAACACAGATAAAACAGAAGAGAAAGACCTTTAGAACATGAAAATGATAGAGGCTCTCGAAGAAGATATGAGAAAATCCCTTAATGAAATAGAAGAAAAAAAAACAAACCAAAAAATGCAAGAAATCAACAAATCTCTTAAAGAAAGCCAAGAAAAAACAATCAAACAGATGAAGGCAACAATTCAAACAGTTCAAGACCTGAAAACCAAAATGAAGAAAACACAAACAGAGGGAATGCTGGAAATAGAAAAGCTGAGTAAACGGGCAGAAACTACAGATGAAAGCATAACTAACAGAATACAAGAGATGGAAGACAGAATCTCAGACGCTGAAGATAAACTAGAGGAAGCAGATTCACCGACCAAAGAAAATCTTGTATCCAACAAATCCTTAACACAAAATATGCAGGAAATATGGGACACCGTGAAAAGACCAAACTTAATAGGTATAAAAGAAGGCGAAGGCTGCCTGTGCTTGGGGTCTACCACTTGGGCTTCCATCCCAGCAGCAGGAGCCAAGGCACCCCACTGTCCTAGTCTCCTGCTCCACCAATGGGACTAGGAAAAGCAGGGCTGTTTCCCGGACTGCCTGACTGTAATTTGAGTCTGCCACTGTGGCTCCCATCCTAGTGGCGGGAGCCAACACACCCCAGCATCCTAGTCTCCTGCTCTGCCCACGAGACTAAATCAACCAGGGCCTGTATCCAGGCTGCCCTCCTGTGCCTGGGCTCTACCACTGGGGCTTCCAGCATTCTAGTCCATTTCTCCAACCATGAGACCAGGCAGAGGAGAGCTACCAGAGCACTGGACTTGCCTACACCCATCTGAAGGGAATCCTGGTCACATACCCACCAGGAGAGGAAGAGGCTCCTTCTGCACCCACTAGAAGAAGGAATGGGAAGGAGACAATAAAAAAAACACACTCAGCAATAGAAAAAACCAATATGACACTGCCAGAGTCTAGAGACCCTACACCAACAAGAACTGAACACCCCAATGCAAGTGAAGCAGAAGAGAATGACACTAAATACAACTTCATGGAAATGATAGAGGCCCTCAAAGAGGATATGAGAAAATCCCTTAAAGAGATGGAAGAAAAAAATCCAAAAAATGCTAGAAATGGAAGAAAAGACAAAGCAAAAATTGCAAGAAACAATTCATACAGTGCAAAGGCTGAAATCTGAAATAGAGACAAAAAAAAACACAGTCTGAAGAAAGGCTGGAAATAGAAAATCTCGGCAAATGGTCAGGTACTACAGATGCAAGGACAACCAACAGAATACAGGATATGGAAATATGGAAGACAGAATCTCAAGTGTTGAAGATACACTATGAGAAATAGATTCATTGACCAAAAAAAGTCTTAAGTCCAACAAATGCCTAGCACAAAATATCAAGGAAATATGGGACACCATGAAAAGACCAAACATAAGACTAATAGGTATAGAAGAAGGTGAAGAAAACCACCTCAAAGGGGCAGAAAACATATTCAACAAAATCATAGGAAAAAACTTTCCCAACCTAAAGAAAGTCATGCCAATGAAGGTACAAGAAGCTTACAGAACACCAAATAGAGTGGACCACAAAAAGTCCCCTTGACACATAATAATCAAGACCCTAAACATACAGAGTAATGAAAGAATATTAAGAGCAGCTAATGAATAAAGGCCAAATAACATATAAAGGCAAACTAACAGAATTACACCTGACTTCTCCATGGAAACTCTGAAAGACTGAAGGTCCTGGATTGATATTCTACCAACACTAAGAGACCAAGGATGCCAGCCCAGGCTACTATACCTGGCAAAGCTCTCAATAACTATAGACAGAAAAAACAAGATATGTCATGACAAAACCAGATTTAAACAATGCGTATCCACTAACCCAGGCCTACAGAAAGTTCTGAAAGGAAAACTTCAACACAAGGAAGTTAACTACAACCAGAAAAACATAGGCAATAGATAATCCCAGTTTACCAACAAGCAAAAGAAACAACAGGTGTAAATCCACATACAGTTCCACCACCAACAGCCATTCCAAAATAAACAAGAATGAGCAATAAATGGTCAATAATATCCCTCAATATTAATGGTCTTAAGTCACCCATAAAAAGACACAGGCGAAAGGAATGGATTCAAAGACAGAATCCATGCTTCTGCTGCATACAAGAAACACACCTCAGCTTCAAAGACAGATGCTACTTTAGAGTTGAGGGTTGGGAAAAGATTTTCCAATCAAATGCACCGAAGAAACAAGCAGGGGTAGCAATCTTAATATCTAACAAATTAGGCTTTTAACTAAAATCAATCAAAAGAGATGAAGGAGGTCATTTCATACTCATCACAAGAGAAATCAACCAAGATGAAGTCTCAATTCTGAACATATGTGCCCCAAATACAAAGGCATCTGTTCATAAAAGAAACATTACTAAAACTCAAATCACATATAAAACCTCACGCACGTATAGTGGGAGAATTCAGCACCCCACTCTCACCATTAGACAGGACTAGCAGACAGAAACTTAACGAGGAAACAAAGGAATTAATAGAAGTTATGACCCAATTGGGTCTAACAGACACCTATAGAACATTCCATCCAAATACAAAAGAATATACCTTCTTCTCAGCACCACATGGAACTATTTCAAAAAACGACCACATACTTGGCAACATAGCAAACCTCAAATGGTACAAAAAATTTGAATAACTCCATGAATCTTATCAGACCACCATGCTCTAGAGTTAGAATTTAATAGCAACACAAATTACAGAAACCCTGCAAACTCATGGAAATTGAACAATGTGCAATTGTACTATTCCAGGGTCAAAGAAGAAATAAAAAAAGAAATTAAAGTCTTCCTAGAATTCAATGAGAATGAAGACAAAACATACCCAAACCTATAGGACACTTTGAAAGCAGTGCTAAGAGGAAAGTTCATAGCACTAAGTGCCCACATAAAGAAACTGGAGAATACTTACACTAGAGTATTAACAGCACAACTGAAAACTCTAGAACAAAAATAAGCAAACTCATCCCAGAGGAACAGATGCCAGGAAATAATTAAATTGAGGGCTGAAATCAATAAAAAAGAAACAAGGAAAGCAATACAAAGAATCAATGAAACAAAGAGTCATGTTTGAGAAAATCAATAAGATAGACACACCTTTATCCAAACTTACCAAATGGAGAGTGTGAATATGCAAATTAACAAAATCAGAAATGAAAAAGGGAACAAAACAATGGATATTGAAGGAATCCAGAGAATCATCAGGTCATATTTTGGAAACCTATACTCCATAAAATTTGAAAATATAAAGGAAATGGACAATTTTCTGGATAGATATCACTTATCAAAATTAAATCAAGAACAGGTAAGCAATTTCAATAGACCTGTAACACCTAAGGAAATAGAAGCAGACATCAAAAGTCTCCCAAACAAAAAACTCCCAGGGCCAGATGGCCTCAGTACAGAATTTTACCAGAAATTCAAAGAATACCTTATACCAATTCTTCTCAAAGTATTCCATGCAATAGAAGAGAAGGGTCTTTGCCAAACTATTTTTATGAGGTTTCAATAACATTGATATCCAAGCCACACATAGACACAACTAAGTAAGAGAATTTCAGGCCAATATTCCTGATACAAAAATACTCAATAAAATATTGGCAAATTGAATCCAAGAACACATCAGAAAAATCATCCACCATGATCAAGTAGGTTTCATCCCAGGGATGCAGGGATGGTTCAACATACGAAAATCCATCAATGTAGTCCACCATATAAACAAGCTGAGAAACGAAAATCACATGATCATCTCACTAGATGCTGAAAAAGCCTTTGACAAAATCCAACACCCCTTCATGATAAAGGTCTTTGAGAGATCCGGTGATGGGGAAGTCCTGTGTATATGTCAATAAAACACTGTTGGCCAATAGGGAAGCAAGATATGTGGGACTAGGAGTCCAGGAGGAACACAGGGAGTCACGATGTAGCCCGCCAGAGAAGTAAGATGTCCGGAACTTTTCTCAGGTAAGAGAAATACTTAGATTAACAATTATGGGATAAATGCTTAAGTCAGAGCTAGCCAGTAAGAAACAAGCAAGGCCAACAGCTTCATAATTAATATAGCGTCTTGTGTGTTATTTGGGGACTACAACGCAGCAGAGCCCAGGTGACTGGTGGGGAAAAACCAAAGCTGCTGACAAGGAAAAGGCTTCTCTCTACAATCCCGGATAACAGGAACATACCTAAACATAATAAAAGCTACATACAGCAAACCAACAGCCAGAATCAAACTGGATGGAGAGAAACTCAAGGCATTTCCTCTAAAATTAGGAACAAGACAAGGCTTTCCCCTTCATGATAAAGGTCTTGGAGAGATCTGGGATAACAGGAACATAATAAAGGCAGTATACAGGAAACTGACAGCCAACATCAAAATAAATGGAGGGAAACCCAACGTGATTCCTTAAAAATCAAAAACAAGACAAGGCTGTCCCCTCTCTCCATACCTCTTCAATATTATACTTGAAGTTCTAGCTAAAGCAATAAGACAACAATAGGAGATCAGGGGGATACAAATTGGAAAAGAAGCAGTCAAACTTTCACTATTTGCAGATGATATGATAGTTTACATAAGTGACCTAAAAAACTCTATCAGGGAACTCCTACAGATGATAAATACCTCCAGCAAAGTGGCAGGATACAAGATCAACTCAGAAAAATCAGTAGCCCTACTATATACAGATAATGAAAGTGTTGAGAAAGAAATCAGAGAATCATCACCCTTTACAATTGCCACAACCAAACAAGGGAAAGACCTGTATCGTGAGAAACTTGAGTCTTTAAAGAAATAAATTAAAGAAGAAGCCAGAAAATGGAAAGATCTCCCACGCTCTTGGATAGGTAGGATCAATGTAGTAAAAATGACAATCTGTAGGGTATTTTTCTTGGGGAGTGGGGAAGAGAGGAGGTAGATGGAGCTGGGATTGACATGTGAAGCAAGCTTGTTTCTAATTTAAATTGAAAAAAAATTAGCAAGCACAACCATCATATCCATATGTAAATTTGTTATCTTTAATAAATGCAAAGTTATATGTTTGCTCAATAAATTTAAAATATAAACATGCTAAGTTAATATTTTAAATTCCTTTAAATTAGGATATGGGCCTCATTAAATTAAAGGTTGGTTTCTGGTCTCATCACCATTCTAAGACACTGAAATTGAAAATTGAATTTTGTAGATATATTTGTATATTTATGCAAGAGGACACATACAGCAGAATTGTTTTCTTTTATGAACTTGGGTGCTCTTGTGTTTGACACACAACTGTCTAGAATTGTAATATTCTCTTGGTTGATTTTTCCTTTGGTGAGTATATAATGTTCTTCCCTATCTCCTCAGAATTTTCTTGATTTGAAGTGTGTTTTGTCATATCTTAAGATGGCTATATCTACTTGTTTCTTGGGTCTATTTGCTTGCATTACTTTTTCTATCCTTTTAACCTGAGGTGATGTCTATTCTTAATGGTAATGTCTGTTTCTTTGATGTATCAGGAAGTTGGATCCTGTTTTCCAATCCAATCCATTAGTTCATGTCTTTTTACTGGAGAATTAAGATAATTAATATTGAAAGTTATCAGTGAGCAGTGATTATTGACTCCTGTTATTTTGTTGTTATAGCGTGGTTCCTCCCATTTTTGATTTACTGCTCTGGGATTATTTATTCCTTGTGTTTTCTGGGGTTGCTAAATCTCTTCAGATTGAGGTTTTCCTTTTTGTGCCTCTGTTGAGCTGTATTTGTAAATAGATACTACTTAAATTTGATTTTATCATAGGATATTTTTCTCTGTTTGTTGTAATTATAGTTATTCAGGGTATAATAATTTGGGATGGCATTTGTGGTTTCTTATAGTATGTAGAAATCTCTTCAGGCTCTTCTGACTTTTAGATTATCCATTGAGAAGTCAGGTGTTTTTCTAATGGACCTGCCCTTATATATTACTTAGTCTTTTCCCCTTGAAGCTTTTAATATTCTTTCCTTGTTCTTCATTCCATGTTTTGATTATTATATGTCATAGGAAACTTCTTTTCTGGTCCTGTCTATTTGGTGTTCTATATGCTTCTTTCGCCTTGATAAATCTCCTTACATAACCAAATTAAAAATGGGGGTACAGAACTAAACAGAGAATTCTCAAAAGATGAAAAATAAATATCTGAGAAACATTCATCATCCTTAGTTAACAGGAAATGCAAAAAACCCCTTCTTTGATATTTCATATTATACCAGTCAGAATATCCAAGATCAGTAAAACAAATGACAGCTCATGCTGGTAAGGATGTAGGGAAAGGGAAACACTTATCCATTGTTGGTGGGCATGCAAACTTGTACAGCCTTTATGGAGATCAGTATGTTGGTTACTCAGATATTTGGGAATAGATCTAACTCATGATCCAGATATACCACTCTTGGATATATACCCAGTAGACTTTACATCCTACTATAGAGACACTTAATTATGCATTCTCATTTCTATTCAACTCATAATAGCCAGAAAATGGAAGCATCCTAGATGCCCATCAACAGATAACTGGAGGTACATTTAAATAATGAAATATTATTCAGTTTTAAAAATGAAATTATGAAATTCACAATTAAATGGATGGGGCTAAAAAGAAATTATATTTGGTGAGTGTCTTAGTCATTGTTCTATTGCTGTGAAGAAACACCATGACCAAGGCAACTTTTCAAAGATAAAGCATTTAATTGGGAGATTGTTTACTGTTTCAGAGGCTTAGTTCTTTGTTACCATGGTGGGGAGCATGGTGGCATTCAGGCAGACATGGTGCTGGAGAAGTAACTAAGAGTCCTATATTCCAATCTGTAGGCAGCCTGGCATGGTTCTTGAAACCTCAAAGCCCACCACACAGTGGCATACTTCCCAAGGTCATAACTCCTAATCCTTCTAATCCTTTCAAAGAGTTACACTCCCTGGTGACTAAACTTTCAAATATATGAGCCTATGGCAGCCATTATTATTCAAACAACCACAATGATGTAACCAGAAGCCCCAAAGACAAACATTGTATTCTCTTATATGTGGATGTTAGCTTATAAGCCTTTGATAAACATAGTACCATCTGTATAACTACATAGGCTAGTTATAGAGTAATGGACTGGCATGGATAGAAGGATATTCCAAGGAAGGAGAAATCCAATTTATACTTATGAAAAACAGAGAAAGACGGGAGTGGAAGGATTAAACCATGAAGAGGAGAGAGAGAAGAGGACAAAAGAGGGAATACAAGAAATCTAAATGGAGTTACCAAATAATTGGCAAGACAATGCTTTAATTATACACCTTTTGTCATCAAATAAAACTTCTAGTGTTAAGAATGGGTTACATCTAATTGAGTTGTTGGTCAAAGGAGCCCCATGTAAATCCTGAAACAACTCAGGCTATTGGAAAAGCCGTTGATTGCTCTGCACAAGTTTATGGATAGGCCTTATTGCTGAAAAAAATAATTGTATATCTCATTGAACATAGAGAAGTCAAGCTGCTGCCTAACTAGAGTCTTCACCCCTGCTGACTAGTGTTCATGGCACTGGAAGGTACTCTGCATTCTTCAATAATAAGAAGATAACCACCAACCCTGTTGTAAATCCTGGTATCTACAACAGTTACCTGCCTTCATGATATGCTGGTACAGTAGTAGCACAAAGGCTATAGAAGTAACCAGCTACTCTCTGATTGGATTTAAGGGCTACTACATGAGATAGAAACAGTGCCTAATTCTGCTTCAATGGTCAAAAGCCTGAGACTAGAGAGCCAACGGGCCTAGGGGAAAATCAAATATTATTGTTCTGGTAAAGCAATAAAATGACATTTTACTGTATTCATAAGTCAGTGCCCCACTCAGCCATCATCAGAGAAGCTTCATCTTGCAGTAGATAGGAGCTAACAGAGACCCACAACTAGAAAATGTACAGAGAATGCAAGACTTTGGAACACTCAGTACAAAATGGGATTTTTTTTCATCAGATCTCTCCCCATCAGGACACAGGGACCTGTGCAGAAGAGGAGGCAAAAGAACACAAAAGCCAGAAGGGATAAACAAAACCAAGGAATTAGTGTCTTCTAGACATATAGGACTCACATACATATGAACTCATGGAGACTGTGGCAACATACATGGGACCTACACAGGTTCAAGCCAGACTGGGTACCAGCCCAGATGGGGTCCCAGAGCTAATGAAGTTTACATAAGATCCCTCCCGTAACCAAGAAGCTATCTCCAGTTGATGTCTGCTTGGAAAGAATACGTTAGTTTTCTCCAATGGAGTCGCTCTGGGTGTATAAACCACACTTGAGGGTTAGGCTATACACCTAGCAGTAAATGAACAGCATAAAATGAACTCAATTTTGTCTCATATTGTTTGGTCTTTAAAAATGCTACTGGTCTTTTGCTTGTATATTATAGCTTCCCATTTTGTGTTTTTATGGGATTTGTTCTCTCTCTGTATTTATTGTGCTTTTTCTTTTTTAAAAATCTCTTTTTAATTTGCCTATCTGTTTTGTCTTCATTTTGTTTCATTCTCCTCTCATACATCACCTCCTGACTGCAGTTTCCCCCTCCCTCTACTCCTCTCAGTCTTCCCTCCACCTTCCCTTTCCTCCCAGATCCACTTCTCCTCCATTTCCCTTCAAAAAGAGAGCAGGCTTCCTAGGCATAATAACCAAAATATGGTATGATGAGTGACAATAAGACTAGGCATAAACCCTCATATCCAGGCTGGACAAGGCAATCCAGTAGAAGAAAAAGGGTCCCTATAAGTTTGATGCCACCATTACCCTAGCACTGTTTGAGGGAGGACAGAGTTTTCACATGGCCCCCAGATGACCCTCCCATTCCAGTCATCTCTCCCTGTACTCTCTCCCTCCCTCTGTAACTCCCCTAATTCTCTCTGTTCCCTTCCTCACTATCCCCAAGTCCACTAAAAAAATCTATTCTATTTCCCCTTTCCAGGGAGATCCTGTGTCCCCCCTTGAGCCCTCCTTGTAGCAAGATTATCCTTTACTTAACAGCAAATGTCCACATACAAGTGATTACATACCATGTTTGTCTTTCTGGGTCTGGGTTATCTCACTCAGGATGATTTTTTTTCTAGTTCCACCCATTTACCTGAAAATTTAACAATGTCTTTGTTTTTAAAAGCTGAGTAATTCTTCTTTGTGCAAATGTACCATATTTTCTCTAGCCATTCTTTGGTTGAGGAACATCTAGGTTGGTTATAGTTTCTGGCTATTATGAATAAAGTTGCTATGAACATGGTTGAGCACTTGTGGTATGATTGAACATTCTGTGGGTATATGCCTAAGAGTGGTATAGCTGGATCTTGATGATAAAAATTCCCAATATTCTGAGAAAATGCCATATTGATTTCCATAGTGGCTGTACAAATTTACACTCTCACCAGCAATGGAGGAGTGTTTCCCTTTCTCCACATCCCCTCCAGCATGAAATGTCACTTGTGTTCTATCTTATCCATTAGCAGAATCTCAAAGAAGTTTTGATTTGCATTTTCCTGATGGCTCTGGATATTGAACATTTATTTGTTCCTCAGCCATTTGAGATTCCTCTGTCAAGAATTCTTTATTCTTTGATCTACCCAGACTTGAGTTTTGTACAGGGTGATACTTATGGGTCTATTTGATTCTTCTACATGCAGACATCCAGTTAGACCAGTACCATTTGTTGAAGATGCTGTCTTTTTTTCATTGTGTATTTCTGTTAGCAATGGCCTGTGGTTGAATAGAAGGTGTCCATCTAACTTGGGGGCTGAACTTCTAATGACTAGGGTGACCTCAGGTCTAGCAGGCCCAAGTTTGGGGCTGGAGTTCTGGCTGCTAGTGTGATTTCTAGTCCAACAGGAGATTCTCATCTGGAGCAGGGGTTCAGGGGTTCTTCTGGCGGGCATAGCCTCTGTTGGAGCAAGGGGCTTCTAGTGGAGTTGTGGGTAGGTTAGGGGTTCTGATGGTTGGCCTGCCTATTGTTTTATAAAGAGAGATATAAGAAGAAGGCATGGATTTGAACTGGTGGAGAGGAGAGGAGGATGTTGGAGAAATTAGGGAAAAAGAGCCCATGATAAGAATTTATTGTATGAAAACTTATTTTTAATTAAAAATATAAAGAAGGAGAATAAGTGACTTTCATGCCCCGTATCTATAAAATGTAAAAATCAAAGTTTTTTTTGTAAAAATGTAAAGTTCTAAACAAAATGAAATATGTTTTCTAAGGTAGTTGCATTCCTGAAAAACTTGTAGCCCAAAGAGAACAGGACTTGTCCTTTATGGTTTATATAAATGCTGAGTCAGCCTCTTAGTTCTGCTCATTATAAACAGTTTTGTATTTGTTTCCCTTTTGAATCAGGGTCACGCTGTGTAGCCCAAGCTGACCTTAAATTCATAATCCTCCCACCTTAACCTCCCTCCCAGGAGCTGAGCTTACACACAGCCAGATATAGACATAGTTTTTCCTTTCTACACATCTAGCACAATATTTGGCATTTGAAATTCCTGTGAAAGTCCTGGTAATTCTTGGCATAGGGAACTTCCCCGGTGAGGATGGTTAGCATCTCTGAGTTTTAACTATGAAATATGTTTGTGTCCAGTCACCGAGACAGCAGTGAAGCCCCTAGGGAGTGATAGCCACTTGTCAGTGGAGACAGCTCACCATTTTCTGCCTCTTGAAGAGTCTTCATCACTCGTCATGTTCTGAAACATGTGTGAGCCTTGCCACACTTACCCTATTGTATAGCTTTTCACACATCTCTTCTGTTCTAAGTGTGATTTCCCAGAGGTCTAGGACCATATAGTATAACGTGTTGTTTTCCCACCAGCTGTCTGGGCCATGCCAAGCTGTCGGAACCCCCAAATATAGGATGCTATATTAATGATGAAGCTGTTGGCCATTTGCTTGGTTTCTTATCAGCTAGCTCTGACTTGATTATTAACCCATAATTGCTAATGTATATTTTATAAGGACTTATCTTTACGAGGACACACTCCTGCTCCGGGAGATCACATGGTGATGAGTCTCTTCACTACATTTCCCAGAATCCTCGTAGACTCGAGTCCCACCTATCTTGCTTCCCTATTGGCTGACAGTGCTTTATTGACATATACACTCAACTTCCCCCATCATCTCCTCTTTTTTGTCTAAATAAAAAGAAAGGTTTTAACTTTAACATAGTCAAATTATATATAACAGAACAGTTATCAAGTAAGAACTATAGTTACAGTATTTTGTCCATTAATATTTAGTAAGATTTAAAGAAAGTATTTTATCATCTATCCTATCTGTGTGAGTCTGAAGTCTTATATGTAGCTTATGTTTAATCCTAACTAAGGAAATATATAGCCATAACTATCTATCTTCAACTCCATCAAAGACCACAGAAGGATAATATATGAACTATAGAACTGACAGAGTCATTCAGCTACCTGGACAGTCACCTTAAGTTCCTCTGTAACTTTGGGGCATCCATCTTCAGCCCATAGGACACAGTGTCTGGAAGACTTCTCAGCAAAGCAGGAAATTTTAAACTGTCCATCTGCATTGGCAGTTTGTCAGTCATCTTTCTGTGTCCTGCAGAATGTCTGGCAGATTCTTCCATGAGACAGAAACTCTGTAGGACTGTTTGAGTTCAGCAGTCACTTTCCTGTGGATCCTGTATGTCCAGTTTAAACAGCCCAGGCAAGAGCAGTTTCTTGCCCAAATGGCTAATCCTGCCATGTTGAAAGCAAACTCCACAACAAGTTTCTTCGATGCCCATCTTCCTCTCAGACATAATTGTTGCTACTAAGAGCAGACATTTCTCACTGTCAAGAAAAATCCTAAACCATTTTAAATGCCATTTTTTGAAGGTCTTTAAAAGGTTTGAAGACTATCCATCTTAAATACATCTCTGTATATCTAGAAAACCTAACTAACCTAACTATAAGTTCTGACTATTATAGGTGACTATATACAATCTGTACTTAATTATGCATTACATTTTAAAGGATCAGTATAAACACAATACTTAAACAAGAGGAGAAATATACACATCACAAAATTGACCTTAGATTTGTATCAATAAATGAAAATCCATTCCAAGACAAAGTATTCAATTCTATATCATATTCCCTTTCTCCCTTTAGAAAGAGATTGACTGTGATCATTACCATTTATAAGCAACCCTGTATAAATGAAAACAAGTATTTAAATAATATTTGGGAATTTGGGAGTTGTTAATTGCAAACTGCTTCCTGATGGATGGGGGTGCTGTCTATACCATGGTGATCATGACAAAACACAGAAACCTGGTTAAATCCTTGTTTTGTGGTCTGTACGTCTGTATTGTCCCAGGTGTTTCAGATGCTGGACTGCCTGGGACACTGCTTCAGGAGGTCTTACTTCATAAACCACAGAAGCCTGGAAGGAATCCACAGCTTTGCATTTTCTGTGGAAACACAAATAAAATATCTTTTCCAAAGTAACATACCCTTAAATTTAAATTTTGAAGTCAAGGCATTTTCAAAAGATATAAGTTGGATTAATTCAGCATTATTTATAATCAAGTGTATTTTAGCAGTTTTTGTTTCTTCTTTAGTAATTGAACAATTCAAAGACAATTCAATAGCATACAGTATCCAGATTCTCTGTGTATTTTCCACCTTTATATGGCTTATATTACTCTATATCTTTTACTTTTATTTATTTTTTCTCTGAGACAGGGCTTCTCTGTGGAAATTCTCCTGCCTCTGCCTCTGGAGTGCTGGGATTAAAGGTGTGTGCCACCACATCCAGCTACTCTCTTTGTTTATGTTTTTTCCCAATATCCTGTTTCTTTTTCTTTCCCAAGCCTATGCATATTTTAAACACACTATAAACCTTTTAGAGGTTTTACTTCATCTGACTCTGACTCTATTGTAAATATTTGTTTTTCTGGCCACATGTCTGTTATCTGTTAAACAACGTTGCTAAAGTTAAAGTGGAAACAGCCGCTGGCTTGGCCAACAGTGCTTTATTGACATATACACAGAACTTCCCCCATCAACATACTAATTCATGTACTCAGAGTCTAGATGTGGTCGATCAATGTTTGTTTTATGAGTGATGATTATACAAACCTGGTCCTTTAGGCTGGAGTTTCCAACACACCCCTGGGCTGGCTGCTGCCTGCATTGTCCTGCCTTCTTCCCTGTAAAGAACATTTAACTATTTTTAAGAGAGGTCTTCAGCAGAACTGTCAGCTTTGTGGGTTTTTCCCTTGTTCTTAAGGTAGTTGATGCCTCAGATCAGACCTTATTAACAGAAAGTCTTCTTCTATAGAGAAATTACTGTAATAATTGTCACAGCTTAAGTAAGAGAAATATATAAATATATCCTGTGAACACCAAAGAAATCCTAGAAATCTAGGATTTTGAAGTCATTCTCCACTGCCCTGTAAAGAAAGCCCCATTTGCCTCTTTTTTGGACATTGTCTTTGTCTAGAACTCTGTGTGGTCAGTTACAGTTGTACATTCAGCATGAGACATTACCTGTGAGTCTAAATGATGCCTCCCATGCTAAGGTGTGGGAATTGATGGGGTGGCCTTATGAACCAAAAATAAGATTTCTTTTTCAAACAGTATATCATAAATGGCACTAATGGAACCAAAAAGCAAATCAAAGGGATTCACTTATAAATTTATAAATCTCCTGTCTGCATTTTAATTATAGTGTCATTTTAATTGCATTGTAATTGCATTTTAATTGCATGTATTTGTATAAATTAAAGAATAATCAGAGCTCTGAAGTACTATGGTAGATTAATTTATGCATGCAGGACTTTAAAATATAAGCACTGAAAATTATCTTATGGTTTTCACCAGCTTAGGCACTTTAATATCTACCCAGGATGGTGCCCTTCTTTCTCCCTTCTGTGACTAAGAAAGCAAGGAAGAGCTGGAGCTGGAGCCTGAGCTCAGGGACTTGGCATGCAGAGGACTCCTAGCTTAGAATGCTCTTTAAATATTAAAAATTGCAGAATATGTGTTTCCTAGCTTAGCCTCAGGAAATTTCTGGTCTCTTTACGTGAGTGGAAAGGACAGAGGATGAGTCACTGAACTGGGGTGACAGAACCAATGAATTTTTAACAATATTCCTGGCACAGGTTATCATGGCAAAGTATATGCACAGGGAAGGGCCATTTATTCAACAAGCGTTTATTGAAAGCATACTAGTGTCTGGCACCTCTGAAATATGATCACAACCCTTTTCATAGCTCATTTACTAAAAAGATAGTTGCATTCCCAGTCTTTATATTTATCTCTTTGGCCAATTATAGATTGCAGCGGGTCTTTGCTGCTTCAAAATATGTCCTGTACCCCCCGGCCCCCTCCCTCCACACCTTCAACTACCCATATCCCACAGGCTCACTGGAAGGCTTATTGCTAACAATTTGCATTTCTATCTTCTTGGAAAGGAAAAAGTAAGAAGCTGAGGTAGCAAAAGTGGACTTGCCTTGAGATCATGGCGCCGAGTGCCTTTTCGAGCAAGGGTGCTGATGCAGTTGACTTTCTGTTCTCCTGTCTCAGAGCCTTGCATGAGCTGCTCCATGAACTGTGCCTGCCCTTCTGCATGCTGCTCTTTTCACAAATGGGGCATTTGTTCTGCCCCATTAGCATCTTCAAGAACCCAGCCCTTCCCTATCTTTTGTCCTTACAGGGTTTCTTTGACCCTTCCACTTTGTATCATGCAGGGTTCCACTGCAGACTGTCAGTTCCTGGAATCAGAGTCCTGTCCAGTTTCTTTCTGAATTACGCTGAGAACACAAATGTAGGCCTTTGTATCAGATAGAATGGAGTCTCAATTTGAAAGGTGAATGTCTTGAAAGATGTGTGTAGCAATGAATTACACGCCTCTGTTAGGATCCTCAGTTGCTTTTATTATTACTATTTTTCTTTTTTTCCACAAAAACCCTCATCAGTCAATATTCTCTGGGGAGTTTGTAGGCTTTAATCTAGGTCATGTGCATTTCTGGGCATTTCTGTTTTATAGGATATGTTTCATAAAAGACTTTCAAGGTTTTTTACCTGGTTTGCAGCCAGGCAATGTTGCAGACGTGGGCCATATTATACAGAAATAAAACAGAGGGTGGGTATTGCTTTGTTTTAAGATTTATTTTTTGTGTGTGGGTGTTTTCCTGCCTATGTACATATGAATTGTACACATGCAATGTCCAGGGAGGCTAGAAAAGGGTGTCAGATCCCAGGCACTAGAATTACAGGTGGTTGTGTGTTGTCATGTGGGTTCTGGGAGTCAAACCTGGGTCCTCTGCAAGAGCAGACAGCGCTCTTACCCTTCTCTCCACACCCCCTGGATATTGCTGTTGCTTTTTGACAGGGTTTCACTGTATAGCTCTGGGTCATCTGGGACTCTGCAGATTAGAATGGCCTTAAACACAAAGAGATCCCTTTGCCTCTGACTCCAGATTATTGGAATTAAAGGCATTCATCACCACACCCGACTGAGTATTTAAATGTGCTTTAAAATGTGCCTTGGACAGATGAAAATCCAAGAATGAATACTTTTTCACTTAAACTAGGCAAAGCTTGTAACATGAGTCTTTTGTGAAGGGCTAGATGTGGAGGCACATGCCTACAGTCCCAACACTTGAGAGACAGAGCAAAAAATTGAAGAGTCTGTATCTAGCATGAGCTGCATAGTGAGACTCTGTCTGGTAGTTTAAATCAGAATGGCCTCCATAGGTTCATATATTTGAATGTTTAGCTATCAAGGAGTGGCACTACTTGAGAAGGATTAGGAGGTGTGGCCTTTTGGAGTAGGTGTGGCCTTGTTGAAGGAAGTATAGCACTGGGGGTGGGCTTTAACATCTCAAAAGCTCAAGACAAGTTCAGTGTCTCTCTCTCCATTTTCCTGCTGCCTGCCAGTTTGCTTGTAGAACTCTTAGCTGATTCTCCAATACCTGTGTGCTGCCATGCTCCCTGCCAGGATGATAATGGACTGAACCTACAGATCTGTAAGGCAGCCCCAGTTAAATACTTTCTTTTATAAGAGATTGTCATGGTCAACGTGTTTCTTCACAGCAAAAGAACACTAATTAAAATACTATCTGGAAGAAAAATAAAAGATCGTCCCTTGCAAACACCTTGTTAAGTTAGGATGACTACAGGTTGTTGTCAATCCCATCTTGGACTAAGCCTTCTTCAGACCTTATTGAGATATGATCCCATCTATCCCTTGTTGAAGCCTCATACAGAATCCTGCAAGTGAAGCTGATAATTATGCAAATTTTGCCAGTAAGAAAAGCTTTCTAAACTTTCAATAACAAAAAATTAACTCAGAATGATGCACAACAAATCTGAGATGTTTGGTAGTGCTCACCCACGGTACCTTGTGCAACTTTACTTCAGCCTTGGCTGAGAACAGAGCATGCACTTTGCACTATGCCTGCTTTCATAAGAGGCAATGCCAGCAGTGTCCAAAATATCTTGGGTCAGTTTTGAGATTATTATACAGTCCAGTGTTTACTGAATTTACGAACTTTTCTCCTCTTGCAGAAAAAAATAGTTAATTACAGAAAGCAAAGATATTTCTCTACCTTTATTCCTTTAACATGTCAGGATCAAATGAGTATAACTTTGGAATGCATTGTGTTTGAGAAATTGATTAAAAATGTAGTTGCTGACTTAACTTTCATAGAAATTTGTTAGTTTATACCTTATCCTGGCACCACCCATCCTGTCTTTGGGTCTTTTGTGTCTTGAATGATTGAGCAGGACTCTTTCTAACGAATCCCACATAAACTCATTGTATTCCTACCACAGTCACTTGGGCAGAGGATGTCTGCTTGTTTCCTCCACTTATAGATCCAGTCCCTTTGGTCCCAAGATCTCTACTGCAGACTTCTTTAGATCTGAAATGATAAGAAAATGGACTTGATTTCCTTGGTTCTGAGTTTTCCATCCTGTTCTCCTGGCATTTTCTCCAAGGCTTTTGCACTTCACAAGTTATGGCCTACCCTGGAGTTAAAAAACAAAAAGATGAATATTTTATTTTATTACATTTCAGGACTTTTTGAAAAGGGGGAAGGACCGTATGTTAACAACATTAGAATTTTACTGAGCTTTTATTATATTCAGGTATGTTCCTGTTATCCCTGATCTCTCTAGGACCTTTATCATGAAGGGTTGCTAGATTTTGTCAAAGGATTTTTAAGCATCTAGTGAGATGATCATGTGGTTTTTCTTTCACAGTTTGTTTATATGGTGGATTACATTGATAGATTTTCTAATGTTGAACCATCCCTGCATTCCTGGAATGAAGCCTATTTGATCATGGTGGATGATTTTTCTGATGTGTTCTTGAATCCGGTTTGCTAGTATTTTATTGAGTATTTTTGCATCGATGTTCATGAGGGAAATTGGTCTATAGTTTTCTTTCTTAGTTGTGTCTTTGTGTGGCTTGGGTATCAAGGTAATTGTAGCCTCGTAAAAAGAGTTTGGCAGTGAGCCTCCTGCTTCTATCGTGTGGAATACTTTGAGGATTATTGGAGTTAACTCTTCTTTGAATTTCTGGTAGAATTCTGCACTGAAGCCATCTGGGCCTGGGCTTTTTTTGTTTGGGAGACTTTTGATGACTGCTTCTATTTCATTAAGGGTTATAGGTCTGTTTAGATTGTTTATCTGCTCTTGATTTAGTTTTGGCAAGTGATATCTATCCAGGAAATTGTCCATTTCCTTTAAATTTTCAAATTTTGTGGAGTACAGATTTTCAAAGTATGCCCTGATGATTCTCTGGATTTCCTCAGAGTCTGTTGTTATGTCCCCTTTTTCATTTCTGATTTTGTTAATTAGCATGCTCTCTCTCTCTGTCTTTTGGTTAGTTTGGACAGAGGTTTGTCTATTTTATTGATTTTCTCAGAGAACCAACTCTTTGTTTCATTGATTCTTCTCAATGTTCTCCTGGTTTCTACTTAATTGATTTCAGCCCTCAAGTTGATTATTTCCTGGTGTCTGCTCCTCCTGGGTAAGCTTGCTTCTTTTTGTTCTAGTACGTTCAGCTGTGCTATTAATTCTCTAGTATGACTGTTCTCCAGTTTCTTCATGTGGGCACTGAGTGCTATGAACTTTCCTGAATATAATAAAAGCAATATACAGTAAACCAACAGCTAACATCAAACTAAATGGAGAGAAACTCAAAGCAATTCCTCTAAAATCAGGAACAAGACAAGGTTGTCCACTCTCTCCATATCTCTTCAATATTGTACTTGAAGTCCTAGCTACAGCAATAAGACAACAAAAGGAGATAAAGGGGATACAAATAGGAAAAGAAGAAGTCAAACTTTCACTATTTGCAGATGATATGATAGTTTACATAAGTGACCTAAAAAACTCCACAAGGGAACTCCTAGAGCTGATAAACACCTTCAGCAAAGTGGCAGGATACAAGGTAAACTCAAAAAAATCAGTGGCCCTAGTATATACAGATGAAGAAGTGACTGAGAAACAAATCAGAGAAACCTCACCTTTTACAATAGCCATAAACAGCATCAAATATCTGGAGATAATGTTAACCAAGGAAGTGAAAGACCTGTATGTCAAGAACTTTGAGTCTTTAAAGAAAGAAATCAAGGAGGATACCAGAAAATGGAAAGATCTCCCATGCTCTTGGATTGGTAGGATCAACATAATAAAAATGTCAATCTTGCCAAAAGCAGTCTACAGATTCAATGCAATCCCTATCAAAATTCTGGCACAATTCTTCACAGACCTGGAAAGAACATTAATCAACTTTATATGGAAAAACAAAAGGCCCAGGATTGCCAAAACAACCCTATACAATAAAGGGACTTCAGGAGGCATCACCATAACTGACTTCAAGCTCTATTATAGAGCTATAGTCCTGAAAACAGCTTGGTATTGGCACAAAAATAGGCAGGTAGACCAATGGAACCGAACTGAAAACCCTGATTTTAACCCACACACCTATGAACACTTGATTTTTGACAAAGTAGCTAAAACTATACAATGGAAAAAAGAAAGCATCTTCAACAAATGGTGCTGGCACAACTGGGTACTGGTATGCAGAAGATTGCAGATAGATCCATGTTTATTGCCTTGTACAAAACTTAAGTCCAAATGGATCAAAGATCTCAACATAAATCCAGCCACACTGAAACTTTTAGAAGAGAAAGTGGAAGATACTCTTCAACGAGTTGGTACAGGAGACCACTTCCTGAACATAACACCAGTGGCACAGACACTGAGATCGACAATTAACAAATGAGACCTCATGAAACTAAAAAGCTTCTGTAAAGCAAAGACACAGTCAACAAGACAGAAAGGCAGTCCACAGAATGGGAAAAGATATTCGCTGACCCCACATCTGACAGAGGGCTGATCTCCAAAATTTACAAAGAACTCAAGAAGCAAGTCTCCAAAACACCAAAGGATCCAATCAAAAGGTGGGGTACAGAACTAAACAGAGAATTCTCAATAGATGAAGCTAAAATGGCCAAGAGACACTTAAGAAAGGGCTCAACATCCTTAGCCATCCGGGAAATGCAAATCAAAACAACTCTGAGATACCATCTTACTCCTGTCAGAATGGCTAAAATCAAAAATACCGAAGACACTTTATGCTGGAGAGGATTTGGAGAGAGGGGAACACTCCTCCACTGCTGGTGGGAGTGCCAACTCATACAGCCACTTTGGAAAGCAGTATGGAGATTCCTCAGGAAAATGTGAATCAATCTACCACAAGACCCAGCAATTCCACTCCTAGACATATATCCAAAGGAGGCAAATTCATACAACAAGGGCATCTGCTCCACTATGTTCATAGCAGCATTATTTGTAATAGCCAGAACCTGGAAGCAACCTAGATGCCCCTCATCTGAAGAGTCGATAGAGAAAATGTGGTACATTTACACAATGGATTATTACTCAGCAGAAAAAAACAATGGAATCTTGAAATTTGCAGACAAATAGACAGCACTGGAAGAAACCATCCTGAGTGAGGTAACCCAGTCACCAAAAGACAAACATGGTATGTACTCACTCATATATGGATTTTAAACATGGATCAGGAGAGTGCCAGTCTGCACTTACACTGAAAGAGAGTCTGGGAAATAGGAAAGAACCTAAAAGATATACATGGTACCCAAGAGAAGAGAAATGAGGCAAGATCCTCTGAACAGATGGGGAACACAGCGAGGGGTGGGGGGGAGGGGGACCTGGGAAATAGAGAGGGGGAGAAGTGGAAGAGAGAGTAGGACATGGAGGAAGAGGAAGGTCGACTGGGGGGGGGTAGGATAGGGGGAAGAGGGAATCATAGGTTAGAAGACAGATCAGGCACCATTGTGACCTCTAGTGATCTAAACCGATGACACCAATTGACAAGCTAAACAATAGTGTAGAGACCACCTCGAATGCCTATTCCTGATAGTGAGCTTGATGTCTATAACCATCCTGGAGCCTTCATCCAGTGACTGATGGAAGCAGCGGCAAACACCCACAGTTAAACACTGAACAGAACCCAAGGAACCCAGTGACAGAGAGGGAGGAGCGAAGAGCAAATTGGCAAAGAATGGGCTGGCAAAACCAGCAGAGACAGCTGATCCGAACAGGGGAGAGCTCTTGGACCCCAGACTGACAGCTGGGAGGCCAGCATGGGACCGATCCAGACCCCCTGAATGTGAGAGTCAATGAGGAGGCCTGGGCTACCTATGGGGTCCTGAGCAGTGGATCAGTGTTTATCCCTCGAATACTAACAGACATCGTGGGTCCACAACTCAAAGAGGGTTGCTCTCTCTGCCTGGACTCTTAGGGAAGTGCCTGGACACTACCCTGAATAAAATGATAGACTCTAGATATCCCCTATGTGGAAGGAATTGGCAATAGTGTGGGAGGATGGGGGGGATGTTAGGGGGGTGCGGGAGGAGGGGAGGGAGAGGGAACTGGGATTGACATGTAAGACAAGCTATTTAAAATTAAAAGAAAAAAAAGGAAAAAAAGAATTTTACTGAGCAAAGGTCTCTGAGATTTATGAAGGATGTCAAGCCATTATCTCTGCTTATGAGTCTTAATTTAGTTGGCAAGAACCACTAGCACTCCAGGAAACAAATAGCAGGCAACACATTGCTGAGGTGGGATTCTGTTTGAGGTTGTATCAGAAAGTTTCATGTGACAGAAATGTGGTCCTAATATGGTATGTTGGAGTGGTGGAACCTTGAAGAGATGTGATTAATAGAAGGTGGTTTGGTTATGGCAGCTGTGCCTGTAGATGGGGTTAATTCTGGTATTACAAAGGAGATTTGTATGAGGACCTGGCACCGTTCCTTATCTCTGTTGCTTCTTGTGTCACCTTGTGACTCTTCTCTCCAAATACAGGGCTGAGATGATGTCAACACCATTCTTTTGAATCTCCATAAATACGACTTGATCTCTTTTTAATACACCATACTGCATAAAGTACTTTGACACAGCAGCAAACATGAACCAAGAAAGTGAGGCACAACCAATTCTAAGGTACCAACAAGACATCAGCTGAACTGAGGGGAGCATCTTCGTTAAATATCCTTGTTGATAGATAGTCTTCCTTGACATGCTTCATTTCATACAATTAAAACTACACATTCTTGAGCCGGGCGTTATGGCGCACGCCTTTATTCCCAGCACTCGGGAGGCAGAGGCAGGCGGATCTCTGTGAGTTTGAGGCCAGGCTGGACCGACAGCCTCCAAAACAGAGAAACCCTGTCTCGTAAAACCAAAACAACAACAACAACAACAAAAAAAAAACAAAAAAAAAAACTACACATTCTTAACCTTATCAAGTTTGTTTATTTGATAAACATTCTTATGCAAAGAAAAATTTATCTGAATATATAGCTCGGTTGTAGAGCATATGTCTAAGAAAACAGTGTTCAGTTTTTCCAACCCTGAGAAATTGTGAAAGCATTTAATTTGTATTTTCAAAACATTCAGGATTTGAAATACTTGGTTTTGAAAATTTGTGCTCAAGATAAAACTGGGACTATGTTAAAGGAGTTTATTGGAAGGCATCTTCTTGCATCTCAGGCAGCCTCACAGTCAACCACCATTACCACCTTTTTTCTGTTAAAGCTTTCTATGAGTATGCTGTGAATTAATTCTTCTTCCTCCCTTTGCTTCTTCATTTCTTAGATCAGTAATTCACAAGCTTTGCAATCAAATGAAGATCATGAGAAGAATTTAGAAATGCAGTCTGCCTAGTCCTTTCTCTAGAGATTCAGACTCAAGGGTATGAGTGAGTTGTAAGAATCTAGTTGTGATTAGGTAGTTTTGAAGTAGGTGGTATTGGCCCCTACTTTGAGATATTGTTTTAAAAACCAACAAGAGTCTCATAGCATTAGGGGCTAATCTAGTTGGATTAGAGGAATTTATCATAATGACATGCCTTCTCTGTAGTCTTTGACCTTTACTGGGGAGATCTTCCCTTTGGTCTCCATGGTGATGCACAGAAGTCATCCACATTCAATTAGATGGAGGATGTGGATTTGTTCCTTTGTGCTTTGCCGAAGGCTCTGCTGCTGAGCTGCAGAGTCATTAGCTAGGCCAAGGAAACTCAACTAACTTTCTTCCTCTCCTCCCTCCTCACCCCCTCTTTTTCTTTCTTGTATGATTATAGCAAATATCAGTAACAGCCACAAAAAATTATAGACTTTGGAAAAATGAGAGTAACCTATCCATTGTTTCAGGTCAATCTGTAAACAGGGAAACTAAGTCCCAAAGAGATTAAGAAATTTATCTGAATCACAAAATGAATCTGTAGTGGGCTTAATTTTATATCAACACTCTTTTCTTATTTTACTGGTAGCAAAAGATTTCAGGGCACCTGAAAATTACTCATTTTCTGTTGCCCAGTCCACCTTTGACTTTGAAATATCTCTTTGTTTTCCTGGCCTGCCTGTCTTGTCTCCCAATGGTCATACTGTCCCTGTCTGCTTGTGTTGCTTAGTGTAGTGATTGTATGAATTATTTCTGAATTCTTGAATACAGCAATATTTTATCTTCTTGGACCCCAGGTTATCAAATATAAAGCAATTCTGAACTGAAGGGGTTGTGCTTACTTTAAATCTTTGGGAAAACAGGAACTCACAATTCTTACTCCCAGCATCCTTAAACAAAGGCCCAAGGAATAGTTAGTTCACTCATTGTTTTTCTGGGGCTCGGGGAGGGAGAGGTCACACAAAGGTTGCTTGGTTTGCAATCTTATCCCATCTTCCTCATACTATTGACAAGGCATGGAATGGTTTATAGATTTCTGACTCACTTTAAGGACTATTTGCTGATGTTTTCAGACACTTAACCAATCTCAAGAAACTCAAGGGAACTGATTTCAACTGTGAATTATATATTATCCATATTTGGGACAGAACAGACAATCTTAATGTAAAGTTCCCATCAATCAGGCCATGAGAAAGGAAAGGCTTTGACTGGATATGTGTTTGAAATCATTTATGTTGATTTAAAATAGTTAAAGTTCTGAGAATTTAGTATTGAACCTGAATATGATTCTTAGCCCATCCCACCTTAGACTTTCCTATATTTTTAGCTTCTGGTGAAATAATAGCTTATTGTACCATGCATTTGATAAGGTCCCCAGAGTTTAGCCAGGAGAAATATCAAAATGTCCTTGGAAAGCTTATGTGTCTGATGAGAACAAGAATTCCAGGAAAAAAGGCCTCAGTTCCCAAGTAATTACAAGAATTCAGAAAAGAAATAAGTCCTTCCAAAAAGATGCATTTACTAGACTAGTGACTGTCCCCACAGTTTAAATTTTAAAACACTATGTTTAGTAAAGAGATACATGTAACAAGAACAGACAACATTCACAAGGCTCTAGACACCGCTAGTTTGTACTTACGTCGTTAGAGCTACTGGGGAATCACTGTCCTGTCACAACCGATTTAGCCGCCTTCTCTCCATCACAAGCTCACATTAAAACAGACGATAGAGATACACATGAGCACAGTGGGATTTTTTGTTTATTGTAATGGGTAGCTGGCAAACCGCTTCCCTCTAACTGTGGAATAGGAGCGATGCTATTGTTATTGAGCTACTGTGTTATTTTGGGAATTCTGCATCATCAGGGAAAGGCTGTCATACTGTGTATCACTGGCATTAGCATTGTAGAGACAGCATACTGAGGCATGTTCTCTGGAGGAAACCCTTGCTTCTCTCTCTACCCTCCCCATCCTTGCTTACCATGCCTAACCTTTCTACTTACAAGCTAATTGCAAGAACGGTGGTCATTATGTTAACATGTTTTACATATATATTTTTTCCTGCTATAGCCCAGTCTAAATAGATGGTTGCTTTACATTCCTGTGTTTTCCTCTTACCATACATTTGGGCTGGTCTTATTTGTATTTAGTTGTCTTTGGAAAGTTAATGATTTTATTTTCAAAAAGGCATTTGCTGACTCTCAACCAGTAGAGTTGCTAGCTACCCAAGTTATTCTGCTTAGCTTGTGTCTCTTTAATTGACTCTCGGAAATCAATTATGCACAGAAATTTCAATATTATCTTATAATCTAATAAACTACCCAATATCACTAATGGCCTTTTTGGTTTTAAGCAGTTTCTGGTCTTGATGAGGATTATGCTCCATATATAAGGATGGGGTTAATGGTTCCTGGAAGGGACACATCATCAGCCAGGCAGTAAAAACTCATGCATGATTTGGTTTTCTGATCATAAGGAAAAAGCATTACATTTGCAGTCTAAAGATTCGTAAAAAATTACACTAATTGTAGTATCACTGTTGTTACTATTTGTACAATGTTTTTGAATCTGAACATTTATTTATTCATGCCTTACATTACTTCCCCAGGATTTACTTTCTAAATCGTCTTCTTCCCAAATCAATTCGGAATGAATATATTTCATTGACAGTTTCCCATATAGTACTATTGTCTGGAAATCTCAGGCAATAAAATGAGTTAGCTAGGTGAAACGTTATTCACACACTTGTTTTCGTTGCTTATATCATTTGTGGAATAATAGCTTTAATTCATTGTGAAAAACACAGGAATTCTTCCCTATTTCTGCACTGCAATTGTGTTCAATTTGGCTAAGACAATAGATGCAAATGCAAGCATGATTTCTCTGCTGCTATAAATGCTTGCACCTTAGGGAAGAATGAGAGAACAGGAAGAAAGAAGCAGTCAGTGAAGGACAGGGCTTGCAGTCCTGCCTAATATCTAGAAGGATCTGGGTCAGGGATGGGGAGCCTTAGCATAAGGAAAAAGAACAGAGGGGTGAGAAATGGAAGACTAGACGAACTGAAAGTATAAGAAGGAGGAGGAAGACTGGGAGTTGTTCCAGTGGGGATGGTTACAGCCAAGGAACCTAATGTCAGGACACTGCAGGAAAGCTCCTTGAATTCAGGCTCTAAGTGGCACCTGACATGTCAGGTGGGCTTTAAGGTTTCCTTAGGGAAAGGAGTCAGTGCTTGTGGATCTCACCAACGGGCCAGGTTGCAGCAGTTGCTACCTCATTTCCTCTTGCTCAGCACCTCTGTGAGTGAAAAGACAGTGACAGCAATCTCTTCCACCTCTGCAGTATGTGTCTCACACAGTGTGAAGTGCTGGGTTTGGGTCATCACTTTATACCGGTCGGTCCTTTATAACTGAGGGGATGGACTCAACAGTGGAGGTCACTTACTCAAGGCTCTTGAATTCAAACACGTTTGGATCCAGTTGCTGGAATTGAATCCAATGTGCTTGACATGAAGCCCAGGATTTTTAGAATGGCAGTGATTTTTCAATGTGAGAAGAAAACAGGCAGGGTAGGTGGAGTGTCAGGTGTCAGGATCAATTTGTGACAAGTTATGCTTGCTGGGTAAAATGAATATCTGCCACCTACTCTAGGCCAGGTCTTTTCACAAATTCCTCACAATGAAGCTCCAAAACTGGAGATCTCCATGGCGCTCTAAAGACCAAGCACAAGGACAGGAAGTGTTTGAGCAGGTCCCATTCTTGAGTTATCATCTTACGTGATGTAATTATTTGTGTAAAAGGGACTCCTCTGAGTCTTTAGCTTTCCAAGCAGTAGTGATGACCAAGACTCAGGAGGGCACGGGAAGCCTTGATTGGGTGGCACTTGGGAAGCTTGTGTCATTGGCATCCTGAGCTGCCTCTAGGCTTTAAATTTCCAAGTAGCAGAATCTAACTGTGCTCCCCACTGCCTCCAAAAGTGAGGAGGGCACTGGACCTCCTGAGAGCAAATCTTTGGGGCTGGCATTTTACATGCTTAATTTCTTACTGGTGTATATAAGTTAAGCAGATGTCCTCCTTTTCTCTTTCCCCCTACTTTCTGTTTTCTCACCTCTTCTGCTACCATAAATCCCCCTGTCTCCCTAGGAAACTTTGTTTCTCCTTTCATTTAATACATACACACACACATACATGCATGTATGCATGCATACATGCACACATACATATATACATGCACACACATACATAACACATATGTACATACATACACACATGCATACGAGTATACATAATACATACATACACGCACACACACATATATGATTCTATGTGATTACATGAAATCTAGGAATCACAAACAAGAGTAAACATATGATGCATGTTTGTCTTTCTAAGTCTGCCTTCATTTGTTTGATATGATCACCACTACTCGTGTCTATTTCCCTGCAAGCAGCATACACTTACTTCCCTTTCTTTCATGGCTGGAAATATTTCATTGTGGTGTTTTGTATTTTTTTTATCTCACAGGTTGATTGGTCCCCATGAAGCCTACATTGTGGTAAACAGAGGGGACGTCAAAGAATGCTCAGGCCAGTGAACACATGTAGAAAGGGTGCAGCCTTCTCCTCTATCTGTCAGATTAAGGAAAACTTCCAACATGGGCTTTCCCTGGCTTCTGACAATTCGTGATGCAGATGTTTGCCTAAATGTACTTATTTGTATATCTGAAGATTAGCTTAACCACCACCAATGGGCATCATTGCTTGGATGCTTTCAAACTTAAATTTAGGAAAGAAAATAGATTCAAAACAGCTTTGCCTTCAAAACCTAGTACTTTTTATCAGATAGGAGTAAAAGAGTTATGATTGTTCTTTAGGTTAAGTCTGCTGAACTGTGTTATCATCATAATATCAAAACCTAGTAATTTTATGGTTAAATTCCTTTAAGAAAAATGAGCCATAAGCCATGTCACTAAGATATATTATTTGAGGGTTTTAACCATACTTTTATGATGTGCTTAAATGTAGTTAAGTTGCCAAGTCAATGCTTCAAATTGTGTTTTTCCCTTACAATTCCAAAATTTTCATGTAATACCTTTAGTTTATGATAATGAACTCACTATCTGATAAGGCAGAAAGATAAAAGTGTGTCTCACGAGTTAAGGCATATGTTTTCTGAGCTTTAATTCCAGTTAATTTCCCAAACCTTACACTGCACCTAATGTCCTGTATGCCACATGAAGCAGAAAAACTACAGATGTTCTCTGCACGGCTATTTAAATGTAAGGAGTTTAAGCAACTTTCCGGGACGGACCAGGCAACAAGCATCATGCCTGACAGTGTATCCTGAAACTGGATGAGAAAATAAAGCCTCACCCAGAAATAATAACTGTGGAAACTTACATATATTGGTTGACTAAGAGAAAAAAGAGATCCTGTCTGTTTAGCTCTCGGTGTTTATGAGCTATGGCTTGGTGAAACCCTGCAGACTCTGCTTTCATCACCAGAGATTGTCTACTGTGAATAATTTTTTGATTAGGGGTCAAAAACAGAGCAACATTTATCTCACAGGACAAAGGAAAAACCAGCCCTTGGAATTATCTATGTGGTAAAATGTCAGCGACCATGGCTTTGAAAATAACAGCCATTTTCTGTTTTGTCACTTTCAAAATTAATTTTCTACTTTGCCTTAAACAAGGAAAAATTATAAAAACCTTTTATATTAGACTTGCAAATGCTAGTAAGTTACCCACCCTCATTTTTTCTTTATCAGTTTGCCCTTTTGATAGGTGCCACACATACAGTACAATGAATAAATTCAGCATATTTTCCTGTTCACCAAGCATAAATTATTACTGACTGTGGTGAGAGGCTTTTTGAAAAGCTGTTTAATTTTGTGGAGGGGACTTCTTTTATCTATAAATGATTCTGTTTGAAATCAAAGTAGATATTTTCTTATCTTTACGACCTCAGGAAGCTAAACTGTGATGACACATTTCCATTCTGAGAGGGCAATGAGAGGCATAAGCTGAATACAATCTCCTAATGTGTTCCTGTGCTTGGCTCGGGTTCTCAGTCTCCAAAACACTAAGAGAATTACCTTAGCATTAGTGTGTGATATGATTCCATTACTTGTTATCTGATGGCTGTGTTGTGCCTGGCTGGGGCAGGTGACTGCAGAATTCCTCTCTGAAAAGACTCTCTCTCTCTCTCTCTCTCTCTCTCTCTCTCTCTCTCTCACACACACACACACACACACACACACACACAGACAGAGACAGAGAGAGACAGACAGAGAGAGAGACAGAGAGAGAGAGAGAGAGAGAGAGAGAGAGAGAGAGAGAACCGTTTGTACCAGTCTGATGTCCTGTAACTTTCAGCTTTCCTGACTCAAATGAAGATAAAGATACCCTACCTCTATTCCTGAGAGGGGTGAAGGAATGTGATGAAGCATCAGTTAATAGAATTCACATCTGTCACATGATTGGAACTGTTCCTCAGTGACAAGCAGCATGGAAATCACAAACGACTCTCATGTATTAGCACGCTTATTCTGTCCTCCCTCCATATGACACTTGTCTATGTGTCTTCTGCTTGCCTCTTCATCACAGTGAAATGAGTATTGAACCATGAAGCTGGCATTTACCGTTAAGATGTCACTAATTTACTCATCTGCTATTTTTTGAGGAATTCTCCACTCTTCCATTTCATTTATTTAGTATTTTGAAAGTGTGCAATCATTTCAGAGTCCATAACTTCTGAAAAATGAACATTTTAATAACCCAGCCCTGAACTGGGACTTCTAACATCTTGATGCTTGTCACTGAAGTGGAGTAACTCAACATTTTGAACCTTGGTGATAAGACAAAATATAAGACTGCATCAAAGGCTCCTGGCTCTTACACAGCTGACTCACAGCCTAGGCACTCTGGTTCATCAGGAAGCAGTGCTCCACAAAAACTGAGTCACTTGCCCAGGCAGAACGTGAGTGAGGTTGAGCTGTGACACCAACTGCTTGACAAACCGTGGTGGCTGCTCTCTCTGCAAAGCAAAAAGGATGTGAAAATTATTCATCCTCATATGTTAGGTCTTAAAATAGTCTGCACTGTTGATACATTTTTAAGAAATGTATAAGCAATTTTTTTAGCCTACCTGGGTGAAAGTTCAAATGACCAAAACCCTTTTACAAAGAAACACAAGGTATAAAACTGGCCAATATTTAGAGAGGTACCAATGAGGTTACAGGCTAAGTCTGGACATGAATTAATGTTATAAAGAATTTTAAAATTAAGTATTATTTAGGACATACTGTCAGAATTCTTCAGCCCAGAAGGTCTAATTTTACTGATGTTTCTTTTCCTTATTCCAAGCCAAAATTAAAAAAAGAGAAGCAGATGACTTAAAGGGTATGGTAGCATATATATGGTTTCTGATTTCTGAGATAATATTATCTCATAGCAATGTAAAGATTATGTTAAAATTGAAATGACTCACAGTAGTTTCATAGTTACAAGATGCTTAAAAGAACAAATCTTATAGGACAAATTTATCTGGTTGTCTCTAACCAGAGTCGTTCATAAAGTCGTTTTACTTGTATTAAGAGGAACCAAACTTCTTAGAACATTGGTCTAGTTTTAGTAAACTTTACAAGGGGCATAACTTTTCAATTACAAAAATTGAATGTATAATGCTTAATTTCATCATACTTTTAAGAGAATCCAAGGCTAAATTTCTGCCTGAGCTGAAATCATTTTGATGGCCAAATGGCAACTCTAGCTAAGTAGGGTAGCACATATGCAGCTGAACTTATGTAACAGATAATAAAACTATTACCATTAATAACGCTTCCCAAAATTTGTCACATGACTTTAAAACTGAACCTTGATGATTAAATTAAACTACTTTGCCATTTCTGCAAGAAATAGTCTCTCTAGTCACATGATTTTTGCCCTTGAAATGCCTCCTAGAAGCTACCAATGGTTTTCTATAGTTCTTATAGTATATGAAAGTGTTAGGGTGCTTGTTTACAAGCAACAGAAAGGACACATGCACATACAGCATACAGGATGGAGGACTGGCTTGTGATGAAGCAAGGCAGAGTGTTTCTGGAAGAGTGAGAAACAGGAGAACAGTGTTTGCTTTCTAGGAAACTACCTGACTCTGGTCAGGACAGCTGAGGCACAGACTTTGCAGATGTGTCAAGGTGGGAAGAAGAAAAACTATGCTCTCATGGCTTCCTAGACTCATGGGATTATCATTCCTGTAAAAAGACACGTGGAAGAATCAGCAAGTCACCTAAAAGGTAGCACCAGGGGTGCTAGGTGACAAATGTCTATAATGAAGTATTTTCCTCCATCAATATTGTACCTTTTCAACTTAGTTCATTCCAATCAATAAAGAGTTGCCAATAAATAAAAGTACAAGGCATAGTTGTAAGTATAGGGTGTGCTGGGAAACAGAAACTTCCATACTTTGTTACAGCCAGTCATGTAGCAACTCATGTCCCAACATTGGCTTCTAACATTATTTGAGGCCTTCAGTAGACCTGCGAACCATGTACAACCTCTGATCTTTCCTTCTGTTTCCCAAATTCACCTTCCTCCAGTGTGTTCATGTACAAATCTGTGCTTGTGTCTTAGCCTTACTTTTAACTGCTTAGGCTACAGGCAACACTAACAGTATCAAGACATTAGGTAAAAAGAGACACAAGGAGTCTTATTGGAGAGCCGGAAATGCTTGAAATTAGGGTTCAATGATGATTGCACAACTCTCTAAGTTTGCTAAAATCCAGTGCATTCTGTATTGAAAACAGTTGAATTTTATGACAAAACTGTTTTTTTTTTTAAAAAAAACACTTAGTCCAGAGACATACAGAGAAGGAAAGATGGAGTGCTCAGTCTAAATGAGGTATTTACGTCACATTCCCTCCTCCAAAGCTCAGGGTTCATCAAAGGCGGAGGGGCAGGAATGATGGCAAGAGCCAAAGGAACGCATAAGTGTTGATAGGCAAGTATGGTTGGGACATGATCGTGTAGTTGCATATGGGACCTCACTGAAGCTTGGGGTCACAGAAGCTTGGGGGGGTCACAGAAGCTTGGGGGTCACAGAAACTTGGGGGTCACAGAAACTTGGGGGTCACAGAAGCTTGGGGTCACAGAAGCTAGGGGTCACAGAATTTTGGGGTCACAGAAGCTGTGACTACATGCACAAAAATTTGTAGAAAATCAAACCATAGCACAAGTGGGAAAGGTTCATGAAGTCTCCCACCCCCTACCTGAGTTGGCTGAGTTGACTGCTGGGGAAGGGGGAGTCAGTCTTCTTCATGGATATGGCCCCTGAGAGGTTACCCATGTTCCAATAGGTGGTCCTACAATCAACAACACATGGGCAGTACTAAGTGTACTTGATGACTTTGTTTTTAATTTCTTTGTTCTGTCTCCGTCTCCCTCTCCCACCCACATCTCTCTCTCTCTCTCTCTCTCTCTCTCTCTCTCTCTCTCTCTCTCTCTCTGTGTGTGTGTGTGTGTGCGCTTTAGGGGTACCTGAAGTAGAGAAGAAAAGCAGTGGTGGAAGGATAGGGAAGGAAATAGAGAGGAGGGAAAAGAGGTTAGATTTGGTCAAAACACATATGCGCACATGGATATTAAGTATCCAAAGGGTTAAAAGACATTAGGTAATACACAGGGACGTACACAATTGGTTAGAAAACTCTCCCAGAGGTGATGAACCAAATCTGTAGAGTTAGAATGATGAAGGGAGTGTTTGACCAGCCAGGCTCATTCTCAAGTGATGCTGAGGTTGAAGAAAAGCTCACACATGCTTGTGGAGCATCTGGTATCACTCTGATGCAGCAAGCTCAGAGCTCTGGGGAGACTATCACAGAACATACAGATGCTGGTCCTTGAGCTGACTCTGGACATTTCACACCATAGGGGCTTCCATAGTGGTGGATGGAGAGCAATAGGTACGGGTTATTTTATCCTGTCAGGGAGGTTTGCTGCCTTCTGTCTTACCCTATTCTTGGTCATCCCTAGAAGTTCACTCAAAGACAAGCTGGTGAGTGAAACACCACCCATCTCATCCCAAGTTTTCCAGTCCTGATATTTATTCTAAGAGAAAGAATGATAAGACACCTTACAAAATTAGACGACTTGTTTAAAGAATTCTGAGACAAAACCCCACTGAAATTTATGATTTTTTTTACTTTTTTTATTTTAGAAACACTCTTATTTACATATTCATCCCCTCATTCCCTCGCCCTCCCATCCTCCCATGCTTCTCACCGACCCCCAACCCATCCCCCCCACACTCCCCAGGGATAGTGAGACCCTCCACGGAGGATCATCAAAGTCCATCACATCATTTAGGGGAGGGCCCAGACCTCCTTTCCGTATCTGGACTGCAATAGTATCCCTCCATAGGGAATCGGCTCCCAAGGTCCATTTGTGACCTAGGACTAAACACTGGCTCCACTGTTAGAGGTTCCATAGACTGCCTTGGCCTCCTAGCTGGCACTGACATGCAGAGGGCTTGGTTCAGTCCAATGCTGATTCCTCTGCTTTACCACTAGGGTCTACGAGCTCACATTAGGTCAGGTCAACTGTTTCTGCAGGTATCTCCAGTTCCATCTTGGTTCATTTGGTCATCTCTCCTCCCTCTCTGCAACTGGATTCCGGGAGTATTACTCAGTGTTTAGCTATGGGTGCCTGTTTCTGCTTCAATCAGCTACTGGGTCAAGGCTCTAGGAATGGCAACCAGTGTAGTCACCAATCTCATTATAGGGGAAGGGCATCAAAGGCAGCCTCTCCACCACTGTCTAGATTCATAGTTGGGGTTATCCGTGTGGATCCTCTACCATTTCCTCTGTGTCAGAGCCCTCTCCAAATCTGTACTGGCTCCCTTTATCAAGGCGTCTCCTTTTTTGCCCTCCTCTATTCCTCCCCTGTTCTCCTATTCGCGTCTTCCCTTCTCCCCTCTTCCCTTTCCATCTCCCTCCTCTCCCTGGCTCCCAATTTGCTCAGGGGTTCTTGTCCCCCTCTTCGTCTTCCAAGGACCATACGTTCTTCCTTGGGGTCCTCCTTGTTTCCTAGTTTCTCTGGCAGTGTGGATTGTAGACTGGCAATCCTTTGCTCTATGCCTAAAAATGATATATGAGTGAGCACATAGCATGTTTGTCTTTTTGTGACTGGGTTACCTCACTCAGGATGGTTTCTTCTAGTTTCATCCTTTTGCTTGTGAATTTCAAGATTCCATTGCTTTTATTTTTTTGGTTTTACGAGACAGGGTTTCTCTGTATTGTTTTGGAGGCTGTTGGTCCAGCCCGGCCTCGAACTCACAGTGATCCACCTGCCTCTGCCTCCCGAGTGCTGGGATTAAAGGCATGCGCCACCACTGCCCGGCTGCTTTTTGTTTTTTTGTTTTTCTGGTAAGTAGTACTCCATTGTGTAAATGCACCACATTTTCTTTATCCATTCTTCAGTTGAAGGGCTTCTAGGTTGCTTCCAGGTTCTGGCTATTACAAGCTACACTGCTATGAACATAGTTGAACATATGTCCTTGTATGAATGTGCATGCATTCTTTGGGTATATGCCCAGGAGAGAAATTGCTGTATCTTGAGGTAGACTCATTCCCATTTTCCAGAGAGACTGCCATACTGATTTCCAAAGTGGTCATACAAGTCACTCCAGTAAAGGAGGAGTGTTCCTCTTTCACCACATCCTCTCCAGAATAGACTGTCATTGAAATTTTTTACTTTAGCCATTCTGGCTGGTGTAAGATGGTATCTCACAGTTGTTTTGAGTTTCATTTCCCTGATAGCTAAGGATGTTGAGCACTTTCTTAAGTGTCTATCAGCCATCTTAGGTTCCTCTACTGATAATTCTCTATTTAGTTCTGTACCTCACTTTATAATTGGATTGTATGGTGTTTTGTGAATAGATTCTTGAGTTCATTGTATATTTTGTAAATCAGCCCTCTGTCAGATGTGGGGTTGGTGAAGATCATTTCCCATTCTGTGGGCTGCCATTTTGTCTTGGTAACTGTGTCCTTTGCCTTACAGAAGTTTCTCAGTTTCAGGAGGTCCCATTTATTGATTGTCAATCTCAATGTCTGTGCTACTGGTGTTATGTTCAGGAAGCATTCTCCTATACCAATTCCTTCAAGGGTACCTCCTACTTTCTCTTCTAAGAGTTTCAGTGTGGTTGGATTTATGTTGAGGTCTTTGATCCATTTGGACTTAAGTTTTGTGCATGGTGATAGACATGGATCTATATGCAGTCTTTTACATGCCAGGATCCAGTTATTCCAGCATCATTTGAAGATGCTTTCTTTATTCCATTGTATAATTTTAGCTTCTTTGTCAAAAATCAGGTGTGTAGGTTTCATATCAGGGTGTTTAATTTGATCCTATTGGTCTACCTGCCTATTTTTGTGCCAATACCAAGCTGTTTTCAGGACTATGGCTTTATAGTAGAACTTGAAGTCAGGGATGGTGATGCCTCCTGAAGTTCCTTTATTGTACAGGGTTATTGTGGCTATCCTGCGTTTTTGATTTTCCATAGATAGTTGAGTATTGTTCTTTCAAGGTCATTGAAGAATTGTGTTTGGATTTTGATGGGGATTACATTGAATCTGTAGATTGCTTTTGGCATGATTGTTATTTTTACTATGTTGATCCTAACTACCCAAGAACATGGGAGGCTTCCTTAATTTCTTTCTTTAAAGACTCAAAGTTCTTACTGTACAGGTCTTTCCCTTGTTTGGTTAGTGTTACCCCAAGATATTTTATGTTCTTTGTGGTTATTTTAAAGGGTTATGTTTCTCTGATTTCTATTTATCATTTGTATATAGTAGGGCTACTGATTTTTTAAGTTAATTTTGTATCATGCCACATTGCTGAAGGTATTTATCAGTTGTAGGAGTTCTCTGGTAGAGTCTTTTGGGTCACTTATGTAAACTATCATATCATCTGCAAATAGTGAACATTTGACTGCTTCCTTTTCAATTTGTATCCACTTGATCTCCTTTTGTTGTCTTATTGCTGTAGCTAGAACTTCAAGTACAATATTGAAGAGATATGAAGAGAGAGGACAGTCCTGTCTTGTTCCAGATTATAGAGGAGTCACATTGAGTTTCTGTCCATTTAGTTTGATGTTGGCTGTTAGTTTGTTGTATATTGCTTTTATCATGTTTAAGTATGTTCCTATTATTCCTGATCTCTCCAAGACTTTTATCATGAAGGGGTGTTGGATTTTGTCAAAAGCTTTTTCAGCATCTAGTGAAATGATCATCTAGTTTTTCTTTTCAGTTTGTTTATATGGTGGATTACATTGATGGATTTTCATATATTGAAACATCCTTGCATCCCTGGGATGAAGCCTACTTGATCATTGTGGATTGCTTTTCTGATGTGTTCCTGGCAAACACTATTTTGTTGAGTATTTTTGCATCAGTGTTCATGAGGGATATTGGTTTTTAGTTCTCTTCTTCATTGTGTCTTTGTGAGTCTTGGGTGCCAAGGCAATTGTAGCCTCATAAAATGAGTTTGGCAATGTCCCTTTTGGTTTTATTATGTGGAACAATTTGAGGAGCACTGGTATTATCTTTTCTTTGAATTTCTAGTAGAATTCTGCACTTAAACCACCTGGGCCTGGGCTTTTTTTGATTGGGAGACTATTGATGACTGCTTCTATTTCATTAGGGGTTACAGGTCTATTTAAATTGCTTATCTGTTCTTGATTTAATTTTGGTAAGTGATATCTATCCAGAAAAGTCTTCATTTCCTTTAGACTTTTGAATTTTGTGGAGTACAGGTTTTCAAAGTATGACCTGATGATTCTCTAATTTCCTCAGTGTCCATTGTTATGTCCCCCTTTTCATTTATGATTTTGTTGATTAGCATGCTCTGTCTCTGCCTTTTGGTTAGTTAGGATAAGGGTTTGTCTATCTTGTTGATTTTCTCAAAGAACCAACTCTTTGTTTCATTGATTCTTTGTATTGTTTTCTTTGTTTCTACTTTATTGATTTCAGCCCTCAATTTGATTATTTCCTGGCATCTATTTCTCCAGGGTGAGCTTGCTTCTTTCTCTTCTAGATCTTTCAGTTGTGCTGTTAATTCTTTAGTGTAACTATTCTCCAGTTTCTTCATGTGGGCACTTAGTGCTATGAACTTTCCTCTTGGCACTGCTTTCAAAGTGCCCCATATATTTGGGTATGTTGTGTCTTCATTCTCATTAAATTCTAGGAAGTCTTTAATTTCTTCCTTGACCCAGGATTGGTGCAGTTTCACATTGTTCAATTTCCATGAGTTTGTAGGGTTTTTGTGATTTGTGTTGTTGTTGAATTCTAACTTTAAAGCATGGTGGTTTCATAAGATACAGGGTTTTTTTCCAATTTTTTGGCATCTGTTGAGGTTTGCTATGTTGCTAAGTATGTAGTTGATTTTAGAGAAGGTTCCATGTGTCGCTGAGAAGAAGGTATATTCTTTTGTGTTTAGATGGAATGTTCTATAGATGTCTGTTAATCCCATTTGGGTCATAACTTCTGTTAGTTCTTTTGCTTCTTTGTTAAGTTTCTGTCTGGTTGTACTGTCTCGTGGTGAGAGTGGAGTGTTGAAGTCTCCTACTATGAATGTGTGAGGTTTAATGTGTGATTTGAGCTTTAGTAATGTTTCTTTTAAGAATGTGGGTGCCTTTGTATTGGAACATAGATGTTCAGAACTGAGACTTCATTGTGATGTACTTTTCCTGTGATGAGTATGAAATGACCTCCTTTATCTCTTTTGATTGATTTTAGTTTGAAGTCTAATATTTTAGATATTAGGATTACTACACCAGCTTGTTTTTTGGGTCCATTTGGTTGGAAAATCTTTTCCAAACCCGTTACTCTGATGTAACGTTTGTCTTTGACGTTGAAATGTGACTTGTATGTAGCAGAAGGATGGATTCTGTCTTCATATTCATTCTGTTAGCCTGTGTCTTTTTATAGGCAAGTCAAGAACAGTGATATTGAGGGATTTTAATGACCATTGATTTTTGATTTGTTTATTTTGGATTTGTTGTTGGTAGTGTTATTCTGTGTGGATTCTCCCCCCTTCCCTTTTTCTTTTGGTGTTTGGTAAAGTGGTATTATCTATTGACTATGTTTTTGTGGATATAGTTATCTTTCTTGGGTTGGAGTTTTCCTTCCAGTACTTTCTGCAAGGCTGGATTTGTGGATATGTATTGTTTAAATCTGGTTTTGTCATAGAATATCTTGTTTTCTCTCTATAGAAATTGAAAGCTTTGCTAGGTACAGTAGTCTGGGGTGGCATCCATGTTCCCTTAGCATTTGTAGAACATTTATCCAAGACCTTCTGGCTTTCATAGTTTCCATTAGGAAGTCTGGTGTAATTTTTGGCCTTTTTCTTTTGGTGCTCTTAATATTTTTTCTTTATTCTTTAGGTTTGATCTTTTGATTATTTTGTGTCAAGGGCACTTCTTTTTGTGGTCCAGTCTATTTTGTGTTCTGCAAGCTTCTTGTACTTTCATAGGCATATCCTTCTTTAGGTTGGGGAAGTTTTCTTCTCTGACTTTGTTGAATTTTTTTCTGTACCTTTCACCTGTATTTCTTTACCTTCTTCAATACCTATAATTCTTAGGTTTGACCTCTTCGAGGTGTCCCATATTTCCTGGATATTTTGTGTTATGGATTTGTTGGACTTGAGATATTCCTTGGTCAATGACTGTATATCCTCTAGTGAGTCTTCAACACCTGACATTCTGTCTTCCATCTCTTGTCTTCTATTGGTTATAGTTACATCTGTTGTTCCTGATCATTTACCCAGCATTTTTATTTTCAGCATCCTCTCATTCTGTGTTTTCTTTATTGTTTATATTTCAACTTTCAAGCCTTGAACTTTTTGTTGTTTTGTTCACTTTTTTGATTGTTTTTTCTTGGCTGTCTTTAGATTCTTTAAGAGATTTGTTTATTTCTTGAATTTTTTGGTTTGTCTTTTCCGCCATTTCATGTATTTGTTTGTTTGTTTGTTTTCTTCTATTTCTTTAAGGGATTTTCTCATTTCCTCTTTGAGGGTTTCTATCATATTCATAAAATAATTTTTAAGATCCATCTCTTCTGCTTCATCTGCGTTGGACTTTCCAGTTCTTGCTGGTGTAGAGTCTCTGGACTCTGGTGGAGTCATATTGGTCTTTCTATTGCCGGAGTCTATAGATTATGTGGTGTTATATTGTTCTTTCTATTGCTGAGTGTGTTCTCATACTTTTGTCCTCCCATCCCTTCTTGGAGTGGGTGCATGTGAGGTCTCTCCATCTCCATTGGTCTCCCAGTGGCATAAGTGGGTCTAGACTTCAGTGTCTGCAACTCTAGATGGCCTGGCTTCTCCTGGTTTTCTCCTCACTCAAGCAGAGCATGGTGGGCAGAGGGGGAGCCAAGAATGGGGTGTGGCAGGACTCACTTCCCTCCTGTCTGGGTGGGTCCACTCAATGCAAGGAGCAGGCCCAGGAGGATGGAAGGAGGGGGTGATGGGTGGGAGCTGCGGCCTGAGCAGAGCCCACACCCACCTGAAACAGAGCACATATGATTCTATTTTTAAACGTTTCAGGGCCCAACAGAATTCTGTTCATAGGGTGACTCGTTTCACAGAGATATTTGTGGTAGAACATCTACCATATTGTCAGTGCTTATCACATTCAGTCTCTGTGTTCTGTCTCAGTACTTAACACAGGAAATCACCTCCTTTACTATACAGAGTTTTCTTTGTCCCTCATAAACCATGTACTGTCCGCATTGTGAAACTGTCCCTTGTTCATATAGTTTCACTTTTCTTCCACTTGTCCTGTATTATTTCTACCCTGTATCATTCTTTTTCAAACCTGATGATGATTGCAATCTGTGCCATACAATTTGAACTTGATCATTATATTACTCTAATTTAAAGTTATCTTGCTGATATCTGATGAGGGTCTGGCATTCTGATGTACCAATGTACAAAGGTGGTAAGCACTGAGGTTTTCTGAATCTCTCATAATATTTAGTTGGTTTGAAGCATTAAGAAACCTTCTATTCTCTGATGCTGCTGTCTCCCAAAATGTTACTGAGTTGTGGGCTGTGGTTTGTGTGGAGAATATTTATTGGTCCTTCTGTCATGTTTCAACAGAGAACAGAACTTTTTCCTTCACAAATTGAGGCAACTCTCCTTGACATCCACCTCTTCCCTTTGGATGAATGAATAACTAATGCAAACAGTCAAGATCAGCAATGTTTTTTCAAGTTATAAAGAATAGGTTTATATTCATCAAAAGAAAATATATATATGCCCTGCCACAGACACATCCCTTTTTCCTATATTGGAAGGTTCTTCCTACATCAATGAGAGTGATATGAGAGACAGACATTTTCACTTCCTGTGCTGGTTTTTCTATGTACAGCTATGGAGCTATAGAGAAGGAATGTTGTTTTTATGTTTTCCCTCTTCATTGCAATGTTTATTAGTAGATTAAGTCCTATTTTCTGTACCAAATCTCCCCTTTCCCATTAGTCTATCTGTCTTCAATTTGGATGAGAGTATGAAGGCATGTTCTCTAGTCTACCTCTTCCCAAGAGAACTAAACACTAGGTAGGAGATGTTTAGGTGATTTCTTAGTCTATTAATAAAGTTAATATTAGTCTTCTTGTTCAGATGTCTTTTTATGCATATTTATTCTACTAATTAGAGTAATGAGAGGAGATTGAGTCAACATAAATTTGAGGACCTGTCCTAGTTTTCTTTCTATTTCTGTGTTATAGACCATGACCAAAAGCAACTTTCAGAGCAAAGAATTTATTTCATCTTACACTGTATAGTCTATCATTGGAGGAAACCTGCCCATGGAAGAACTTAAGCAAGAAAGAGCCTGGAGTCAGCAATGAGCAGGCAACTGGAAGGAATGTTGCTTCTAGGCTCATAGGCAGCTTCCTTTCTTATAGCTTTCAGGACCACCTGTCCAGGATGGGCCCTCCCACATCAATCATTAATGATGAAGATGCCTCTACAGACCTCCAGACAAGCCATCTGATGGATGAATTTTCTCAATTGAGGTTCCTTTCCTCCAGATGACCCTACTTGTGTCAAGTAAAAACAAAAAACAAAAAATAACAACAAAGACCCAACTCACCAGAACAGACCCCAAACACTGCCTCAACCCCTAAATCTTGAACTTGAATGGACCAGATGGTTATGTAATTTTAGTGAAGACTGTGCTGTGTTCTTAAGAAGGAACAGGAGCACCAGTGCATGCACACTTTGGTGGACAGCATGGCTCTGCCAAGTGGCAGTGGGGTGAGAGGCTCAAGTGAGACATCAAATTGCCAAATCCTGTGTCTGCACTGACTCCAGGGAGAGGCGGAGAGCCTTGGAAAATTGTTGAAGATGTGTTATACGATGCTTGGGTTTGTGACCAGCTGAGTTACTTAGTTCATTGCAAATCCTGTAGCAAACCTCAAGTGTTATTGGGCTCCTACCTGTTCTGGCCAAAGCCCTCATTCCCAACTTCCTCTTTCCCTTACTTTTCCCAGAAGTCACTGAGACATCTTCCTTCGTCAATGTTCTATTACTGTGAAGAGACACCACAACCTCAGTAACTCTTATGAGAAAAATCATTTAATTGGGGATAGTTTACAGTTCAGAGGTTTAGTCCATTATCCTCATGATAGAGAGCATGGCACCACGCAGGAGGACATGTTAGCTGAGAGTTCCACATCCAGATCCAATGGCAGCAGGAACAGAAGAGCTACTGGGCCTGGCTTGGGTTTTTCAAACCTCAAAGCCCACCCTCAGTGATACACTTCCTCCAAGACAGCCACACCCCTAACCTCTGTCAAGACTAATGACTAAGTATTCAAGTATTTGAGCCTATGGGGGCCATTCCTACTCAAACCACGACAACATCTTAGCAACATAGTGGCCAAGGGAAGTAGGCCCTGGATTAATTGCCATTTTTCCCCTTTCTGGTGGTAATGACTAGATTTTCTCAGGATCCCTGTGAGACCCTGTGCTCACCCCCAACCTAGGTGATTCCACCTACCAAAGAGATAGAGACTATGGGACAAAGACAACACTAATGTATCTTTTCTTTTTTTATTATTATTATTTTTTTATTCTTTTTTTTTAAATTTAGATAAGAAACAAGGTTGCTTCACAAGTCAGTTCCAGGTCCCTCTCCCTTTCCCTCCCCTCCTCCCGTGCCCTCCCCCCATCCCCCCCCCCGTTATCCCCTCGTTCCCCCAGGGAGGGTGAGGCCCTCCATGGGGGTGTCCATAGTCTGTCATTTCATATAGGGCAGGGCCTAGACCCTTCCCCAAGAGTTCAGGGTGAGAGTGCACCTCACATTGTTCTATGGGAGTCCAAAGTCCGTGTGTATACTTGGGATGGGTACTGATCTGCTGCCCAAGGCTCAATAGATTACCTAGGCCTCCTCACTGACACCCAGATTCAGGGGGTCTTGATCAGTCCCATGCTGGATTCCCAGGCTGATGCCTGGGATTCAAGAGTTAACCTTTGTCTGGTCAGCTGTTTCTGGGGGTTAAACCAGCCCAGTCTTAATCCCTTTGATCATCAGTCCTCCCTCTCTGATACTGGCTTTCTTGAGTTCAGCTCAGTACTTAACCAGCCACTAAATGTAGTTTCTGTTTCCCAGACTGTCTGGCCATAGGATTGTAGGCTGGCACTCCCCAGATCTATGTCTAAAATCCATATATGAGAGAGTACATGCCATGTTTCTCTTTTTGTGACTGGGTTACCTCACTCAGGATGGTTTCTTCTAGTGTCATCCGTTTGCCTGCGAATCTCATGATTCCATTATTTTTTTCTGCTGAATAGTACTCCATTGTGTAGATGTACCACATTTTCTCTATCCACTCTTCAGGTGAGGGACATCTAGGTTGCTTCCAAGTTCTGGCTATTACAAATAAAGCTGCTATGAACATAGTGGAACAGACATCTTTGTTGTATGAATGGGCATCTTTTGGGTATATGCCTAAGAGTGGAGTTGCTGGGTCTTGTGGTAGGTTTATTCCCATTTTTCTGAGGAATCTCCATACTGCTTTCCAAAGTGGCTGAACCAGTTGGCACTCCCACCAGCAATGGAGGAGTGTCCCCCTTTCACCACATCCTCTCCAGCATAAATTGTCATTGGTGTTTTTGATTTTAGCCATTCTGACAGGAGTGAGATGGTGTCCCGACCCGCAGGACATTCAACGTGGGTCTGGTGGACACCTAGGAGAAAGATGGAGGACAGGGGATACAGGAATGGACGCCAAGACAGGATTCTGATCAAGGCGACAACTTTATTTCATCACAAGGGGATTTATATAGGAGAACTGAGGAGGGAAAGGCGGAGGATGTGCTTGCAGCTGCAGGGGCAAGAAGTCAGTGGGAGAGGTGGTCTGCTGTGTTGCCTGGCTACCTAATCTACAGGGCAAGAGGCCAGGGGTAAGAATTCCTATGTTGCTTGTTAACCTGACAGCAGAATCCAATCCTATCTATTACAATTTACTACTGCTCAGGCCTATCTTCTGAGGACCTTGTAGTTTTTCCAATTAAGCTAATCTTTAACTGACTGGTAAACCCCAGGCTTGTTACTTGGAATATGCTTTATGTCAGAAGGGGTGGCAGGGTGGTCTTAGTGTCACGTCTTCTCTGTGAGTACGTGATACAGCCTAGCTGACTGATGGCTGGAGGTCCCTGACAAGATGGTATCTCAGAGTTGTTTTGATTTGCATTTCCCGGATGGCTAAGGATGTTGAGCACTTTCTCAAGTGCCTCTCAGCCATTTTAGACTCCTCTATTGAAAACTCTCTATTTAGTTCTGCAGCCCACTTTTTAATTGGGTCCTTTGCTGTTTTGGAGACTTGCTTCTTGAGTTCTTTGTAAATTTTGGAGATCAACCCTCTGTCAGATGTGGGATTAGTGAATATTTTTTCCCATTCTGTGGGCTGCCTTTTTGTCTTGCTGACTGTGTCCTTTGCCTTACAGAAGCTTCTCAGTTTCAGTAGGTCCCATTTATTAATTGTTGATCTCACTGTCTGTGCTACTGGTGTTATGTTCAGGAAGCTGTCTCCTGTACCAATTCGTTCAAGGGTACCACCCACTTTCTCTTCTATGAGGTTCAGTGTGGCTGGATTTATGTTGAGGTCTTTGATCCATTTGGACTTAAGTTTTGTGCATGGCGATAAACATGGATCTATCCGCATTCTTCTACATGCCAGTCTCCAATTATGCCAGCACCATTTGTTGAAGATGCTTTCTTTATTCCATTGTATATTTTTAGCTTCTTTGTCAAAGATCAGATGTTCGTACGTGTGTGGGTTAATACCCGGATTTTCAATTCGATTCCATTGGTCTACCTGTCTATTTTTGTGCCAATACCAAGCTGTTTTCAGGACTATAGCTCTATAATAGAGCTTGAGGTCAGGGATGGTGATGCCTCCGGACGTTGCCTTGTTGAACAGGGTTGTTTTGGCTATCCTGGGTCTTTTGTTTTTCCATACAAAATTGATTATTGTTCTTTCAAGGTCTGTGAAGAATTGTGCTGGGATTTTAATGGGGATAGCATTGAATCTGTAGATTGCTTTTGGCAGGATTGCCATTTTTACTACATTGATCCTACCTATCCAAGAGCATGGGAGATCTTTCCATTTTCTGAGGGCTTCTTTAATTTCTTTCTTTAGAGATTCAAAGTTCTTACGATACAGGTCTTTCACTTGTTTGGTTAGCGTTACCCCAAGGTATTTTATGTTGTTTGTGGCAATTGTAAAGGGTGATGTTTCTCTGATTTCTCTTTCAGCCCTTTTATCATCTGTATATAATAGGGCTACTGACTTTCTTGAGTTGATCTTGTAGCCTGCCACTTTGCTGAAGGTGTTAATCAGCTGTAAGAGTTCCCTGGTAGAGTTCTTTGGGTCATTGATGTAAACTATCATATCGTCTGCAAACAGTGAAAGTTTGACCTCTTCCTTCCCAATTTGTATCCCCTTGATCCCCCTTTGTTGTCGTATGGCAATAGCTAGAACTTCAAGTACCATGTTGAAAAGGTATGGAGAGAGTGGACAGCCTTGTTTTGTTCCTGATTTTAGAGGAATTGCGTTGAGTTTCTGTCCATTTAGTTTGATGTTGGCTGTTGGTTTACTGTATATGGCTTTTATTATGTTTAAGTATGTCCCTGTTATCCCAGATCTCTCCAAGACCTTTATCATGAAGGGGTGTTGGATTTTGTCAAAGGCTTTTTCAGCATCTAGTGAGATGATCATGTGATTTTTGTTTTTCAGCTTGTTTATATGGTGGATTACGTTGATGGATTTTCGTATGTTGAACCATCCCTGCATCCCTGGGATGAAACCTACTTGATCGTGGTGAATGATTGTTTTGATGTGTTCTTGGATCTGATTTGCCAGTATTTTATTGAGTATTTTTGCATCAATGTTCATGAGGGATATTGGTCTGAAGTTCTCTTTCTTGGTTGTATCTTTGTGTGGCTTGGGGATCAAGGTTATTGAAGCCTCATAGAAAGAGTTCGGCAAAGACCCTTCTGCTTCTATTGTGTGGAACACTTTGAGAAGAATTGGTATAAGCTGTTCTTTGAATTTCTGGTAGAATTCTGCACTGAGGCCATCTGGACCTGGACTTTTTTTGGTTGGGAGACTTTTGATGACAGCTTCTATTTCCATAGGGGTTATAGGTCTATTTAAATTGCTTATCTGTTCTTGATTTAGTTTTGGCAAATGATAGCTGTCCAGAAAGTCATCCATTTCCTTTAAATTTTCAAATTTTGTGGAGTACAGGTTTTCAAAGTATGACCTAATGATTCTCTGGATTTCCTCAGAGTCTGTTGTTATGTCCTCCTTTTCATTTCTGATTTTGTTAATTTGCATGTTCACTCTCTGCTGTTTGGTAAGTTTGGACAAAGGTTTGTCTATCTTGTTGATTTTCTCAAAGAACCAACTCTTCGTTGCATTGATTCGTTGTATTGTTTTCCTGGTTTCTACTTTGTTGATTTCAGCCCTCAATTTGATTATTTCCTGGCGTCTACTACTCCTGGGGGGAGTTTGCTTCTTTGTGTTCTAGAGCTTTTAGCTGTGATGTTAATTCTCTGGTATAACTGTTTTCCTGTTTCTTCATGTGAGCACTTAGTGCTATGAACTTCCCCCCGTAGCACTGCTTTCAAAGTGTCCCATAGGTTTGGGTATGTTGTGTCTTCATTCTCATTGAATTCGAGGAAGTCTTTAATTTCTTTTTTTATTTCCTCTTTGACCCAGGGATGGTACAGTTGAGCATTATTCAATTTCCATGAGTTTGTAGGTTTTCTGCAGTTTGTGTTGTTGTTGAATTCTAATTTTAAGGCATGGTGGTCTGATAAGATGCATGGAGTTATTCCAATTTTTTTGTAGCTGCTGAGGTTTGATATGTTGCCAAGTATGTGGTCGATTTTTGAGAAGGTTCCATGTGGTGGTGAGAAGAAGGTATATTCTTTTTTATGTGGATGAAATGTTCTATAGATATCTGTTAATCCCAGTTGGGTCATTATTTCTATTAGACCCTTTGCTTCTTTGTTGAGTTTCTGTCTGGTATTCTTGTCTAGTGGTGACAGTGGTGTGTTGAAATCTCCCACTATAACTGTGTGGGGCTTTAGATGAGATTTAAGTTCTAATAATGTTTCTTTAACGAATGTGGATGCCTTTGTATTGGGGGCATAGATGTTCAGGATAGACACTTCATCTTGGTGGGTTTCACCTGTGATGAGTATGTAATGACCTCCTTTATCTCTTTTGATTGATTTTATTTTAACGTCTAGTTTGTTAGATATTAGGATTGCTACCCCTGCTTGTTTCTTGGGTCCATTTGATTGAAAAAATTTTTCCCAACCTTTAACTCTCAGGTAATGTCTGTCTTTGAGGGTGAGGTGTGTTTCTTGTATGCAGCAGAAGGAAGGGTTCTGTCTTCGAATCCATTCTGCTAGTCTGTGTCTTTTTATGGGTGAGTTAAGGCCGTTAATATTGAGGGATATTAATGACCATTGATTGCTCATCCTTCTTCGATTTGCGATGGTTGTTGGTGGTGGAATTATGGGTGGAATTTCACCCCTTTGTTCTTTTGGCTGTTGGTAGAGAGGGATTCTCTAATGCTTATGTTTTTCTGGTTGTAGTTAGCTTCCTTGGGTTGGAGTTTTCCTTCCAAAATTTTCTGTAGGGCTGGGTTAGTGGACACATATTGCTTGAATCTAGTTTTGTCATGGAATATCTTGTTTTCTCCGTCTATAGTGATTGAGAGCTTTGCCGGGTATAGTAGTCTGGGCTGGCACCCATGGTCTCTTAGTGTAGGTAGAATATCTATCCAGGACCTTCTGGCTTTCAGAGTTTCCATGGAGAAATCAGGTGTAATTCTGATAGGTCTGCCTTTATATGTTACTTGACCTTTTTCCTTAGCTGCTCTTAATATTCTTTCTTTATTCTGTATGTTTGGGGTCTTGATTATTATGTGGCGAGGGGATTTTTTTGTGGTCCACTCTATTTGGTGTTCTGTAGGCTTCTTGTACCTTCATTGGCATGTCTTTCTTAAGGTTGGGAAAGTTTTCTTCTATGATTTTGTTGAATATGCCTTCTGCCCCTTTGAGGTGGATTTCTTCTCCTTCTTCTATACCTATTATTCTTAGGTTTGGTCTTTTCATGGTGTCCCATAATTCCTGGATGTTTTGTGTTAAGGATTTGTTGGATTTAAGGTTTTCTTTGGTTGATAAATCCATTTCTCCTAGTGTATCTTCAACACTTGAGATTCTCTCTTCCATCTCTTCTATTCTGTTGGTAATGCTTGTATTGGTAGTGCCTGACTGTTTGTCCAGCTTTTCTATTTTCTGCCTTTCTTCAGATTGTGTTTTTTTAATGTCTCTATTTCAGTTTTCAACCCTTGCAGCGTTTGCATTGCTTCTTGCAATTTTCTGTTTATCTGTTCGTCTGTTTGTTGCCTTTTATGAACTTTTTGGTTTGTTCTTTCTTCCATTTCTTGCATTTTTTGGTTTGCTTTATGTTCCATTTCTTGGATTTTGTGCTTTGTTTCTTCTTCCATTTCCTGCCTTTTTTGGTTTGTTTCTTCTTCCATTTTTTTCATTTTTTGCTTTTTTTTTCTACCATTTCTTGCATTTTTTGCTTTGTTTCTTCTTCCATTTCCTGCCTTTTTTGGTATGTTTCTTCTTCTAATTCTTGCATTTTTTGCTTTGTTTTTTCTTCCATTTCTTGCATTTTTTGCTTCATTTCTTCTTCCATTTCATGCCTTTTTTGGTTTGTTTTTTCTTCCAATTCTTGCATTTTTTGGTTTGTTTTTTCTTCCATTTCTTGCATTTTTTGGTTTGTTTTTTCTTCCATTTCTTTGAGGGATTTTCCAATATCCTCTTTTAGGGCCTCTATCATTTTCATGAAAGTGCTTTTAAGGTCGTTCTCTTCTGCTTCCTTCCCATTGGAATGTTGGGGTCTTGCTGGTGTGGAGTCTCTAGAATCTGGCGGTGTCATATTTGTTTTTCTGTTGCTGACTGTGTTTTTGTATTGTCTCTTTCCCATCTCTTCTTCTAGTGGGTGCAGAAAGAGCCCCTTACTGGTCTGGGGACCAGAGTACCCTTTCGGTGGGTGCTAGCAAGTCCAATAATCTGTTGGTTCTTCTATACCTTGTCCAAATGGTGGTCCGTGGGTGGAGAAGAAGAACAGGAATCTGGGGTGCTTAGCCTCCTACCTGGTCCCCTGGACCCTATGCTGGGTCCTGTTGTACCTGATCCGGAACAGCTACTCCCCTGGTCTCCCTGGCTCCTCTAGTTTCCTGGTCTCGTTGGTGGGAGAGAAGATCTGGAGTCTGGGGTGCTTGGCTCCTGCCGGGATTGGGAGCTCTGTGCAGTTCCCAGGCGATCTGCAGGCTCTGGAACACAGGCCGGGAAGCCGGCCTGTTTACCTGATGCTGCCGGAGGGACAGCTACTTCCCTGTACTCCCAGCCTCCTCTCGTTTCCTGGTCTCGTTGGTGGAAGAGAAGATCTGGAGTCTGGGGTGCTTGGCTCCCGCCGGGATTGGGAGCTCTGTGCAGTTCCCAGGTGATCTGCAGGCTCTGGAACACAGGCCGGGAAGCCGGCCTGTTTACCTGATGCTGCCGGAGGGACGGCTACTTCCCTGTACCCTAATGTATCTTTTTAAAGTATTAAATACATTATTGTTCGGTTTGGGGAATTCAGTCTATCTGTATAATAAATATTCATAAACAAAAATAAAACAAAACAGTAAGATCTTGACTGGGCACATTGCCTGATGAACTTAGTTTGACTGTCTTCATTTTCTCTCATATCAAATAGTAAAATACACCTTCTGCTCCATTTTCCCAAGAGAGAGAATGTACTCTGAAATCACATTGTTCTGAGCAGTGAAATGTAAGAGGCTTCATTTAAAGTGAAGAGGCCCAGCAACTTTGTTTACTTTTGGACTCCCTCTGTGAGTATAACGTTTCTGTTCAACACCTGACTTAAATGCAGTCATGGAACAATCGCATTACAGGACTTCCTGCTTATTAAAATGGAGAGTGGCCACCAGTGATTCAAACATCAAGGTAATAGAGGAGTACCTAATAAGAATATTAAAATGTGTTCACACACATATTCCAAGACTGGTAGATAGAGCAACCTCTAGCCTTCACTGACTCCTTAAGACTAGGATTTGAACTAGATGTGAAGATGAATGCTTTCTTAAAGCATGAAATAGCACTTCATACAGTATTACTATTTTTTAATTTTAGATGTGGCACTAATTATATAAATCAGTAAAAGAAAATGTGAACATTCACACATTCAGTGTTTTATAATGTAATGTGTTAAGAGTCATTTGCAGGAAAATCAGACTGTTGGCCTCTCTCACGCTCCTCATCTGCGAAAGAATGAAAACACTTATAGGAAAGCATCCTAACGTTACCTTCTAGTTACTTCCCTGTGGCTTCTTCTTAGGTGATGTCAAATGGGATCTTGTTTTCAATTTCACGATTGAATGTATAGCTGTCCCCTGAGCTTGTGATACAGGGGGCCGTTTTCATGCCTGTCATTCATCTATCTATTCCGCATTTTCAAAATTTCCTTCAAAGGGGAATGCTGGTTGTTCTCGTACAATGGAACACGGTGAACAGGTGGCGCCACATTTCTAGATTCTTCCCTAAATATGAGTTAAAAAAGAGTCAACACAATAGCCTAGGACCACTCCCACATTGGCTGGGGACTACTGGAATCATCTCCTAAAAGATAAAACAGTGATGCTGAATATATTCCTCATACAAAACTTATACTTCCCATATTTTAAAATATGGTCAGACTCCAGAAGTCTGCTTTTGTCTAGAACAGGCAAGTAGCGGGCCCAGCTCACTCTTTTGCTGACAGCTGGTTTCACTGTAGACAAGCTGAATCTCATCATGCTCACTGTGTAGCTGAGTACCTTGGAACTTGTTATGTAGTCCAGACTGGCTTCCAACTCACAATTCTCCAGCTTCATGCTTCCCAAGTTCTGAATGAAATTCTAACACACGTAATTGTAAGAAAGATATTCAGTATTTTCTTTATAGAGAATGAGAAAGAGGGTGCCCCTCACAGAAAAAGTAGACAGTATTCCTTCCTGTAAAATATACTCTATCCAAAGGCAAGGGCTATCCATAGGTCTATTCCCCAATGCATTCTAAATGCCTAACAGCATGCCTATGGGCAGACAACTACCTGTTGAATGAATGAATAAATAAATAAAATGGCTGGATCTTTTTGTGACAAAGAGCTTTTGACACATAGTTGACCTAATTGGGCAGTTTCTGATCTCAGAAAAGATCAACAGGACAAAACACGGAGGGAAAGGATAGGAAAGAAGACTAGAGGGAGAAATACAGAGCTCTGGGTGATAACATGGGTCTGTTTTCTAAGTAAGTTAAGACTGAGCTAGGAAAGTGTTCCTCTTTGTGACTTATTTAGAGCAGCGGTTCTTAACAAGTGGGTAGCAACCCTTTTGGGAGAAGGAGTTGAATGACCCTTTCACAGGGGTTGTCTAAGACCATCAGAAAACACAAATATTTACAATTCACAACAATAGCAAAATTACAGGTATGAAATATCAGTGAAAACAATTTTATGGTGGGGGGTCACCAGAACATGGGGAATTGTATTAAAGGGTCACAGCGTTAGGAAGGTTGAGAACCACTGGCTCAGAGCATGATGGTCAGTAGGGAGAGGTCTATCTATGGCTTACTTTTTGAAGGATGAATTCATAGTGCAGTTACAGCTAAACGTACTGGTTCACTTCTTGTTGAGTATCAGGGCAAAATAAGCCTTGCCAAGAGTTAGAGGAGGGGTTTATTTACTGTGGCAGGGAAGAAGAGCTTGAGACTGGCATCCAAAGCAATGTGCTCCTCCAACAAAGAAAGCATGCGGACTGTATCTAGAGAAGTCTACGCATACTCATATGGGCAAGCACTTTAGAGGCAGGCAAAGATGTGTATGACTGCTCAGCTTAAGGTCATGTCAAGAAGGAAAGAGGGTAGACTGGGACACTTCCCAAAGCACCTTGCTTCTTTCCTCAGAAACATTTCAGCTGCAGGCCAGGAACACCTTGATAGTGCGTAAGGACAGAAGCTCCCAGCTATCCGTGTGTACCTGTCACTCTGCTGCTCACTGCTCTGCTGCAGGGTGCAGTACCATCGTCCCACAGGCACCTTTGAGCCTTGCATTACCACGTAACGCTGTGGGATTTTATTCTGGAAGCACCTGGCTCGCCTGAATTTCTCAGAGCTGGGAAACACTTTGCTACAGAGGAATTAGATCTTGTGGGTAGACTGTGGAGCGTCCCAAGATGAGGAGAGGCCAGAGAGAAGGTGACTCTGTGAATGTGAGGACCCTGGGCACTTTGTGAGATGACCTCCATGGGCATCGTAACCTTTTAGTTATTTTCCTTTTGTAAAAGAGGAAATTTTATATTTGTTTTGGTATTTAAGATCTTTATGTCTTTTCAGTTAAAAACTTTTCCCTAATTATTCTAACCTTTCAGGAGATTCTTATACTTCTGATTCTCTTACCTTTTCAGAAGTTTAAAAGGGTTAGAAAAGGATGCAGCAGGGCAACTTTATTGAAAAGACTTACCATATTGCCCTGTCTTTTTTTGTAGTAAAGAGAATTTTAAAATCTGTGTCCAGGAAGTTTGTAAAGATACAAATACTTATAGCAAAGTCCCTCCCTGTGCCTGGAGGCTATTTTGGTTGACTCCCTTTAGGGCTTTAAATTTTAAATCATTATTTTTGTATTTAGCATCATTTTGACAATTTCACACATTTATACAATATACTATAATCATATTCACTCCTTTGTTATCTTCTCTTATCACCCACCACTCCTGCGAACTCCCTTCTTTTTAACTAGCTACCATCTTATTCTTATGTCTCTTTCTAAAATTAAGGCTGCTTGTATGAGCACGCATGAATCATTCACTGGAACACAGGGAACTTATTAATGGCTACACCACTGAAGAAATGACTCTCTCTCCCTGGTAACCATTAACAGCAGGTAGCTCCTCTGGGAGGGGTTGGGTACTTTAACACACTCACAGCTTGGTCCTGAAACCCTGACTAGTAGTGGCAAAGGAATCAGGAAGAGACAGACACACAGACACATATATAGAAATGCAGACGTCAGATGGGATGTACAAACACTGATGAAATTGCACACATTACCACAACAACCCACAACCTCAGCGTGTTTATTGTGTACAACACAGGCGGAGGTATTAGCTCTTTTCAGTGGGAGGTCCTTGTAGGCCAGCAGTCTCAAACTAGAAATATCTGGAAGAAGAAAGCCACAGCTACTAGTTTTTGTACACATTTGTCAAGTATTTGCACTGGAACCCTGGAGGAAGACCTTGCCATCCCTCAAAGTCTTACCAGAGAAAGGGTTCACCACTCCCACCGGGATGAGATATTGGGATCCTTGACATGGTGGTGCCCATGTCAACAGCAGGTTTCTGCTACAGTGGGGATTCATGAGCCTCTCCCACATCTTTGATACGATTTTGAAGGGCTCAGTTTGTATAGGTCTTGTGAAGGTATCCACAGCTGTTGTGTGTTCATAATTGCAATAACCATAAGTAGGAGACAGCATTTCTTAGCACTCCTCTGTATCCTCCACATCTTCGATGCTTTCTCCATCCTCTTCTACAGTGTTTCCTGTGATATATATTAATATCTACTTAGTCTCAACAATTTAAGTAGTTCTGAGTCTTGTATTAACTGCTGCACACTACAGAAAAGCTTCTGTGGCTAAGAGTGGCACTGACATGTGAAGAGGCAAGTCGGCCGTAAGTCTAACATTGTTATCCTAGTTGGCAAGTCTTGCTTGGTGGATTGGTGTTGCAAACAGGGTCCACATCTGGGAAAAAGCAGTAATGATTCTTATCTCCTAATAGCCTTCCAACACTATATTATATTATTTTATTTTGCTTGTTTGAGATAGGTAGGATCTCAGAGAACCTAGGTTGGCTTTTGACTCAGGACATAGCCATGCTCATCTTGAACTCCTAACCCTTCTGCCCCTGCTTCTGCTTCCCAAGTACTGGGATGGTGTCCCAGGCATTGGCTGACATTAGTATTAAAATAAAAGTATATTCCTGTAAACAAGGTTCACTGGAACTTTGAGCTCGATGTTTGCATCATGAAGGAGTGGAGAGAGCAAATGGGGAAGACAGCTGTGACACCTCCATGAGCCATGAGAACTCAAAAGTTCACATCAACACAGACGTGTTTGCATCCCAGAAAAGCTCAAATATCCCTTTGGCCATCATTGGTTATTTGATTGGATAAGAATTAGCATCATGAGAGGCACAGGACTACAGAGAACAAACATGTCCTTTCATTGAAAAAGGAAATGCTTAGAAGGAGGTGTCCCTTGCCTTTTGTTCTCTTCTGCTGTCTAAGATGAGCATGAGGCCCGAGCTCTGTGACAACTGTTACTTCCTCATGGATCACGACCATTTGGGAGATGATGGCAGTTTTGGAAATTCTGTTCTCATCCTAGACTGTGCTACATCAGAAGCTCTCAATTGCTAGTCAGTCAGGCAAACACAAACTAAGTTAGATCCGGCTGTGGAAAGCTTTTGTGTGGATGTGTTTCCAATCTTCAGAGTCTTTTCTTTTTTTTAATTTTCTGTACTGAAGTCAGGAGTTGTTTAAATTGGGAAAAATTGTTTATTTTTGTTGTTGTCACTGTTAAGATAGCTTTTCATTCTTGTAGAACACGTTACCACCCAATCTCAATAGCTTAATTTGAATTACTTTTTAAAGGGCTGAATTAACGCCACATTTCACTTATAACTGTTAGAATCAGTGGCTGTCCCAGGCTACTGTGAAGCCAGGGGTCCATTCAATGAAGGACAGAAAACAAACTAAGTGGGTTTTCCTGGAGGGCTTCCACTTCTACAGTCTAGTGGTTTGATAAAGGGTTTCTTTTCCTAATGAGTCTAATGTTAAAAATGAGTGGGTTCAAGAGGTTTTATTTTACAGAAATACGTGTGTGTGTCTGCAAATGCCAATCATATGACTTACGTGGCACAAAGAGCTGTTTGTGCTCACACATATGCCCACAGCATTTGTTTTGTGCACCTGCTTCTTCTCCAGTTCCAGTTTGCTTCAATCTTTTGCTTTTGTTGAAATGTGCAGGCGTTTGCTGAAGTGTAGCCACTTAGAGAGCATCTGGGCTCACATGGGGTTTAAAACTGAATCCACATTTGAACAGTTTCTCATCTCTCAATCTGGTAAGCAATATTAACAGTTCTTTCACAGTGCTTACATTCTTCATTGCTTATAATCCCCAGCTTGGAGTTAGGCTCCTTGCTTTGTGTCAGATTCCCATGGGCCTCACAGAAATGCTTATCATCTACACAGTACTTGAAAGTCCCTTTCAGTCATGATGAATTAATTCACACATGTCTTTTCACCATCCCCCTTGAATGCCAAGCAGAGGTCAAGTGACTAGCTAAGGCTACATAGACATATGGGTTAAAGCCTTTCTTTTTTTTTTCAATCATCAAGAAAGAAGACCTCTAATTCCTCCACTCACAACATTTTAAACTTAAATGTCACCCTACAGACTCAGTTGTGTAGGGTTAGATTTACAAGTGGAAGAGACTATGGCTTCTTAAGATCATGACAGATTCCTTGATCTACAGACATAGGCAAAACCTTTGATGTATTCATTTATTTGTTTATTTCAAACGAAGTCTCAGTAGCTCAGGTTTGAGTCTCTTCTGAAACCTCCCTTCATCTTCTGAGTATTTGGGTTGCAGTGTGGTGTTGGCAGGGCCAGCCAACCTCTTCTTTAGAAGCTATTTTTTAATGACTTCTGAAATCCAAGAGTTATTTCCCTGGAATACAATAATACCTTGGACTGAGACAGGCTTTAGGTCAGGTTTCTTTTCCCAGGAGAATTCTGCAATGAATATAGAATTGGAATGGCAGCTTCTATGATCTATGTGAGGTTAAGTTTAGGACTGATCATACACACCTTTCCTGTCCCTAGAGCCCCTAGGTGAAGTGTGACAGAGGACCATTAAGAAGACTCCAAGCATCTTACTAAATGCCTGCAAAAATGTGTTTTCTGGTTCTTGTTACAACTGGGACTTGAAAGTGCCTTTAGCATTCAGTACATCACAGCAAAGACCTGCTTACTTAGGTATTATCCTGAGCTCAGAACAAAATCTGAGCTGGGAAGAAAAATGTGCTGCTACTGAAAGGTTAAATAAAACGTAGAAAAACAAAGAGCAGCTTGAAGCAGTGTCTCTTCTATGGAAAATGGCCTAAACAGAAGAGACAATCTCCCAGAGAACAATAGGTTTCCTTTATCAAATGGCGTAGAAACAGCCTAGAAAAATGAGATATGATTTCAAATTTCTAAGGCTGTGAAACAATTGCCATAAGATGGTGACATTAAACATCTTAAAAGTATGCTATCACAATTCTGGGGGCAAGGAGTTAAAAATTAAGAGAGGGTAGGGTTGGCTCCTTCAGAAGCTGAGAAGGTCAAGGGCCCTGTGCTCGGCTCCAGCATCCAGCAGCTGCTCTGACCACCTGCTGCACCTGCCACGCCACTGCACAGCTGATCTCTGTCTCTGTCTGCTCCTGGAGGCCATCTGTCTGGGCTGTGTGTCTGTGTGTCTTGAATTTCCCTCTTGTCTTATGAGAACACCAGTCATGGATTTAAGGTTTTTACTGAATCCAAGATATCTCTCTTATATGTAACTACACACCTAAAAGATCTTACTTCTAAAGGTCTTTCCATGGGTACCAGGGATTAGGACTTAGATACATATTTCCCCTTGATTGATCACTCCATAGATGATTAATTGCTTATACACAGTATACCCTAGGTTCTTTTATGACTACAGAGATGGTGTTTCTCCAGGCCATGGTAACAAACACTTCATTATGCTTTTCCAGTGTAATTAGTTTTTACAGATGCCCATGGGAATCTAATAATGATTCCTCAGGTGTCTAGGAAAGGGATTAGCTGTGTAATTCCAGGGTGTGTATCTCTGGCCATAATGCATGGGAAAACAGTCTAGGATCAATGATATGTCTTTGTGCTGACTAGATTATCTTGTTATCTCTCAAATTATGCCAATTTTGTTCACTGGGGGTGTTTCACAGCCCTCCCTGATGTACAAATCAAGAATCTGAGGCATCATCTGGGGATCACACCTCTTCATTCCTCATGTCTCATCAACATGGCTCATGTTGAGTCTCCATCTTTATATTCACTAATCCACCTTTTCACCCACATTGGTCCTACTTTCTTCTAGACTAGTACCACCACTCATGAGCTTGTAACCTCGGATGCTTCTCTAGGTCACCTTCTTTAAGGCTTCTTTCCAATCCTCCTGCTGCTGTGATATGGTACTGATACTCCAAATGACTTTTCACTGTCTTCAGCTTTACATCTTCCTTGTCTTCCTTAATGTCTAAACTCTTTTCATAATTTGCTGGCCTGCTGAGCTTGCTGTCAGTGACGTAGACATTGCCCTGCTGAAAGCACCTTTGGGTGTTCTGGCATCTAGGTGAGCATACCTCTACCCAGTCAGTGCCTACCAAAACCCACACATCTGCCTTTCACCAAGTGATCAGCTATAGTCAAGACATTTTTAAATCTAGGTATGGATAGTTATGATCACTTGGCTTTAAGAAAGCATATCCTGTGAGGGCTGGAGAGATGGCTCAGTCTGTAAAGTGCTTGCTGTATAAAGATGAGAACCTGAATTAGAATCTCAGACAGCCATGTAAAAACTGGGTGCAGTAGCATATACCTGTAATTCTACTATAGGGTGGTAGTAGTTGGGGAAACAGATCATTGGAGCTTTCTGGCCAGCCAGGGTAGCCAATCAGCGAACTCCAGGTTCATTGAGACCCTGTCTCAAAAATAAGAATGATAGAGGAAGACACCTGATGTATGCACTAATCAACACACTGCCTGCACACACACACACACACACACACACGTGCGCACACATACACACAGACACACACGTGCACACACACGCGCACACACACACACACACACACAGCCCAAACAAATAAAGTATAACCAGTTTATTCTTTTCCTGAAATCTTATCTTTCATTTCTTACTTGGCAATGAAACTCTTTCCCATTAAATTTAGCAATTGTTTTCATAATTTTTACTTATAAATAAAATACCTATTTATTTTTAAAGCCTTATACTCCCTCCCTCCCCTTTCTACAAAGATCTCTGGTGTTCTACCCATTCATAAAGGTCATATAGTTCCCTAAACACCATCATTTTCATTTCTCTATGTACTTACAGATGCTACGGCCCTTTCAGGAACATTAAGTGCCCTGTTGCAGATCTGATTGTCTTGGAAGCTTCAAACTTTTAAGGCAGGCCCTGGAGCTTCTTGGCATTCCCAAAGCAGTCTAACCAACGTTGGTAATAGAACTTGGCATAACTGTCCAGCTCTGGAGTGGAATTTTAAAACACAATTCAACATCCTTTAGTGGTTGGTGAAGCCAATTACAAAATTTAAAAAGAAGAGAATTAGAGTATATTGCATGAAGTAAGAATCTGATATATGGGTTTACTCCTGCTGTGTTCTCTTTGACTCTCTGTGCCCCTCCCCCACCACTCTGCTTCTATACTGGCTTGGGAGTTGTTTCTTAGTATGGTGATGGGCACTAGACCATAAGCTATTTGAGTGTCAGTATCTTGCCTTGGTCATCATGTATTTCTGAGACTCAACTCAGGGCTGGTAGAGGTTCCTAGTGAACAAATGCTGGGTGATTGAATCAGGACAAGCATGGGAATCTTGCAAAGGGTCCACATATTCCAGGGAAGGAGAATAATTGGTCAAGCACCAAGAGCTGCCAACTCAACTCCCCTGCAGGCTCTGCACCCTACCTGGGTTTACAGATTGAGGAAGCCAGAGATCTGGAATAAGGACATATGTGTCTTCGGATTTTGATTCGATCAGTAGTTCATCTCCACCTTTTTGCCATGAACTATTTCATCTATTCTTACAAAAAAATACTGGAATCCTGATACTGCCATTTTAGTTGGTAAGACTGCAGCACAGAAATCTAAATGTTGCTTTAATCTAGGCTCCCGTAGTCAGGATGCACTATGCATGAGTGTGCTACTGGTACCTCCTAGGCAGACTCTTCATTCTGTAATGCAGAGAGATAGAGGTAGGAGTTAGGGGTGTGGCTGTTCAGGAGGACTAGGGCAACACAGGCCACTTGTTCCATTGCAGCATAGGAAAAAGGCCCCATAAGAAGAAAATTATTCCCACACATGCCTGATAAAGGGCCGTAGAAAAGTTGTTGGAGTAGGCACATCAAGCGGCCAAGGCCACGGCTCTGTGTGTGACGGAAGTATTTGTCTTGCAGTCATGCCGTCTTGGATGCACGCGTCAGCAGGTGCTACACGCTGTTTGCCCATTAACCTCATAGTCCCAGAGTTGGATCCGGGAACCTTGTCTGTCTGCTTTCATTTGTCTGTGGCCCCTTCCCTCAGCCCTGTTCCTGTCTCTCTCTCTCTCTCTCTCTCTGCCCCAGGCCACCACCCCCTTCCATCGGGATCCTTTGCACAGAGGTGGATGCAGCCGCACGCCCTGTGATGGCTCTGCCTTGCGCCGTCATGCTGCTAGATCGGCACAGGTTGGCCTGGGATTGCTGTTTATTTCTACCTGGGATTGCTGTTTATTTCTACCTGGGGTTGCTGTTTATTTCTACCTGGGATTGCTGTTTATTGCTACCTGGGATTGCTGTTTATTGCTACCGTCCCTAAGTCCAGTCACAGTGATGGTTATTGATTTGCTCAGCACAAATCTTGCTTATTGGGAACATTGCATACCATGAAAGGAACACACTGACACACAAATAAAAACACTCTCCTTTTTTAAATCTAAAATGGGAAAGCACAAGACCGCATCCCTGGCTCTGCCCTGGTGAACAGTTTTATCAGGGACGTAGACGAAGACATAAAAAACCTGATGATTAAATCTGCTGTTCTCACAAAACTGGTCAAGATGGCTAATAGGCTAGATAAAAGCAACAGATTTTCCAAAAGTCTTGAGAAATAGAGCAAAAAACCCAAAGCAGCAGAAAAAAGTAATTAAGAAACTTGAAGTCCTGTCCTTGGAGAAAAGAAAAGTCTACCCTAAAAGTATCTAGGATGAAGCAGGGTGTGGCTGTATGTGCCTGTACTCCCAATGTTGCTGAGGAGAAGGGAGACAGAGGCAGAAGGATGGCTGGGGCTTGCTGGCCTCTGGCCTAGCTGAAAATCCCGGAACTCCTGGTTCACATCTGAGCCGATCTGGACTCAAGGGAGTAAGGTGAAGACAATACAGCATGGCACTCACATCCAGTCTCCATATGAGCAAACTGGGGTGAGGGAAAGAGCCTCATGTTTCTAGTATTTCCAAAGGGTTTTTGTAGACGATAGTCTCAAAATGAACCAATCACAAAGGTGATACAGGTCAGTGTGCATGAATAGAGGTACGCTGTCCTTCATTAAGTCCCCTGTAGGTGCAACTGTATCTGCAGGACTACTTTTCGTCACATTTAAAATAAAAATAAAAGCACATATCACTTACTGCTAGATGGTTGGATTGATTGAAAATGATCAAATTTCTTGTAAAAATAACCATTGCAATAAAGGTGATTTAAACATTATAGCTATATTTGAAAAATCAGTAATCTTCCTTTCAATACACCCAAAGTAGACAACCAAATCATCATCTTGCCAGTCAATACAAATACTTTAAAACAAATCCGTGCATGCAATATTTTTGTTGGAAGTGGAGTTTTGTTGGAAGTGGATCTGCTCAAACCATAACTCTCCAATTTATGTTGTTGATTTGAAAATGTAGCAAGTCTACATTATTTTTATAAATGTTTAATCTTCCATAATACAGGTGTGCTATCATTTATTCATGTATCACACTTACGAGATAAATAAGGACGGGATACTCTGTTAGGGCAGACAGCAGGTGTTGATGCCAGTACAGACAGAAATAATGATATAAGCAACCAGAGGCATCTATTAATAACTGGGAAAAGGGCATGGGGCAAGAGCAGGGCCTGTTGGGGTCATTAGTTAATGTCAGAGCTTCGCTCTGAGGGCTTCGACTATTTCAGGCTCCTATCTGTTTCTGTTGGTTTCTTGTCAGGTCGGGACTGGAAAAGGGGAGAGAGTGGAGACTGCTTTCTTCTGTTGTCTGATGGAGGTCAGTGTAAACCTCAGTCCCTGGGCTACCAAGTGTGGGCCACCTCATCTCCAGAGAGCTTGAGGACTGGAGCCTGCACTGTAAGCACATTATAAAAACATTAGGCCAACTAATACAAATAATGACATTAAAAAGAAAGATTGTTGTAGAAACCAAACAAATCCAGTTCAGCCTTACAGCCGAGGAAGGCACTGGCCGGGATGTTGTCATGCTTAGGAGAAATTTGATTTCAGTGAATGTCATTGTCAGTGTCACTCAAGCATGAATCACCCTCCCCTGCCTTTCTCATCATTTTAATATCACAAAATTAGGGAACATGGCATTAAAGGTATAAAGAAACTCACACATAGCCTCAACCAGAAGCCCCCTGGGCCTAAGGCAGCACTGGCCTTAGCCAGGAGGCAGTTTTCTGCTGTTATGGGGCTATAAATCTGAGAGCAGTTGAAGCCTCTTGGGATCTGGAGCTGTCAACCCCAAGACCAGAGCAATTGCCTTTTCACTCCTGACCTTTCCTCTCTCCACAAGGCCCCCACCCCCGAGGGTTGAGAAATGTATTTTACACTTGGAAGCAAAGTTCAGAGAGGCCTGTACTAAAAGAAAGACCTCTCAGAAGGTGCCTATTTTCTCTTCCCACTGGTCCTTTCCTGGGTAACCAGGAAAGTCACCTGCCCTGGTAGAGTTAGGATGTTCTAGAATATATGGATTTGGGGGACAGCCTGGGGAGACATACTAGAGGGTAGATTTCCATGGTCTCCAAGCCATGATCTCATTTTCTTTTTGGATTAGCAGGTACCAAGTGCCAGTTGCTGTGCCAAACACTTTGCATGAGGGGGTGAATCCTATTTGGCTTGTATTTCCAGGTCACACACCCTTGAGGGAAGTCAGGGCAGGAAGTCAGGGCAAGAATCTGGAGCAGGAACCATGGAGGAATGCTGCAGCAGTCCTTGCTGGCTCCTCTACTGGCTCATGCTTAGGTTTTTGTTTTTGTTTCTGTTTGTTTTGTTTTTTTTTTAAATACCACCAAGGACATCTTATTGTTCCAAGGAATGGTGCTGCCCATAGGAAACTGCCCCTCCCCAAGGTCAATTAATAACCAAGAAAATCTTTCATAGACATCCCATAGGCCAATCCAATCTAGGCAAGTTTTCAACTCTCGACTGTGTCAAATTGAAAAATAAAGCTAGGTAGAACATGGGTTAACTTCAAAGTGATGGATAGCTGCTCCCTTCAGTTTATGAATGTATAACCAGTTGTCTCTGCTTCTGCCTCTTGTATTTGGGAGCTGGAAGGTTGGAGGTTTTGTGGTGAGGAATCACTTAGTGGTGACCCTCACACTGGGCTATTCTAGGATTAACAGACATACACATCTTCTCACAGTTCAGCACCCACCAACCAGAACCCCGAGTACTCATCTGAAAATGGAAACTTTGGAGTACTTTTCCTTTTCTTTCCTTCTTCCTTTTCATATTTAAGGAAGGATTTCACTTTGTATCTCTATGTGACCTGGAACTCACGATGTAGACCAGGGTGGCATTGAACTCGTGGAGACTTGCCTGTCCTTATCTCCTCAGTGCAGGCATGTACCACCTCACCCAGCTGCACTGTTTTCTTAAAGGCCTCTTTGGATGACCAAAATTCCATCACTCCCTTCTCCTGTTGCTAAGACATTGTTTATTTTGAGAACTCTGATGTCTGCCTCCATCAAAGACTTTCCACTCCCTTCTAGGAGATCTCACTTGATTGTATGCTTTGTTCAAACTAAGGCTAGAATACACACATTTTGGATGCAGCTCATTGGACCATAGTTGTGCGCAGAAAGCTGTTGCCATGGATATGATAAAGTACTCTTTCTAGACATCTATTGTGTGTCTTCAAAAATCTGTAGCTTATTTTTTTCTGATCCTGGCTAGCCTATGGAATGGTAAGCATAGGGGTTGTAAGTCTGTTTATCCCTAGCTCCTCCCATCTTGCTTATTGCTTGGCACATAATGCTTACTTATGCTAAAAGGATGGATGCTGAAGATCCAATAAACAAATGCTTTAGCTCACTGGAGTTCATCTGCCCTTTTCAGTGACACGAGGATGAAGTAGCACATATTTTTGAAGAGGTAGTCCATTATTAGTGTAATTCAATCCACAAACTGCTGTGTGCCTCCATTATAAATACAGAGAAACTAAGATGCTAGGGGAAACACCAGTTTTCAATTATCAATGTTCTTGGGATAACCCAGAAATACAGTGCCAAGAAAAATATGGAAAGAGTACCCCAGGACCCAAGGGCTGTGGTTTTAGAACTTTTTGAGACAGGTGCTTTTTTTTTTTTTTTGGTTTTTTTGAGACAGGGTTTCTCTGTATTATTTTGGAGCCTGTCCTGGAACTCGCTCGGTAGATCAGGCTTGGTCTCGAACTCACAGAGCCTCTGTCCCCCTGAGTGCTGGGATTAAAGGCGTGCACCACCACCGCTCGGCTTGAGACAGGTGCTTAAGCAGGTCGAATTCGGTAGGGGTCCAGGCAGGAGGATGCTGGGGAAGATTGTCTCCTTGAGTAGTTATTTTGGCATTTGAAGAAGAAAATGAAAAGTACTCATTCATTTCTCTGTGGCATGGCTTCCTTGTACAAATCTTGGCACCCAGGGCTCAAGAAAAAGAGAGCTAGAGAACTACCTTGAAATATATCACAGTGTCCAAGAAATAAATACTTCTTAAACAAGACATAGATACATATCTAGAAATAAGAAATGAGCTTAGGAATGATCAAGAAGAAGAATATACAGGAGGAAACACAGGCATTCTGTGTGGACTGACTCCCGCTGAGCGTTAACACAGGCACCTGATTAGCTGAGGTCAGCATGCACACTAGGGAGATCTCTGAGCAGCCTCAATGGGCTGTGGCCATGAGATGAGTTGTTGCCATTGGTTTGAGTCTGTTATCTCTAGATAGCTTCTTTATATCTTAGAGATTTTTATTTCATTTGACTCTTAATAAACTTATAATCAGTGATTTGTTTATTTTCTCCCTAAAGTCTAGACAGGTTAGTTTAATTGAAAAAAGAAAGCCCAGCATTTTAAGTAGGAATAGATAAATTTATATTAAGTAATAATTTTGGTGAAAGTGTGTTTTTCTCATCTTTCCTTCTTCTCCCACCACCATCCTCTCTTTAGTTCATTCTAGAAAGACTGGCGCAGGCTTAGAAATATTTTCAAGTGTTATTTACTTGGACCATTCATCCTACGCATGCCTCAGTTATGATATGACTCCAAAGCTTGTTTTTGCTTTCTCTTTCTTGATCATCGGCTTGCAGGTTAGGGAATGCATGATTCGGGAATGCCTTGAGGAGTAGGAATTTTTGAACGTTTGGTGGACTGATCTCTCCATTTTCACTACTAACACACAGTAGGAATGAGCTGACTGACCGCCAAACAGGACCTCAGGGTCCCTGTGTGCTTTGCTGTGAAGCGCTCCTCCCTCCTTTTCTTGAGCCACAACATAGCACTATGCCCACACTTTGGAAGCAGTGACACAGGAGACCAGCAGGTGGCACACGGGAACCAGAATACTCATGCCCAGGCCCAGGCCCTAGATGGAAGCTTCCTGTAGGCTGAGCTGTCTGACTTCTTGGGTCTGCTAGGTAGGAAAACAAAGCAAGTCACTTGGGCAGTATCAGTAGGAGGATGGGAGGTATAGAAAAATTAAGACGTACTTCATAGTTCAAAAGTGGGAAAGCTAGGCCAGGAGCACTTGTGAGGAAGGGGGTTGGTTTATAAACTAGAACCATTTTTAGTGCTAAGTGATCATCATGTTCACATGTGATACCCAGTTCTCCTCCTTATTAGAGTCAACTATGAGAATGTACCTTAGAGAGGACAATACTTTGAGGGTAACCTAGCATATATACATATACACATACACATATAAATACATATACACATATATATACACACATACATACATAATTCAGACATACATAATACACACACACACACATACATACACGTCTATATACATATACACACATGCACACACACACACACAGGTGAGTATGTAGGCAAGTATGTGTTTGTGTGAGTGCACAAATGAGACCAGACGCATTACTTAGCAGTTGTTCACCTTATCTTCTGAGACAGGATTTCTCAGTGGCCTGGAGCTCACTCAGTAAAATAGTCTGACCTGTAAGCCCCAGCGATCCACTGGTCTCTGCTCTCCCAGCCCTGGGATTTTAAGGGTGCACCATCAAGTCTGATGTCTGGAATCAAATTCATCCTCACGCCTTTGCAGTAAAAGCACTTTACCTACTGAGCAGTCTCCAGCTCCTTCTATCCACACATCCCCAAACAGAAAAACAAAATATCCCTTACTCACATATATAGTCTATCCATTTAATCTCTCATATATTATGTCCAGAAAAACGGGGGTTTATCTGGTTTAAGGCATATTAATTGGTTTGGATAGCAGCCCCTTTGCCCTTTAGGTGCTGCTAAACAGGCGTGCAAATCAAACATCTACTGATGATAACTCAAATTTATTTTAAAACAGTTCTTTGACTTAATTATAATTGATTATTAGTGACTGAAGCAAATTTTCACATAGTAAGATGGACATGCTTATTTGTTTTTTTAATTATTAAAGAATGAGATCTTGGTTGAACATTTTCAACTGTAAAATATAGTGCTTCTTCAGCATTTTCAGTTGATCAATGCTTTGTTTTATAATAATTAATGCCAAGACTACTCTACATAAATGAACAGTATAAAAGGGCACAAATATATTTAGAGCCACCTCAGAAATTGTTGGAAATTCTGTCCTAATCCCAAACTAAAATTAATTTAATGATTTTTGGGGGGGCATGGTGAGGTTCAAGTCAGCCACTCACTCAGTAATTCAGAAAATCAAATGTTCAAACAATACAATCCAAGATATACTAATTTGATACTTACATTCTCTGGAAGGATAATACAAATTAATAAATCTTTGTTTTCTGTAATTAGCTGTTATTTTTCTACAAGAGCAGAACACTTTTCTGCACAATAAAGACATTGGCATTTATAACAGGCAGCAGCCTCATGTCTGAGTCATGGTGCTTTGGGAATGTTCATTGACACTGTGTGTTACAAAGGCATGTGCAGTGAAAAAGTGTGCAGGCGATGGGTTCAGAAGCATGGCTTCACAGGAACCATGCAATAAACGCAAACTGAGCAAATGCTGCACGGAGCATGTTGGGTTCATTGTGAGTGTAATTGTGAATTAATTTTTGGCTGATCAAGTTCAGAAATCTTCTACTGCTACCAAGTCTTTCTCAAATCCACATTCAGGTAGTAGGTTAAGTAGCCAAAGCTTCCATAGCAGGCCATCCAGCAAGCATCTATCTGGACTAGTTCAGATATGGGTCTCTGATGGAAGAGGGATAGACAATAGTGATGCTAAAAACTGCTGTACAACTTACAATTAATAGAATGTTCAGTGGTTATACCAGAGAAAAGGAAGAGAATAAATGACTTCATTACTAACCTTTAAGTAATGAGAGCTTGGGACCTTGAAAGGAACCAATAGACAGAAGAAAAGAGAATAAAGGCACACACATTCACATGGAAAATGAAGACGGAAGTGTCTGTTCGGCCTGGTTCTACAGCCATTTAAACCGAAATAAACACACAGAGGCTATATTAATTACAATTATTTAACCAATGACTCAGGCTTCTTTTTTTTAACATTTTAAAATTTTTAATTAGCTTGTTTTACATGTCAATCCCAGCTCCCTCTCCCTCCCCTCCTCCCGCCCCCGCGCTCCCCCCTCTCCCCCCATCCTCCCACCCTATTGCCAATTCCTTCCACATAGGGGATATCTAGAGTCTATCATTTCATTCAGGGTAGGGTCCAGGCACTTCCCTAAGAGTCCAGGCAGAGAGAGCAACCCTCTTTGTGTTATGGACACATGATGTCTGTCTGTTAGTATTCGAGGGATAAACACTGATCCATTCCCCAGGGCCCCATAGGTTGCCCAGGCCTCCTCACTGACTCTCACATTCAGGGGGTCTGGATCAGTCCTATGCTGGCCTCCCAGCTGTCAGTCTGGGGTCTAAGAGCTCTCCCCTCTTCGGGTCAGCTGTCTCTGCTGGTTTTGCCAGCCCATTCTTTGCCAATTTGCCCTTCGCTCCTCTCTCTCTGTCGCTGGGTTCCTTGGGTTCTGTTCAGTATTTAACTGTGGGTGTTTGCCTCTGCTTCCATCAGTCAGTGGATGAAGGCTCCAGGATGGTTATAGACATCAAGTTCACTACCAGGAATAGGCATTCGAGGTGGTCTCTACACTATTGTTTAGCTTGTCAATTGGTGTCATCCATTTAGATCACTAGAGGTCACAATGGTGCCTGATCTGTCTTCTAACCTATGGTTCCCTCTTCCCTCTATCCTACCCCCCCCTCGACCTTCCTGTTCCTCCATGTCCTACTCTCTCTTCCACTTCTCCCCCTCTCTATTTCCCAGGTCCCCCTCCCCCCCACCCCTAGCCGTGTTCCCCATCTGTTCAGAGGATCTTGCCTCATTTCTCTTCTCTTGGATACCATGTATGTCTTTTAGGTTCTTTCCTGTTTCCCAGACTCTCTGTCAGTGGAAGTGCAGACTGGCACTCTCCTGATCCATGTTTAAAATCTATATATGAGTGAGTACATACCATGTTTGTCTTTTTGCGACTGGGTTACCTCACTCAGGATGGTTTCTTCCAGTGCTATCCATTTACCTGCGAATTTCAAGATTCCATTGTTTTTTTTCTGCTGAGTAATACTCCATTGAGTAAATGTACCACATTTTCTCTATCCACTCTTCAGTTGAGGGGCATCTAGGTTGCTTCCAGGTTCTGGCTATTACAAATAATGCTGCTATGAACATAGTGGAGCAGATGCCCTTGTTGTATGAATTTGCCTCCTTTGGATATATGCCTAGGAGTGGAATTGCTGGGTCTTGTGGTAGATTGATTCACATTTTCCTGAGGAATCTCCATACTGCTTTCCAAAGTGGCTGTACGAGTTGGCACTCCCACCAGCAGTGGAGGAGTGTTCCCCTCTCTCCACATCCTCTCCAGCATAAAGTGTCTTCAGTGTTTTTGATTTTAGCCATTCTGACAGGAGTGAGATGGTATCTCAGAGTTGTTTTGATTTGCATTTCCTGGATGGCTAAGGATGTTGAGCACTTTCTTAAGTGTCTCTTGGCCATTTTAGCCTCCTCTACTGAGAATTCTCTGTTTAGTTCTGTACCCCACCTTTTGATTGGATCCTTTGGTGTTTTGGAGACTTGCTTCTTGAGTTCTTTGTAAATTTTGGAGATCAGCCCTCTGTCAGATGTGGGGTTAGTGAATATCTTTTCCCATTCTGTGGACTGCCTTTCTGTCTTGCTGACTGTGTCCTTTGCCTTACAGAAGCTTTTTAGTTTCATGAGGTCCCATTTATTAATTGTTGATCTCAGTGTCTGTGCCACTGGTGTTATTTTCAGGAAGTGGTCTCCTGTACCAACTCGTTGAAGAGTATCTCCCACTTTCTCTTCTAAGAGGTTCAGTGTGGCTGGATTTATGTTGAGATCTTTGATCCATTTGTACTTAAGTTTTGTGCATGGTGATAAACATGGGTTGATCCGCATTCTTCTACATGCCAGCCTCCAGTTATGCCAGCACCATTTTTTGAAGATGCTTTCTTTATTCCATTGTATATTTTTAGCTTCTTTGTCAAAGATCAGATGTTCATACGTGTGTGGCTTAATATCAGGGTTTTCAATCTGATTCTTTCATCTGTCTATTTTTGTGCCAATACCAAGCCGTTTTCAGGACTATAGCTCTATAATAGAGCTTGAAGTCAGGGATGGTGATGCCTCCCGACGTTGCCTTGTTGAACAGGGTTGTTTTGGCTATACTGGGTCTTTTGTTTTTCCATACAAAATTGAGTATTGTTCTTTCAAGTTCTTTCAAGAATTGTGCTGGGATTTTAATGGGGATTGCATTGAATCTGTAGATTGCTTTTGGCAGGATTGCCATTTTTACTACATTGATCCTACCTATCCAAGAGCATGGGAGATCTTTCCATTTTCCAGTTTTTACTATTATGTGGCGAGGGGATTTGCTTTTGTTGTCCACTCTATTTGGTGTTCTGTAGACTTCTCGTACTTTCACTGGCATTTGTTTCTTTTGGTTGGGAGTTTTCTTTTATGATTTTGTTGAATATGTTTTCTGCCCCTTTGAGGTGGTTTTCTTCACCTTCTTCTATACCTATTATTCAAGGTGTCCTATATTTCCTGGATATTTTGTGTTAGGTATTTGTTAGACTTAATATTTCCTTTGGTCAGTGAATCTATTTCCCCTAGTCCATCTTTAACACCTGAGATTCTGTCTTCCATGTCTTGTCTTCTTTTGGTTATGCTTTCATCTGTGATACCTGACCTTTTGCTCTGGTTTTCTATTTCCAGCATTCCTTTAGACTGGTTTTATAGTGTCTCTATTTCAGCTTTCAACCCTTGCACTGTTTGAATTGTTTCTTGCAATTTTTCTGTCTTTCTTGCATTTGTTGTTGTTGTTGTTGTTTTTGGTTTGTCTTTTCTTCCATTTCTTGCATTTTGTGGTTTGTTTTTTTCTTCTATTCCTTTAAAGGATTTTCTCATATCCTCTTTGAGGGTCTCGTATCCTCTTTAAGACGTTTCTCATTTGCTTCATCTGCAATGAGCTGTTCAGGTGTAGAGTCTCTAGTCTCTGGTGGTGTCATATTGTTTTTTCTGCTGCTGGGTGTGTTTTTATATTGTCTCCTTCCCATCATTTCCTCCTGTGGATGCAGAAGGAGTCTCTTCCACTCCTGGTGGGTATGCGACCACTGTTCCTTTCCAGTGGGTGGGAACAGGTCTAATACTCTGGTGGCTTTTCTCTTGCATGGATGGAGGCCATCCTAGTATTAGGGACTTGGCAATCTCTGGGTAGGCTGGACACTTGCCTGTCCTGTTGATGGAGAATGGGACTTGGATGCTGGCAGTCTCTGGGTGCTCTGTCTCCTACCGGGATGGGAGCTGCAGTGTTCAGTACCCTGGCCTGGGCTAGTTGTGCACAGATCACCGGAAGTTGGCTGAAAACAGGCTGAGGCCTATCTAGCCCTGTGGGTGGAGAAAGGGACTATGGTGGTGGCAGTCTCTGGTTGGGCTGAATCCCGTTGGGATGGGATCCGCCTTGCTCAGTCCCCAGGTCTCCGGTGGTTCTGCTCGGAGCACTGGAAGGCAGGCTGGAGACAGTCCCAAGCTTACCTTGCCTGTCCTTTGGGTGAAGAATGGGACTTGGAAGATGGCAGTCTCTGGGCGGGCTGAATCCTGTCAAACTGGGATTTGCTGTGAGCAGTCCTCAGGTCTCTGGTGGTGGTATACCTCATTTCTAAGTTGGCAAAGACAGTGACATCCTAGATCAAGTCTTTGGAATGTACCAGATTCTTACCTCTCATCACAGGGTAGCACCAAATTTCCCAGGAATAATGGTTACTGAGGCATCCAACCATAGATAACACTCTTAAATAGAAATGGACCATTTTCTTCTTACATTTTTTGCAATCCTAAATATGAAGTGATCGAAAATATTTCAGACTATTTGTAATGTAGAGTGGGTTTTATTCAGACAGTGTAGGAAAGTGCTGTAAAGTAACTTTGTAAATGTTCAGACACAGTGAGAGAATTTTATTAAAGATTCAAGGTAGAGAAATTGATGGCTGAATCCTAAAACTTACCACTCTTTCTGAGAAAATTATATCTACAAAGATCAGTAGCCAAATGGGGAATACTAGCCAGATTTATTAATATCAGAGCAAGTTCCCAGTTGCAACATTACCACCCCTTCTGCCTTGTCAAGGTGTCTTTGGTTAAATTGAATTGGAACATTGTGTTAGGCTTAAGGCCACAGGGGAGCCAAACAGTTTCTTTCTAATGGGGAAGGTCCTGATTGTCCTCCTCCTTGCCTGAGTTTGGAAGAGCAAAAAGTGGGAAGGAGCCCCAATTCAGCCCCCGGCAGCCAGCTTTTCCTCAGTTAACTGTACAAGGTTAAAGCATGATGCTTGCAGCTGTCCATTACTTTCCAGTAAAGTCGTCCTACTCAACAAAGGTCAGGCTCCAGGCAGCCAGTTAGCTACTCTGCCTACTGGGTAAATGTGCAAGCCACAAAGGCACAAAATAAGGGCTGCACGTGAGAGTCAGAGAGGAAGTGAGAAGATGCCCTCCTGGGCTTGTCTGCTGCCTTTTATGTGATGCAGAACACTGTCAGTCTGGACATTAACTGATAGTAGCTTTATTTCAATGTGGCTGCAAATGGAAATGGGACTTTGGATCGAGAATTAGTAACACTTATCCCTGCTTTTCTTTGTTGATATTTAAGATTCTTAAGTTGGATTCAATTTCAGATAAGGACTCAGTTTGAGAATAGGTTAAGAAGTCATAATACTCTTTTCCTATTTCAATTCGGGGGCATTTCCTTCCCAAGGGTGGCTGAGAAGCAGACATGGGGATTATAGAAACGCTAATGTCTACTATCTGGGGGGAAGTTCTATTCTTTCTCAGTATTACCCACATACATGGCAATTTCAAAAAGTAAGTTTTAGGAAGGCAAACAAGGTTTATGGCAGACACAGCACAATCAACCGAACCATCAAGTATTTGTCTTGTTTGTGATCATGACATTCCGTTGTCAGAGGCAAGTTTGACTCAGCAGCAGATTGCCAGGAACAGGGAAAACAAGGAAAAGTACTCCAAGCCAACCTTGTTGAAACTAGTGGCTGCCTCTTACTGGATGAGGTCCCTCTCTGTGCTGTGATACTGGATGCCACTGTAGCACTCCCACCACCACTATTATCAATAGCACCCTCAGTATCCTGAAAACTACAGTAAGCGGTTAGTGGTTCCACTTGGGTTGACAGTAATGGGAGAGAAATATTAGTGCAGAAACAAAGCAGCCTGCAAGGAACCCAAAGCTGGGGTCTCACTGTGGCTGCTCTCTCAGCTCAGAACTGTCCAGATGGGTTACGAGCTGTTGTGTGATCATCCAGATCCCCAGGCTCCCTCAAAGACAAGGGGTTTGCTTACCTTACACACAGCATGGGAAGGGTGGCTTCCTCTGAGGACAGATACACTCATTCCGTGCTCCCTACCTCTGCAGTGCACACGGCCAGCAAGCACTCCAGACCTACTTGTCTTGCCTGATACCTGCTTCTTGCCGTTTAACTATCTGATCTGTCTGTGTCTCTGTCTGTCTGTCTGTCTGTCTGTCTGTCTGTCTGTCTGTCTGTCCACCTGCCTGCCTGTCTTTCTTCTTACACACACACACTCTGTCTCTCTCTCACCTCTCTCCCCTTCCCTGTCTCTCTCTCTCTCTCTCTCTCTCTCTCTCTCTCTCTCTCTCTCTCTCTCTCTCTCTCTCTCTCTCTCTCTCACACACACACACACACACACACAAATCACATACAGGAACACATATTCCTCAGTACACTTGCCCCAACAGTCATTGTAAATGTCTCCATCACCTCACCCTCTGCCTGTCTGTTGGGCTTTGGGTTTTTCTTCTAGATTAATTCCCCTAGAGCAGTGATTCTTTGGACTTGTTAAAAATGCAGAAATGTAGTTTCCTGAACTACTCAGCCAGAATATTTGGCAGCTGGCCCTGGGAATTGGCATCTATCTTAGCAAGGCTTCTAGATGATACAGATGCACACAAATGTGGAGAAACCTAGCCTTGGGGAGTATCTGTGTTCTCCTGAAGAGACCACACTCTGTGGTAGGCTGCAGCACTGACAGCAGACGATGCTGCCCATGTGTTCTGAATCTGAAAGGCTATTCCCCAAACATGAGCCGGCTGCGAACCTCCCCCCCTTCCCCCTGCTACAGGCTGACTGGGGCTTTGCTGAAATATTTCTTGATCTTGGACTATCTCTCTCTCATCTTGGGGTTAACTCTCGTATTTCTCTTTCCTTGTTAGACACATAGCACTGACCGAACAGCTATAATATGCCCGACAAAGTCTTCCCACATACCAATTTATTCATCCTTATTACGAATCTACGGAATGAACAACATTAACATTCCCATTTCACATATGAAGGAATGAGTCTACATTGCTCAGGTTAGCAGTTAGCAGGTTTTGAAGACAGTATTTGAACTCATGTTAGCCTAACTCCAAATTTTTCTCTATGACTCATTCTCTTTCCTAAGATAATGGATCACAAACACAGAGCAAGTGGAGCCATAGACTCTTATTTCAAATGACTTAACCTCTTCACTACTGAGAGTCCCTTCTATTTCCACCCACTGCCAACCATTAATAATATGAAATACACTAACAATATAAAAATTGATATGCAATATAGAATTTTCAGTGGCCCTTTTATATATTGAAAATAACTCATGAGCTTCTATTTTAGTCTTTTATTTGAGATCCCAGGCTCTTGAGTTCCTAATTATCACACTCATTTTACAAATGAGGGAGCAGAAATCTAGGGAGGGTCATGGCTCACTAGCTATAGAACCAGGAACAAACTTCAGGTATCTTCCTTTCTATCTGAAGGAGTGTTATTCGGCATCATTTGAAATCAGCTAAACAATCCCTCAAGTCATCCATGAGTATCAATTCTATAACGGCTAGACAAGCTTATATAGAGGGAACAGAAACAGAAAAAAAGATGATACTATCTGGACTCAAAAAATTAAGTGTATTTGTGGAAACAAGGCTTAGATGTAGAACTGTTAAATAAATCACAAGGTGGCATGCTTCTAAAGCAGTGTTTCTCATCCTTGGCTGCATATCAGAGTCACCTAGGGAAGCTTCAAAGCCCAGAAGCCTCCAGAATTAAGTCCCTTTAAAAGCAAGACACAAGCATGTCCATTAAAAACACCTCATCCAGCCAGCATTGAGGGGCATAGTTACAAAGCAGCACACTTCACAAGTAGCGGCATCAGACACCCCAGGAGTAATAGAAGAAGCAGGGTAGGATAGCATGGCCAGAGACTGTGGATGACGGGGTCGGATGAAGTAGAGGAGGCTAAGTTGCGGGGGTTGGGAAACAACATGAACAAGTTCCAGAAGGAGGCAGAAGCTTGCAATGAGAGAGGTGGCAGTGGGTCTCCAAGCATCTGGTTTCTACAGGCAGTTGGAAGGGGTGGAGTAGAAAGGAAGGCCGCAGACATCATGGTTGGTTCGAGTAGCTAGACAATGAAAACTACTCAGTCCCAGACTAAAGCCCGCATATAAGCTATCAGCTTAACTGGGGATTCCAGGTTGTTCTGCCTCTCACCAGTCAACGAGACATTTACTTTCCTTCCCCTTTACAAATTTATATTTAATTCTTTGGGGAATTTTGTTTTCTTTAACCTATTCTTCGGGAATTCTATACATATATGCAATGAACATTATCATACCCATCTATCTCCCAGTTTCTTGAGATGGAGTCTCGTTATTATAGTCCATGGCAGCCTTGAATCAGGTCCTCAGTCTCAGCCTCCCAAGGGTTGGGATTCAGATGAGCACCACTTTTATTGAGGTATTGCTCTCACATGTTCTTGGATGGTGTCATGGAAATGCTACATTCTCAGACAAGGGCTAGAACCAGGAAAATGCATTCAGAAGAAGACAGGAAGTGGGCATGACTGCTCTACCAGCGGGATTCTGGAAGCCCCCAAACTTGCTTCAGAATAGAAAATCTATGTGTATCAAAAAAGCTAGATGTGAGGGCTAGCAAAGAATAGGACTTTGGCTGCACAGAGTGTCCTGTACAGAGAGTGCTGGTGACAAGGGACTATCCATAGGGCACTCCTCTGGGACCATCTGTGTGCCAGGCTGTAACTTCTCACTGCTCTTACTGGGATTCCACTGGACTATGGCTTGAGTTGAGATTGTTTTGGCCGCAGCTTCTGGGAAGCACGGATTGTTTTGGCGTTTCAGGGCAGTACTGACAGTGGAGGAATGGAGGCAAGGGAGGAGCTGTCTCATCTTTTGAACCAGAGGAGAAATGTCCTGGTGTACGGCTTTATTGCTCTGCATTGTGTCACCTGCTTTAGATGGTGGTTGAGGGACTTTAGTAGACTAACTTGTGGCCATGTGCAGCCTCAATGAAAGTAGTGAGACATATCTGAATGCTGTGAGTGATGAGCAAGGAAGAGGAGTGTGGAAAAATGTCTGTTGCCTCTTCATGCATGTTCAGAACTTCTGATCCTTACTGATTTGTTGGCCCCTGGCAGTTGATAGAGACACAGGGTAAAGTTTTCTCCCAACACTGAGCTGCTTTGTAGAGTCTTGAGCAAGGATAGAACAAGAGGGGCATTGGGTCAGCTCTGGAAGACCACGACCAGAATGTGCATTGCACTCTGCTACAAGGTTGTGGGGGTGGGCAGTCTGGAGAGGAACAGGGAACTGTTATAGGAGGACTTTCCATGAATTTTGGTTTTAGGGCCTCCCAGGCCTCCTCTAAGTCCTGGTACTTAATTTTCCACGTACATTTTTAGTAACTTTTATAAAATGGTTTCCCAAACTATATAATCTAATCTTCAAGGTGGAGGTCCACCCACAATTACCCACATAGCAATTCTGCCTGTTACTCTAGTCTCTCAAAAGGTTTCTTTTTGTTTTTTGTTTTAATCATACCACTACATTTGCTGACCTTTACTGATATCAAGAAGTCAGCTATCAGCTTAACTGGGGATTCCAGATTGTTCTCCCACATATCAGCTGGAACTCCACTTCCAGAGTCTACACAATGTCTTTATGTTATTTCTTTGTTGTTGGCATTTTTAGATTTTTTGTTTTTGGCTTTGATGTTAGGTTTCATGATGATTATATGGTGTGAATTTTTTCAAAAGAATTCTAGATGGGACTTATTGGACTTTCTCAGTGGGGAAATCAGCGCATTCCACCAAATTTACAAACTCTCCAGTCATATCTTCACTTTTCCTCATTTTCTACTTTCTTTCTCTCATGAACACTGAAGGAAAGAAATAGTTCTGTGACCTTGAATCAGCTTTGAGGTGAGCTTGCAGGTTGGGCGACCTGAGAAATCACAAAGAATTTTGTTTAGACACTAGCCAGAACAAAAATAAATCATCCTTGAAGAAACACACCTGTATCACATGACTCAAAGAAACAAAAGACAAAACAACCAAGCAGAACCTGCAGTTCTGACCATTTCTGTCCCTCGCTTCTGTGCCTCTCTTCTGTGTGCTTCACTTAGCTGGAAGCTGGCTACCTACTTCCTCCTCTTCTGAACAGAGTTCCATGAGAATATGTGCACACCCCTCTGTTTATGCAGATGGCTGCTTTCAAGCTGTGAGGAGACATAGGCGAGGAGCTGAGATGGAGACCAATAGCCTAGATGCCCCCAATATTTTCTAGGATTCCTTAGAAGCAGGTTTCATTGCCTTCTTATAGTTGATTATTGCCCAGTTCACAAATTCTGCCCTCATCTCTCTTTATCCTGCTATTAAAATGGCCCATATAGCTTTTCACTCAGTTATTGTGCTTTTTAATTTCAAATGGACCCTTGCAAATCTGACAAGGCATTGTTTAGTTTCTTATCTCTGATAAGTTTTAAAACTTTCCTTTTGGAGGCTGGAGAGATGGCTCAGAGGTTAAGAGCACTGACTGCTCTTCCAAAGGTCCTGAGTTCAATTCCCAGCAACCACATGGTGGCTCACAACCATCTGTAATGAGACCTGGTGCCTTCTTCTGGCCAGCAGGCATACATGTAGGCAGAACACTGTATACATAATAAATAAATCTTTAAAAAACTTTCCTTTTATGTATCCAAACACAAATTCCATGGTAAAACATACATACATTCTGATATGTCTAGTATCTGTACTTCTTTTTTAATTTTTATTAGTAAAATTTGTAGTTTCATTGAGAATTTCATACATGCCTATAATGTGGCTTAATCAAAACCACCTCCCATTCACTCCCTCTTCAGTTGGTCCTCCCCTTCAATTGGTCCTCTTCTGCATCATTTTTCCCTACCAACTTCATGTGCTATCTTTTAAGTTGTTTTTTAATGTCCATTTAGTGTTATCTATATGTACACGTCTCTAGGACCATCTGCTCAAGTTAGGTAGTTTTCCGAGGTTGTATCCTTGAAGAAAAACGACTCCTCTTATGCAGTAGCCACCAGCTGCCAATAGTTTTGTAGGTAGCTTCTCCTCTATCTGTGCTTATCCTGATCTTGAAGGTCTTTTCCATGCGTCCACAGCCATTGTTAGTTCATGTGAGCAAACGAATAGTGTTTCACTACAGACATCTACTTCCTCTGACTCCTACAATCTGTCTCCTCTTTTGTGATGATGATCACTGAACACTGAGAAAAGGGGTGTGATTTAGGTATCCCCTTAGAGCTGAGAACTTCACAGTCTCTTGTTTTCTTTATATTGATAATTGAAGATTTCTGTATTTATCATCCTCTGCTGCAAAAGAAGCTTCTTTGATGAAGGATGAGTGATGCACTTATCTATAAGTATAAAAATAAGAACTTAGGGGACAGTTTAATTCTAAGTCCACTTATGGACTAGTAGTATTAGGTTCTCCTCTAGGGCCTATGACCTAACCAGTCACAGTGTTTTTGGCCTAGTTTACAGTATCAGGCATGAGTACCTTCTTCTGGAGTGGGATGTAAATCAGAAAGTGGTTAGTTACTCACATAACATTTGTGCCAGTATTGCATATCTTGCCTGACCAGTCATTATTGTAGTTTATAGGGTTCACATGGAGTAATACTATTGAATATATTTTTTTTGCTATTGCAAACAGAACTTTCAGAAGCATAAAATCTAGTCAATGGGATGATGTTTCCAGGTCAGCACCACTCTGCTTTCTTGTGTCCTATGCAAGTATGTGGTGTCTTCAACGATAGATCCTTACTGCAAAGCTCTGGAGAGTTACCAAGAAGAATGGCAATAGCCTGTGGTGTTCAGAGGGGCCATATGGGATCTTATTGACCAACAACTCAAAAATAGGTAACTCATACATGACACTGGGATTTATTTGATATTCTCCTTTATTTCCCCTTACATGGTAACTCAATTTAAACTTCTTTTATATATGTATGCACACATGTTTAGGAAGCTTCTACAGTAGTAGATCTCATGTCGCATTTTCTTTAGTGTCAGTTATCAACCCCCATACTCCCTCTGATGCCCTGTCCCCTACATGTAACCCTTCCTGTTCCATTATTCTTCTTTATCCCTCCATACCACTCACTTCCCACCCCCTTTCTTTGAAATCTCCCTTTGGTTCTTTACTAGCTTTCTGGCTTCTATCTGCAACCCCATTTGTATAAACATACATGTATCCAAAGTTTTAAATATAGCATGCCCATATGAGAGGGAACTTGTGGCATTTGTTCTTCTTGGCCTGGATTACCTCATTCAGAATGGTTATTTCTACTCCATCAATAGCCTGTGAGTTTCATGATTTCACTTTTATTTGCAGTTGAATAATATTCCATTGTGTTTATGTAGCCTATTTTTGCTATCCATTCATTGACTAATGAAAACCCAGGTTGGACATTTTATTCTTTGGCAATTTCATACATGTCTATAATGCACTCTGGTTACTCTTCCTACTCTCTCTTATTTTGTCAGTCACTCTTCTCCCAAACTCTCTTTCTAAAATCCAGGGCTTTTTGTTTAGTTTTTTCCCCATGTGCCACATGTGTGACCATGGGTTTTGGGATTTCCACTAGAGACTGGTAGGCTCAAAAGTGGTTCACAAACAGATACAATGCCTCCCCATCCCTGAATGGTTTAGCAGTAAGTGGTAAGGTAAACCCTCTCTCCCATGAGTCCCTTCCACATCCATAGCTGACTGTTGGGTAGGCCTGACTTTGTGGACATGGCTGCTTTGAGTTCATGATTGCTTACTACCTACTATCTACTATATATCTTCTATCTGGTATCCCAAACATATAAAGAGAGTTTGAAGGTAGATAACTACAAGACTAGACAACACTGGTCTTAAAAGCAGTGAGACACTAAACAAACACCCAAGTGACAGATATGGATACTGTAGTGAGCCGCAGGTGTGTTTGAGGCTACGCGCTGCTAAACTTCACAACGATCGAGGCTAAGGGCTAAGGATGAAAAATGAAGACAAAGACAGCAGCTCACTCTTACAAGAAGAATGGCATTTATTATTACAAGGGTAGAGCCTTAAATACCAAAGGCAGGCATGGTGGAAAATCCCCAAGGTCAGAAACCTAGGTTCCCAGGGCTCTCCAGCAAAAGGTGGGCCCAAAACAGGAATTAGCATTTACACAGTAAACAGGAACTTGCAAGCAGGCCTTACTGGGAGGAGGGGATGAGGAGTGTTTTGCTAAAAGCTCCTAGTAACAAGCGGTCAACAGACCCCCATGGGGGAAGGGTGCAACAGGATACCTCCATGAGAGTTGTTGGTCAGGGAGGTCCCAGAACTGCCCCACCCCCAAATTCAGGCTTTTGCCATTCTTCCTGGTTTCCTACTAGAACTAGGGGATAAGACCAAGTTGCCGTAGTATGTCATCTCCTTAGGGTCTGGCCTATAGTTTTCTATGCGCTTATTTTTCATTCTATTATGTATTTTATAGATTTAAAAAAATTACTTTTAGTTCTGTGTCTCTATGTAGATATATGCACACAAGTGCAGGCGCCATGCAAAGACCAGAAGCATCAGAGCCCCTGGTGCCTGGAACCATAACAGGCAGTTGTAACCCACCTCAGGTGGGTACCGGGTACTGAACTCAGGTTCTCTGACAGCAGTACTCTTAACCCCAGAACTGTTTCTTTAGCTTTCTGTATTTGTTTTTTATTATTTTAATTTTGTACAAATCATTGTTTTTTTGAAAAAACTATGTTTTCTTTTTGAGGTAGGGATAAAAATAAGTTTCTCCAGGAAAAATTAATTTTTGTTCTGACTAAACTAAATTTTTTGTGATTTCCCAGGTCACACAAACTGCGAATTATATCAAAGTTCAATGTCACTGTGTTTGTCTTTCCTTATTTTTCCTGCTACTAAAGATGTTAATGTTTAGTTGAAGAAATTCTCTCCACTGCCCCTCTGTCTTTCTCTCTGTCTCCCCTCTCACACCATTTCCTTTCTCTTTTTTTCTTGATTTAAAATTTAATTAATGTGTCTGGGTGCTTTACCTTACGTATGTCTGTGCACCACTGTGTGCCTGGTGCTTGAGGCTAGAAACCTAGGACTGGAGTTACAGTTATGAGCCACCATGTGGGTTATGGGAATTGAAACCAGGTCCAGTGCTCTTAAGTGCAGAGCCATCTCTCTAGCCCTTCATTTACTCTTTCTTGCTTTTCTTTTGAGACATGGTCTTGTTATAATAGCTCAGGATGGCTTTTAACTTGATTTGTACCCGAGGTTAGCCTTGAAAGCTCGTGGATCTCCTGACTCAGCTTCCTGATTGCTGTGATTATGAATGTGTATACATGGGTGTATGACATCCATGACTACACTCAGTTTTAGGCTACAGAATCTTCAAAGTCAAGGAGTTCTTTTCATCACTGAGTTTCTACCACTTAGCGGATGAACGGATTAGTAGATGAATGAGCAGTTATATGGATTGCCTTGCTTGTTAACTCTCACGTCTTTCATTCCCACTTTCATGATCCTATCCCAGGCCTCCATCATATTTGTCTAAACTGTTACTATGTTGTCTCCCAAGTTAGGGATCTTCGGCAGAGTACATATAGAACCTCTGTGCTGTGTGGAAATAACTTTGTTTTTACAAGTGTAGAATGAATTGAGGAATTCCCTAGTTTAATATCTCTCAAAGATGATTTGATTCTAATATGCACCATTACTGAAGAGGGTTCCAATCTAACTTGTCCTCAGTCTTATCATTCTTACCATCACTTGTTAGGCTTCATTAGAGAATACATCCAACATGCTAATTGGACTACTCTCCTCTCCTCTGGAATCACCCACAGTGGCTCTCTATTGCATATAGGATGCATTCTGGGGGGCTTCAAGTTCTACCACCCCATCCTTCACTCTGTGCTTCTGGATTTACTTTTCCTGCTTCCTGGTAGAAATAGTCTAACCTTCCAGTGGAGTGTGAGTTCCTTAGGGAACTTAAGTTAGTCATCTTTGTTAGCCTTTTGCATTGTTCAGTGAGAGTGCGAGATAGATATCGCTCAGAACACAATACAGACCTATTGTATGCTTATTGAGCTGAATTGCAATAGTAAAGTGTGCCTTTTGAAATCTAGTGTCTTAGATATTTGCAAATGTGGCCAAAATTCCATCATGGCCCTTAATTTTATCTTGTATGTCCTTTTTAGTATTTTAGAAAGATATGCATGTATGTGTTTTATCAAATCTCACCTCCCATTCTCCCCTTTAATGCCTACCATATCCTTCCCAATTTCATGTGCTCTTCTAAAAACCCCCGAGCCCACTTAAAGTATGGGTGTTTGACCATCTACTGAGCAGGCTCTAGGGGCTGAATTCCCAAAGAAAAGCGACTCTCCTTCCCTTAGCAGCCATCAGTAGCCGGTGGCTTCTCAGCTTGGGTGGGACTTCAGAACCCTTCCCCCATCCATTCTGTGCTTTCTACCAGCTTCATCTTTTGCAGGCCCTGTATGGGTGTTAAACAAAGAGATATAAATCGAGGGTTAAAAACTAAATCCTATTCAAAGTAGAAGATGGTGATTGGCAAATGAAGAGGGAGAAATAGAACTACTGAGATCCAGCCTTTCCAGTGCATGCCATAAACAAATGTGGGGTGGAAGTCTCCTCCCTTACATAGGCTGCTCAGACAGAGACATCCGTTCTTCCTCCTGTGTGCATGTATGTGCGCATGTGCATGCATGCATGAGGGTGTTCTCCATCCCCTTCCTAACTGAGCCCCACAGGGATATAATAAGTATAAGATCATCCCTCCTGCAAGGGACAAAGCTAGAGACGCCGCAGGCCCTCAGAAGCTGGAAGAGAAGGGAAGGCTGTGAGAAATCATTGCTTGTGACAAAGAAGTTATGAAGCCCCTCCAGGAATTCAAGCCTCACTTAGTTTCCTGCCCTTTTTCAATCCACTCTCCGTAACCAGGGTTGGCATTAATCTATGCTTCTCCAAACTGATCTCAAATAACAAAGAAGGTCTAGTCTTCCAGATTTCACTGGGTGTGACCAGAATGGTCAGAACCTGCCAAGGTTTGCTTTGTTCAGAAATTGGGATTGAAACCTCATGCTGGCTCCCGGAATTCACATTATCTCAACATCGCCCTTGGCTACAATATTTCCATCCTTATAACTCAGATTATAAGCTACAGTTCACAAGATAGAAAAGGATGCTCAGTTTGTTTCCTATCAAGCTTTATCAAGTACCTTATAAACATTAATGATAGAAGGTTAATGGTGATGACACAGAGAAAAATAAGCAGCGATGGTAACGGTCCTGGAGAGAAAACAGAGGTGGCAAAGAGCTCCCAGGCAGGAAGGTGCACACGGAAAGGGCCTGAGCAAGAACATCAGCTATGGGATTTCCTTCTCTCCATGACACCTGCTGCCCTTTGAAGAGGTGGCTGAAGACAGCAGGGAGACCAGGGCAGGCTCTGTGGCCAGTAAGAAACAGCTGATGCCCAGCAGAATAATCGAAGGCTTTTCTGCAGGGAGCTTCCTCCTCTATACATTCCCCTTTTGTTTGGAAGCTGTGGGACATTCAACTGAAACTGCAGTCTCTCTTCTAACAGAACCCATCCTTAGTCTACTTAGTGTGGTCTGCTGTTGAAAAGGAGTAGCAGGAGGACTGCTCCCCGGACACCTCAGTTCAAGTTAGCATGCCATTTCTTTTAGATCAGGTGATTTAGGGTAAGTCACTTACCTCTTGGGGGTGCGGGGTGGAGGGACAGATAATAGGCATACACATCAGTTACAGAAATAGTTGGGCTAATGCATGTGGAGGTATACTTATGCCTCTGGATGATCAAGCATTTTAGGACATCATGCCTTTCAGTGAACTAAAGAGAAATCCTGCTAATGCTGTTAATGAATAAAGCTGTATCCAAGCCCCCATTGTCTGCCACCGAGCACAGGGATCAATCTAGATTTATGCAGACTTGTGTCAGGGCCTGCATTCATTAGCCAATTTAAATAATTTCCTATCTTGAAATAATTATAGCATTAGCAGTACTATTTTCCAGCACATATGAGGTCATAAGCAAAATGCCCCAAAGACAATCACATTCAATTTATTGCATTTATTTTGCATCTTTAATGAATATCTGGTCCCCAGAGCTTTGTTGCCTTTCTTCGGTAGCCAAGGTTCTTCTGTGGATGCAGGAGGCACTTCAACTTCATCATCAGACTACACATGGAGATGGTATCATGTTGCAAAAGATGTTTTCATTTCCTCCAAATTACTAAGCACAAATATCCTGTTGACAAAGTACCCAGAATAGGTACATGTGGTTTTCTCTTGACTCTGGCAAGCAGCCCTCTGAAGCTCACAGCACCTAAAGGCCTTTTAATACATTCGTTGATACCTACTTTTGTTCTTGTCCTTCTTACAATGGATTTGGGGACTAGGGTTTGACAGTCCTTTTTCCCACACTCTCCATATTCAGAAAACAGGCAAAGAATGGGCCAAGCATCCCTGGCTGAATAGTTTCATTTTCAGAGAAGCCTTGGAGTAACTGTAATAAAAGCTACACATAAGCACCACAAGCAGGGACCAGGGAACAGGCTGCCAGGACTCAGGACTCCACTATGCATCCTTTGTTTGGGATGTTTCTGCTCTAAGGGCTTTCCAAATATAGCTATATCAGATTTGAGCTTTTGAATAAATTTCAGGCCAGGAAAGAAGGTATCATTCTTTATTATTATCACCATCATCATCATCATTATTTGTGTGTGTGCATTGTATGTGTGGATGCATAAACCCATATATGCACATGTGGAGGACAGAGGAGGCTGTTGGGAGTCTTCTGTGTCCTCTTCCCCTTGTTTTAGACAGCCTTTTACTAACCCTGAAACTCACTATTTGGGCTTGACTTTGTGGCTAGCAAGTTCCTTTGTCTGCCTTGCTCCTGTCCCTGTTGGGGGCAACAGGCACATTTGGCCACACCCAGGTGGGACCCAGGCCTTCTTGCTTTCACAGCATTCTCTTTCCCATGGGGCCATCTTGGCCTTAGCCCACAGCCCATGCATTCTGTACTGCTCTTCACTCTGCTCATCCTGACTTCCAGATTCCACCCATACTGATCTTTCTCCTGGTGAAGGCCCCACTGGGCTTGTGTACCAACCCCTTTATGTCGGTTGTGCCCTCCACAGGAAACTTTGCTGAGTCTTCTGAAGTCTGTCTTCTTATGTCCAGTTTTCACCAGAAATACTTCCTTCTCAGAGGTACCCTCCCTGGCCATGCTAGCAAACACTGATTTACAGTGCTTTAAATCAGCACATTGCTATGCATCACATACCTTGCTTTCCCTCAAAAGCTTTGATAATTCTCAGAACCATTGTCGTATTTGTTCATTGGCTCACTTCTCCACAGACTGGAAGTGCTACAGGGGAAGGGATCTTATCAAATTCATTCCTATGTTTTTATTATCTAGAACAGTGACTGACCCAAGGTATGCTAAAATTCTATTTGTTGAGTCCATTTTTACAAGGAAACCTACATCACAAAGTAAGTAATTTTCTAGGAGCATTTAGGGCAAAATTAGGATATCTTCTGAATTTCAAACCTGTGCTTGTCTCTCAGGCAAGAAAGTTCACAGCTGGAGAACCTAGAAAGTCTGTTGGGGAACCTAGAATTCCTTCAGTATGACACAGGAGCTTGAGATTCCTATCTTCAGAGACAGGCCACACCTATCCTGCCCAAGTGGACCTGTGATGTGTTTGTGCTCCCTTCCTTCCAATATCATCATTAATTGATTAGCTGTCCATCAACCACCTGTGTCTATTGTAAATCAGGTTTGTAAACACTTGGAGAACCTGAGGGAGTGAGGGACACAGGGACAAAGACAAAGCCAGAGACTGACTCACCTGTCAGAGAAAGCAGCTTCAATGAAACACAAGGTAAAGAGGAAGGCTAAAGGTTTTAGTGGCTTTTTCCTGGGTCCCTGACCCTGGGGTGGATACTTGAGATGTGAATTGAAGCTCACTCAGCTCGGGAGAGCTATAGAAAAGCTTAGGATATCTCTATCTCATAAAAAGATCAATACACTTACCCAACATCCCAGTAGTCAATTAAATAGTCAGGACCCAGCCAGGGTTGGTCTGATTCCATCCCTCCAGGCTGTCTCACAAAATTAGTGCTCTCCAGATGAGATTCAAACCCCCAAGTCCCATGAAAATAAAGGGCAAACAGCACCACTGGGCCCCTCACTCTAGGATATTATTATAGACTGAATTTAGGAGAACGTTCATAAACAGGTGAATTTCACTCACAAGTACTCACCTAGGCCTGAGAATAATGCTAGACATTCCAAGAGAGTGTTTGAGGAACTAGAAAGTCTCTATGAATACAGATATTTTCCTAATTTGGTTATGAGAAGGGAAGGTTCATATAGGGAGGATGACCAGAACTACATAGGTTGCACGTCCAACAAAATCTGTGCAATACTCAGATTTTCTCAGGAAATAAGCCTATAGGCATGTAACTCTGTCCCTCTCTGAAGGAATCAACAAGTAGTCGGATGAAGCACACCATGTGGGCAGAAAGTGCTGAAGAGGAAAGAGGCCTGCCTGTTTATTTGGAAATTGCCTGGAAGCAGAGCTTCCTGGAGGAAAAGCTGTTAAAAACAGCTGTGTATCCAGTCCGCAGACTCCAGCAGTAGAGAGCTGGCTGAGGATTGTATAGGTCCCTCTCCTCATCAACAAACATGTTCTACAGCAAGAGCATTTGTCTGGCTAGGTGGAACTCAGAGCTGCGATGAACTTGCTCTGTTATCTAGAGAAAGGCAGCAGGCTATTGTTCCGGTCCAAATCATGTGCGCGACAGTATGCCAAAATAAAGATAGATGCATGATGAGCAACAGAAGGGTGTGATGCACAGAGTCACATTTTGTGAGAGGGAATGGAGACCGTTCTGGAAGATGACTGGAACTCTCCAGATGTCACTGCATCACCTTGGTCTGTCACATGTATTGATGCTTTCATTTGTCATACCCACCCTTTTATCATGTCCTTCTCATTGCCTCTTAGGCTCACTTCTCTGGCAGACATTCTTACTCACTTTACTAACAGGCAGCCAATTTACATCATCTAGTTCTTCGTGACTCTTCCCGTGGAGAGATCTGTTGGAGCAAATTCTGCTGGGACCTTTTTTTTCCCCAGCTCTATGATGCCTGGCAAAGGAAGGCACTGAGAATGCCATGCAGAAGACTCAACTCTGACTGGACTGCAGCCCAGACAGCATGCTTATAGCAACATTCTTTCCCTCCTCGGTGGGAGCTGATGGCTCACCGGCATCATGTGCTTCCACCCAAGATGAATAAAGGATGAACCAGGTGTGTGTGGGCAGGGAGGGGCAACGACAGGCAATTAGCATTGCCTATTATTTGAAAGGGTCTGACATGGTACCTTGAGTTCAGTGGACTGTGCAAACCATCACCAGGAGCACATTATCAGGCAGGGAGTGCTTGAGGTAGAAAAATAAGGAGGTTTGTGGAATAGCAGGGCTTCTCTGTCTTTGCTTGGCATGTATTGGGGTTGAGTAACTCTTGGCTTAGGGAGCTGTGTTCAGCATTCATTGTAGGTCATTTAGCAGCGTCTCTGATCTCTACTGAGAAGATGTGGACTGTGCCCTCCCCACAAATTATGACAACCTGACATTTAAAATACTTCTTGTACTACAGCACAACACACAGAAAACATTCCTTTATTTGATATCCCTCCTTCCTAAGTGACCTACTTGACAAGCTTCTGAAGTTGGAAGAAGAGACCAGTGTTTAGATGTGAGGCTAATGACAATAGGTAGAAGAGAATGTACAGTGTGACATCTTTTTCAAATTACTGTGACTTAATTATATCTTATTCACAAGAGGGTGTCTTCCTTGCTTATGAACTCTCAGAAGAAGATAGTGAACTTGCTGCATTCCCAGCAATAGCTTCTGGTATGTGTGTGTGTGTGTGTGGTGTGTATATGAGTGTGGCGTGTGTGTGGCATAAGCATGTGTGTTGTGTGTATGTATGTGTGTAGTATGTGTGCTATGTGTGTGTATGTGGTGTGTGTGTGGTATGTGTATGTGGTATATGTGTATGTGTATGTGGTGTGTGTATATGTGTTTTCATGTGTGTATATATGTATATGTGTGTGGAGTCCATGATCTGTATTGTGTATTGGTGGTGTATGTTTCGTGTATATGTATGGTTTGTGTATGTGTGTGTGGTGTATGTGTGTGTGTTGTGTATATGTATGCGTGTGTGGTGTGTATGTGTGTAGTGTGTGTATGTGTGCTCAAGTATGTGTATGAATATGTGTGTGTTGCATATGTGTGTGTCTATTATGTGTGTGTATGAATATGTGTATGTGGTGTTTGTGTATGTGTATGTATGTATGTGTGTTGTGTGAATGTGGGTGTATGTATGTATGTTGTGTGTGTATGGATGTATGTATGTGTGTTGTGTGAATGTGGGTGTATGTATGTGTGGTATGTATGTGTGGGTGTATGTATGTGTGGTCTGTATATGGGGGGTGTATGTATGTGTGTGTGGGGGGGGTGGGATGTTGGACCAGTGTGTGGCATGTGGAGGCCAGAAGCAGGTGCCAGGTATGTTCCTTGATCACTCTCCACCTTAATTTTTGAGGCAGCTTTCTTACTGAACCCAGAGCTCATCTACTTGGCTAGAAGGCTGGCTAGCGAACTCCAGAAATCCATTTGTTTTGCCTCCCTGGCTCTGGGATTACCAACAAGAAGTGCCATTTGTGTGCTGGTCCTGGGTATATGAACTCAGGTCAGGTCTTCATGCTCAGACTCTACTGACTAAGCTGTCATCTTCTGTGGGAGAAACAGCAACATTTAAAACAATATGTCTTTCATGGTTTTGGCTGCGTCAAATGGGTGTTTCCAACCTCGCCTCTCAATGCAGCCACATGGCGCTTAGGGGGCCTTTGGGATTTGATAGAGGACAATACTATAAGACTTTCTGAAGTTTAATGGCATTCCTTTGAAAATATTTGAGAATGGGATCTGACAGGAGAAAGGGTTTTATTTTTATTCATTTAAAATGTCTCTATTTTTTTGTTTGCTTGTTTTTCCTGTTATTCTTGATGAAGGACAAAAGAATAATGCTAAGACAGAATGCTGTATGTATTAGCCATTTATCAACCAATGAATAAGTCTATAGTCAGCAAGAGGAAGGCTTGCTATGGAAGCCATGGGAAGGACCCTCAATGTTTCTCATTTCCACACTGAAGGCAGATGTGTGGTAGGCTGCTGGAGCATTGATGCTCTTTTGGGGCATGTCTATGGTAAACCCTTCCTCTGTTTTATGTGATAGACTCTTGAAACAACGCTAGACTGATGTACACTGGTCCCTGTAAAAGGCAGCTGTGGAGAGACAGAGGCAGAAAGAAAGAAGCATGTTTTTTGACCTTAGGCTTGACCATGCTCATTCACTGTGAGGGAGCAGTTTTGTCACCCATGTGTGGATGGTCAGATGCCTACAAAAGATGGGATGCAGCCTCTTACAGGAGCAGAAGCAACTTCATAGTCCACAAAGAGGAAACTGCCATTCCTGATTCTGAGAGGATATATAAAAATATGCAGGGCAGGGGGTTATAGTTCCACTGTTTGTTTCTGATGAGGGTCTTTATCCGAAGGGATAGTTCTGGGTCTGCTGAAGAGGGGTCAGTCCTCTGGTCATATAGCAGAGGGGAGTCTTAACTTGATCACTTGATTGGCTGCAATGGACCAGGCGATTGCTGCCCTGTATTCCTGTGGAAACTTTGGAAATAATTATTAGAGGGCTGTAAGCAGACAACTCAGTCACAGAGTAAAACCTCAAGATCTCCTGGGAGGGCTGAGGGATAGGGAAGAACAGAGGCAGGCTACACAGAGTGGGCTGGTGAGAGAAAGTGGACCTAGAGCTGACTCAGGGCAGCAGTGACTAGCTCCATTGCCAGGACCACCTCACTGAAAGGAGCCAGCAGAAGAAGTAAGGAGTTACAGAGCATCCAAGGAAGGGAACAGGAGCAAACAGAGAACTAAGGCAAAGGATCGAATCCCGCCTGGGGCGAAAGGCATGCCGGTCCTTTCTAGTCACTCTCTCCGTGGGCACCTAAAAGGCCTTTTCCCAGCTGTCAGAAACAAATGGAACAGAACTGCATCTGAGAGGTCTTTTGTTTCTCTCTTTTTATATATCAGACACAAACGGAACTGTTGTAGGGTGAGAGCTATTGGAGGAGCTTATGTGAAACATACTGTTTGGGTATAGGGTGAAGTTCAGCAAGTAAAGCATTTGGAAGACAGGGTGAAGACAAAAGTGTGGGCATAATAAGCAGGAAGAAGGGAGCAAGGCGGGAGGAGGTGAGGGAAGGAACCAGAAGTCACACATAGTAGGAGCTTTGCTGTTGAAGTTTTGTCTGGCTCCCTTGTCGTTAGGCCCCATTTACCACCAGTTAGGGTTTGTTGGTGTGGAAGCAGTGCTGTTTGAGGGAGAAGGGTACACACCCATTTTTAGCAGCAGCCAGAGCTAGTCTTTTTCTTTTTTATTATTTTTTAATTAATTAATTTATTTTTCAGTTTAAATTTAGATAAGAAACAAAGTTACTTCACAAGTCAGTTCCAGGTCCCTCTCCCTTTCCCTCCCCTCCTTCCGTGCCCTCCTCCCAACCCCCCCCATTATCCCCTCATTTCCCCAGGGAGCCTGAGGCCCTCCATGGGGGTGTCCATAGTCTGTCACAGAGCTAGTCTTTTTCAATGGTGAGTCCTGCATTGCTCGAGGAGTCTAGCTGGTCCTGGCGGATGTTAAGCTGATCTGAGCAGAGGAGACAGAGATTGACATAAAGGAGACTTCAGCCTGATGCTTTATTTCTGAGTCCCCAAAACAATGCCCAGAGTGGCAAGAAGAGGCCCCAGTTGGATTAGTCCCCTTTCAGAGGTCACCCAAACTGCATCTGGAGCTTGGGGGGGGTGTTGATCTTTCTTACTATGCCAATATTATGTCATCGCTGGCAGAAGGGCAATGAGGGAAGAAATAATTAGAATGCCTCAGAAGGGGTTCCACTCAAAGGGCCAAGATAAAACAGTTGGAAAAGATTCAGAATATTATCAGGAGGTAATAACTGTACAACCACGTTAAGAGACAAAAATACATGAGTTAAACTTTTGCATCAAGGTTGACATGAGTTATATGCAATTACACAACAGGCTGGACTATGCATCAGAGTTCTGTAGAAGGATAAGGTGAATGTAACCAATTATTTGTTACATCAGACTCCTGCATGAGGAATAAGGACTCAGAAGCTTTGTAAGAGACATCAGGTATAGTCAGAATCTTAGAAATGCATTTGATCAACAATATAGACAAACTTTTATCCAAACTAACCAAAAGGCAGAAAGAGAATAAGCAAATAAAAAAGAAATGCTTTTGAACAGAAAGTTTCTAAGTGATACTTCTTGCTTTCACACGTGATGAGTTTGTGTGTTTTTTTAAATATTAACAATATCAGCTATATCTCAAGTAAAAGTTATTTTGGTTAGAAACAATTTGATAAAATGAAATTTTAAAAATTGGGACTATTATCTTACATGACCATATCTAGTATTTGAAATATGACTTAATATACATTTTGTTAACATATAATCATTATACTTATAAATAGTAAACATACTTTATATTGTCAGATGGAATTTAATTATAAGTTGTATTTCCCAAAAAGAAATTATTCTCAATTTAAAAATAAGCCCACAGACAGTGACTACCTTGCTCTCTCCTCAAGGGGAACTTTTCTAAGGCACTTCAGAATGCCCTAAGTCACTACCCAGTGACTCCCAGGTCAAGAATAAATGATTCATTTTACAAAGTTAACACTGAACAACCAGAATGTTTTTCTAAAATTTACCCTAGTAACAGACTTTACATATAGCATGGATTGAATTAGCCAAGAAGGCTAAAGCCAACTCCTTAGTCCTTTGTCGATGGACAAAACTCCAGGTCACTACATACTGAAAGCATTAAGCATATTACTTAACAACATTCTATTTCAAAATAGATTGATTTGTTTAGAGACATAATTTGTAAAGCAAGATAACCAAATTCAATGAACATTAACAAATACTGGCTTTTGGAGTTTCTTAGAATATGTCCCAAGCATCACATCCAAAGCCTGTATTCTCTTTGTAGGCTTCAAGGTAAGTATGGAATATAGGTACTGGCCCTGGTGCTTTCTATCTGTACAGAGCCTAGATTATATTCTCAAAGCACCACAGTGAGCTCAGGTTAGACATAATCTCCTTCATCTAAGTTATCTCCTCCTAAAGAATCTGACAGTTTGAAATACCACTTAATAGAATTATTTGTTGATTCTATAGATAGAAAATCAATTGTCAAAGACACCACTTGGATATTCTGCTAGCTTTCCAGAGCTGAGGATTTAATGGCAGAGTATCTGGCAGCCTCCTTTAATCAGGGAATATAGGTGGTTAGTGTGTGGGCCCTGGAATTAGCTTTTGCTAAGAGGAAGAATTGAAAGCCAGGGTAAAGGACATGACAATTTAACTAGCATTCAGGTCCCATACCAGTTGAGTGGTAGCTTAGGGGCAAGATTCCCCTGTTCTCAGCATCTTCATAGGTCACCTAGGGAGACACTGAGGGAGGAGTAAATGCTCTTTACTGTAAAGAGAAACCTTTTCCTTGAGAGAAACCTTCCCGCCAGCCTGGTTCTGGAGACGCATCAGTCCCAAATAAACACACAGGAGGCTATGTTAATTATGAAGCTGTTGGCCTTGCTTGCTTCTTACTGGCTAGCTCTGACTTAAGTAATTACCCCATAATTGTTAATCTAAGTATTTCTCTTACCGGAGAATAGTTCCGGGCTTCCTACCCCATGGCGTTACATCTTGACATATACATAGGACTTCCCCAACATCTCCTCTTTTCTGTCTAAACAAAAAGAAAGGTCTTAACTTTAACATAGTCAAATTATCTATAACAGAATAGTTATCAAGTAAGAACAGAGTTACAATATTTTGTCTATCAACATTTAGCAAGATTTAAAGAAAATATCAATTATCCCATCCTTGTGAGTCCAAAGTTCTATATGTAGCTTATCTCTTATCATACTAAGGAAAACTATAACTATCTGTCTTCAACTCCATCAAAGACCACAGAAGGATAATATATAAACACTAGGATTGACAGAGACATCTTACTGCCTGGACAGTCACCTGAAGTTCCTCTGTATTGTCAGGGCATCCATCTTCAGTCCGTAGGCCACAATGTATCCAGAAGATTTCTCAGCAAAGCAGGAAATTTCAAACTGTCCATCTGCATTGGCAGTCTGTCAGTCATTTTTCTGTGTCCTGCAGAAAGTCTTGGAGACTCTTCCATGAAGCAGGAACCCTGTAAGACTGAGTTCAGCAGTCACTTTCCTGTGGGTCCTGCATGTCCAGTTTATATAGCAACAGTCAATCAGTCTAGGCAAGAGCAGTTTCTTGCCCAAATGGCTAATCTTGCCATGTTGAAAGCAAACTCCATAACAAGTTTCTTCGATGCCCATCTTCCTCTCAGACGTAATTGGTGCTGCCAGGAGCAGACATTTCTCAATGTCAAGAAAAACCCTAAACCATTTTAAATGCCATTTTCTGAAGGTCTTTGAGAGGTTTGAAGACTATTTATCTGTCTCAAATACATATCTATATATCTAGAAAACCTAACTTACCTAACTATAAGTTCTGACTATTATAAGTAACTATCTATAATCTGTATTTAATTACACATTATATTTTAAAAGATCAGTATAAGCACAATACTTAATCAAGAGGAGAAATATACATATCACAAAATTGACCTTGAATTTGTATCAATAAATGAAAAACGATACCCATACCATAATTTCCCTTTTCACCATTAAAAAGAGATTGGTTGTGATCATTAACCAATTATAAACAATCCCATTTAAATGAAAACAAAGGTTTATAAACAAGATGGGAATTAGGACGTCGCTCATTCCAAACTGCTTCGTGCTGGAAGGGGGTGCTGTTCATACCATGGGGATCATGACAAAACTCAGAAACCTGTATAAATCCATATTTTTGGGGACTGTAAGACTGCATCATCTTAGCTGTTTCAATTGTTGGAACACCTGGTCCACTGCTTCCGGGGATCTTGGTTGATCAAACCACAGAAGCCTGGAAGAAATCCTCAGCTTTTTATTTTCTGTAGAAACATAGATAAAAACTCCTTTCCCAAGTAACATATTCTTATGCTTAAAATTTGAAGTCGAGGCATTTTTAAAAGATATAAGTTGAATTAATTTAGCAGTGTACTTTAGCAGTTGTTCCTTCCTTAGCAATGAAAAAACTGAAAAACACAATAGCATACAGTATCCAGACTTTCTGTGTATTTTCCATCTTTACGTGGCTTATTTATTTATTTATTATTACTCTATTTATTTTACTTTTATTTATTTTTCTTTGAGACAGGGTTTCTCTTTGGAAATCTGCCTGCCTCTGCCTCTGCAGCAACTCCTACCTGTGTGTGCCACCACAGCTGGGCCGTTTGTTTTTCTCTCAATCTTACGTATATTTTTAAACACACTGTAAACCTTTAGAGGTTTTTCTTCATCCAACTCTGACTTTACTGTAAATATTTATGTTTTTCTGGCCACATGTCTTATCTGTTAAAACCGTGGCTGTTTAAACTGCCGTTTTTCCAAGATGGCGGGCATAAGCGTGATTCCAGCTTAGCCTCAGTCCATGCTGACATCCAGCAAAACCTGCCACTTCCAGCTGTACGTACACACCTTTCAATCATTAGCAGAGTCTCTTAAAACAACCTTGCTGTTTTTTTGTTTTTTGTTTTTTAATGCTGAGTCAGGAAGACTGCCTTAAGCAAGCTGCGTGAATCTCGGCTTGTCACTAGCAAAACAGAGCCTACCTGAGAAAAATGCTGCTACCAAAAATCTGTGCTTCTCTCTGTTCTTCTGTTTCTAAAATTCCTTTAAAGCTTTTGTCATTCTACGTGGAAATTCATCATCCCACTCCTGATCACCATTTGTAAAGAGAAACCTTTTCCTTGAAAGAAGCCTTCCCGCCAGCCTGGTTCTAGAGCCGCATCAGTCCCAAATAAACACACAGGAAGCTATATTAATTATGAAGCTGTTGGCCTTGCTTGTTTCTTACTGGCTAGCTCTGACTTAAGTAATTACCCTATAATTGTTAATCTAAGTATGTCTCTTACCGGGCTTCCTACCCCATGGCGTTATATCCAGACTCTCTGTGTTTCTCTTTCCCAGAGTCCTCCTGGACTCCTAGTCCCACCTATCTTGGTTCCCTATTGTTCCAACAGTGCTTTATTGACATATACATAGGACTTCACCAACACTTTACCTCTCCTTTGTTTAGACATTGAGGATGTGGGTACAGAGACAGACATTGGGGTTCAAGCTTCAAGCTAAAAATCAGAAAAGCAAAACAGTCAGCCACTACCTCTTACCTCTACCTCAGCTTAGTTTAAAGGGGAGATCTTCAGACTTCTCCTGACTTCACTCCTTCTCAGATGCACTCAGACTGTTATGCTTTCCTCATTGTGACTACAGATTAACTCAGACTTCGTTCGTATCCTCAGTGTGGCTGAAGAATGAATGCCAGCTCTGAGACATTGTTCCTGTCTTAAATACCTCCCTAACATTGGGATTAAAGGTGTGTGATCCCAAGTGCTGAGATTATCTTTGTGTGAGCTGTTTCTCTTTAGGGCTGGATATATTTCGTGTAGTCAGTGTGTCCTTGAGTTAACAGAGATCTACCTGCCTCTCAATCCTGAGTCCTGGGATTAAAGGTGTGTACCACCCTACCTGACTTCTATAGCTCATGGCTGACTTTGCTTTCTGAATCCTCAGACAAGCTTTGGTAAATAAATATATCACCACAACAGACTTTGAGAGCCTCTACTGGGCAAGAGCAACCATCCCCCTGTCATGCAAGACATGAAGAGTAATTCATCTTTAGATAAGGAGGCTATTTTTTGGTCAGGACTACTTGACTGGAGCTGGTCACTCCTGCATAGACAGAAGTACACAGGTCTACACAGTCAAAGGCAGAAGAAGCAGACTTGTGGCAGGTCTTACTTCCCATGCATCCTTGTCCTGCCACTCACTCTAAAGTGATGGTGTTCCATCAAAGGGAACGACTTGAGCCTGGGGCTTCCTGCCATGTTAAGTGTATTATGAACTTAGTCTGTTTTACTCAAGCATTCACTATTTCAGAGACAAGTTTTTATATATCTGATTTTGAATATTATATTAAGCAAACTATAAGTTAACTTTGAAATTTTTTGCTTTACTTGCCTTAGGCTTCATTTTAACAACACATGCAGGATACTAAAAGATAGGAAAAAATTGGTCTCTCCCTCAAAGCTTTTCTATGTAAATGAGTTACATTTGTTCTGACTGATCATTAACCTGATTATCTTAATTACCTTTAACAGTTTACAATAAGTTGGTATTCTTTTGTAAGATTAGGATTTTACAATTTTATACCTGCTAAGCTTGAACCTTAAAAATTCTAATTCTTGAATAAAAGATCCTGTGCTATCAAAATAAACTTTAAATCATAAATACAATGCACAGAGATTGGGAACCTTATTTTCCTGATCTTTTTAGTGTACTTTTATGAAATGCTAGTTTTCAATATGACTCAGTTTCACCAAATAGCTAAAGCTAAACAAAATTAGCAAAGACATAGGTGACTGGACATACATCCTTACTTAAGTCACTTTCTGGTAACTTGAACAGACAGTTATAATTTTAGGAATTTAAAAGCCTTAATCATCAAACATAGTTTGCATAGACCTTGTCCTCATTTGTTAGTTTTCATTCTCAGGACAAAAACCATCACACAAAAATTCACCCTAATCCAAAATATCTTACAGACCTGCTGTTTCCTCCTTAGTGCAGAGAAAAGAAAAGAAAAAGAAAAACATCTTGGAGGCCAGTGTTATCTCTTTAGTCTAATAAAAGGGAGACACAATAACAAGCAGAGGGCTCAGCACATCTACTTGTTTTATGGGTGCTGCCATCGTTGATTTATACCACATGGTCACCTTAATCAAGATGGTGGTAAAGTCACGGCATGCCCTTTCTTTAACCTTAGTAATGATAGCGGCTAAGTCAGATGACTAACAGGATGCTGGCAAGCCACGATTGTCATTTACCCCTATCTTGTCTGCTAGCATAGAATCTGTCACGTAGATGACACTTGATCAAACTGTGTCAAATAAATGTGTATATTTAAAGACTCTTAGGAAAGAGGCAATATGGAGAGCCGCCTGTCCGGATACTGCAGACCCTAATGCCTTATTTAATCTGAATATGAATAAACGTGTCAGCCTAGTTCACACATCTGTCTCTGGCGGGTTTGATTTGTTTAAGCTGGTCCTCCTGAACTGCATTCATTCCAGAAGCACTAAAAAACATATTTTTTCCATGCTGAGAAATAATAAAAAATCATGGGCTTTGGTTCCACTGTGAGTCTCTGGGGAGGCAAAACAGGTCTTCCTCTGACTTCAACACGCACATCTCCAGATGCCTAGGGAGACTGCAGCTGTTTCTCAGGATCCTCTCTCTTCACCCTCACCACTTCACCTCTGCTTCAGAGCCAAACCAGTGGAGACTCTGGGCTCTCCTGGGCTGCCACAAAACCTCCAGCGGAGAAGAATATCTGGAAGCTGACGCCCCCTCCTCCTCTCATGAGCAGTAACAGCAGTCAGTGCTACCTTGGACAGGGTAACTCTCCCACTTCCTGTGAAGATGAGGGAAACTAGATCCCTGAGTGGTGACATCAAGCCAGGGGGAGAGGAAAGAAGATTTCTGACTGGCTTCTAACGAAGGTACCATTCCCTGAGCCTTCAAGACCTGGTGTGGGTCAGGACAACAAATAGAGTGTCCCTGCTCAGGACATCTTGTCCATTCCAGTATCTTCATTTGCCAGAGCCTGGAGAGGAAGCACCATCATTGGTGCAGCATGGAGTTCCTTGTACCTTACCTTGGCCACATGGCTAGGAAGCCCACAGAGTCTGTTGTTACAGATGTAAAGTGTACTTCTTACTGGTGGCTCTCACTCACAGGAAACTTTGCCCACCCGGAGACATTTTGCAATACTTGGTTATCATGACTGAAGCAGGCATGTCAGGTAGAGACAAAGAACATTAAGTGTCCTACTAGGTAAAGGACAGCTCCCTCTAAAATGTAGAGCAATGTAAGATAGTCAGGTCTATGTTGAGTGCAGCCTTTCTGGATTTGTGGAGTGAGATCTCCTGTGCTAAGGAAGTCCAACAGGGGGCTAGAGAGATGGCTCAGTTGTTAAGAGCATTTGTTGTTCTATAGAAGATCCAGGTTTGATTCATAGAACACACACGGTAGCTCAGAACCACCTGGAATTCCAGTATCAGGGGATTTAACACCCTCTTCTGACTTCCTCAATACCAGGCATGCACATGGTACAAGTACATACATGTAGACAAAACACTTACACACGTAAAGTAAAAATAAATAAATCTTTAAAAATGTTGGGTTGGATAGTGGAGTCCCGTGGGATTACCAAGTCCACAGGCCTGGAATGAGCAAAGCGAGGCATTTAGAGTCTGCTCACGGTAATGTGATCTGCTTGTAGCGCCATGCTACAAACATGCTACATGGCAT